>NC_060122.1:583196998-583822414 GCF_021461395.2 Schistocerca americana | reverse complement strand
GCGGAGATGCTGAGCCGCATAGTCACAATAAAAAGATTCACACAATCATAGCTTTTGGCCATTAAGGCATTTGTCAGCGTGCGCGCGCCTGTGCCCGTGCCTGCGCGCGCGCGCCCACACACACACACACACACACACACACACACACACACACACACACACACACACACAAAGCTGGTTGAAACCTGAAATTGATTTTTGGGGAAAATTTGTGTGTATATCCAAAGGATCAAATGGGTAGTGGAGGTGGTGTATTTATCTCAGTAGGCCAGAAACTCAAATCCACCAAAATAGAAATTGAAGCTGCATTTGAGACTGATTGAGCAAGACTCAGTATCAGAGGTAGGCATAAAATGAGGATTGGATCCTTCTATCACCAGTCAAACTCGTTTCCTGACATAACCAAAAACTTTAGAGTAAATCTCAGTTCACTTGTAAGTTCTCCCGTCATACTGTAATCATTGGTCAAGACTTCAATCATCCAACAGTTAACTGGGAAAAATACAGGTTTGTTGGTGGTGGACATGATAAGACATGCTGTGAAATTCTACTAAATGCTTTCTGTGAAAACTACCTACAACAGATAGTTAGGGACCGTACTCTTGATGAAAATGTATTGGATTTAATGGCAACAAATAGACCTCACCTCTTTGAGGATGTTCACACTGAAACTATCATCAGTGACCATGACATGGTTGTGGCAACAATTGATTATCTAAGTACAAATGACATCTAAAACAACCAGAAAGATACATATGTTCAGTAAAGTAGGTAAAAAATTCAGTAATGTTATATCTCAGTGTGGAACTTGAAACTTTCAACACAGAGCAGGAGAAAGTACAGAAACTCTGGCTCAAGTTTAGCCCAGTAAGACAGTTTGTAATGGGAGGGAGCCTCCATGGTATACAGTCACAGTAAAAAAAACTTCTAAACAAACAGATACTACTGCATATTAGGTATAAAACAAAGCGTAGGGCTATAGATAGATAGAGATGCTGAATGAAACACATTTGGCTGTCAAGAGAGCAATGTGTGATGCCTTCAATGACTATTGTATCAGGATATTGTCAAGTGATATGTCACAGAACCAAAGAAATTCTGGTCGCATGTAAAGGCTGTTAGTGGTACCAAAGTTAGTGTTCAGTCCCGAGCAAATCACACAGGAACTGTAATTGAGGGTACGAAAGCAAAAGCTGAAATGCTTAACTCATTTTTCATATGTTCCTTTAGAAAGGAAGACCCAGGAGAATTGCCCCATCCCCCCATGAACCATGGTCCTTGCCGTTGGTGGGGAGGCTTCCGTGCCTCAGCAATGCAGATGGCCGTACCGTTGGTGCAACCGCAATGGAGGGGTATCTGTTGAGAGGCCAGACAAACGTGTGGTTCCTGAAGAGGGGCAGCAGCCTTTTCAGCAGTTGCAGGGGCAACAGTTTGCATGATTGACTGATCTGGCCTTGTAACATGAACCAAAACGGTGTGGTGTGCTGGTACTGCGAACGGCTGAAAGCAAGGGGAAACTACAGCGGTAATTTTTCTCGATGGCATGCAGCTTTACTGTATGATTACTCAAGAGGACATCGTTATCAGGAGAAAGAAAACTGGCGTTCTATGGATCAGAGCGTGGAATGTCAGATCCCTTAATCGGGCAGGTAGGTTAGAAAATTTAAAAAGGGAAATGAATAGGTTAAAGTTAGATATAGTAGGTATTAGTGAAGTTTGGTGGCAGAAGGAACAAGACTTTTGGTCAGGTGAATACATGGTTATAAATACAAAATCAAATAGGGGTAATACAGGAGTAGGTTTAATAATGAATAAAAAAAATAGGAGTGCGGGTAAGTTACTACAAAGAGCATAGTGAACGCATTATTGTGGCCAAGGTAGACTCGAAGCCCACGCCTACTACAGTAGTACAAGTTTATATGCCAACTAGCTCTGTAGATAACGAAGAAATTGAAGAAATGTATGAGGAGATAAAAGAAATCATTCAGATAGTGAAGGGAGACGAAAATTTAATAGTCATTGGTGGCTGGAATTCTATAGTAGGAAAAGAAAGAGAAGGAAACGTAGTAGGTGAATATGGATTGGGGGAGGGGGGGGGGGGGGGGGGGAAGAAATGAAAGAGGAAGCCACGTGGTAGAATTCTGCACAGAGCATAACTTAATAATAGCTAACACTTGGTTCAAGAATCATAAAAGAAGGTTGTATACATGGAAGAAGCCTGGAGATACTAACAGGTTTCAGATAGATTATATAATGGTAAGACAGGGATTTAGGAACCAGGTTTTAAATTGTAAGACATTTCCAGGGGACAGATGTGGACTCTGACCACAATCTATTGGTTATGAACTGTAGATTAAAACTGAAGAAACTGCAAAAAGGTGGGAATTTAAGGAGATGGGACGTGGATAAACTGACTGAACCAGAGGTTGTAAGAGTTTCAGGGAGAGTATAAGGGAAAAATTGACAGGAATGGGGGTAAGAAATACACCAGAAGAAGAATGGGTAGCTTTGAGGGATGAAGTAGTGAAGGCAACAGAGGATCAAGTAGGTAAAAAGCCAAGAGCTAGTAGGAATCCTTGGGTAACAGAAGAAATATTGAATTTAATTGATGAAATGAGAAAATATAAAAATGCAGTAAATGAAGCAGGCAAAAAGGAATACAAACGTCTCAAAAATGATATCGACAGGAAGTGCAAAATGACTAAGCAGGAATGGCTAGAGGATGTGGAGGCTTATCTCACTAGAGGTAAGATAGATATGCCTACAGGAAAATTAAAGAGACCTTTGGAGAAAAGACAGCCACTTGTATGAATATCAAGAGCTCAGATGGAAACCCAGTTTTAAGCAAAGAAGGGAAAGCAGAAAGGTGGAAGGAGTATATAGAGCATCTATACAAGGGCGATGTACTTGAGGACAGTATTATGGAAATGGAAGAATATATAGATGAAGATGAAATGGGAGATATGATACTGCGTGAAGAGTTTGACAGAGCTCTCAAAGACCTGTGTCGAAACAAGGCACCGGGAGTAGGCAACATTCCATTAGAACTACTGACGGCCTTGGGAGAGCCGGTCCTGACAAAACTCTACTATCTGGTGAGCAAGATGTATGAGACAGGCGAAATACCATCAGACTTCAAGAAGAATATAATAATTCCAATCCCAAAGAAAGCAGGTGTTGACAGATGTGCAAATTACCGAACTTTCAGTTTTATAAGTCACAGCTGCAAAATACTAACGCGAATTCTTTACAGACGAATGGAAAAACTGGTAGAAGCTGACCTCGGGGAAGATCGGTTTGGATTCCGTAGAAATGTTGGAACACGTGAGGCAATATATAACCTTACGACTTATCTCAGAAGAAAGATTAAGGAAAGGCAAAGCTACATTTCTAGCATTTGTAGACTTAGAGAAAGCTTTTGACAATGTTGACTGGAATACTCTATTCCAAATTCTGAAGATTGCAGGAGTAAAATACAGGGAGCAAAAGGCTATTTACAATTTGTACAGAAACCAGATGGCAGTTATAAGAGTCGAGGGACATGAATGGGAAGCAGTGGTTGGGAAGGGAGTTAGACAGGGTTGTAGCCTGTCCCCGAAGTTATTCAATCTGTATATTGAGCAAGCAGTCAAGGAAACAAAAGAAAAATTCGGAGTAGGTATTAAAATCCATGGAGAAGAAATAAAAACTTTGAGGTTTGCCGGTGACATTGTAATTCTGTCAGAGACAGCAAAGGACTTCGAAGAGCAGTTGACTGGAATGGACAGTGTCTTGAAAGGAGGATATAAGATGAACATCAACAAAGGCAAAACGAGGATAATGGAATGTAGTCAAATTAAATTGGGTGATGCTGAGGGAATTAGATTAGGAAATGAGACACTTGAAGCAGTAAAGGAGTTTTGCTATTTGGGGAGCAAAATAACTGATGATTGTCGAAGTAGAGAGGATATAAAATGTAGACTGGCAATGGCAAGGAAAGCGTTTATGAAGAAGAGGAATTTGTTAACATAAAGTGTAGATTTAGGTGTCAGAAAGTCCTTTCTGTAATTATTGGTATGGAGTGTAGCCATGTATGGAAGTGAAATGTGGACAATAAATAGTTTGGACAAGAAGAGAATAGAAGCTTTCTAAATGTGGTGCTACAGAAGAATGCTGAAGATTACATGGGTAGATCACATAACTAATGAGGAGGTGTTGAATAGAATTGGGGAGGAGTTTGTGGCACAACTTGACTAGAAGAAGGGATTGGTTGGTAGGACATGTTCTGAGGCATCGAGGGATCACCAATTTGGTATTGGAGGGCAGCATGGAGGGTAAAAATCGTAGAGGGAGACCAAGAGATGAATACACGTAGCAGATTCAATGGATGTAGGTTGCAGTAGGTACTGGGAGATGAAGAAGCTTGCACAGGATAGAGTAGCATGGAGAGCTGCATCAAATCAATCTCAGGGCTGAAGACCACAACAACAACAACAACAATAATCTGCGGACCACTGAAAAGATGAGTGAAATAAGTATTAGTGTCGGTGCTGTTGAGAAACAGCTGAAATAATTAAAATTGAACAGAGCTCCAGGCCCCCGATGGAGTCATTGTCAGATTCTATACTGAATTTGCCGCTGAGCTATCATCTATCATAGATCCCTCGAAGAAAAATCCATGCCCAGTTCTTAGAAAAAGCCACAGGTTACACCCATCTACAAGACGTGTAGTAGAAGTGTTCCACAAAACTACTGCCCAGTATTCTCAACATCGATTTGTTGTAGAATCTTAGAACATATTCTGAGCTCAAAGATAATGTGTTATCTTGAACAGGATGACCTCCTCAATGCAACCAGCATGGTTTTCGAAAACATCGATCATGTGAAACCCAACTTGCACTTTTCTCACATGACATACAGAAAGATTTGGGACAAGGCAACCAGGTAATGCAGTATTTCTTGATTTCAGAAAAGCATTTGACTCAGTACCACATCTATGCTTCTTGTCAAATGTATGATCATATTGGGTATCAAATGAAATTTGTGACTGCTTTGAGGTCTTTCTGGTAGGGAGGGCACAGTATGTTATCTTGGATGGAGAGTCATCAACAGATGCAGAAGTTACTTTGGGTGTGCCCCAGGGAAGTGTATTGGGACCCTTACTGTTCATGTTGTATGTTAATGACCTTCAGACAATATTGATAGTAAAATCAGGCTTTTTACAGATAGTGCCATTATCTATAATGAAATACTATCTGAGAGAAACTGCATAAGTGTTCAGGCAAATCTTGATAAGATTTCAACTTGGTGCAGAGATTGGCAACTTGCTCTATATGTTCAGGAATGTAAAATTTTGCAGTACACAAAACGAAAAATCCTTTGTCCATAATATCAATGTGTCACTGTTGGAATTGGCCAACTCATACAGATACCTGGGTGTAATGATTTTTAGGGATATGAAATGGAATGATCACATAGATTTAGTCATGGGTAAAGCAAGTGGCAGACTTTGGTTTATTAGTAGAATACTGGGGAAGTGTGATCAGTCTACAAAAGAGCTTGCTTACAAATAACTCATGCAACCCATTCGAGAATATTGCTCAAGTGTGTGGGACCCGTACCAGATAGGGCTAACAGGGAATATTGAACATATACAGAGAAGGGCAGCAAAAATGGTCGCAGGTTTGTTTAAACCATGGGAGAGTGTCAGAGATACTGAAGGAAGTGAAGTTGCAGGCTCTTGAGGACAGATGAAACTATCCTGAGTAAGTCTATTAACAAAGTTTCAAGAACTTGATTTAAATTATTGCTCTAGGGATATACTACAACCCCTAACCTATGGAACTGGAAGAAACCCTAATAATGGGTGCAATGGACCTACTGTCTACCATGCACCTCCAGGTGGTCTGCAGAGTGTACAGTGCCTGGCCAAACTATTAGACACACTGCACATTTTCAATGTTACTTGTAACATGTTGAGTACGGTATTTAATGTGATTAATCAGAAAATTTATGACAGTTATTCAGGGCATCTATTGCATTGTTGAATGGTATCTATTGTTGCTAAGTGACTTTGGATTGTCGACTTATTGTAGTTATCAATGTGCAGAGTATAGTGTACAGGAAAGGACTTGTTCAGTGGCGTTCTTGCGTGTAACTGCTGTAATACTTTGTTCACTTTATCAGTTTTATAATATTAACAATCACAATTGATCGTTTAACATCCAGATATTACTAATTGTGACCTTTAAAAATGGGTAAAAGAGGGGACATTTCATCATGTGAAAAAGCTGAGGTCAGTGCCCTCATTAATACAAAAATGTATTCCAATCTGGAAATTTCAAGAAGGTTGGGAATGTCAGAAGCTAGCGTGAGGTGCAGAAATTAGAAAATTGATTCAGGTGAAGAATTGAGCCCAAGAAGGAAGAATAAATGTGGAAAAAAATAAATTTTCACCCCGTCAGAAAAATTTCTCAAAAGAATTTGCCTAGAAAACAAATTTGCAACAATGAAACGGATAAAATCTCAACTCGGAGAGGCTAATGTGAAAGCATCTAAACATACTGTGCACAGAAAGTTGAAAGATATTGATTTCGAAGCCTGTCGACCCACTAGAAAACTGAAGTTAACAGCCACAGTGAAAGCAAAGTGTCTGAAGTGGGATAAACAGTGGTGTGGTAAGGATGTGGACTTCTGGAGATTAGTAATTTAACTTTAAAATTATTATTTACAATATTATATAACCTGATGGTGGTGGTGATGATGATCATCATCATATTATGTTCCTTGATTTTTACAGGTATGCTTCATCAATGAAAGCATGTTCAAAATTTTAACTAACAAATCTCAGTACGTGCGCCAGCGAACACGAGAAAAATTTCATTCTGACTTCATTATTCAGACCATAAAACACGCAACTAGGGTGGTGGTTTGGTTTTTCATCTGTGGCGAGAGTACAGGACTTGTTTATGTGGTTAAAGGCCTAATGAGGCAAGAACAGTACAAGGAAATCCTGTAAAAACGGTTAATACCACAGCTCAGAGAATGGTACCTGAATGGGGAACCATTTATTTTTATGCAGGATGGAGCTCCCTGGCACACAGCCAGGTCAGTTCAATCCTTCCTGAAGGAACAAAATATCCCTCTGTTAGACTGGCCAGGTAATAGTCCCGACGTGAACCTCATAGAAAATGTATGGGTACTAATGAAGTGGAAGGTGGCAAAAGATGTCATCACAACAAAAACACAGCTCTTGGAGCATATCATCCATGTGTGGTATCATCATCCACAAATGCGGGACACAGTAGTGTTCTTCATCAATAGCATGTCATGTCATGTCATGTTAAGGTTCTCATAGCTGCAAAAAGTGGCTCAACAAGATATTAAAACTAATGTTTTCACTTTAACAATATTTTAATTTTTGTTGTAATTATTGAGATAAAATATTTTCAACAAATACTACGTTTTATTTATTTATTATATCCCCTTAGTTATGACATAGACTACACACAATCTTTTTATCACAATTTATGTATTAAAAACAAATTTCGTTAGACATAAATCAAAATTTGCTTAAAAACTGTAGTGTGTCTAATGAATGAGCCAGGGACTGTAGATGTAGATGTAAGAGTCCAACCTGCTGTTGATAAGGAGTGTCTTCCCACCAAAACTGTGTCTTACATTTTAGTATTCTTTGTTCAAGCTTCAGGAACTTCCGAGATGGCTAGATTTCTCCAACCTCTAGGACCTGTCTTTTGCCCACTTACCAGACCCGTGTCTGCCATTTGCCTCCCCAAACTGTAATGCATTTTTCATATAACTTTTGAGTCAAGCATTGGATTTAGATGCACATCGCATTAATAAATTACAAAATCCACAAAACATGTTTGTGTTCTGTAGCAGTGGTTCCCAGTATGGGATAATTATTCTCTGAAGGGTAAAATGTAATTTTCTGTGGGGTAAAAACTAAAAGGTTCAACTGTTTATGCTTGAAAGATCATTACTATTATTACTATCTTTTCTAACACCAGCATGAAAATGACACAACATGGCGCTTACAACTTGTGAAATGAATTTATGAACATCTTCCACACATAGTCCACTGACTAAATGCAAACTATGTACTTTGTACCTTGCTTCTGTGACACTAAAATTAATACACACACCACATTTGCTTAAGTATCTCATTAAAGTGCCATCTCAGAGTTGTAGATAGCTCCTGCAGTAAATAAGAAATTACTTAATCAATCACATTGCAACAGTAAATGAACTAATTGACAGCACAAGACATCAGTAATTATGTAATTCCTATTACACTGCTCTAGGACCTGCACTGTGTTGTTATTATTATTATTATTATTATTATTATTGGTGGTGGTGGTCAGACACAATGTAGTGGCAGAATGAAGCCTTCTAATTTCTGTCAGTCTAGAAGTAAGAGTCCAGCAATCAAGTGATTTACAAATTGTAAGCTCAAGTATAGAACACTATTTTAATTTGTCTGATTTTAAACGGGCATGCAGGGTGTGAGAGGAGCAAGTACTGCTAGTGAGAAGAGTGGTGCAGGGAAAGCAAGTTTTGTAACAAGTGTTTGTTCTCAGTGTGGACAGTTACCTTTCTTTTCTGAGGAAGAGTTCTTAGTAGCACTCATGATACACTGAGAATTGCTTTACAGCTGACAAAGAAAGACTCATTACAAATAAGAAATATCATTTTTCTAATTGACTCAATAGTTCGTGGTTTAATAAAAAGTTGCAAAAAAATTGTAATTGTCTTCCTTCCTTTTTAAGAAAAAAATTGCTCAAAGAAAATCCTTTTTCATCATTCTGAAGCTAAGTTAGGCACTAATTGGGCATGGGGAGGGAAGTGGGGGTTATTAGCTGATATCTGATTGCACTCCAGGGCAACAATCTTGGAAAGGTTTGGAACCACTGTTTGTCAAGAAATTACACTATCCCCGAACTTATGAGGTTAAGTAATGCTATGTTTTGAAATGACTGTGGACAGGGAAATAGCATGTCACTGCCACCTCTCACCCCACCTCCATTGCTTTAAAACTAAGATAGTTTTTGAAAATCAATAAACCCCTATCAACTTACTATATAAACTGATATATTTTAAAATGACCACAACTTTATATTCAAAGAAATTATTTGAGCTCCTAATGATATTAAACCTTGCATTTTACTTCAATTTAAATTATCCTGCACCTTTTTGGTCATATCAAATAACACTTATCCTACTGTTATACAGAAACCACACCAACAACATGCACATTTAAGTACTAGAACATTTTAAAAAGGAGCAAATCAAATACAAACATTAGAAATACAAAGAAATTTTTTGGCCTACAATGACATTTTCCGTACTTCATAGGTAATATCACTTTTAAGCCTGTCACACTTGCAACACATTCACAGAACTTGTTACAGTCAGTGTCAGTGTTCAGTGAATTAAGGGTGGTTGTGGAGAGCTACAGACTCTTTTTGTTTGTGATTCGTCTATTGTGGGTGACACCTGCAGAAAGATGAAGGGGGTTTTTTCTGCCTGGCACAGCTGGTCATGGGCACCCCCTCTCTTTTGTTGCTGGCTCTGTACACCACCTCACATCTGCACTGTCTGTTACCCAGTTGTGAACTATTTTTACAAACACCAGAGCTTGGGCAAGAAAGGTTGCCCTAAAGCTACCACTTGTCTGTTTGTGTGACAATATTTCTATCCTGCTTATATCCATTGTCCTTTCTATAGTCTTTGTTCCATGAGATGAGCTTACTTATACTGGCCCTTAATTGTGAAAACTTTGGAAGTCTGTCTGCCATTTTTGCAACATACTTAAAAATGACAATAAATGTAACCCATTAACTTCGGATTCAGGTTTTTGTCTTAGTGTGTATCACACTTTCAACATTATCACTTTCACCTTAATTTAATCCTTAATTTTATAGAAGATAATGAATCAAATGTGTTCCATGTTTTGAGACTCTGTGTGATGGCCGATCATCTCGGTAGTACCTTAGGTGGAAGACTTTGATGTGCTTTTAGGGTGACTGCTTTTTCTCGTATTTTCCCTATATTGAACCAGGCACAGTTTCCTGTTAAACTATTTTCGATGTTGTGCAGTTTTGGTCTGTGTATTTTAGTCACAGACTACCTTGAGGCATACAAATATGCCACCTTCACCACCTTAATTTTATGTACATCACAACTTTCTATTCTACTCTGGTGCTTATGGCTGCTCACTCCACTACATTTTAATCCATTAAGAAAAACTGGTTTTCTCATACACAGGTGCTCAAGACAGTTTCATTTATTTCACCAAATACGTGACTGTAAAACTAATACACACAAATCATTGAACTTGCAACCGATTAGTCCTTCTCTTATACTCAGTTTTCTACATTTAGCATTTTTGCAGTGGCTCGATAAGGATAGCATTATTCTATTGAAGACTTACTGTGCCACTAACTGCGCCATTCTGCCTTCGCCTCACCTTATTACCCTTCATCTTTGCAAGCTGATAACTTCAGCACCAGTCTTCCACCATTACACTACCAAGAATGTTCATACCAAGGACTACTTATTGCCTATATGGTTGTCCTTAAGTCATTCAGTTCTCTCTAGATTAGCTCTTATATCATTCAGCCAAGTTATATTTTCTGCCCATCTTTGTTAAGATGCCTTCTTAACATCTTACCTGTACTATTACTCACATTTTAAAGTACATCTCACCAACCTTATTTTGAAACCATGTATACCATTGGTAAAAGCAAATAGTTGTAAAATTAAAAAGGACATTGAAACAAGGTAGAGAACAATTGTCCTAAGCTTGAGTGTGTGCAGTCTCCCAACTGTGAAGTATCCCAAAATGAAGAAACCACCCTACACTATTTAACTAATCCACAGGAATCTGAAAATACTGCTATTTCTCAGTAGCAATTCCTTTAAAGTTGCTTTTTGTGCAGCTGACAGTATATTTGTCTCGTATATTCTTTCAACTGTCTCAGCACTAATTTGTTTTTGTGTCTGCCACAGAATTACTTATTTTCATTAGATCTACTTCTCTCTCTGTCCTAAGCCCATGGACATTAATTATTCTTGTCTTTTGCCCTATTTCAAATTTTTCAATGAAATGATCTTCTGAAGTACCCAAACATCCATGAGGTGGAATCCAAAATTTTCAGGAACTGGTGCTGCCATCTGGAAAGTAGGAGTATTAGATCTTTGCACCGCCAGGTGGCGAGAGCTGCGTGTTTGATGAGTCAGTGTGCGGAGTGGCATTCAGCTGGGAGGACGTGGTGTGTGTCCACAGTGATTTCCGTAATACTCTGTGTTTGGTGTGTGGTAATTGTACGATGGATCCATGAACAGAACAGTGCGTGTGTATCAAATTTCTGCGAATCTCGCGAAAAGTGCTACGGAGACCCTAGCAATGATTCAACAAATGTTTGGGGGACAGAACATGACCCATACGCGTGTGCTAGAGTGGCATGCTTGGTTCAGGTCCGGTCATACAGATGTCGAAGATGATGCTCACACTGGAAGGCTCATTAGCTGCACAGCACCACACATTGTTGCCAAACTTAAACAATTGGTTCGTGCGGATCGATTCAAGACCTTGCAGATGAAGTGGGTATTGGTTATGGGACATGTCAACAAATGTTGACTGATGAATTGGGCATGCATCGTGTTGCCGCAAAATTTGTGCCGAGGATCTTGACTGCCGATCATAAGGCACAGCGTGTTGAAGTGTGCACAGACCTACGTCAGACCGCATATGATCATCCAACCTTCTTGTCACGGGTTATCACTGGTGAAGAGAGCTGGATTTATGGTTATGACCCAGAAAAAAAAGCAACAATCATCCCAGTGGAAGAGCCTGGGCTCTCCAAGACCCCAAAAAGCGAGACAAGTGAAGAGCAAAGTGAATAGCATGATCATCGTTTTCTCTGATACCAAGGGAACTATGCACGCACAATTCGTCCCACCCAACCAAGTAGTTAATTCCGTGTACTACTGTGACATTTTGCTACGGCTCCGTGAAAACGTGTGGTGATGACGATCTGAACTTTGGTGTCAAGGGAACTGGCTGCTGCATCACGGCAACGCGCCCTGTCACAAGTCCTTGTTCACCAGGACCTTTTTGGCAAAAAACAAAATGGCAGTTGTATCCCACCCAACATACTCGCCAGATTTGGCATCTTGTGACTTTGCACTATTCACAAAACTGAAACTCAAGTTGAAAGGCTGTCGGTTCGACACTCTTAGACAGGATTCAAGAAGCATCGCTGGTGGTGATAAACACCCTCAAAGAACAGGACTTCCAGAAAATGTTTGACCAGTGGCAGAAGTGCTGGGACCGGTGTGTACGTGCGGGTGGGAACTACTTTGAGGGTGATGGTGACCATTAGTCCAAAGGTAAGGTTTTCAGCAGATGGCAGCACCAGTCCCGAAAATTTTGGATAGCACCTCATAGTCCAGGTGTTTTTTCAACTACCTGGAGATTCAGCGGAAATGCATCAAAATAAATTTTACAGGAATAATGAGTTAGAAAATAAATACAATCTTTTAAACACAAGGATGTGGAATAATTGCTAAGGAAGCAACCCTTTGTGCTCTACAATTTTCTTATCCTCCAAAAATTATGGTACTTGACACTAACATTTTCTCAGTTGCTTCTTTGTTTGCATCTACTTCAAAATAGTCTTTTTTCAGTGCAGATATTTCTGACTCGCTGTCTATTAATATTTTGGAATTGACACCCCTCTTCCATGCAACTAGAAATAGGACTGATGTTAACACTAGTTGATACTGGATAATCTTCTTGCAACAAATTTTCAGTCACACATCTATGATCAAAATCTTTCCTGTGTGGGAGAATTTTCTGTGCAACCTCTGCAGCGGTAAACACTGGAACTTTGTAAGAATCTTGATTGAAGTGACAAGTCACACAGGTGCTTTGCCTTGCACCACTGCAACGTTATCTAGATTAAAGGGCAGCTCACATTCAGGTTTCCTGTCGGATCCAAATCTGTATATGCTCTAACTTTACTCTGTGGGCACTTCTGCACATGTTTTATTCAATTCAAAGTCCTGGCTCATGAGTGTATTCTTGACCACGTTGTTTCCAAAGTCCCTTTTTCGAGCTCAAAGATTGCATATTTGCCAACTAAATGTTCTTCCATTGACTTCCTGTCCTACCATATTTTGTTCATGTTCATTGAATAACATGGCAGTCACAGAAATATCATTCTTTCTTATTTTGCTGAATATGTGGGAGAGTCTGGAGCTTCCATCAAGGGCTCACTGTGCCCTGTGCATAAGTGACTCGCACCATCACAGTCCTGCCTCTGCACAGTGAGGTTAAACGTGGCTCCACTGAGGTTAACATCTACATTTATACTCCGCAAGCCACCCAACGGTGTGTGGCGGAGGGCACTTTACGAGCCACTGTCATTACCTCCCTTTGCTGTTCCAGTCGCGTATGGGTCGCGGGAAGAACGACTGTCTGAAAGCCTCCGTGCGCGCTCGAATCTCTCTAATTTTACATTCGTGATCTCCTCGGGAGGTATAAGTAGGGGGAAGCAATATATTCGATACCTCATCCAGAAACGCACCCTCTCGAAACCTGGCGAGCAAGCTACACCGCGATGCAGAGCGCCTCTCTTGCAGAGTCTGCCACTTGAGTTTGTTAAACATCTCCGTAACGCTATCACGGTTACCAAATAACCCTGTGACGAAACGCGCCGCTCTTCTTTGGGTCTTCTCTATCTCCTCCGTCAACCCCATCTGGTACCGATCCCACACTGATGAGCAATACTCAAGTATAGGTCGAACGAGTGTTTTGTAAGCCACCTCCTTTGTTGATGGACTACATTTTCTAAGCATTCTCTCAATGGATCTCAACCTGGTACCCGCCTTACCAACAATTAATTTTATATGATCATTCCACTTCAAATCGTTCCGCACGCATACTCCCAGATAATTTACAGAAGTAACTGTTACCAGTGTTTGTTCCGCTATCATATAATCATACAATAAAGGATCCTTCTTTCTATGTATTCGCAATACATTACATTTGTCTATGTTAAGGGTCAGTTGCCACTCCCTGCACCAAGTGCCTATCCGCTGCAGATCTTCCTGCATTTCGCTACAATTTTCTAATGCTGCAACTTCTCTGTATACTACAGCATCATCCGCGAAAAGCCGCAAGGAGCTTCCGACACTGTCTACTAGGTCATTTATATATATTGTGAAAAGCAATGGTCCCGTAACACCCCTGTGGCACGCCAGAGGCTACTTTAACGTCTGTAGACGTCTCTCCGTTGATAACAACATGCTGTGTTCTGTTTGCTAAAAACTCTTCAATCCAGCCACACAGCTGGTCTGATATTCCGTAGGCTCTTACTTTGTTTAACAGGCGACAGTGCGAAACTGTATCGAACGCCTTCCGGAAGTCAAAGAAAATAGCATCTACCTGGGAGCCTGTATCTAATATTTTCTGAGTCTCATGAACAAATAAAGCGAGTTGGGTCTCACACGATCGCTGTTTCCGGAATCCATGTTGATTCCTACATAGTAGATTCTGAGTTTCCAAAAACGACATGATACTCGAGCAAAAAACATGTTCTAAAATTCTACAACAGATCGACGTCAGAGATATAGGTCTATAGTTTTGCGCATCTGCTCGACGACCCTTCTTGAAGACTGGGACTATCTGTGCTCTTTTCCAATCATTTGGAACCTTCCGTTCCTCTAGAGACTTGCGGTACACGGCTGTTAGAAGGGGGACAAGTTCTTTCGCGTACTCTGTGTAGAATCGAATTGGTATCCCGTCAGGTCCAGTGGACTTTCCTCTGTTGAGTGATTCCAGTTGCTTTTCTATTCCTTGGACACTTACTTCGATGTCAGCCATTTTTTCGTTTGTGCGAGGATTTAGAGAAGGAACTGCAGTGCGGTCTTCCTCTGTGAAACAGCTTTGGAAAAAGGTGTTTAGTATTTCAGCTTTACGCTTGTCATCCTCTGTTTCAATGCCATCATCATCCCGGAGTGTCTGGACATGCTGTTTCGAGCCACTTACTGATTTAACGTAAGACCAAAACTTCCTAGGATTTTCTGTCAAGTCGGTACCTAGTATTTTACTTTCGAATTCGCTGAACGCTTCACACATAGCCCTCCTTACGCTAACTTTGACATCTTTTAGCTTCTGTTTGTCTGAGAGGTTTTGGCTGCATTTAAACTTGGAGTGAAGCTCTCTTTGCTTTCACAGTAGTTTCCTAACTTTGTTGTTGTACCACGGTGGGTTTTTCCCGTCCCTCACAGTTTTACTCGGCACGTACCTGTCTAAAACGCATTTTAGGTAGTCTGAAATCTGCCTTCTATTACTCTTGCTAAACAGATAAACCTTCCTTCCTTTTTTTATATTCCTATTAACTTCCATATTCAGGGATGCTGCAACGGCCTTATGATCACTGATTCCCTGTTCTGCACTTACAGAGTCGAAAAGTTCGGGTCTGTTTGTTATCAGTAGGTCCAAGATGTTATCTCCACGAGTCGGCTCTCTGTTTAATTCCTCAAGGTAATTTTTGGATAGTGCACTCAGTATAATGTCACTCGATGCTCTGTCCCTACCACCCATCCTAAACATCTGAGTGTCCCAGTCTATATCTGGTAAATTGAAATCTCCACCTGAGACTATAACATGCTGAGAAAATTTATGTGAAATGTATTCCAAATTTTCTCTCAGTTGTTCTGCCACTAATGCTGCTGAGTCGGGGGGTCGGTAAAAGGAGCCAATTATTAACCTAGCTCGGTTGTTGAGTGTAACCTCCACCCATAATAATTCACAGGAACTATCCACTTCTACTTCACTACAGGATAAACTACTACTAACAACAGCGACGAACACTCCACCACCGGTTGCATGCAATCTATCCTTTCTAAACACCATCTGTGTAAATATTTCGGCAGAATTTTTCTCTGGCTTCAGCCGGCTTTCTGTACCTGTAACGATTTCAGCTTCGGTGCTTTCTATCAGCGCTTGAAGTTCCGGTACTTTACCAACGCAGCTTCGACAGTTTACAATTACAATACCGATTGCTGCTTGGTCCCCGCATGTCCTGACTTTGCCCCGCACCCGTTGAGGCTGTTGCCCTTTCTGTACTTGCCTGAGGCCATCTAACCTAAAAAACCGCCCAGCCCAACCCCTGCTACCCGTGTAGCCGCTTGTTGTGTGTAATGGACTCCTGACCTATCCAGCGGAACCCGAAACCCCACCACCCTATGGCGCAAGTTGAGGAATCTGCAGCCCACATGGTCGCAGAACCGTCTCAGCCTCTGATTCAGACCCTCCACTCAGCTCTGTACCAAAGGTCCGCAGTCAGTCCTGTCGACGATGCTGCAGATGGTAAGCTCTGCTTTCATCCCGCTAGCGAGACTGGCAGTCTTCACCAAATCAGATAGCCGCCGGAAGCCAGAGAGGATTTCCTCTGATCCATAGCGACACACATCACTGGTGCCAACATGAGCGACCACCTGCAGATGGGTGCACCCTGTACCCTTCATGGCATCCGGAAGGACCCTTACCACATCTGGAATGACTCCCCCCGGTATGCACACGGAGTGCGCTTTGGTTTTCTTCCCCTCCCTTGCTGCCATATCCCTAAGGGGCCCTATTAACGTTGCTGGAAATCTTAAAACGATGGTGTATGTGAGCAGGGACCATGCTGTGCACATTCTTTTGCACCAGCCACCACACACCAACATCAAACATGGCATTGCTGCTTCACACTGCCATTTCATTCGCTTAATAAAGTTTTCCTTCATCTTTTAAATGTGACATAAATGTTGGGAGCTCAAACTGTTACAGTCAGTCTCCC
The DNA here is from genome assembly GCF_021461395.2 of Schistocerca americana. Taxonomy (NCBI): domain Eukaryota; kingdom Metazoa; phylum Arthropoda; class Insecta; order Orthoptera; family Acrididae; genus Schistocerca; species Schistocerca americana. Next base: position 583,805,561 of record NC_060122.1, on the reverse strand, counting down.
ATTACAGCTTGATGGGAGTGCAGTAATTGCCATATTCAGACACTTCATAATGGCTTCCTTCGATTATGTGGCATGTTATGTCATTTAGGACTCCCACCTCAGTTGCACATCGTCCGAATTGTCCTACCACCATTTTGTCTTTGTTGTACATTCGTGTTGCTGCTGTCATGCATCTACATCTACATTTACATCTACATCTACATCCATACTCCGCAAACCACGTGACAGTGTGTGGCGGAGGGTACCTTGACTACCTCTATCGGTTCTCCCTTCTATTCCAGTCTCGTATTGTTCGTGGAAAGATGGATTGTCGGTATGCCTCTGTGTGGGCTCTAATCTCTCTGATTTTATCTTCATGGTCTCTTTGCGAGGTATACATAGGAGGGAGCAATTTACTGCTTGACTCCTCGGTGAAGATATGTTCTCGAAACTTCAACAAAAGCCCATACCGAGCTACTGAGCGTCTCTCCTGCAGAGTCTTCCACTGGAGTTTACCTATCATCTCCGTAACACTTTCACGATTACTAAAGGATCCTGTAACGAAGCGCGCTGCTCTCCGTTGGATCTTCTCTCTCTCTTCTATCAACCCTATCTGGTACGGATCCCACACTGCTGAGCAGTATTCGAGCAGTGGGCGAACAAGCGTACTGTAACCTACTTCCTTTGTTTTCAGATTGCATTTCCTTAGGATTCTTCCATTGAATCTCAGTCTGGCATCTGATTTACCGACGATCAACTTTATATGATCATTCCGTTTTAAATCACTCCTAATGCCTACTCCCAGATAATTTATGGAATGAACTGCTTCCAGTTGCTGACCTGCTATATTGTAGCTAAATGGTAAGGGATCTTTCTTTCTGTGTATTCGCAGCACATTACACTTGTCTACATTGAGATTCAATTGCCATTCCCTGCACCATGTGTCAATTCGCTGCAGATCCTCCTGCATTTTAGTACTATTTTCCATTGTTACAACCCCTCGATGTACCACAGCATCATCCGCAAAAAGCCTCCGTGAACTTCCGATGTCATCCACAAGGTCATTTATGTATATTGTGAATAGCAACGGTCCTACGACACTCCCCTGTGGCACACCTGAAATCACTCTTACTTCGGAAGACTTCTCTCCATTGAGAATGACATGCTGCGTTCTGTTATCTGGGAACTCTTCAATCCAATCACACAATTGGTCTGATAGTCCATATGCTCTAACTTTGTTCATTAAATGACATGCCAGTCTACAAACACATTATAAGCTTGGAGAATAAACATGGCACAAATGGAACTGCACAAAGTGTCATATTGAATGGCCCGATTTTTTTCCGTGGATGTCGAGTTAATTTCAGTCGTGACGTTGCCGCAGGGAGTACTGGAAGTGGATGGTTTACTCTCGTTATCATCCGATGTGAGAATGCCTCTGTACCTCTCTATGCATGTGGGCATTTCACCCATTCTGAAAATCTTGCATAATTGTCTTAATTATTCCAGGGTGCGGCAATTAAATCTCTATGGAAATAGAAAGGCAACATTCGCTTGCTATGAGTGTAAAAAATCTTGGTGTCCATTCCTGCAACAATATATTTAATGCTACTCCACCAGCACTCACTAAAACCTTGTAGAATGCCCCAGTGAGACTGATATCTATCATAACTCCAAAAAGCAACTAACTCCTTCCTCTGAATTTCTGCTGACCAGTATTCCTTCAGAAGTTTATCGTGAAGTTCTTTTAGGTCCATGCAGGTATCTGAAATCTCATTCGCCAAGTGTACTGCTTTCCCTAACAGATATCACACCATAAAAGAAATCTGCTCCTGTGCTGACAAAAATACTGACAGTACAATTATACTCGTGGTTGAATAATTTGGGGTGCACATTTTGAAGTTAAGAAAGCTTCTGCAGAGGCAACCAGTGAATTCTGTACTGCCAATTGTGATAACTTTTGAATTTTTTGATCAGTTTTGACCAATCTCGTTAATAATGGCATTATGTGCCAATTGTACACTTTGAAATAACGTGTGCGATTTTCGCTCAGCGTACAGTTTGCCTCAGTTACATGATCACTAAAACCTATATGCTACTCTTGCACAATATTAGCATTTCTTCTAGATTGTTCTGTACACACATCTTCCTTGTATTTGGCTTGCTTTGCCTCTATATGTTCAATGAAGGTGTGGTGAGTGTTCTCATTTGCATCCACTTTTTCATGAGTTTTAGCTTTGAATCGTGTGCACATGTTTCACAAAGTTCGTGTACAGCACTCTGTTCTGAGTCTGCATTAGCAGTATAAGTTTCAATTTTGAACCAACTTGCTCCTGCAGCTGTACTCAGTATTTAGCAAGCTGTTTCTCAATGTCATGCTCAACTTCTGATTTCAAGGTTGACTTTCAGTTGCGAAAGATTTGTGTGTGGGAATTGGTACTAATCTCTTCCTTATCTTTGTTTTGTCCTTTGCATATAGGACTTGAAATTGAGTGTCTGAATTAAATACAATGTCAAAACACTGTGCCAATTGAGTTTGACATCAGAAGACAGTTTCTTTGTGATAGATGGTGTCATGATGTGAATATCATCAGTACCACTAGGTGCTGACAGCTCCATTTTGACTTAAGCTATTGTTACTACACTAAGAGATTCTGCAGTAATTTCATAATAATGGACTCATAAAACATGTTTCAGCATTGAAAACTTCAGTACTGCTGACTTCCACTTTTTAAATCAAGATCACTTTTGTTTTCCATGCCACTCTGTGATATAGAATATAATGGTTCATTACCTCGCCCTTTCTATTCTTTTATAAGATTGCTAAGCACTTGCAAAAATTTTTACTGACTTAGCTTTTGAGTAGTCAGCCAACGCATTGCTCTTTGATGCATCACCAGCAGCCATGGATGGTGTGGGTTGTGACATGTGATGTGTACTTTTTCGCAGTGCTCAGTGCTGCACTCTCATGCAGAAAGGTCCATCTGGTCTCAACCTGAAACTTCCTGGCAGATTAAAACTGTGTGCTGGACCGAGACTCGAACTCGGGACCTTTGCCTTTCGCGGGCAAGTGCTCTACCAACTGAGCTACCCAAGCACGACTCACACCCCGTCCTCACAGCTTTACTTCTGCCAGTATCTCGTCTCCTACCTTCCAAGCTGTGAGGACGGGATGTGAGTCGTGCTTGGGTAGCTCAGTTGGTAGAGCACTTGCCCGTGAAAGGCAAAGGTCCCGAGTTCAAGTCTCGGTCCGGCACACAGTTTTAATCTGCCAGGAAGTTTCATATCAGCGCACACTCCGCTGCAGAGTGAAAATCTCATTCTGGTCTCAACCTGTTGCCGATTTGACCACCACCTTTTTAGCTGTACCCTCTGTTTGGCTGCTACCTACTTACCCAGCATGCTTATTGGACCTTGGCGAGGGTTTAATCTTAAAACACAGTCTCCTCTCTGTCTCCTGTCCCCCCTTTCCTGCACCTCCCATCTCTAATCACTAGTTGACTGTGAAATTCCCTGTATTGGTTTTTAAAACCCCTGTTACATGGAGATACTATCCATTTTATTTTTTATGATTCGTCCATTCTGTTACAGTGTATCTAGTATTTTCCAACAGCTCTGTGCACCTGCAACACTTTTTAACCTATATTATCTTAATGTTCAGGCACTGATTTGTACAAGACAGGAGGAAAGCCCAAAAATGTGCATGGTGTCTGTGGAACAGTACACTCTGCAGTCGTAACTGAAGAAAAAAAATTACATGTGACTTAGCAGGACAGTGGACTCACCTGCAGGTTTCTCAATCCGTATCCACGTTACTGCAACCTGTTAACTCATCTGCCTTACCAGTTCACACTCATTCTGACATTTTGTTAAAAATGTACAGAATCTTTGAATTAAATAAATGGCCTGGGAAGAGTTTGGTTGGCCAGCAAATAAGTAGCCAACACGTCTAATAAAAACAGACTGATTGTCGGGGAGTTGTCCTCCGGTTCATCTGGTGTGCATCAGTAACAATTGCAAATTAAAGATAAATTTACATCACACTAGAATTCACTGAACATTAATGGTAGCAACAATTCCAAGTTATCATATTCCCCAACATAGCTTATAGTGCTTCGAGAATTTCCGCATAAATTCTAGAACCACTTGGGCTTCCTCTGTCTTGGACCCACGATATTTTAAATAGAAGTGTTAGAGAGACGAATCCGACCTACTGTGCATTTTGTGTGTGTGTGTGTGTGTGTGTGTGTGTGTGTGTGTGTGTGTGTGTGTGTGTGTGGACACGGTGGCCGTACGGCGACTGACAAATACCTGCTGTACGATCCATAGAGTTTCGGTGTATTTGTAGAGAAGAGCCTGTGCTATTCTTTGCTGGTTTAGTGACTGTGATGATTGTTAAGGACAAATGAAGAAATGAGATTAGACTTTTAAGTAATTCATGTGTTGGACAAGGCATGTTCATAAATTACGAGTGTTTCTTAAACCAACTCATTTATAAATGTAAGTAAATGTGTTTCTAGGTGGCGCAGTGGTTAGACACTGGACTCGCATTCGGGAGGACGACGGTTCAATCCCGCGTCTGGCCATCCTGATTTAGGTTTTCCGTGATTTCCCTAAATCACTCCAGGCAAATTCCGGGATGGTTCCTCTGAAAGGGCACGGCCGACTTCCTTCGCCATCCTTCCCTAATCCGATGAGACCGATGACCACGCTGTCTGGTCTCCTTCCCCAAAACAACCAACCAAATGTGTTTCTAGAGCTTGAAAAGCGAATAAAATACAGGAAGACAGAGATATTTATATGTGGAATGCGAGAATGTTATTCAACATAGTCCAAAACATCGTTAATTAGTGAAAACATAAAATTTGGATATTTACTCAACACGTTCTAGCATCTAAAGCTTTAGAACTTGGTGACTTGTGTGAAAGGACAGAAGAAAACAGGAATTTTGAGACGAAAATGAGATAAGAAGATACTACGTGTTCCCATAGCAACCAAGTATAACTAGATGAGAGACCCATTACAAGAAACTGGACTAAGCCTAAAAATCAAATGAAGAAAATTAGTAAATGCAACAAAAGGAAATGCCATACTTGACTGAGTTAGTAAATTTAATTAAAGCCCAGAGCCCTAAGTTAGACTCAGTTAATGTTCAGTTAAATTCTAAATTAGAAACCCAGAGTTTACAATTAAATGAAACTTTAAATTCTAGATTAAATGCTTAAAATGATGCTCTAAGGAAAGAAATGGGTTTGGTACATTCTAGTTGAAATGCTCAAAGTGAAGTTCTAAATGACCAGAGTGAAACCTTGAATAGTCAAGCAACAAATCTAGGTTTATTAAGCGCCAAAGTCAACTCACAGAGTAAAGAATTTAGTAATCTATGCAAAGGCATGGATACTTTAAAGACTGAATTTGACACCTTGAATAGTGAAGTAGAGAATTTGAAATTAGATGTAAAGAAAGAATTAACCAATTCATTGGACATTGGGGGGGGGAGTATGTAGTGCTTCGAGAATTTCTGCATAAATTCTAGAACCACTTGGCCTTCCTCCATCTCAAACCCATGATATTTTAAGTAGAAGTGTGAGAGAGAGAAATCTGACCTACAGCGCATTGCATGTTTGTGTGTGCAGGTCTAAAAAGAGTCACGAGCAAAATGTGGACATGGCGGCCGACAAGTACCTGCTGTATGATCCATAGAGTTTCAGTGTATGTGTAGAGAAGAGCCTATGCTATTCTTTGCTGGTTTAGTGGCTGTGATGGTACAAATGAAGAAATGAGATTAGACTTTTAAGTAATTTGTGTCTTGCACTTGCTGGAGGCAAGACAGTCGTATGGTTTCTGTATAATATAGGCATGATTAGAAAGCCAACTCTGTTGTAAATGTAACTTAATTGTTTCTAATGTGAGATGGCACAGGTGACTTACAAGAAGTCAATTGTTTATGTGAGAAGTGTGTATTTTGTTCTTTGTGGAAGTTCAAATATACCGATAGTTGTTGCAAAATATTCTTGGAGTAACTCATTTCAGAGAGAGAGAGAGAGAGAGAGAGAGAGAGAGAGAGAGTGAGTGAGTGTCTTAAAGGTTCCTGTGACTAGCATCATTCTTCGGAGAAGAAGTTTGTAGAGATTCCAGAAGCCGGCTATCCAGAGAAGAAGATCGGCTGCACATTCTCAAGAAAGCAACTCGTGTAAGAGAAGTGGGGAGTTTGCGCATACACTCTTAGTTGTCAAAAATGTTAGAAGTTTTGACAACCCCAGAGGGGTATCAAATGAAATATGCTGCCATGTGGGACAACGTAAGAGAGACGATGCTTAGCATTTTGACCCACAAGATTTTCCACAGCTATTAAATTCTACACACAACTGCACCCAGAAAGCCATCTGAGGTTATCTATGCACAACTGAGTATATACCCTTTTGAATGATAAACTGTAGCCCTACTTGCCATTACCATTGTTAAGAAGATACGTTAGTATTTTGCAGCTGTGACTTATTAGACTGATAGTTCGATAATTTTCACATCTGTCAAAACCTGCTTTCTTTGGGATTGGAATTATTATATTCTTCTTGAAGACTGCGGGTATTTCGCCTGTCTCGTACATCTTGCTCACCAGATGGTAGAGTTTTGTCAGGACTGGCTCTCCCAAGGCCGTCATTAGTTATAATGGAATATTGTCTACTCCTGGGGCCTTGTTTCGACTCAGGTCTTTCAGTGCTGTGTCAAACTCTTCACACAATATCATATCTCCCATTTCATCTTCATCTACATCCTCTTTCATTTCCATAATATTGTCCTCAAGTACATCACCCTTGTATAGACCCTCTATACACTCCTTCCACCTTTCTGCTTTCCCCTCTTTGCTTAGAACTGGGTTTCCATCTGAGCTCTTGATATTCATACAAGTGGCTGTCTTTTCTCCAAAGGTCTCTTTAATTTTCCTGTAGGCAGTATCTATCTTACCCCTAGTGAGATAAGCTTCTACATCCTTACATTTGTCCTCTGGCCATCCCTGCTTAGCCATTTTGCACTTCCTGTCAATCTCATTTTTGAGACGTTTGTATTCCTTTTTGCCTGCTTCATTTACTGCATTTTTATATTTTCTCCTTTCATCAATTAAATTCAATATTTCTTCTGTTACCCAAGGATTTCTACTAGCCCTTGGCTTTTTACCTACTTGATCCTCTGGTGCCTTCACTACTTCATCCTTCAGAGCTACCCATTCTTCTTCTGGTGTATTTCTTTCCCCCATTCCTGTCAATTTTCCCTTATACTCTCCCTGAAACTCTGTACAACCTCTGGTTTAGTCAGTTAATCCAGGTCCCATCTCCTTAAATTCCCACCTTTTTGCAGTTTCTTCAGTTTTAATCTACAGTTCATAACCAATAGATTGTGGTCAGAGTCCACATCTGCTCCTGGAAATGTCTTACAATTTAAAACCTGGTTCCTAAATCCCTGTCTTACCATTATATAATCTATCTGAAACCTGTCAGTATCTCCAGGCTTCTTCCATGTATACAACCTTCTTTTATGATTCTTGAACCAAGTGTTAGCTATGATTAAGTTATGCTCTGTGCAGAATTCTACCAGGCGACATCCTGTTTCATTTCTTCCCCCCCAATCCATATTCACCTACTATGTTTCCTTCTCTTCCTTTTCCTACTATTGAATTCCAGTCACCCATGACTATTAAATTTTCGTCTCCCTTCACTATCTGAGTGATTTCTTTTATCTCCTCATACATTTCATCAATTTCTTCATCATCTGCAGAGCTAGTTGGCATATAAACTTGTACTACTGTAGTGGGCGTGGGCTTCGAGTCTATCTTGGCCACAATAATGCGTTCACTATGCTCTTTGTAGTAACTTACCCGCACTCCTATTTTTTTATTCATTATTAAACCTACTCCTGCATTACCCCTATTTTATTTTGTATTTGTAACCCTGTATTCACCTGACCAAAAGTCTTGTTCCTCCTGCCACCGAACTTCACAAATTCCCACTGTATCTAACTTTAACCTATTCATTTCCCTTTTTATATTACCCGCCCGATTAAGGGACCTGACATTCCAAGCCCCGATCCGTAGAATGCCAGTTTTCTTTCTCCTGATAACGACGTCCTCCTGAGTAGTCCCCACCCGAAGATCTGAATGGGGGACTATTTTATCCCCGAAATATTTTACCCAAGAGGACGCCATCATCATTTAACCATACAGTAAAACTGCATGTCCTTGGGAAAAATTATGGCTGTAGTTTCCCCCTTGCTTTCAGCTGTTCACAGTACCAGCACAGCAAGGCCATTTTGGTTAGTGTTACAAGGCCAGATCAGTCAATCATCCAGACAGGAACCTCACATTTGTCTGGCCTCTCAACAGATACCCCTCCGTTATGGTTGCACCTACGGTATGGCCATCTGTATCGCTGAGGCACACAAGCCTCCCCACCAACAGCAAGGTCCATTGTTCATGGGGGGAGGATCTGAGCATTACTTGTAATAATTTTACAACTGATGTGTTTACTACAAACCATATTTTTACAGTCCCCCCGCCAGAGCTATGTGTGAGTCGAACATGCTGTTGCTACAGGATGGCATTCCTGTAAAACTGCTTATAATTGAACTTCTGCTACTTGAGTTGACTCCATGAAAAATGAGTGATCGTAGGACAATGAAACTCTGTAAAAACATTTGTAAGGATGTGCAGATGAGAAATAATGATAAACCACTGCTAGAAACATATTTTAGTTTCCACATGAGATGGTACAAATTGTTAATTGTGCACCATGTTTACATTCCAGGGTACAAATGTTGCTCAATGTGACAACCATCTGTATCCATGAGAGCGTGGAACCGCACTACATGTTACTCTACTGCTGTCCAAAATAATGGTGAACTATGGAATTTTCAGCTCTCGTGACACAACTCGGGCACTGCTTGATGATTGCACATAGCATCCAGGATTGCCAGCCGTGTCAACAGTAACTTCTTCAACAGTTCGTGGTATAATTGGCTGTTGGCCTCTCCCAGGAGCAGTTCCCAAATTGGAAGTTAGTTTGAAGTTACGAATTATGTTCCTCAACCTGAGTGCAGAAAGGGGCCAGAATGTTGAACACAGACATGTAAATGTGCATGGCTTAGTGTTCGGGTACCAGTTGTCAGTTTGTGGGATGGAGTTTCATGCTCCTTGCACTTGGTCGGTCAGTGTAAGGATGGTTAATGCTGGTTGTGGAGACACTGGAGTTGTCATCTGGTGATGTCCCATATGTACTTTGATTAGTGGAAATCAGTCTGGTGATAGAGCAAACCAAGAAACATGTTGACACTCCATAGAGCAAGTTGCTTTATGACAGCAGTATGTGACAGAGTGATATCCTGTTGGAAAACATCCCCTGGAATGCTATTCGTGAATTGCCAGCATGACAGTTAAAATCACCATTCTGACATACCAATCTGCAGCCAAGGTGCGTGGGATACCCAAGAAAGTGCTGCTGCTGCCATATGAAATCTCATCCGAGACCTTAACTCCAGATGTCACTCACCTGGCCTCCACCTAACCAACACAAGGCCACCACTGGCACTGAGGCAGAATCAACTGCAATTAGAAAACACAACAGGCCTCCACCTTGCTGTCAAATGAGCTCCCTTGACACCACTGCAATCACAAACGACAGTTGTATGGGTTAGTGGAATGCATGCTACAGGGCGACTGTCTCAGAGCTGTCTTTGAAGTAACCGATTTGTAATAGTTCATTGTGTCACTGTGGTGCCAACTGCTGCTGCATATGCAGTACGATGTGCCAGAGTCATACACCGAACAAGATGGTCTTCCCTCTCATAGTGCCACATGGCTGTCCCGAGCCCAGTGTTCTGTTGACTGTAAAATCTCATTACAACAGCCAGAAGTCATGTACACTGGCTATATTCCTACCTAGTCTTCATACGTTATCACAGGAGGAACATCAAGCTTCTTGTAGCCCTATTACACAACCTCTTTCAAACAGTGACATGTTGATAATAGTGTCAGTCACATTAAAGGCATTCTAGGCTAGCATCAACTCACCACTTCCAGTCGCAAAGGTAATTTACGCTCATGAGCATTAGAGCATGTATTTAAAGCAAACCGGATTTTCATCCTCATGGTTGTGCTACTAGCACCATTCTTATGTGACTGGCACGGAATTTGAATAGACATCTCATCTCTGAGATGAAGAAACACACCTACCAACTTTCATTTGTCCCACAAGTCCTCCTTGGTGTTGCAGTACCCCCCACCTCACCCCCTGCTCCATAAGTGTATAATGCACACTCATACTTGTTTCTACTGTACTTTGACGTACCAGTGCTGGCACCTAACGGGAATTCACGACACGAACACAGCTAATAATGCAAATCCTGCAATGCAAAGGCTGAACATCATTCCTATAAAGTTGGGCACCCATACAGTAAATACTATTCTGTTCACATTGGCTCAAGTAGTGAAAGTTTAACTATAGCCACACAGCAAGAGAAATGCTTTGGTCATCTGTTCTAGCCACGTCTAAATCTATCGTTATTGTCACAGTAGAAAATTCAGCTTTGTGATATGAATAGTCACTTCCTAAGTGACTGTACATAGTCACACTTCACAGACCTCAGCTGATCTAGTAATAAAGCTTATTGCACCACTGAGGTTGAGCTGTCACCAGCTACATAGTCTAACTTCAGCCGACACCCATCATCATACGTTGAGAACAAGGAGATAATACTGCTACTTGTAACTGCTTTGTTATGTTATGTTTGTGACTGTTATGTCAGACAAGTAACTTTTTGTAACCAACCTCTGTTTCTCTATCACACCCATAACCCGCACCTACTCAATCTGAACATTGAAGTTGTAGTTGTTGTTGTTGTTGTTGTTGTTGTGGTCTTCAGTCCTGAGACTGGTTTGATGCAGCTCTCCATGCTGCTACTCTATCCTGTGCAAGCATCTTCATCTCCCAGTACCTACTGCAACCTACATCCTTCTGAATCTGCTAAGTGTATTCATCTCTTGGTCTCCCTCTATGATTTTTACCCTCCACACTGCCCTCCAATGCTAAATTTGTGATCCCTTGATGTCCTACTAACTGGTCCCTTCTTCTTGTGAAGTTGTGCCACAGACTCCTCTTCTCTCCAATTCTATTCAATACCTCCTCATTAGTTATGTGATCTACCCATCTAATCTTTAGCATTCTTCTGTAGCACCGCCGGCCGGAGTGGCCGTGCGGTTCTAGGCGCTGCAGTCCGGAACCGAACGACCGCTACGGTCGCAGGTTTGAATCCTGCCTCGGGCATGGATGTGTGTGATGTTCTTAGGTTAGTTAGGTTTAATTAGTTCTAAGTTCTAGGCGACTGTGGACCTCAGACGTTAAGTTGCATAGTGCTCAGAGCCATCTTCTGTAGCACCACATTTCGAAAGCTTCTATTCTCTTCTTGTCCAAATTATTTATCGTGCATGTTTCACTTCCATACATGGCTACACTCCATACAAATACTTACAGAATCAACTTCCTGACACTTAAATCTATACTCGATGTTAACAAATTTCTCTTCTTCAGAAACACTTTCCTTGCCATTGCCAGTCTACATTTTATATCTTCTCTACTTCAACCATCATCAGTTATTTTGCTCCCCAAATAGCAAAACTCTTCTACTGCTTTAAGTGTCTCATTTCCTAATCTAATTCCCTCAGCATCACCTGAATTAACTCGACTACATTCCATTATCCTCGTTTTGCCTTTGTTGATGTTCATCTTATATCCTCCTTTCAAAACACTGTCCATTCCGTTCAACTGCTCTTCCAAGTCCTTTGCTGCCTCTGACAGAATTACAATGTCATTGGCGAACCTCAAAGTTTTTATTTCTTCTCTGTGGATTTTAATAAGTACTCCGAATTTTTCTTTTGTTTCCTTTACTGCTTGCTCAGTATACAGATAGAGTAACATTGGGGAGAGGCTACAACCCTGTCTGACTCTCTTCCCAACCACTGCTTCCCTTTCGTGCCCCTCGACTCTTATAACTGCCATCTGGTTTCTGTACAAATTGTAAATAGCCTTTCGCTCCCTGTATTTTACCCCTGCAACCTTTAGAATTTGAAAGAGAGTTTTCCAGTCAACATTGTCAAAAGCTTTTTCTAAGTCTACAAATGCTAGAAACATAGGTTTGCCTTTCCTTAATCTTCCTTCTAAGATAAGTCGTAAGGTCAGTATTGCCTCACGTGTTCCAGCATTTCTATGGAATCCAAACTGATTTTCCCCGAGGTCAGCTTCTACCAGTTTTTCCATTCGTCTGTAAAGAATTCGCGTTAGTATTAGGCAGCTGTGACTTATTAGACTGATAGTTCAGTAATTTTCGCATCTGTCAACACCTGCTTTCTTTGGGATTGGAATTATTATATTCTTCTTGAAGACTGCGGGTATTTCGCCTGTCTCGTACATCTTGCTCACCAGATGGTAGAGTTTTGTCAGGACTGGCTCTCCCAAGGCCGTCAGTAGTTAAAATGGGATGTTGTCTACTCCTGGGGCCTTGTTTTGACTCAGGTCTTTCAGTGCTGTGTCAAACTCTTCACACAATATCATATCTCCCATTTCATCTTCATCTACATCCTCTTCCATTTCCATAATATTGTCCTCAAGTACATCACCCTTGTATAGACCCTCTATACACTCCTTCCACCTTTCTGCTTTCCCCTCTTTGCTTAGAACTGGGTTTCCATCTGAGCTCTTGATATTCATACAAGTGGCTGTCTTTTCTCCAAAGGTCTCTTTAATTTTCCTGTAGGCAGTATCTATCTTACCCCTAGTGAGATAAGCTTCTACATCCTTACATTTGTCCTCTGGCCATCCCTGCTTAGCCATTTTGCACTTCCTGTCAATCTCATTTTTGAGACGTTTGTATTCCTTTTTGCCTGCTTCATTTACTGCATTTTTATATTTTCTCCTTTCATCAATTAAATTCAATATTTCTTCTGTTACCCAAGGATTTCTACTAGCCCTTGGCTTTTTACCTACTTGATCCTCTGTTGCCTTCACTACTTCATCCCTCAAAGCTACCCATTCTTCTTCTGGTGTATTTCTTTCCCCCATTCCTGTCAATTTTCCCTTATACTCTCCCTGAAACTCTGTACAACCTCTGGTTTAGTCAGTTGATCCAGGTCCCATCTCCTTAAATTCCCACCTTTTTGCAGTTTCTTCAGTTTTAATCTACAGTTCATAACCAATAGATTGTGGTCAGAGTCCACATCTGCTCCTGGAAATGTCTTACAATTTAAAACCTGGTTCCTAAATCCCTGTCTTACCATTATATAATCTATCTGAAACCTGTCAGTATCTCCAGGCTTCTTCCATGTATACAACCTTCTTTTATGATTCTTGAACCAAGTGTTAGCTATGATTAAGTTATGCTCTGTGCAGAATTCTACCAGGCGACTTCCTGTTTCATTTCTTCCCCCCAATCCATATTCACCTACTATGTTTCCTTCTCTTCCTTTTTCTACTATTGAATTCCAGTCACCCATGACTATTAAATTTTCGTCTCCCTTCACTATCTGAGTGATTTCTTTTATCTCCTCATACATTTCATCAATTTCTTCATCATCTGCAGAGCTAGTTGGCATATAAACTTGTACTACTGTAGTGGGCGTGGGCTTCGAGTCTATCTTGGCCACAATAATGCGTTCCTATGCTCTTTGTAGTAACTTACCCGCACTCCTATTTTTTTATTCATTATTAAACCTACTCCTGCATTACCCCTATTTTATTTTGTATTTGTAACCCTGTATTCACCTGACCAAAAGTCTTGTTCCTCCTGCCACCGAACTTCACAAATTCCCACTGTATCTAACTTTAACCTATTCATTTCCCTTTTTATATTACGCGCCCGATTAAGGGACCTGACATTCCAAGCCCCGATCCGTAGAACGCCAGTTTTCTTTCTCCTGATAACGACGTCCTCCTGAGTAGTCCCCGCCCGAAGATCTGAATGGGGGACTATTTTATCCCCGAAATATTTTACCCAAGAGGACGCCATCATCATTTAACCATACAGTAAAGCTGCATGCCCTTGGGAAAAATTATGGCTGTAGTTTCCCCTTGCTTTCAGCTGTTCACAGTACCAGCACAGCAAGGCCATTTTGGTTAGTGTTACAAGGCCAGATCAGTCAATCATCCAGACAGGAACCTTACATTTGTCTGGCCTCTCAACAGATACCCCTCCGTTATGGTTGCACCTACGGTATGGCCATCTGTATCGCTGAGGCACACAAGCCTCCCCACCAACAGCAAGGTCCATTGTTCATGGGGGGAGGATCTGAGCATTACTTGTAATAATTTTACAACTGATGTGTTTACTACAAACCATATTTTTACATTCCCCCCGCCAGAGCTATGTGAGAGTCCAACATGCTGTTGCTACAGGATGGCATTCCTGTAAAACTGCTTCTTAATATTAGTTTTGATGAAAGTATGTCAACTCAAAGGTTCTAGAACATGAAACGTCTCACTTTTTGCACTCTCTGGGATCTCTCTTCTGCACATATAGCAGATTCGCGTCTCCTGCGTGTGCACCTCTCCACCCCCTGTGACAATGGGCAAACATGGCTTTTGAATGCCACCCTAGATAGCAGTGCACTACTCAATAAAAATTCCCATAGTCTAGAACAAACATCTAATGTAGATGCAGCTTGCATTAATAAATTAATACGTTCTCCAACAAATTATTCAGTTCATCAACTTAAGAAGTGGCCTATTGTTATGTTCAGAAATGAATGTGAATGTGAAAAAAAAGTGTCTCTCTCTGCCATGTCTCACATGTCATACATATTACAGTTTTTCTTCTTTTAGTATCAGAGATAGTTATTTGTGGGTATTACTGAAAGAATGGAATGGAGCAAGTTCAATGCATTTGTTGTTTTTTATCCATTGGGTTGACCAACTGGGGTAGTAATACAAAGTTCACACTCATCAGCAGCCGGCCGGGGTGGCCGAGCGGTTCTATGCGCTACAGTCTGGAACCGCGCGACCACTACGGTCGCAGGTTCGAATCCTGCCTTGGGCATGGATGTGTGTGATGTCCTTAGGTTAGTTAGGTTTAAGTAGTTCTAAGTTCTAGGGGACTGACGACCTTAGAAGTTAAGTCCCATAATGCTCAGAGCCATTTGAACACTCATCAGTAGAGCTTAATTTTTTGAGTTTATGTAACAAAACAAAAACAAGAATACTTACACTTTGAAGAGTGACAGGAATCTTGGCTAATGATACCCTCTGTGTAAGTGAGTTCGTGATAGACACCAACAACTGCTAATTTATCTGACTTCCTCGCTGAAAAGTCAAGAATTGAGCACCTGGTTTTCTTTGAGTCTTGGTGGTGAACCTTGTACATAGTTGCAAAGCTTTGAAGGTGATGGCAGACCTATGATTTGATCTTCATTGCCTTAAAATAAGGTAATAATATTTCCCACATGTGTATGGTATAAGATAACACTTTGCGAAATTTTAGGATGAAAACTGGAAAGTTATTTTCAAGTAAATTATATGAGGCATGTTCAAAAAAGACTTAACTTTGCTTATAACTTCTTACAACTCATTGTACTGCATTTTAAGCACTGTTCCCTTCAAATTGGTCACCTCCATATGCAATACACAATTCCCAACATTTCTCTTACTTTTGGAATGTGCTTTCTAATATGGGATGCAGATCTCTTGCTGCATTGCTTTTTGAATAACATCTTTTCAGCATGGTTTTAAGTTTGGGAAATGGTAAAATGTCTGATGGGGCTACGTCTGGAGAATAGGGTGGATGGGGTACAACGGGAGCCTGAAGTTTTGCCAGATACCTGTGGAAGAGATGCAACCAGTGCATTATCACGATGCAACATCCAAGTGTGGTTTTTCAACAATTCAGGTCTCTTCCTGCACACAGGATTCCTCAAATGCACTAAAATTGCCTGGTAGACTTCCTTGTTTTCTAGCTGATCACGTGATACAAATTAGTGATGGACAGTGACGTAACTTATCATTAAAGGTAAAGTAATTAAAAGAAAGGGAAATTGGACCAATTTGATGAATTCCTCTAACATTCCTAGTTCACTTCCTCAAAGTTTTATCAAATTATCATGAATACGACCTTATTGGTAGGAATTTGTAACAGAAATTCATGACAATTTTTGTAGTGTAATTTTAATGGCCAATCTCAGTGCCACAACCATTAACTGCTACTTGACTGTGATTGACAATGGTTCCATGTAATAGTAAGAAATGTACCCCCTCTATTCTTTCCACATTTTTAAGGTTTTTATTTATTGAGTTATTTGTAACTCTAAAGTTCCGCATAACATAGCTTTTAATATTTTAGATGAAATTTGTAAATTGAACTGGTTCATTTTCCTATGTTCAGAATATAGCAGCTTGGAATGTATCAGCTGCGTCTGTGTTATAATATGATACCTTTATTAACTACAATGTCAGTTAAGTAATTTTTTTTACTACATATTGTCCTACAACAGTTTGCCTATTGTCGTATGCTCACTGTTATAAATGCCACCTACTGGCAAAAGTGTTTACTTTGTGCCATATCGATCTGCTTGTGTCAGTTTGGGCACTAAGGATGTTACAGAGTGTGGTAGGAGGCGACATAGTATTTTGTACTGTTTTTGACAGATTTATTTCTCACCTTGACTGCTGTGCTGTGGTTTATGCCTTTTAGTATCTTGTCTTTCACTGTATGTTTCATACCACAGATCTGATGATGGATCTACCTCAAAGTGTTAATGAGATAATGAATGAAAATTAGGTAGGTGACAAAGACAAGTGTGACTGATGACCTCAGATGTTAAGTCGCATAGTGCTCAGAGCCAAATACAAGTGTATCACCTTTCGATTTATAATTTAAATACCTGCTTAACTAACATGTTATTTTAAGAAAGTAATGTAGTCTTGGAAACAGAAAAATGGAGCTACAAATCTATCCTATCTGAATTTAGAAATAATTGCCTTTTAGGATTAAAATGTAACAGGAAAGTTTTGATTGTTTATAACCTTTTAAAAAACTGTTTTTTGGAAAAAAAACAAGGTGTTGGTTGTAAAGTGGTGAATGAAAGATTTCATTTGATGCATGTCAGTGCTATAGTAACACAGAATTATTAGTGGGAGTTGAATTTTGAAGATCACATGGTTTTGTGGTTCATAAGTTCCAAATATTTTATCAAAGAAAATGTTGCTTCGAGAATTGTTTACTCTATTGTCATTAAGAGTCTATAAACTATATTGTGTATAATAAATTTTAGTGAAACACAATGTGGATAATAATGTAGCAGTTGTAAGTAGTATGGGTCAGATTTTTCCCTCTCTTGCAGTATTGTCGCAAATTTACATGCCAAATTATGTGTGGAATGAACTGAACAGTATCCCTGTGTAAAAGGAAATTGCTTTGCAATATAGAACTCACATAAACTGAATTAAATTCACCTGTCTCATAGCTGATCTAATAGTTACACCATAGCAGGTTTTGAAAATTGCTGCAAATTTTTGTCACAAAAAATAAACCAGTAGTTAATCATTTATATTGAAACTTTTAATATAAAAATGTGAGTAGAATGAAACAATTTAATTGTATTTCAGATACTCGTGCAGTGTATAAAGACTTAGTTTGGTTGTGGAACAGCAATACCTTAATTACTCAACAGGTGTTGAAGAGGAAGGTAGGTATCACACCTTATTCGGTTTGTTCCTTGTAATTTGCTATTTGTAGTACTCAAATGTTGTTACTGCCTTCTTCCACACGTATTACTTTTTATTTAAGCTGGAGCCATCATTCATGGGAGACAGTTTATTAAAAGGAGAATTTCTTATGCGAGGCAGGAATTACGAGGAAGTTCGAGAATTTAAGGTAAGCAGTAACTTACATAATTCTTTCACTAAGGAAGAAAAGCAGGTTGTTGTTGACTTCAAAAAAATTGTAGTACACAGGTTTGTAGGGCATGAACTCATCATGATTTCTTCCAATATTACATGTTGTGGTTGCTTGTTTTTTAAAAGTTTTTGGAACACAGTTCCAAAAATCATTCTTTTAAATCTTTTAAAGATCGTGGAAATCTGCTAGGATGTTAATTATACTGCACAGTTTACAGTTCTGACAATCTAAATTAATCTTTCCCTTCTGACAATCTAAATTAACCTTTCCCTTCTGACAATCTAAATTAATCTTTCACATCTGAACTAATCTTTCACATGTTGGGTGGAAGACAACTAATTCTGTTGCCATACTCTCTCTCTAATATTGCAAAGGAGATATATGGGGAAAGCTGATGCACAAGAAATGGGATGTCTAATCTTACTTGGGAATAAATACCATACTTGCAGACAATATCACGATCATTTGCTGTAGAAGGCATATTGGATCACATGTAAAATGCATTAATTTGATTTGCACGTTTATTCATTTTTAATTGTGTAATGTGATTATAGGTTATTGTATGTCTGACTGTGTAATCCAAATGTTAAAAATTTGTACCCCCATTTGCTCTTTTGTTACAATGCAGTAAAAGAAAAAGGTTAGTACTGTGTTTAACTTCTGGCCGTTTGTTTTTCATGCAACATTTTTGTACAGGATACATTTATTGGGATGCAGTAGCTTAAATTATGCTTTTGTGTTGAATTAAATTTCACAAAAGAATTGTGAAATATCTGCTTCTAACTGAGTTTGTAGTCCCATGTAGCTAATACAGTTACACGTTTAATTTGGAAAATGTATATAGTAGCATTTTGGTTTTGGCATACAGAGTTGTGCATGAACAGTGCAGGTCTTTTGGTGCTGCTTTCCTTTGTTCCATTTCTTCCTTTCGTGCCATTATTTATACTTTTTATTTACATGATTTAATACAAGTAATGTAGGAGTAAAGATGGTGCACCAGAGAGGGAGAGATTTGGGAGGGCTGACAGAACAGAGGAAAGAGAGACTGTGAGGATCAGGTTGTGATTGCAGGATGAGTGAAGTTAGAATCCTGGAGCAGAGTAGAAGTGCTGAGCACGAGGATACCATAGATTTGAGGCCAAGAGGACTACTATAATGCAGAATGTTGGAAGGATAACTCCTATGGTGGTGTCACAGTGTAACAACGGTCCCTATTACAGTGATGGAGTCTTGGTGCTGACAGACAGCACAGGGCTGTCGCATGCCGGTGACAGATGTGGTAGCCAGACCTCGCATGTTATTGGCAGCAGGTCTGTAAAACTTCATTGAAGGGATACTTAAATTGGAGTTCATGAGGAAAGATTTCAGAAGTGAGTGGGTGGGGGGGGGGGGGGGGGGTGGAGGAGGCCTGACCAGCCTAGGAGGTATTTAAAGGATTGCTACACTCTTTAACAGCTGATTTCACTTATGTGCCAGTAAAAGGAATAAAGTTTATGGTACTGTGAAAAGTTGATAAGAACTACAACACTCCCATGTACAGGTTGTCAATCCTTGTATCACATTTACTCTGAAATACTATAAAAATGAATCACAGTTATAAATTGCAATATTAATCACTTTACTGAACTCTTCCTTGACGGTGAACATACTAGGTTCCAATTACGGTTCAAAAGAAAAACATTACTCTGAACTACAATACTTACTTACACCATGGAAATAGTAGTCAATAAATAACATGTTTCTACATCTTAAAACTAATGGAAGGCCATTTCTTTACAACAGTACATTCTCATTATTGCTGCCACACATCTTAATTGTGGTATTAATCTGACACTTGCTGCTCGGTGACAATAGGTGGTGGTGATCTTAATTGCTTAAAATACCCTTTCTTGTATGTGGTAGATATAGCTACTCCAATGAGGACAGGCTAAGAGGAACAGAAATTGTACTTCGTATGGTGATGCCATTTACACACTCTTTAATGTATCTTTCAGAAATGTCTGTAGAGGCATGGTCGATAGTAAACTGCCCCTGCTTATGGTCTAAAAGTTTATCGATGGACTGATGTAGATGGTCGTTAGATCAATTAGATAATTCAGGGCGTCTGTCAGGCAGTGGCAGTATGAGGAGCAATTTGGATAAATACAGTAGAAAAGACTGTGTGTTACATTTGTGCACACAGATTAAATGTGGAGTAATATAACAGAAGGTGTGATCACACTGCAGTTGGAACTGTTATACAGAATCCTATGCTCGTTAGAGTAACTCGATATGTCTGACACATCAATACATGATCGTAACGTGAGCTACTATAGTAGGCCAGAATGAGATTTTCACTCTGCAGTGGAGTGTGTGCTGATATGAAACTTCCTGGCAGATGAAAACTGCGCCGGACCGAGACTCGAACTAAAGTTCACTTTGTTGCGTCATTTAATGAGTTTGACAGTCTTTGCTAACAATTAAAATTTCCTTTGTACTCTTAACACCTGACTCAATGATCATGATCGGAGACAGTCTGTAATGCAATGAAAGGAAATAAGTCAGAATAATGGGGGGTAAAACTTGTAACTGGATACCCGGTTCCAATCAGTTATTGGGCTCAGACTATGAATTTGAAAAATTTATGATATTTGAAGGAATGCAGAAATTCCACCCGTAAGCAAGTTGTCCACATAAGTTTACGGAGCTTGTACCGAATAAATGTTCTTGAAGTTCATAAGGAATATGTTAAGACTCTTATTCCAGAAAGCATGGTATTCAAGAGAACAGAAAAAGCAGAGTGAAAATTCTCATGCATATAAGCAAACTGAAATAAGAACATTCTGGTTTACACTGAGATAACAGTCACGATCACCTGTCAGATATCGCAACGTCCTTGGCAAACTGGTATGTGCGCACCACAGTGGGTAGCTTGCTATGCAGTGATGTGGGGGAAGGCATTCACAACAGTAAATAATATGTAAGATAACTGAGTGAACTAGTAACTCTTCATTCCAAAAAAGTGTCTGATCTTGCAGCTACACCATGGATCTGATTAGTCCACTTCACATGAAATAAATCAGATAAAAAGAAATTTCTGCTGAGCTTAACAGTATAAACCCCGGAAAGAGAAACACTTGAGAATAAAATGTGCTGAAATTACAGTGAGAAACTATAATCAAGGTAGAAACCTTAACTTTCATTAATTGAAACTGACTAGGTGGCTTGCTTGCATAAGCGCAACTAGTATGAGGATGCAGACCAAGTAATTTTAGTTGCAAGGTGGGCGGAAAAAAAAAAAAAAAAAAAAAAGGCATAAACTTGATCAGTTATTGTCCCCTCATTAACCAAGAAAGATACGTTAACCCCAAATCGAAATATTTAAAAATTTTTGCATTCTTAAACATTATTATGCTAAACATTATTACAGAATTTAATTGTGCTACTTTGGTGAAGGACCAACTGTCCCTTAACACATAATGTCAGCTGGAAATATCACTTTGCAACATGATCCCAAGTCCTTTCCTACAGCAAACCTGATATTGAACCCTGCCTTGAACAGTTCCAAGCATGATCCCAATTTGAGCCACGACCACTACTTCAAAATCATCCCTTACAGCCTTTCAAGATTTTCTTACATCCAGCACTGCTTCACAACCCTTCCTCCACAACATGACATTAACCTGTCCTCTGCAGAACTCCAGGCTCTACGTTCCCTAAAAGCTGAAGCATCAATCATTATCCTCTCATCAGGCAAAGAACCTACCACTGCGGTACTTGACAGACAGGAGTATGTAACTGCTGCCATTAAGATCCCATTCCTGTGATTCAAACTGACCTGCAGTCCCTCCTAAAAACCTCAGGCCTCTCAAAAGGACTTACAACTCAATCCATAGAACTCCTTACCCCACCCAAACCATGCAGCCACACCTTTTATCTTCTTCCTAAGATCCACAATCCCAATCACCCTGGCCATCCTGTAGTATTTGACTTCAAAGCACCCACCGAAGTTTATCTGCCTTAGATTTTATCCATACTGGATGAGAAGTTGTGGTTGTGAATGTCAATGTTAAAAAATATATCGGCTCAACCACTTGTTTATAGCGTAAAACACTAAGATTGATGCGTTTCGGAAGTCAGGCTTCCATCATCAGAATAATAAAAAGTAAAAGAACCTGTTAAAACTCACTAAAATGGAACATGCACCAGGCAATTTATAATAAAATTAAAACATCGTGGGAAGTAGCCACGATGTTTTAATTTTATTATAAATTGCCTGGTGCATGTTCCATTTTAGCGAGTTTAAACAGGTTATTTTACTTTTTATTATTCTGATGATGGAAGCTTGACTTCTGAAACGCGTCAATCTTAGTGTTTTGCACTATAAACAAGTGGTTGAGCCGATATATTTTTTAACATTGATATCTGCCTTAATTGATCAACACCTGCAACACATAGTATTAAGAATTCCCTCTTGTATTCAAATACCAACCATTACCTAGATTGTCCGAAATCTGTGTCCGTCCCACTCTCACCACACACCTTGCTTGTCACCATTGGTGCCATCTCCCTCTATACCAATAACCCCTCTGTACATAGTCTGTCTGCTGCTGAACATTTCCTGTCAGCAGCCACCTGATTTCAAACCTACGACATCCTCCTTACTCACCTTCATCAACTTTATACTTACTAACAATTACTTCACCTTTGAGGGACAGACAGACAGACAGATTGGGTATGGCAATGGGAACCCGGATGGCTCCTTCCTATGCTAGTCTTCGCATGGGTCACTTGGATCCATAAGCCATCTTTGATGTTGATCTCATCCTCACCAAAGTCCAGCTACACACTTCTGTCCACATTAAAAACAGTACTTACATTTTGACAGTCGTCATCCTTTCTGTGTCAAACATTCCTTCCCACACAACCCTGGTATTCAAAGCAAACACGTTTGTTCAGATGCAGTCTTCTTTACAGCAGTACACCGCCGTTCTCACCTCAGCCCTCACTGGACTTAATCTAGTTTAAAAACAGATTTCCCAGGCCAGTGCTTCTGATCCTGGTACTGCAAAGCCCTCCAAAAAAATAACTGTGGAGCACACCAGTTGTCATTTAGTACTATCCTGCTCTTGAGTGTATTAATCAACTACTTTGACAAGGCCATGACTTCCTAAAATTGTGCCCTGAAATGAGATCCATTCTAATAAATGAAAAGCACCAGTTTGCTTCTGTTCCACTATAGTACTTTTATTGTGTTATCTGGATTTCGGCTTACAAGGCCATCTTCAGACATTTATCGGTCAGTCAGGCAGAGACATAGCAACTAGGCTGGCTGAACATGAACGCAGTTGAAGGTTGCAGAATTCTGACTCCTCATTTGCGGAGCATGTACTGAGTGAGGGTCACAACTACCAGCCAGTGTCATATGTATTTCACTTAGCAAACAAAGCCCTGGAAATTAACAAACATATTGTTCATAGTCCAGATGTAATCCTAAATGACCAGACACTGCTCAACACCTCCCCTCTCCTAAGCTTCATATAATCATCTCTGTTGCTCATTACTTCCCACACTGTCTGTTCCAGCATATTCCCATTTTCCTGTATTCATCAAGTTCTTTTGTTTTATTGAAGTTGTCTATGTATTGCATATAGGCTGTAGATTCAGTTGTTAAGGCTTTCATTTAACTGGTACTTGTATTACTGTCCATTTTTAACACCTCTTGTAGTTGTCTCATCAAATATTGTTTATATTTTAATTGGTTATTTATTTAATGCAAACTGTTACATAGCCACAGTTTTGAATATAATGTTAAAGTGCAGTACCACCACACACTCAAAGATTGCATTTACTGTATGTTCTCTCAAATGCCTCCATTTTCTTTCATTTATTTATTTCTCTTTATCTTATTGATATTGATAATGTTCCTTATGTATTCTTTAGTTACATTGATACTTGTTTCTTCTTTTAATTGGTTTGTGTATCACTCTCCATTTTATACCTCCTGGTGTAGCCTTTTCAAGTACTAATTTTATTTTATTGTTTTATTAGTTTTGTTTATTAATTGAAATTGTTATGTAGGCATGCTTCCTATTTTCTGTTAAAGTTTTTCCGGTGTACTCCATTTTTATTAATTTACTTTTCAATTTTTTACTTCTTCATTGCATTACCACCACACTGTCAAAGATGTTACTTAATGTATGTTTCTGCTTCGATCTAGATGTGTTACTTCTCTTCCAATGTTGTTTGCAAACATTGCAACTTCTTTGGTGATAATACTCAGTAAATGTCTCAAGATGGCCTTGTAAGCAGAAAACCGGTTAACACAATAGAAGTAATATTGTAGAACAAAAGCAAACTGGTGGTTTTTATTTATTATAACATTGTTCTACCAAGAACCAATGGAAGATCCTGTTAACATGAGATCCATTCTGTCCGAGATTTTGCGCACCACAGTTACAATAGCTTTTCATCACCATCCCAATCTCTGCATTATCCTTGTCAGATGATACACTCATCTCCCTACTGTATGGCTCCTACCACTGTGACTGTCCCTGCTGCAAGACTTGCCCTATGCACCCTCCTACTGCCACCTATGCGAACCCTGTAACTGGCAAAACCTATGCTATCAAAGGAGTGCTACCTGTGGAATGACATTCCATATACCAGCTGTTGTGTGAACACTCTTTTAGCCATTTACATCGGCATGACTACCACCCAGTTGTCAGGATGAATAGGCGTAGGCAGAGGGTGTATATTGACAACACACAATATCTTGTTGCAGAGCATGCTCAATTACATGACAGTCGTGAACTTGGTGCTTGTTTCAACACACGTGCCATCTGGATTCTTCACTGAGACACTATCTTCTCACTACTTCCCAGGTGGGAACTAGTGCTACATCTACATCTACATGATTACTCTGCAATTCACATTTAAGTGTTTGACAGAGGGTTCATTGAACCACAATCATACTATCTCTCTACCATTCCACTCCCGAACAGCACACGGGAAAAACGAACACCTAAACCAACCTTTCTGTTCGAGCTCTGATTTCTCTTATTTTATTTTGATGATCATTCCTACCAATGTAGGTTGGGCTCAACAAAATATTTTCGCATTCGGAAGAGAAAGTTGGTGACTGAAATTTCATAAATAGATCTCGCCGCGACGAAAAATGTCTTTGCTTTAATGACTTCCATCCCAACAAGGACATGTTTTGAGGCATCAAGGGATCACAAATTTAGCATTGGAGGGCAGCGTGGAGGGTAAAAATCGTAGGGGGAAACCAAGAGATCAATACACTAAGCAGATTCAGAAGGATGTAGGTTGCAGTAGGTACTGGGAGATGAAGAAGCTTGCACAGGATAGAGTAGCATGGAGAGCTGCATCAAACCAGTCTCAGGACTGAAGACCACAACAACAACAACAACAACAACAACATCCCAACTCGCGTATCATATCCGCCACACTCTCTCCCCTATTACGTGATAATACAAAACGAGCTGTCCCTTTTTGTTCCCTTTCGATGTCCTTCGTCAATCCCACCTGGTAAGGATCCAACACCGCGCAGCAATATTCTAACAGAGGACGAGCGAGGGTAGTGTAAGCTGTCTCTTTAGTGGACTTGTTGCATCTTCTAAGTGTCCTGCCAATGAAACGCAACCTTTGGCTCGCCTTCCGCACAATATTATCTATGTGGTCTTTCCAACTGAAGTTGTTCGTAATTTTAACACCCAGGTACTTAGTTGAATTGACAGCCTTGAGAATTGTACTATTTATCGAGTAATTGAATTCCAACGGATTTCTTTTGGAACTCATGTGAATCACCTCACACTTTTCGTTATTTATCGTCAACTGCCACCTGCCACACCGTACAGCAATCTTTTCTAAATCGCTTTGCAGCTGATACTGGTCTTCGGATGACCTTACTAGACGGTAAATTACATCATCATCTGCGAACGACCTAAGAGAACTGCTCAGATTGTCACCCACTCAATGATTTGCCGTCTATTACTAGGAACTGCGACCTTCCTGACAGGAAATCACGAATCCAGTCGCACAACTGAGACGATACCCCATAGGCCCGCAGCTTGATTAGAAGTCGCTTGTGAGGAACGATGTCAAAAGCTTTCTGGAAATCTAGAAATACGGAATCAACTTGAGATCCCCTGTCGATAGCGGCCATTACTTCGTGCGAATAAAGAGCTAGCTGCATTGCACAAGAACGATGTTTTCTGAAACGATGCTGATTACGTATCAATAGATGGTTCCCTTCTAGGTGATTCATAATGTTTGAATGAATGCAGTATATGCTCCAAAACCCTATTGCAAACCGATGTCAATGATATAGGTCTGTAGTTCGATGGATTACTCCTACTACCCTTCTTAAACACTGATGCGACCTGCGCAATTTTCCAATCTGTACGTACAGATCTATCGGTGAGCGAGCGGTTGTATATGATTGCTAAGTAGGGAGCTATTGTATCAGCGTAATCTGAAAGGAACCTAATTGGTATACAATCTGGACCTGAAGACTTGCCCGTATCAAGCGATTTGAGTTGCTTCACAACCCCTAAGGTATCTACTTCTAAGAAACTCATGCTAGCAGCTGTTCGTGTTTCAAATTCTGGAATATTCCATGCATCTTCCTTGGTGAAGGAATTTCGGAAAAATGCGTTCAATAACTTAGCGGCACAGTCGTCGGTAACAGTACCATCGGCACTGCGCAGCGAAGGTATTGACTGTGTCTTGCCGCTTGTGTACTTTACATACAACCAGAATTTCTTTGGATTTTCTACCAAATTTCGAGGTAATGCTTAGTTCTGGAACCTATTAAAGGCATCTCGCATTGAAGTCCGTGCCAAATTTCGCGCGTCTGTAAATTTTAGCCAATCTTCGGGATTTCGCATTCTTCTGAACTTCGCATGCTTTTTCCTTTGCCTCTGAACAGCGTTCAGACCTGTTTTGTGTACCATGGGGGATCAGTTCCATCTCTTGCCAATTTATGAGGTATGAATCTCTCAATTGCTGTTGCTACTATATCTTTGAATTTGAGCCACATCTCGTCTACATTTGCATAGTCAGTTCGGAAGGAATGGAGATTGTCTCTTAGGAAGGCTTCTAGTGACATTTTATTCGCTTCTTTGAATAAAATTATTTTGCGTTTGTTTGTGGTGGATTTTGAAGAAACGGTATTGAGCCTAGCTACGACGACCTTGTGATCACTAATCCCTGTATCAGTCATGATGCTCTCTGTTAGCTCTGGATTGTTTGTGGCTAAGAGGTCAAGTGTGTTTTAGCAACCATTTACAATTCGCCTGGGTTCGTGGACTACTGCTTGAAATAATTTTCGGAGAAAGCATTTAGGACAATCTTGGAAGATGTTTTCTGCCTACCACCGGTTTTGAACAAGTATTTTTGCCAACATATCGAGGGAAGGTTGAAGTCCCCACCAACTATAACTGTTTGAGTGGGGTATTTATTTGTTACGAGACTCAGATTTTCTCTGAACTGTTCAGCAACTATATCATCGGAGTCTGGGGATCGGTAGAAGGAGCCAATTATTAACTTAGTTCAGCTGTTAAGTATAACCTCCACCCATACCAATTCGCACGGAGTATCTACTTCGACTTCACTACAAGATAAACCACCACTGACAGACACAAACACTCCACCACTAATTCTGCCTAATCTATCTTTCCTGAACACCGTCTGTGACTTCGTAAAAATTTCTGCAGATCTTATTTCAGGCTTTAGCCAGCTTTCTGTACCTATAACAATTTCAGCTTCTGTACTTTCTATTAGCGCTTGAAGCTCAGGGACTTTCCCAGCACAACTACAAGAATTTACAACTACCATTCCGACTGTTCCTTGATCCAAGCACGTCCTGTATTTGCCATGCACCCTTTGAGATTGCAGCCCACCCCGTACTTTCCCGAGGCCTTCTAAACTAAAAAAATCGCCCAGTCCATGCCACACAGCCTCCGCTACCCGTGTAGCCGCCAGCTGAATGTAATAAACTCCTGACCTATTCAGCGGAACCCGAAACCCCACCACCCTATGGCGCAAGTCAAGGAATCTGCAGCCAAGACGGTCGCAAAACTGCCTGAGCCTCTGATTCAGACCCTCCACCCGGCTCTGCACCAAAGGCCCTTGGTTCTCACCACCCACCTGTCCTTAATTTACATTAATTCCTTATGTCTTAGCATTACTTCAAAGTAACTGCTACTTTCCTCACTCCATTTTAGTTTTTTACCTCTTTCATTTTCTGGCCTGCCTATTGTTCGTGTCCCCATCCCACCTCTATTATACACAATACACTTAGCTCTTCAATCTTATTGACTTGGGCACGATGCTTAACTACTAATCCCTGTCTTCCAGCTTTAAGCTCTCAAGTTTACAAATCTCATCTGGTGCAGTCCCCAACAATCAGTCTTTCCATCTCATCCTGTCCAGTAACTCTCTCCTGACCTGGGGTTCTGGGGGACTTTTCCAAACTCGACCCCTTTTCCTAAACCTCTCCAGTCCTTCTCCTTCACCCTTCTTCCTTCCCCTTAAACTCTTGTGCATGAAGGAGGCGCCACTGACTCCGAAAGCTTGCATAAGTTAAACCGTTTTGTGGTTGTGGTTTCCCACTTTTGCTTGGTGAGTAGATTTTTTCATCTATCCATTTACATTATTTTATTACTTACTTAGCCAGATTACATAAAGGTTTAACAGATTGACGGACAGCAAAATAACTAGTCTATACCTCATTCCCACACAAGGTTCATAAAGTAACTTAAAAGATGTATTCACTCAAGTTGACGACCTGTGAAGGACTTCTGGGAACAGGATGACTGTTTGTGCACACTACTGCATGTAAAGACATATGAATAATGATTGATGGAATAAAAGCTAACAATAACCAAGAATATATCAATATTATTTACCACATTAGCACAACACAGGGCTCTGGATCATGTCTCATAGAGAGTCTAGGCCTGTAATATCAACAACAAAAGAAATCAAATGGACTGTTCAAGGCCATTATCTGATTAAAGATAAAAATTACAGCAATATGTTCAAAAAGTAACTCTCATAAAATTCAATCATACGAATGCATCAACAACTTCACTATCTGAAATTCTCTCAATTAAAGCTCATTTCATTTTGGTGGTGTTTCCAATAGAATACTAAAAATTTATTCCTGTATAGTAAGTCTGGTCTTTTCTGAAATACATAATGCATCATTAACTCACGGCATTTTTCCAGAGAGACTAAAATGTGCTGTTGTCAAACTCCTATTTAAGAAAAGTGATTGGAGAGATGTCAGTAACTACCAATCTGTTTCACTGCAGACATAATTTCCACATAATTCTTGAGAAGGCGAAGTATTCTAGAATAGTGCTGGGTGGTTATAATTAAAATTTCCCTATTTAACATATAACACGGAAACTAATAACGATAAGAGTACCAAACTTGGTAGCATTAATGTCAAGTACTTGGGGAAGAGAAATAATGCAGAATCAGTTCAATTGAAACATTTTTAATGTGCTTTGGTACTTCATATCGTTACATACTGGTACCATTACTGCTACAAAAGGGGCTCAATATGGCGCCCATCAGTGCCCAGAAGAGTCTGAAAGCACAGTATTGCATTCTGCACAGTAAAATGAAGCATGTCCGTAGGTATGCTGGCTACCTCTTTTGATAAGTGGCACTTCGCATCATGTGGATGTTCCTCTGGTAATCCCTGTCCTTCAGGTAGCCTACAACCATAAATCACAGGGAGTGAGATCAGGTGATTGTGCCGGCCATGCATTTGGAAATGATCAGTGGATAATCTGATCGTTCCCAAATGTTTTACGAGCAAGCAGGTGAACTTCACAAGCTATGAGGCGCATTCAAGTTCTAAGGCCTCCGATTTTTTTTCTAATTAACTACTCACCCGAAATCGATGAAACTGGCGTTACTTCTCGACGTAATCATCCTGCAGACGTACACATTTTTCACAACGCTGACGCCATGATTCCATGGCAGCAGCGAAGGCTTCTTTAGGAGTCTGTTTTGACCACTGGAAAATCGCTGAGGCAATAGCAGCACGGCTGGTGAATGTGCGGCCACGGAGAGTGTCTTTCATTGTTGGAAAAAGCCAAAAGTCACTAGGAGCCAGGTCAGGTGAGTAGGGAGCATGAGGAATCACTTCAAAGTTGTTATCACGAAGAAACTGTTGCGCAACGTTAGCTCGATGTGCGGGTGCATTGTCTTGGTGAAACAGCACACGCGCAGCCCTTCCCGGACGTTTTTGTTGCAGTGCAGGAAGGAATTTGTTCTTCAAAACATTTTCGTAGGATGCACCTGTTACCGTAGTGCCCTTTGGAAAGAAATGGGTAAGGATTACGCCCTCGCTGTCCCAGAACATGGACACCATCATTTTTTCAGCACTGGCGGTTACCCGAAATTTTTTTGGTGGCGGTGAATCTGTGTGCTTCCATTGAGCTGACTGGCGCTTTGTTTCTGGATTGAAAAATGGCATCCACGTCTCATCCATTGTCACAACCGACGAAAAGAAAGTCCCATTCATGCTGTCGTTGCGCGTCAACATTGCGTGGCAACATGCCACACGGGCAGCCGTGTGGTCGTCTGTCGGCATTCGTGGCACCCACCTGGATAACACTTTTCGCATTTTCAGGTCGTCATGCAGGATTGTGTGCACAGAACCCACAGAAATGCCAACTATGGAGGCGACCTGTTCAACAGTCATACGGCGATCCCCCAAAACAATTCTCTCCACTTTCTCGATCATGTCGTCAGACCGGCTTGTGCGAGCCCGAGGTGGTTTCGGTTTGTTGTCACACGATGTTCTGCCTTTATTAAACTGTCGCACCCACGAACGCACTTTTGACACATCCATAACTCCATCACCACATGCCTCCTTCAACTGTCGATGAATTTCAATTGGTTTCACACCACGCAAATTCAGAAAATGAATGATTGCACGCTGTTCAAGTAAGGAAAACGTCGCCATTTCAAGTATTTAAAACAGTTCTCATTCTCGCCGCTGGCGGTAAAATTCCATCTGCCGTACGGCGCTGCCATCTCTGGGACGTATTGACAATGAACGCAGCCTCATTTTAAAACAATGCGCATGTTTCTATCTCTTTCCAGTCCGGAGAAAAAAAATCGGAGGCCTTAGAACTTTAATGCACCTTGTATGTGCGGTGGGGCTCCATCTTGCATGGAAACTGTTGAGTTCAACGTGTCTTTCTCCTGTAGGGTGGATATGACATGCTGGTCAGTCACACTGCACATCTTTGGTTCTTGAATGCGAACCTGTTAAAAAAAAATGGGCCAATGATGAACGTAGCCATGAAGCCACAACATATGGTGACATGTTCGCCATACATATGAACTTCATGCAAAGTGACAGGAGGTGAAGATCACCAGACTCGGCAGTTCTGTGTGTTCACCTAACTCGTCACAGAAATATGAGCTTTGTCATTAGGATTGTCCAGGGCCAGCCCTCAAGAACTTCAATCCTTGTGAAAATGTAGAGCGAAGTCAACACATTGTTGTGTGTCGTGTGGTGCAAGCTGCTGTACGGTTGGGACTTGTACTGATACCATTAGGGAATGGTTCGAAGCACCGTCCGCACAGTGGACCATGAGATGTTCAACTGTCGTGACACAGCACGTGCACTGCCTGATGGTTGGGAATTGCGTGCAGTGTTGTCTGCCATAGCAAGGAAAAGATTGATTATCTTCCAGAATGAGATTTTCACTCTGCAGCGGAGTGT
Organism: Schistocerca americana; assembly: GCF_021461395.2. Lineage (NCBI taxonomy): Eukaryota > Metazoa > Arthropoda > Insecta > Orthoptera > Acrididae > Schistocerca > Schistocerca americana. The sequence continues at coordinate 583,773,898 of NC_060122.1, read as the reverse complement.
GCGCTGATATGAAACTTCCTGGCAGATTAAAACCGTGTGCCCGACCGAGACTCGAACTCGGGACCTTTGCCTTTCGCGGGCAAGTGCTCTACCATCTGAGCTACCGAAGCACGACTCACGCCCGGTACTCACAGCTTTACTTCTGCCAGTACCTCATCTCCTACCCTCCAAACTTTACAGAAGCTCTCCTGCGAACCTTGCAGAACTAGCATTCCTGAAAGAAAGGATATTGCGGAGACATGGCGTAGCGCACACTCCGCTGCAGAGTGAAAATCTCATTCTGGAAACATCCCTTAGGCTTCTGTAAAGTTTGGAAGGTAGGAAACGAGGTACTGGCAGAAGTAAAGCTGTGAGTACCGGGCGTGAGTCGTGCTTCGGTAGCTCAGATAGTAGAGCACTTGCCCATGAAAGGCAAAGGTCCCGGGTTCGAGTCTCGGTCGAGCACACAGTTTTAATCTACCAGGAAGTTTCATTGATTATCTTGTCAGTACACCTCATTCATCAACTGAGGCAGGTAGAACAGGCAGATTTAAAAAAGATCTGGGATGAAGTAGATAAAACAAGAGGCGAGGTTAATAAAAAGACTTAATGACAATTGTGGGTTCCTACTTGATTTAATAGAGGAATTACATTTAGAAAGTGCAACAAACATATCCAAACAGATTCCTAAATTTAAAATAGAAGGATACATTCATCATCGTTATTTCTTAATGGTGTTTTCTGAATCATTGCCTAATTTTAAAATGCTGTCATAGTTTACTCATTAAGAGGTATAATCTGACGTTAAAAAGTTTTGATACAATAAGTTAAGTATTAGAATTAGAAGCTGTATGTTTGTCTTAAGGCATAACTGACAGTGCACGAATGAATACCTGGATGTGATTCATCTGATATTTGAAAATAGCAACACTTAGCGACTTCCAAAACTTTCCTAAACTTTTTATCACCTACGTTTTTATGTCCATTATGGATAAAATTAACTCATTTGTAAAGTAATCACACTTTTGAAGCTGTTTCTTACATGGGAGTTCAGTTCTTTAAAGATTTGATTGTTTACTGATAAAGAGCAGAACGGTAATCAAGGAAGTGATAGAAATACAGTATTCAATCCTAATAATGAAGACAGTAGGTGTATAAATAGGACCACTGATAGACAATTTGGAGTATTCAAGCTTGGAAAACAATACACCCCTGAGGGAGATGTCAGACTCCAGAATTTAACAGTAGAGTAATAGGCCCTTGGGTTGAAAAGATATTAGCCCTCACACAACTGATTTCTATGTCTGAGTGGTTGCTGGAAGAACATATTAGTGAAGATGAAGAAGAAGATAAAGCCAATAGTGTTTGTGACATTTTAGGGACAAAAGTGGATTTGGTTTAGTTCAGGTAGTGAAATATCTTTAGTATCTCGGAGAATTAATGTTATCAATGAGAAATAAACATCTGTGATATTACCCGTAACAAGCGTTCATTTGTGGGTACAACAGACAATAAAGGAAAACAAAGGAAAAAAACAGTTACCTATCACAAATGATACCTTTACGTTTCACCAAATGTTATTGATGGTACCGAATCTTAACCTAAATGTACTTCTAGGTTTAGATGGCTACTTGACAATAATGTCACTAGACTTGAATAATAATTAGAATAGTATGGAAAGGAGAGAATAATATCTACAGAGTAGCTTTGACAAATAATTATAAAACTTCTAGAATTAGACACATGAAACATGTTCATTTAATGGTTATGGCTAATATCATTGTAAGGAAGGAACATAACCAAGCAAGTGATGAATTGAAACTTTCTGGCAGATTGAAACTGTGTGCCAAACCGAGACTCGAACTCGGAACTTTGCCTTTTGTGGGCAAGTGCTCTACTGACTGAGCTACCCAAGCACAACCCACAACCTGTCCTCATAGCTTCATTTCTGCCAGTACCTCATCTCCTACCTTCCAAACTTCACAGAAGCTCTTCTGCGAACCTTGCAGAACTAGCACTCCTGGAAGAAAGGATACTGCGGAGACGTGGCTTGGCCACAGCCTGGGGCATGTTTCCAGAATGAGATTTTCACTCTGCAGCGGAGTGTGCTCTGGTATGAAACTTTCTGGCAGATTGAATTGTGTGCTGAACTGAGACTCGAACTCGGGATCTCTGCGTTTCGCGGGCAACAATTTAAACCATGAGAGGATGTCCTGAAGTAGAATATAAAACAGTTATCTTTGTTGTAAGTATTAGCCAGATATTAGAGGCTATTTATAAAAGGATAAGCTATGAATGATCCAGACTTAATGAGTTTGTTGAAGCAAGGGTCTAACTATTTGGGACGAAGGATCAACTGAAGCTTCTAATAATATTATACAAGCACTATTAGAGGCAAAAGTTTTAAGTCTTCCAATGACGCAAGTATGTGTCGGAATATGATATGGATTGCGAATTGTTTCAAGGAATCTGGGCTCCTGAACCATTATTCTTCTGCTGAGAAAGAGTAGTGTTCATTGTTCGGAATTTATGAAAATTTTAGATTCTAATATGGGGTTCAAAAGTACTAATACATCCAGACCACCAAACCTTAGTATTCATAACGGAAAGTAGACTATAACACAGTCAGTTAATAAGATGGGTTCTGTTGTTACAATAATGTATATTAGAAATGAATCACATTAAAGGTACACTTAACATACTGCTTGATACAATCTCTCGATTGCGTTTTGTGAACAAAAAATGATCTGTGACGGAAATGAAAGTGATGCAGTCTCAGAGGTGATATTTCGTGGGCCAATACTAAAAAATCAAAGTATCAAGGATGCAAATGAAACTTTAGATGATTTGAGATGCTCTCCCTTGAAACTTCTTTAGATTTCAAATCACAGCAAGGCCTCTTATGGCAAGCAGAAGCTAGATAAAGTGAAACATGTTTTGGAAGAACAGAGTATCAGTTATTAGATCACAGTAGTGACCCACCTGACAGTAGGGAAGATAAAATGGATGATGAAACTGTTAAGAAAGCCAAAGGTTCTGATGTCCTGATATTGTTAAAGAAAGAAAAAGTGGTTAGTTTAAGGAGATCAGAAAAAAATTCAGGTTTAAAGTTCAGTTCAGCCCTCTTCTTCAAAAGTAAAAATAATGCTAGAATTCAGTGTTAGTGAGTATCTAGTTCGACAGGCAAGGAAATTGAAAGCAAACATGGATATTTTATCATTCCCTAAACCGAAAGGAAAGGAAAGGAAATGATTGCTAATGAAGTTGTCAAGTATGTCACTGATTTACAAAAAATGATGAATGTACTCCAATGTCACCAGAAGCAAAAGACAAAGTTAGCATCAGAAGAACGTTGTTGTCGTTGTCTTCAGTCCAGAGACTGGTTTGATGCAGCTCTCCATGCTACTCTATCCTGTGCAAGCTTCTTCATCTCCCAGTACCTACTGCAACCTACATCCATCTGAATCTGTTTAGTGTATTCATCTCTTAGTCTCCCTCTATGATTTTTACCCTCCACACTGCTCTCCAATACTAAATTGGTGATCCCTTGATGCCTCAGAATATGCCCTACCAACCGATCCCTTCTTCCAGTCAAGTTGTGCCACAAGTTTCTCTTCTCTCCAATTCTATTCAGTACCTCCTCATTAGTTATGTGATCTACCCATCTAATCTTCAGCATTCTTCTGTAGCACCACATTTCAAAAGCTTCTATTCTCAGTAGAACGTTATGTATGCAAAAATCGTGTACCCTCTGTAACCTAAGGCAACAATGTTCCTGTTGTAAATGGGAGAACCCAAACATTAACAATGCTTCTTCTAAATTTTGTTCACTAAGATCAAAGACTCATTTGGTGTGTGTGCCACATCCACTAAAGTGTAAAACTGCTTTTGGATGTAGAACATGTTAAAGAAACACACAGAATTTATAAAATTTTTTGTATGTGTCTCTGAAAACTGTGACTGCCTGCTTTGTCACTGTGGTAATTGTTCCAGTGATGACAAATTGTTAGAATTATTGAAAGAAAAATTAGCTTACGAAGATGCTGAGTACAGGGAGTGGATTAAGACAGACCATCAGACAGAAATGATAAAGAAATCTGCAGCTGTTGACGAAAACACCAACTTGTTGGTAACAGAATTAGAGGCACTATAACCATACTCATTTATATTTGCCAGACAAGGTCCCTGAAAAATTTGAAAGAAAATCGAATCCCCCGAGAAAAATTCTGTTATTGGACTTTGTTGAAAACTACAGTTCTGTAAATCACAATGAAAACCACTATTACCACTGGACAAAAAGCAGCCATGTAATCCATTCTGTTTGTGATAAAAAAGAAAAAGAAAGTAGCACTAGTAAACCACTGCTTAATGAGTGATGGTATGGAGCACGATGTAGGAGCTGTAAATGCTGCTCGCAAAGAAATGGTTAAATGCTTGACTGAACACTACCCATGCATCAAAAAAACTTCATTATTTCACTGATGGATACACTGCTGAATATGTTGTTGTTGTTGTGGTCTTCAGTCCTGAGACGGGTTTGATGCAGCTCTCCATGCTAATCTATCCTGTGCAAGCTCCTTCATCTCCCAGTACCTACTGCAACCTACATCCTTCTGAATCTGCTTAGTGTATTGATCTCTTGGTCTCCCTCTATGATTTTTACCCTCCACACTGCCCTCCAATGCTAAATTTGTGATCCCTTGATGCCTCAGGACATGTCCTACCAACCGGTCCATTCTTCTAGTCAAGTTGTGCCACAAACTTCTCTTCTCCCCAGTCCTATTCAATACCTCCTCATTAGTTACGGGGGGGCTACCCACCTAATCTTCAACATTCTTCTGTAGCACCACATTTCGAAAGCTTCTATTCTCTTCTTGTCCAAACTGTTTATCGTCCATGTTTCACTTCCATACATGGCTACACTCCATACAAATACTTTCAGAAATGACTTCCTGACCCTTAAATCTATACTCGACGTTAACAAATTTCTCTTCTTCAGAAACACTTTCCTTGCCATTGCCAGTCTACATTTTATATCCTCTCTACTTCGACCATCATCAGTTATTTTGTTCCCCAAATAGCAAAACTCCTTTACTACTTTAAGTGTCTCATTTCCTAATCTAATTCCCTCAGAATCACACGACTTAACTCGACTACATTCCATTATCCTCGTTTTGCCTTTGTTGATGTTCATCTTATATCCTCCTTTCAAAACACTGTCCATTCCGTTCAACTGCTCTTCCAAGTCCTTTGCTGTCTCTGACAAAATTACAATGTCAACGGTAAACCTCAAAGTTTTCATTTCTTCTCCCTGGATTTTAATACCTACTCCAAATTTTTCTTTTGTTTCCTTGACTGCTAGCTCAATATACAGATTGAATAACGTCGGGGAGAGGCTACAACCTTGTCTGACTCCCTTCCCAACCACTGCTTCCCTTTCATGCCCCTCGACTCTTATAACTGCCATCTGGTTTCTGTACAAATTGTAAATAGCCTTTTGCTCCCTGTATTTTACCCCTGCCACCTTTAGAACTTGAAAGAGAGTATTTTAGTCAACATTGTCAAAAGCTTTCTCTAAGTCTACAAATGCTAGAAACATAGGTTTGCCTTTCCTTAATCTTCCTTCTAAGATAAGTCGTAAGGTCAGTATTGCCTCACGTGTTCCAACATTTCTACGGAATCCAAACTGATCTTCCCCGAGGTCGGTTTCTACCAGTTTTTCCATTCGTCTGTAAATAATTCTCATTAGTGTTTTGCAGCTGTGACTTATTAAACTGATAGTTCAGTAATTTTCACATCTGTCAACACATGCTTTCTTTGGGATTGGAATTATTATATTCTTCTTGAAGTCTGAGGATATTTCGCCTGTCTTGTACATCTTGCTCACCAGATGGTAGAGTTTTGTCAGGACTGGCTCTCCCAAGGCCGTCAGTAGTTCTAATGGAATGTTGTCTACTCCCGGGGCCTTGTTTCGACTCAGGTCTTTTAGTGCTCTGTCAAACCCTTCATGCAGTATCGTATCTCCCATTTCATCTTCATCTACATCCTCTTCCATTTCCATAATATTGTCCTCAAGTACATCACCCTTGTATAGACCCTCTATATACTCCTTCCACCTTTCTGGTTTCCCCTCTTTGCTTAGAACTGGGTTTCCATCTGAGCTCTTGATATTCATACAAGTGGCTGTCTTTTCTCCAAAGGTCTCTTTAATTTTCCTGTAGGCAGTATCTATCTTACCCCTAGTGAAATAAGCCTCTACATCCTTACATTTGTCCTCTAGCCACGACTGCTTAGCCATTTTCCACTTCATGTCAATCTCATTTTTGAGACGTTTGTATTCCTTTTTGCCTGCTTCATTTACTGCATTTTTATATTTTCTCCTTTCATCAATTAAATTCAATATTTCTTCTGTTACCCAAGGATTTCTACTAGCCCTCGTCTTTTTACCTACTTGATCCTCTGCTGCCTTCACTACTTCATCCCTCAGAGCTACCCATTCGTCTTCTACTGTATTTCTTTCCACCATTCCTGCCATTTGTTCCCTTACGCTCTCCCTGAGACTCTGTACTACCTCTGGTTTAGTCAGTTAATCCAGGTCCCATCTCCTTAAATTCCCACCTTTTTGCAGTTTCTTCAGTTTTAATCTACAGTTCATAACCAATAGATTGTGGTCAGAGTCCACATCTGCCCCTGGAAATGTCCTACAATTTAAAACCTGGTTTCTAAATCTCTGTCTTACCATTACATAATCTATCTGAAACCTGTCAGTATCTCCAGGCTTCTTCCATGTATACAACCTTCTTTTATGATTCTTGAACCAAGTGTTAGCTATGATTAAGTTATGCTGTGTGCAGAATTCTACCAGGCGACATCCTGTTTCATTTCTTCCCCCCAATCCATATTCACCTACTATGTTTCCTTCTCTCCCTTTTCCTACTGTCGAATTCCAGTCACCCATGACTATTAAATTTTCGTCTCCCTTCACTACCTGAATAATTTCTTTTATCTCATCATACATTTCATTAATACATTTCATCATCTGCCTACTGTAGTAGGCATGGGCTTCGTGTCTATCTTGGCCACTATAATACGTTCACTATGCTGTTTGTAGTAGCTTACCCGCACTCCTATTTTTTTATTCATTATTAAACCTACTCCTGCATTACCCCTATTTGATTTTGTATTTATAACCCTGTATTCACCTGACCAAAAGTCTTGTTCCTCCTGCCACCGAACTTCGCTAATTCCCACTATATCTAACTTAAACGTATCGATTTCCCTTTTTAAATTTTCTAACCTACCTGCCCGATTAAGGGATCTGACATTCCACGCTCCGATCCGTAGAATGCCAGTTTTCTGTCTCCTGATAATGACGTTCTCCTGAGTAGTCCCCGCCCGGAGATCCGAATGGGGGACTATTTTACCTCCGAAATATTTTACCCAAGAGAACGCCATCATCATTTAACCATACAGTAAAGCTGCTGAATATAAAAATAGAAAAAGGCTTTAAAAACTTGTCACACACACACACACACACACACACACACACACACACACACACTCACTCACTCACTCAGAATGTATGTGATGAAGAAAAAGATGCTGAACTACTTCTTCTCCACCCACCTAGACCAGCAGTGTAGTTCTTTTGGCATGGGAAAGATAACTTATTTTGTACCTTTAAAAAACATTTTATGTACTGTTGGTGTACCTGCGTCAAGCACATTAGGAAGAATGTATTACTCCAGTAAAAAAATATGAAGTTTACAAAATCTAATTTGACACAGTGGACTAGAAAAGATACATAATTAAAATTTTCGCCTGAGAACTCCCAAGAATCTTGACTGCTGAACATGTATATTTTGAATTTAAGCATTTGCCTACCTAGAATAATTGTTACTTAAATATCCTCATTTAACACTCCTGTATGAAGTTATCATTAATAATGAAAATATTTCAATTAAAGTTAGAACTTTAGTCCCTGATTCTTAATTATTTTTACAAAACGTGGGACATTTACAACACTGTTTTTTTCCTGAGTAGAGGAGCGTGTGCAGAGCGGTTCCACAGACAAGTTGAAGTAGTGGGGGGTGTCCGCTAAGTGGCTGTTGCCTCAGAGATGTTGAAGTGAGCAGATTGCTAGTGGCACAAGTAAGTTTTGGCGACCCCCTTCGAACACTTGGAGAGTCAAACATGCAGCATTATTTGGAGCAGCATTATTCGATAAAGTCTGTGTGGAACTGAACAAAATTACTGCAGAGGTTTTGATGTGATTTGAGAGGCCTATAAAGAAGCAGCAATGTCACGATCAATGGTTTTCATGTGGCATGAGACATTCAAAGAGTTGCAAGGATGTGAAAGACGACAACTATGCTGGGAGACCTTCAGCAAGCCAAACTGATGAAGATTTTGGTGGAAGTGCATTTGTTCCTGTGAGACCGACTGTCACAGGTCAGTTTTAAGCTGGAGTGCTCCGCTGTTTGAAGGATGGAGTCCACCAAGTCTGCCACGTATGCCCTGGGATCAGATGATGGAGTTCTTCACAATGAAAACGAGTCCTCTCACATGTCATTCGCCAACAGCCAAGGTCAACATGACATCGCTGCTGAAGCCTCCCTGTGGCCATGACCTAGTTCCCGGGGACTTCTCTTTGTTAGTGTGAATCAAGAGAGACTGGAAAGGCAAGCAATTTGATATGATTTCTCTTGTCCCGGTAGCTTTGAAAAGGTCCCTTGACAACTTGCTACATGAAGAATTCCAGGAAGCCTAGGAACAATTGAAAAAATACTAGTAGCTGTGTGTTGATACCTAAGGGTCATATTTTGAGGACTTTTAGTTTGCTGTACAAAAATGTGTAATATATTTTTTGTTCAGAGACAAGTCTTGAAACTTTATGAACGCACTCTCTATTAAAACTTATCAGACTACGTAACGTGTTTCAAGTGAACTTCTGAGCAATGATATGCAATTCTGAAATAAGTAAATGAAAGTCTGATGCCTGTCAAACCCCCTTCCTGTTTTTGTATGTAATCAGTCGTCTTTGATGCGACTCAATTTAAAAATAAAAGGCATGATCAGGTCTGTCTGAAAATATTTTGCATATTTAATAAATAATTATTTGGGCCATAACAATTTAAGTTCATTTTCTATATTCTCAGAAATAGAACAGAGCTATTAAATAATTTTTTCCCATAAATATACATCCTTTCTTTGGTATCTGAAAAAATGTGACAGTGATCTGTTGCAAATAAGCTAAGTTATATTTCTTTTCTAAACTAATACAATCCAGACAGGAATCTTCCAGTATGTTTATGTATGCTTTTCGAAAACATTACAATTTTTGTCCCCTCAAAAATTATGTGAAATATGTGGAAGAAATATCACCACAGCAAAATTAACAAGCAAAAAAAGTTTCATTAAAATTTGAGCCAGTGGGTGCCAGACCGGGATGTATTGATTAGGAATGATCCTTTTTTTAAGCACAGTTGAAAGTATTTTGATTCCAGATTTATTTGTGTCAATTCATAGAAAATACATTAATATCTTTATTTGATTAGAAAGCATACAGTCCTGGGAATCATTTAAGGCCACAATTAGCTTCCCAGTGGGTCACAGAAATGTGATGTAAGCATTTTTCAACACCCATATAATATTTTCCAGGAATTGAAAAATGACATACTGAATCGCATATCTGTTAACTACATGCCTCTATTAACTTCTGAATGACTTTAAGACTAGATTGGTAGAAAAATCATGTAGAAAGAAAAGTCTTGCTACTAGGGGTGTAGGCCAATTGCTATAGAAAAAGCTAGGCGTATAATACCAGGTCACAAGCATCGTGAAACATAGTCTAGGTTAGCCAGGTGACGCAGAACATACGGACCGGGTGCAGAGATTTTGAAGGTGAGGATAAGTTACTTACAGTAGGAGGAGCAGGAAACAGCCTGGCTAGCAACTGAGAAGATAACATTAAAGGTGACTTTAGTGAAATAGAATCAGCAAAAGCACACTCTTGTAGGGTGCCAAAGTTTTGCAGTGACATGACCAGCCTTGGGTTAATGTGGCTGTTAGCTGTGTGTACAAAGAGCTGAGCACATTGCTTTGGACTGAAACAATGTCTCATATCTGTGCTGTGCCTGTTGCTGTGATGGGAGATAGGGATACACTATTCATGACCTCCTTTTGAGTAGAAGAGGGAAGGAAAGATTAGCTGAACACTGTACAGAAAGTATAATAGGGGCTAAAAGTACACAAGACAATATCCCTTTGATTACTGGAATCAAAAGGAACATTTTTTTAAGGTTGGAGTAATATTACAGACAAAGTAGTGAAAGAAATTAGTGCAGTACAACACCATAATATGTGTAACATGTATCAGAAAAATTATTTATTTCATCAGAACAGTAAAGGGTTGAAAAACAAGATAGATGAGTAGATTGTGTGCCTGGCAGATGTGGAAAATTCTGAAATGATACATGTTCTGTGCCCCTTTGAACACCATGTAACCACAGGGATGGAGAAGTTAAATGTCAGGGATTATAGACTTGCAGAATTTTTATGTAGAGTTAACATGGAAAAAGGAGGAGTTGCAACGCATGTAAAAGTTGAAACTGTCACAAATATTGAAACGAATAGTTTTTGTGTTGATCAGAACCTAGACACGTGTGCTTGGAGAGTTGGTACTGCAGAATACTCTGATATTTGTGTTAGTTACAGATCACCTCTAGGAAACTTTCAGCTATTTATGAGAAATCTAGATGTGTTATTGAGCTGCCTGTCAGACAAGAAGAAACAGTTTGTGGAGATTTCGGTGTAAATATATTGAAAGATGTGGATGGGAAAAATTAACTAAAATTATTATTTGGCTGTTTGAATCTAATTTCAGTAGTCAGTTTTCAAACTCATATGCAGCAAAACAGTAAGAAATCGGTTGATAACATTTTTTATAGACAGTGCTCAGGCTGAGACAATTCACATGTACCCAATTGCTAATGGACTATATGATCATGATGTGCAAGTAACATAAATAAACAGAATGGCACCTTACAACCCTGACTGGTTCATACAAAGCAGTTCAGAGGCTTGTTAACAAGAAGAGGATACAATGGCTCAGGGAATTAGAACCTTATGTAGGAGAGAGGAAAATTTATGTAAAGGCCAGAGTAAATAAAGATCGAACATTACTTGTATACTACAAGTATGGAAAGTCATTAAAATGTCCAGAAGTTTGCATTTCCTAACACAAGTAACTAATGCAGATAATAAGATTAAAGCTATATGGGACACAGTCAAATGGGAGACAGGATAGCCACTCAGTGTACAAGCTTCTGTAACAGTTAAACTAAATGATAATGTTGTGACTGATAATTTATAAGTTGCAAGTACTTTTTAAATGTACCTGCAAGCAAAGGATTAAATGGTTCAGTTCAAGAAGCGAGAGAATATAGTAAAAACTTTGTTCCACAAAACTTTAAAAAAACTGGAAGTAGCAGCGACATCGCTCACTGAATGTAATAGAACTATAAAACTTATGAAAAAGAGAAGCTCATGTGAAGCTGATAAAATTCTGAAAAGTTGTTCGAACTTAATAAGTAATGTCCTAAAATTAAAAACCAAAGAGCTAGTGGTTGCTGGTGATTTTAATATAGATGTCCTGAAAAACACTGTCAGTGAACAGTTATTGAAATCAGTTACATTGTCATTCAATTTAGTTTCTACTGTAAAAGTCCCAACTAGGGTTCTAAGACTACCATTGATAATGTCTTTATAGACAATTCTAGGCAACTAAGCCACATCACAAAACCAGTAGTTAATGGGCTATCTGACCATGACATGCAACACCTAACATTAAATTTTGAAAATTGTCAGGGTAAAACAGCTATCAGAACTGAGTACAGAAGGCCAATAAAACAGTCAAAAACTGAGAAATTTTGGAGATTGCTCGAATAAATTAATTGGATGGATGTTTACAGCAGCCAAGACACAAATGCAAAATACAAAATATTCATTAATAAAGTTAGCACCTTATTTGAAAATTGTTTTTCCCTGAAGATAACTCAAATTAAGCAGAAGTCTACTAAGAAACCATGGGTCACACAAGGTATAAAGATATCATGTGAGACAAAAAGGAAACACTATCTGATATGTAGGGACACCTTTGATACAAGCATCATAGCTCATTACAAAAATTACTGCAAAATATTGAAGTAGGTTATCCAGAAATCCAAACACCTCCATTATGAGAAGAAGATAAATACATCCAGCAATAAAATAAAAACAATATGGGATATAGTTAAGTCGGAGACAGGTAGGAACAAAAAGAGGAGGAGCGAATAGCTCTATAAATAAATGAAACCCTGGTAACAAACGCATGTTGTGTTGCAAACAATTTAAACAAATAGTTTGTTCCTCTCACTGGTAGCATGGGGTTCTCAGGTTCAGTAAATGATGCAATGGAATATCAGACCAGAGCACACAAGCAACCTCAGTAAAGTGGAATTGACACTTACTTCACCCAAACAAATGAATCCATCATAAAGTCCTTGAAATCAAAGCATTCTAGTGGTTATGATAACATATCAACAAAGTTAATAAAAGAGTGTTCATGTGAGCTTAGTCATATCTTAAGTTATTTGTGTAATCAATCACTTATCACAGGAACATTCCCGGACTGGCTTAAATATGCTTTCCACAAGAAAGGGGACAAAGAAATGCCATCAAATTACCGACCGATCTCACTTTTGGCAGCTTTTTTAAAAATCTTTGAAAAGGTTATGTTCAAGTGTCTACTTAAGCACCTTGGTGAAAATAACATACTGTCAAAGCCACAGTTTGGGTTTCTTAAGGGTTCTGATATTGAGAAGGCTATCTACACATACAGTGAAAATGTCCTTAATTCATTAGACATTAGAGGCAACTGGCATATTCTGTGACCTGTCAAAGGCTTTTGATTGTGTGAATCACAGCATTCTTTTAAGTAAATTAAAATATTATGGCATCACTGGTAGTGCTGCAAATTGGTTTCAGTTATATTCTACTAATAGAAAACAAAGGGTGTCATTACGTAACACTTCAGCAGTAGGCAATCAGACATCATCTAACTGGGAAGAAATTACATGTGGTGTTTCCCAAGGCTCCATATTAGGTCCACTACTTTTTGTTGTGTATATTAATGACCTGTCATCTGTTACATTACCAGATGCCAAGTTTGTCTTATTTGAAGATGATACAAACATTGCAATAAATAGTAAATCATATATAAATTTAGAAAGAGCAGCTAATCAAATTTTTACTGACATTAATAACATCTACATCCATACTCTGCAAGCCACCTGACGGTGTGTGGTGGAGGGTACTCTGAGTACCTCTGTTGGTTCTCCCTTCTATTCCGGTCTTATATTGTTTGTGGAAAGAAAGATTGTCGGTATGCCTCTGTGTGAGTTTTAATCTCTCTGATTTTATCCTCACGGTCTCTTCGCGAGATAAACGTAGGAGAGAGCAATATACTACTTGACTTCTCAGTGAAGGTATGTTATCGAAACTTCAACAAAAGCTGTACCGAGCTACTGAGCATCTCTCTTGCAGAGTCTTCCACTGGAGTTTATCTATCATTTCCGTAACTCTTTCGCGATTACTAAATGATCCTGTAACGAAGTATGCTGCTCTCCGCTGGATCTTCTCTCTCTCTTCTATCAACCCTATCTGGTACGGATCCCACACCGGTGAGCAATATTCAAGCAGTGGGCGAACAAGTATACTGTAACCTACTTCCCTTGTTTCTGGATTGCATTTCCTTAGGATTCTTCCAATGAATCTCAGTCTGGCATCTGCTTTACCAATGATCAACTTTATATGATCATTCCGTTTTAAATCACTCCTAATGCCTACTCCCAGATAATTTATAGAATTAACTGCTTCCAGTTGCTGACCTGCTATATGGTAGCTAAATGATAAAGGATCTTTCTTTCTGTGTATATGCAGCACATTACACTTGTCTACATTGAGAGTCAATTACCATTCCCTGCACCATGCGTCAATTCGTTGCAGATCCTCCTGCATTTCAGTACAATTTTCCATTGTTGCAACCTCTCGATATACTACAGCATCATGCCCAAAAAGCCTCCATGAACTTCCGATGTTGTCCACAAGGTCATTTATGTATATTATGAATAGCAACGGTCCTACTACATTCCCCTGCGGCACACCTGAAAACACTCTTACTTTGAAAGACTTGTCTCCTTTGAGAATGACATGCTGCGTTCTGTTATCTAGGAACTCTTCAATCACATAATTGGTCTGATAGCCAATATGCTCTTACTTTGTTCATTAAACGACTGTGGGGAATTGTATAAAACGCCTTGCGGAAGTCAAGAAACATGGCATCTACCTTGGAACCTGTGTCTATGGCCCTCTGAGTCTGGTGGACAAATAGCGTGAGCTGGGTTTCACAAGATCGTCTTTTTCGAAACCCATGCTGATTCCTACAGAGTAAATTTCTAGTCTCCAGAAAAGTTATTATACTCGAACATAATATGTGTTCCAAAATTCGACAACTAATCAACGTTAGAGATATTGGTCTATAGTTCTGCACATCTGTTCGACATCCCTTCTTGAAAATGGGGATGACTTGTGCCCTTTTCCAATCCTTTGGAATGCTACACTCTTCTAGAGACCTACGGTACTGCAAGAAGGGGGACAAGTTCTTTCGTGTACTCTGTGTAAAATTGAACTGGTATCCGATCAGGTCAAGCAGCCTTTACTCTTTTGAGCGATTTTAATTGTTTTTCTATCCTTCTGTCGTCTATTTCGATATCTAACATTTTGTCATCTGTGTGACAATCTAGAGAAGGAACTACAGTGCAGTCTTCCTCTGTGAAACAGCTTTGGAAAAAGGCATTTAGTATTTCGGCCTTTAATCTGTCATCCTCTGTTTCAGTACCATTTTGGTCACAGAGTGTCTGGATGTTTTGTTTTGATCCACCTACCGCTATGACATAAAACCAAAATTTCTTAGGATTTTCTGCCAAGTCAGTACATAGAACTTTACTTTCGAATTCGTTGAATGCCTCTTGCATAGCCCTCCTCACACTACATTTTGCTTCGTGTAAT
Source organism: Schistocerca americana (assembly GCF_021461395.2). Lineage (NCBI taxonomy): Eukaryota > Metazoa > Arthropoda > Insecta > Orthoptera > Acrididae > Schistocerca > Schistocerca americana. The sequence continues at coordinate 583,758,811 of NC_060122.1, read as the reverse complement.
TTTTGTCTTTGGCTATGTTTATGTTTGCTGTGAAGTTCTCTTTGCTTTCGCAGCAGTTTTCTAACTCTGTTGTTGTACCACGGTGGCTCTTTTCCATCTCTTACGATCTTGGTTGGCACATACTCATCTAATGCATATCGTACAAAGGTTTTGAACTTTGTCCATGATGCTCAACACTATCTGTACTTGAGACAAAACTTTTGTGTTGAGCCGTCAAGTACGCTGAAATCTTCTTTTTGTCACTTTTGCTAAACGGAAAAATCTTCCCTCCTTTTTTATTATTTCTGTTTATGGCTGAAATCATCGATGCAGTAAACCACTTTATGATCGCTGATTCCCTGTTCTGTGCTAACTGTTTCAAATAGTTCGGGTCTGTTTGTCACCAGGAAGTCTAATATGTTATCACCACGAGTCGGTTCTCTGTTTAACTGATCAAGGTAGTTTTCAGGTAATACACTTAAAAAAATTTCACTGGGTTCTTTGTCCCTGCCACCCGTTATTAACGTCTGAGTCTCCCAGTCTATATCCGGCAAATTAAAATCTCCACCCAGAACTATAACATGGTTGTTAAATCTACTCGAAATATTTTCCAAATTTTCCTTCAGGTGCTCTGCCTCAACAGCTGCTGAGCCAAGGGGCCTATAAAGACATCCAATTACCATGTTTGAGCCTGCTTTAACCGTGACCTTCACCCAAATTATTTCACATTTCTGATCTCCGTCAATTTCCTTTGAGACTATTGCACTTTTTATCGCTATAGACACGGCTCCTCCTTCACTGTCCAGCCTGTCTCTGCGGTATACATTCCAATCTGAGTTTAGAATTTCATTACTGTTTACATCTGGTTTCAGCCTATTTTCTGTCCTTAGTACGATGTAGGCATTGTGACCATTTATTAATGAGAGCAGTTCTGGGACCTTAGTATAGACACTACTGCAGTTTACTATTACCACATTTATATTGTTATTGCCTGTTGCATTTTGCCTACTACTGCCTTGTCGTATTTCAGGAGGCGTCTTGTCGGGCCTAGGGAGGGAATTCTCTAACCTAAAAAACCCACAAGTGGTTAATAGCCAATTCACTGTCATTAAACTTTGAAAAGACCCACTATATGCAGTTCAGAACTTCGAAGAGATTTCCTTCTAGTGTGTGTATAAAATATGCCTACATGGAAATAGGAGAAGTTCAGAGTGTAAAATTCTTGGGATTACAACTTGATAATAAATTCAGTTGGGAGTGACATACTAACGGACTGCGAAAGTGCCTAAACAAGTCTGTGTTTGCAATGCGAAGGTGTCAGACATAGGAGATATAAATATAAAAAAAACTGGCATATTTTGCTTATTTTCACTCCATTATGCCATATGGTATCATATTTTGGGGTAATTCCACAAACCGAGAAAAAGTTTTTACAGTACAGAAGCGTATAGTAAGAGTAATGTGTAGTGTAAATCCAAGAACGTCATGTCAAAACCTATTCAAAGAATTGGGCATACTAACCACAGCTTCTCAGTATATTTATTCCTTAATGAAGTTTGTTGTAAATAATACATCTCTTTTTCCAACTAACTGCTTAGTACACAGTGTCAATACTAGGAATAAGAACAATATCCATAAAGATTAAAAATCACGTACTCTTGCCCAGAAAGGAGTCCAGTATTCAGCAATGCATATTTTCAATAAGTTACCAGCAACCATTAAGAGTTTTGTTTCAGCCAAGGCACAATTTAAACAAAAATTAAAATGATTTTTGGTGGCTAACTCCTCCTACTCCATCCATGAATTTCACAACAAGTGCAGTAGATCATTTTAATGAAAATTTATTATACTTTAATTTTTGACAATACTTGGTTGTAACAGCCAAGTAACTAGCTACTGTGTGAATGATGGACTTAATGAAAGCATATGTAAGTATTAAACCTGTAAATATTAGAACTTTAATTTTAATTTGTGTACATAATTGTACTGTTTGCCTGAGAAGCATTAAAATTAATACAACTCAAGTTCTTGTAATTAAATTTTTGTAATATGTTTATCTGACATGTTCCACCCCCAGGAGGATCCCCTCTTTTGTGGGTCTATGGAATGAATAATTAATAAAATAAAATAAAATAAAATAAGCAACGCATCCGTGGCACAGGGAATTTTTCCAGACAGGTGACAATATGCAGTTATTAAACTACTTCGTAAGAAAAGTGACAAGACAGTCTGAAACAATTATCATCCAATTTCCTTAATTACATCTTTTTCCACTATATCAGCAAATGTAAGTTACTTGGCAACAGTTGCTCACTTAAACAGAAATGATTTACTTAGCATATCACATTTTGGATTCCAGAAGCGTTGCTCGACAGAGAACGCTGTTTGTACATCCACTTGTCACATAGCACAAATCTTAAATAATGGTGTTTTGCCAGTTGGTACTTTTTCTGATGTTTCCAAGGCGTTTTATTGTGTAAATTGCAAGACTCTCCTAGAAAGGACTCAAGTTTTCTGGAATTGGTGGATTTATGCACAACTGGTTTGAATCATACTTAACAAACAATGCAAGAGGTTGTGCTGAATAATTCAAACAATGTCAGAAAAGTAGAAAATTGTGACTGGGGGGAAAAGAAAACCAGAAAGGGAGTCCCACTGGGTACAATTTTGGACCCACTACTATTCCTTATATATGTGAATGACCTTCCACTTAACATTCAGCAAGCAATGTTCTTCCTGTAGATGATACTAGTGTTACAATAAATCTCATTAGAGACAGCAACAGAACAGTTCGTGATATCTTCCAGTGCTCACACCCAGAGGCAGTAGTGGAAGTGTTGCATTTGTGTCAGCCCAGTCTAGATGAGTTCTTTAGCTGCCCACTCACTGTGAATGAGTGGTGGCTTTATGTCTTATGACCCCAACACAAAGAAGTGAAACAAGCAGTGGGAACATGTGGATTCACCAATGCTTAAAAGGCCATCCATTGTTGAGCAAAGCAGCGTTTTTTTGAGATTGCCTGGTGCGATGCTAAGAGATTATGCCCTGAGGGGGCAGAATGACACAGGAACATGCTACTGAAATCTCGGATGAGGTTATGGGAGGCTGCCAAGATAAACATCATGGGAACCTATTTAAGGGGCAGTATTTTTCCTCTAAAGTGCCCTGGCACATTCTGCATGCTGCTTCTTTAGCAATCAAATTTTGTCACACACATATTCTCTTGATCTGCCACCCAATGACTTTTCCTATATCTGTGAATGAAGGAACCAATCATGGCAGATGTTTCGAGAATGGTGATGTGAAATTTGAGGTGAAATGTTTACCAAACAGTAAAAATGCTGACTTCTGCAGCCAAAGTCTTCCTCAAGTCATCCATCATTGGGGAACATGCATCGTATTGTAGTTACATTTGTAGGTCAGCTTGATTTTTTTTTTTAATGATAATTAAAACTTCATGACTATCTCTCGTGTGTAACAGACCGTTCACTGTTGTTACTGAAACCATTTTTTAAAGATGGTCTTTTTTAAAGGTGGTTGACGTATCTGAAGGCTCCATCAGGATGATTGGTGTGACTACCACTGAAGCTTTGGGAAAATGACATCACAATGTTCAAAAATGGACACAAACACAAAGGTGTCAACTGCCTTTCCATTGGAAGTATGTTACAGCACTTCTGATTTCTCAGTGACTGCTGCGATAACGAACATCACTTCAGTCAAACAAAGGGAACATATAGCTTTACTGAGGACCCCAGAGGCCTTAGAGAAAAAGAAGTTGTCAAAGGGGTCAAATTAACAGATGGATCATTGTATAAAATGGATTGTGACCCAAATTGATTGAAAGGATTGTCATCTCAGCTTATTTACAACCAAACGTATGGCTTCAGGTCACGTGGAATTTATGAAGGCCCTTGATATATTCGGAATCCGGAATCATTGGCAAGTCCTTACCAGTCTGTTGGACACCAAGTTAACTGCTGTAAGGAATGCTGGTGATGGAATATTGTATCCAGTTATCCCCAGCACATCTATATGATTTCCTTCTGGCATTGCCCCATGTCGCCAAATCAGATCGAAATAATAAATGTAAAATAGTGTGCACTGCATTTCTCACTTGCCATTCTGTCACCAAGGCAGCACTGGTCACTGAATCACCAGAGTCCTTGTGGAAGGTATAATTTTGAACATGAAGTACTACATGTAATAATCTTTTATCATAGAAAAACATTTATCATGATTAGTGTGATAGATTGTTTCATGGCGCGAACAAGAAAAGTATTCGTTGGTAAGAACAGCATGGCTGCAGTGCATATTAAAAGGCAGCAGTATTGAAGTATGTCAGTTTTGGTTATGGAATTTCTTATCATCAGACCGTAAAGTAGACATTCACAATCAAAGATAAATCTCTCAAGAATCTTACGTAAGGTGAACAGGGTTTTCAGGTAAGTTCCTCACCATGTGCCAGTTACACATCTCATTGCATTCATCTATGTTTCTGCCCCAAGTGAGGTATTTATTACACTAAGCTTAATACTACTGAGAAAACGTGGAATTCTTCTTTATGTAAAAATCACTGTTATTTTTCCAACGTTAACTCCAGATCGTTCTCCCTCAGGCAAATTCTCTGCTTTGATACACCATGATGCATAATTTCTTTTGTTGTTTTAACAGAATAAGCAGATAAATACAAGCAAAAATGATCAGCTAATTGCAAGACAGCTACTCTTGGCATTAACCATTTGTAAAGATCTTGCCTTTGTCCTATCATTGGCTCAGTGATAGAATATGCTATTGACTAACCATGGTCCAATGATTTTGTAATTGTGTTTTAACTCATTTGCAGTGCTAATGCTTTATCAGAAAAAAAGTTTCTGTGTTCTTTCCAACACTGCAATTTTACATGTTATAAACTCCATGTATATCATTGGATATTAGAGAACAAAAAATAATCATCAATGATGATCCATTGAACATCAGTTCTCAGAATCCCTGTGGTTATCAAGAGCACCCTTTCTTTTTCTTCCAAAATACAAACTGGGTCTTTGAAAGAATATTATTATTCTCTGTCCACCACCCTAACTTACTTTTAACAGTTTATCCAAGTGTCAACTTGAAGATGGTGGTATTGGCCTGTAGGTGAATGGGATGGAAGAATCTTTGTTTCGTTTAAGATCAGGAATCTGAAACACCCAACAATATTTCTCATATAACCTTCACAATACAGGAAGTACTTAAGATGGAAAGTTTTGGATCATGCTGTAATATAATACCCAGTTTTATGATGGGGTGGGGTGGGGGTGGGGGTGGGGGGGGGGGGGGAGAGAGAGAGAGAGAGAGAGAGAGAGAGAGAGAGAGAGAGAGAGAGAGAGAGAGATTAATCAGTTGTTCTGTATAAGAAGTACATAGTTAATGACCTTTTTCATTCCCGTGAAATTGAACATCTTTGTTTTACAAAAGGAAACATGGTCTGTCGTAGGCTATAAAGTAAACATTTTTGATTTAAATCATGTGTCTGCCTAATTTTGGCCACAAGTCATCTTCAAGCACCTTTGTATCACCATCTTTTGCACACACTTTTTGTTGAACCACCTGCAATCATTCAACTTCAGAATCTTTATTCAATACTGTTTAGAGGCTGCAGATCCTCACGGAAACAAAATCTTTATTTTAGGTACAAGCTGGCATAATTCTGTGCAAGAATGGCTCTATCCAATGCATATGTCTCCTCGGAATTCTTTTTTATCTATTACTTCTAAAAACCTGATCTCTTAAAATAGCTCTGTTGTACTGGTAACTTTACATATTGAATCACGGTACTGAAACCAGCTTTCCCTTAATACACCTTCAAAAATTTTTCTTTCTGCGTCTGTTCACCTGTACTGTCAAAAACTTATCAATCTCGCATTGGTGTTTTTTTTTTTTTTCTTTATTAAGATAGAGCTAATCTTCTTCTTGCTATGGCCTGGACAGTCTATGTTCCACCAGACAACTGTCTGTAATTTGTCTTCATTGTTGATCCTTAGAGCAGAGATACTTATGTTAGCTGTTTGTTTAGTTACGAAGATGAACTTATTAATCTATTGTTGAAATTCTCGTATTTCTTCTGTTTAAATTTTTTTATAACATTCCTGATATCCCTTTCTAACATTCCATCTGGATGTGGGGTCTACTTGTTGGTAGTGACTGTATACAGACCCGATCTTCATTAAGTATTGGATAATAATTCAATCCTAGAATGTCCTGGAGCACTTCCCATTGGCATTATGGTGATACAGAGGGAGAGCTGTGTCAAATTAATGCAGATTTTTCTCTGTCAGGAGCAGTAGCCATTGTTGGGGAGTTGCTATTGATAATAGCAATTAATTACTCCTCAACAAGAGTATGGTGTCACCCATTCTGTCATTATAGGCACTCTCCTGACTGTCATGAGCATCATAGACTCAGCATAATGTGAAAGTATTTCAGCCAGAATATCGTTGTTCATGATGGATAGCTATGTTAGCTGGGAGCACATTGCTGAAACTAACTCTTGGGTCATTTAACAACTGATGGGAATAATTATAGCTTCTGTGATTTCTTAATTTCTTGGACGTACTTGCATTTCCAGTCTCTAATTCTCCACTCTTAATTGTGGAATTAGCAGATTGCTAGCATATGCCATATGTCTCTGCCTGCTTCCATAATCCTGTTTTTTACCAGAACAGCTCTTCTTACAGACGAGGAGAAAGAGGAGGAGGAGGAAGAGAGGAGGGGATCAACTTACTTCCTCATTCCCGTAAGTTCATATTGTTGAGTTCGAGGTACGTTGATGTTTGCAGGCAAAGGGAAGGACTGACGTCTGAGCATGTTTTGCATTGCATAAATGCCAGCTTCTTTCAAGCTCCAGTGTTCTTTTGTACAATTATTTCATTAATTCTTTCCCTAAACAGAAAGATTCTACATTTTTTGTTTGTGGTTTTGTGCATCCACTCACAGTGTAAGAAAGAGATACTGAGATGGCACTGTTCCTTAGTATGTTGACTGCTGTGATATTGACAGCAAAACTGTTTAGGTGTGTGCCAGCAATGAAAATACAGCAGTTGTTTCAATGCTGGAATGTATGGAATCGATTCACAGTGCTTGCAGTGAATAATAACTTGTGGAGTGATTTGCATATGACATACCTCATTCACTTACCATTGGATCTCTCTTTCGTGCGTGAAATTTCTTGCTTTGAGTACACCAGTATGGACCTTTATCTTCCAGCCTATGCTGCTGGAAGAACATCCGCAACTGAGCATTACAGCAGAGGTTGAAAATACCGCTTCAGTTGTAAATCTCTTTATTTTCACGTGACTGGTTTCGGACTGTGCTACGACACCTGAAGATCGGCTTATAACAGTCCAAAACCTGTTGTGTGAAAGTAAAGAAATTTACAACTGAAGCGGTATTTTCAATTTCTGCTTTCAACCTATGTCAGTTTTGAGGTAATTTTTCTCATGGAAGGCCTTGCTACATTTAATCTGTCACCATCGTTGCTTGGTCCATATTCATTTCAATATCTATCTCGTATTCACTAACATTGTTATTATTGCTACTAGGTTTCGGATGTGGAGCTATCAGTTTTATCAAGCCTAAAGCATGTCTTTCTTAATTGTCTATAAAGTCACTGTTACTGACTATGGGGGTACACCTTTCTTTCCACTAGATCGACTTTGCAGCTAACATTTGGCAGCCATTTTGAGGTGACCAGTTGGTTAATATTTATGATAGAAGAGCAAGTTGCATATATCAAAAGTAAACCTCAGATGTCAATGTTCATTCCTTGATTTGTGTATGCCCCAGATACAGAACTGGCAGAAGTAATGATAGGAATATGATACGTATGTTTTTCAAAGACAGAAACTCTTGATTACTTTTCCCAAGCATGTTTTAGCACACCTGTGCCTTCATTAATGGGGGCCTTTATTTAAATTTCATACCTTAATTACTATTTTGTTTATTGTAGAACATTAATTACTCTTATCTTGGTTGTTGTTGTTGTTGTTGTTGTTGTTGTTGTGGTCTTCAGTCCTGAGACTGTTTTGATGCAACTCACCATGCTACTCTATCCTATGCAAGCTTCTTCATCTCCCAGTACCTACTGCAGCCTACATCCTTCTGAAACTGCTTAGTGTATTCATCTCTTGGTCTCCCTCTACGATTTTTACCCTCCACGGTGCCCTCCAGTACCAAATTGGTGATCCCTTGATGCCTCAGAACGTGTCCTACCAAACGATCCCTGCTTCTAGTCAAGTTGTGCCACAAACTCCTCTTCTCCCCAATTCTATTCAATACCTCCTCATTAGTTATGTGATCTACCCACCTAATCTTCAGCATTCTTCTGTAGCACCACATTTAGAAAGCTTCTATTCTCTTCTTGTCTAAACTATTTATCGTCCATGTTTCACTTCCATACATGGCTACACTCCATACAAATATTTTCAGAAACGACATCCTGACACTTAAATCTACACTTGATCTTAACAAATTCCTCTTCTTCAGAAATGCTTTCCTTGCCATTGGCACTCTACATTTTATATCCTTTCTACTTCAACCATCATCAGTTATTTTGCTCCCCAAATAGCAAAACTCCTTTACTACTTTAAGTGTCTCATTTCCTAATCTAATTCCCTCAGCATCACCCGATTTTAATTCAACTACATTCCATTATCCTCATTTTGCTTTTGTTGATTTCATCTTATATCCTCCTTTCAAGACACTGTCCATTCCAGTCAACTGCTCTTCCAAGTCCTTTGCTGTCTCTGACAGAATTACAATGTCACCGGCAAACCTCAAAGTTTTTATTTCTTCTCCATGGATTTTAATACCTACTCCGAACTTTTATTCTGTTTCCTTGACTGCTTGCTCAATATACAGATCGAATAGCATCGGGGAGAGGCTACAACCCTGTCTGACTCCCTTCCCAACCACTGCTTCCCTTTCATGTCCCTCGACTCTTATAACTGCCATCTGGTTTCTGTACAAATTGTAAATAGCCTTTCGCTCACTGTATTTTACCACTGCCACCTTCAGAATTTGAAGGACAGTATTCCAGTCAACATTGTCAAAAGCTTTCTCCAAGTCTACAAATGCTAGAAACATAGGTTTGCCTATCCTTAATCTTCCTTCTAAGATAAGTCGTAGGGTCAGTATTGCCTCAAATGTTCCAACATTTCTATGGAATCCAAACTGATCTTCCCCGAGGTCAGCTTCTACCAGTTTTTCCATTCGTCTGTAAAGAATTGGCATTAGTATTTTGCAGCCGTGACTTATTAAACTGATAGTTTAGTAATTTTCACATCTGTCAACACCTGCTTTCTTTGGGATTGGAATTATTATATTCTTCTTGAAGTCTGAGGGAATTTCGCCTGTCTCGTACATCTTGCTCACCAGATGGTAGAGTTTTGTTAGTCCTGGCTCTCCCAAGGCTGTCAGTAGTTCTGTTGGAATAATGTTGCCTACTCCCGGTGCCTTGTTTCGACACAGGTCTTTGAGAGCTCTGTCAAACTCTTCATGCAGTATCATATCTCCCATTTCATCTTCATCTACCTCCTCCATTTTCATAATATTGTCCTCAAGAACATAGCCCTTGTATAGACCCTCTATATACTCCTTCCACCTTTCTGCTTTCCCGTCTTTGCTTAGAACTGGGTTTCCATCTGAGCTCTTGATATTCATGCAAGTGGTTCTCTTTTCTCCAAAGGTCTCTTTAATTTTCCTGTAGGCAGTATCTATCTTACCCCTCGTGAGATAAGCCTCTACATCCTTATCTTGGTAGCCTGTCATAAAACTGAAGTTACTCTGTTCATGTACATCTTCCTGATGTGGAAACAATATCACAAATGATGTGTAAATATAACATATTGTAGAACACTGCACTTGTCTTTTTATCAATGACTATTGTATCTTTTAAACCATGGCTTCATAAAGTGTAATATTTATCTCCATGCTGCATGTGAAATTCTCTTTTTCATGTGCAGCCCTGCTGCACGGCCTAGGTTCTATTTTCATTGTGGTGGGATCAACCAATGACAGTTCTTACATGCCACAGTGACATGGGAATGCACTTCTGCCTGCCTGCCTGTGCTCTGGAGGAGGAAGTGAGAGGGTGTTGTATGACTATCAAAGTTTAGTACATGACCAAATACAGATAAACATTCTGAGTTGAGATTTTATTTACACGGAATCGATCTTCTGGTTCTTTCCTAAATGGTTCATACAAATCAATACTGCACAGCTTTTTCATTGGTGATTCTTGTCATCACCTACTCAGGATCTCCCCTTAAGCAGGCTGTGTGGCTGTGGAAGCTCCATGCCACGTATTATGTGCTGTGATATAAAGGGACCCACTATCAGATTCTAACCACAGCATGCTGCACGAGTAGTACCTCAAATGAATAACACAAGACATACTGTCCAATGTATTAAATGATGCTTTAATGTATTGTTTAAACAACTTGAACCCCAGAATAATATTAACTACAGATATGCTTCCTCATTTATAAACGATGATGAGGGTACAGAAACCGTGTACGTCTAATGCTTATGGGAGTAGTCACAGATTTAATTCTGTAGAAATTCTGTACCCTCGTGCTACCTTACCATAATTGTTGAATAAATATGATGCAGATGAGATGGAATAACACCAAAATAGGCAGAAAATTTCCATTTAAATGGCAATTAAAGAAGTGTATGACAGTGATTTTTGAAACATTTGCTTTACAGGAACCAAATGTACATATTGAGTTCCAGTTCATTACAAGATGTTATAATGTTGCCGTTGAACAGCTGATGACTGATATAAAGAAAGGCCGTAAGAAAGCTCCTGATGTGCTGCTATACAATTCTTGCTTGTGGGATTTGACAAGGTAATTTTCACTTGATTGTGCAGTGTATAATTTTGGTTCTGCCTTAAGGTTCTCTCCATTTGTCATACTAATTATAAAGATTAATTGGTTTGGAAATAATATGGGTAAATACCTTTAGAACACATTAATAATCATAGAGGTCTGTTAGTGGTGCCTGGATTAAATCTTGATATAATTTCTGGAAAACTTTGTTAGCTGCGTAAAGTGCTGAAAGTATTCTGTTGACTTAAGCTACAAATAAAGGATTCAGATTTCATGATAGTTTATCGCATTTCGAGCTTAAAACTTGCACAAAGGAAATAAAGTGATCTATAGTTTCGAAGTCATTTTATGTGCTGTATAAGTATGCATGTTAGTGGTAATTATTGTGTTTATAAAGTGTATTTTAGTTGTGCAGTGCTGGGTAGCATGTACATAAGTAGATAAAATGGGAAATATTAGGCTCATTTTCAAAATATTTTGGGTTCTGTAGTACCATGGACATCAAAGGAGAGATAACTCCAATGAATAACATTGATGCCTTATTGTAAACTTTTGACCTTGCAGTTTCTACTTCTTGGTGGTAAATATTGTCTCAAAGTTTAATAGTAATTCTTGGCCACATTGCACCTGTAAAAATGGTGCACCAACTAACTTGATGATACAGCATAATAACATACAAAATTACTAAATGAAGTTCAGTCTGAAGTCTTATACTATTTCTTGCAAAGAATAGAATGTAATGCACTGCTACATCTTTTTCCCTGGAGTCTCTGTCCGCCAAATGGATGGCTCATGTGCCATTAGACATACGATCAAGGAACTGCATTCAGCGAATCTAACGAAATTAAGAAAACTAATTTCAGTAGCTTGATAATATGTCACGATCTCGTGGCACATCATATTCTTGGAGACACCAGCAGTATTTGAAGCTCGTGAAATACTGTAACTTTTATATTTTATTTAGAGTTAATGAAGGCTATTATTGTCACAGTGATACCCATTGCTTTATCTACATATTTGGTTTCGTAAGTATCTACAAAAATTCGCTGCTCTAATTGCCATGATTTATTTGGGTTAATTCAAGAAACTATGGAGTGTGCAGTGTTCACAGGCATTGCCAACTCATTTTGAGTCACAAAAACTGTGTGATCTAAAGTATTTCATTTCTCATATAGAAGTATTAGTGATTCTACATCATTAAATTAGTGTTTCTGCCCTGTTGCCAACCTACATGTTTGATGATATATATGGGGAGGGTGAAAATATTAAGCTGTATTTCATCCCTCAATAATTAGATGAAACCCATAAGGTGGTTGACAAATAGGAGTTTGCTGTTCAGAAGAACCTTTACAGTGTCTTGGACACGGGGTCATTTAAGATTGTGTTGGGAGAAAATAACAAAAACTTCACACAGTTTCACACTGGTCATTATGAAACTACTTCACAACTTGGTCACCATACACAGACGTGTATATTTTTTTAAGCTGGCATGATTAAAATAGAAGTGAAATCAGTTGCACTTACCAACATTTTGGCCAATGAAAACGTGACATTAAAAATATAGTTTGTGTATATGGTTTGTGATCAAGAAGGCATCAAAAATGTCAATAAAAAGGTACCCATTGTCAAAATTAAATCTAATCTGAAAAAGGCTGCCCCGGTAGAGTTAAATGATTCACCAAGAAATTGGTGGAAAATAACCAAATCTGCATTATTGAACTTGACAAATGCTTGCTGACCTTAAATTCTAAAGATCTATCGATGTTATTTTTTGTTCATGGTATATAATGTCATCATAAAACTTTACTTAAATTGCTTCCATGTTGGACGTATCAGCAAACAGTTCAAGAGCCAAGCCAGATTTTCTAATTGTGGCAACTCACATAAACTGGAAAGTTGATAATTTGTCATAGATAAATCATGATTAGAATATCATGGAAAAAAGAATGGCCCAGGAACTGAGTGTTAGTCAGAAAATTTCATTACAAGAAATTCTTGCATTGTCAGATTCTTGTCATATAACAAGGCAGTTGAAGTGGTCAACATTACTTACACACTCAGACTCCCTCAACTAGTAGCCAAGTTCTAATTGTCACACCAGACATATGATATCTACAACAGTTGCCGACAGTGCAGCCACTTCAGTCTTCACTTAATTTCTCTGCAAGAAATGGTGGAGGCATACCTTTGGGAACACCACGATCCATTATTAAGAGTCAGCTGGTGGAGAGGTGACCAACACAGTGTAACATACCTCCAGAACAACTAAAGAGCTACCAGAGCTGTTGTCAACTCTTATATTGACTGTCGCGGTTTTCAGTATCACTGAAACGAAATGATCCTATGGCATTGGTGACTGGGAGACCCCTTGCGGGGTGTTCGGTCGCCGAAATTACAAGTCCTTTTTAGCTGACACCACTTTGGCGACTTGCGAGTCAATGATGATGAAAGACACACAACACCCAGTCTTCTCGAGGCAGAGATAATCCCTGACCCTGCTGGAAATCGAACCCGGGACCCCATGCATGGGAAACGAGAACGCTACCGCAAGACCACGAGTTGCGGACTCACTAATTGTTCACAACATAGATTTGCCAGTCCTACAACCTGCCACAACTCATTGGCCAAGTTCAGATCGTACTATGGGAAGCACTGTGGCTCGGAATAACAGTCAAGATGTGACTAACAACAGAGCCTTTATATATGAGGTTGAGGATTCAAATGCCATGCCATTAGTTAGAGATGGAACTGTTCATATCTTCAAGCCTGCTTAAAATCCTGTGATGAAACATGTTTCATGAGATCTAAAGAGAGAGCCTACTCCATGCAGTACATGCCTCCATTAGTTGAGTGTGGTTATGGCATATTCTACATTCAAGCCTAACACCAGGTTCATTTCTCCAGACATAAATTGATTCGGTAAGATGAGATTTATGTGACTAGTGGTACTACCCTATTTGTCCATAAAACTGCAGCATATCAGCAATTAATGATACTGTGTATATTATTATCACCACTCCAGCTCCTAGCAGCATGTAGAAATCTAACAAGTGGTAGTGGACATATTTACGACTGTCCCTTTCTGCCCATGGAGATCAACCATAATAAATGATGTACTGCAGACAATTTTCTCGTATACTACAGTGTGAGTTTGCCTACTAAAATGACAGCTATTCATTCATTGATGATAGAGGGAAGTCTTGTATTGCTAAACTTTATGTCATCCCCAACAGTACCTTCATGGTGAACAAATTCGACTATTTTCATCTTCTTCTGATCCCCATTTTCATTATGTGAGTGTGAAGTTTTGAACGACCCCCATGGGGTCAGGTCATTAAGCCATTCTTATCACTTTATCAAACTTGCCTCCTCTTCTCCACACCGTTGCGCAAGGAAAATGTAATTGTGACAAAAGTTGCTGGGAAGATTGTTGGATTTGAGTGAAAGGATAAATAATGAATTTTTCTTCCCACCTCCTTAGATGTATGGCATTTGACTAGTGCGTGGACTAATTGAAGAAAGCAGTTTCCACAACACTTCCACGGAACACTTCAATTATTTGTTGGTGTATTCCAGCCTGTACAACCCACTACAGCTTTTGTTCTCTACAGCTCCCTCTAGTGCTACGGAGGTTATTCACTGATGTCTTAACACATCTTATAATCCTATTCCTCTTCCTGGTTAGTGTTTCTCACATATTCTTTTCCCCACTGATTCTTGTGGGCTTCATTTCTTGCTTTATCAGTCCACTTAATTTTTAGTGCCCTTCTGTAATACCACATTTAAACTCCTTTGATTCTCTTTTATGATTGTCTTACAGTCCTTGATTCGCTTCCATAAAATGCTGTGCTCCAGACGTACATACTCAGAAATGTGTTCCTCAAATTAAGTCCAATGTTTGATGCTAATAGTCTTCTTGTACTGACAAATACTCTCTCCGCCTGTACTAGTCTGCTGCTTATATTCTCTTTACTTCATCCTTTGTGAGTTATTTTGCTGCCAAGATAGCAGAATTCCTTCACTTTGCTTTCTATACGGTTCTGAAAATGTGCAGGAAATTCGGCAAACGTTCCAGACAAAAATGGCTGCAACATCTCTCCAAGTAGTGAGATGAAATTGTGAAACACTTGATTTTGGAAACGTCTGGGAACAAGCGTTTAAATGATGTGCAACGTAACCACATTTAAACAGTGTGCACAATTAAGGATCTTGATCATTGACCCTCGACACTTGACCTTGAATATCTCAAAGCATTTCATCCACAAACTTGATTCAACAAATTTTACATGTTAACACTGTACAATGTAGTTAAAATAAAATTGGTATGACATTTGAATTGGTAGAGAGAAGATACATGTGTGCAGACTGCAACAAAATGACAAGTACTGAAAAACATGGCAACTGTTAAAAACTGGTGCATTACCAATGCACAGTAAGGCGGCAATGTAAAATGGCCTATAGCTAGCATTAGTAATTAACGTGGCAACATATGACATTCACTGAATCAAAACCTAATATAACCATCACAGCCTAACATGTTTGTTGAAGGCGTCCAAACAAGTTCAGATTTACACAAACATGACGACAAATGTACTATCGGGACATACAATGCTTCAGTGCTAGGTGGAAAGATACAGCACTGTTTGTGCATATTTTGGTGAAAGGACATACATTTTGCCTGTTTCTGTTTTCTACCGTTTGAAGACTGCCATTGTCTTCCGCAGTAAAGACGTCAAGTTTCTTGGTGTAAATGAAGAAAACTAAAAAAATGGGAAATTCATTGTAATGTGTTTGTTTTTTAATATTTTTACTCCAAATTTTGATCACCTTCAAAGTATTCTCCATTGACCATAACGCACTTCTTCAAACGATCCTTCCATTGTTCAAAACAGTTTTTAAATTCTCTTATTGGGATGTTCTGTATGTCTTCCAGCAATTTTTGTTGTACGTCCTCTACAGTGGCAAAACACTTTCCTTTTGTGTCTGGAAAGAAACGAGTGCGGTGTGGGCCGGTGCATTGTCATGGCGGAAGAACCAGTTGCCTGTGTGCCACAGATCTGCTCTTTTTGTTCAGATCCTCTCCCTCAATCTTTTCAAAACCTCCAAGTGGAACTCCTGGTTGACATGTTTACCCAGGGGAACAAACTCCACGTGCACAACACGCCTGCAGTCAAAGAAACAAACGAGCATTGTCTTGATGTTTGACTTGGCAAGCTTTATTTTGGGACGAGGAGAGCCACTTGTCTTCCACTGGCTTGATTGCTGCTTTGTTTTGGGGTCGTATCCATAGCACCATGATTTCTCACCAGTAGGCACCTTGGAAAAAAAAATTTCAGGGTCCTCTTTGAGCTGATTTTTGGAGCTCAAAACCTACCTCAAGTAGACACTCCCTTTGCTCATCTGTTAGAATTCGAGGGACAAATTTGGCTGCAACCCTTCTCAGAAAATCCTCTGAATTGAACTATTCCAGACATATCACAGAACTGATCAATGGTTCGGCAATGGTCTTCACGAACGAGGGCATTGATTTTGTTGACGTTTTCGTCACTTCTTGATGGTGGGGGGCGCTCTGAACAGGGTTGGTCTTTAATTGACATTTTTCTGTTTTTAAAACGTGAAAACCACTTACAGACTCTGGTTTTGCTTAGGGCAGCATCCCCATAAGCAGTCTTAAGCATTACTATAGTTTCCACGGCTGATTTCCCCAAAAGGAAACAAAATTTCACAGTCGCACGTTGCTCTCGACAATCTGTCATCACATTTTTGCCGAAACGGAAAAAGTTGTTTTACAAAAACAACTCCAATGGGCGAACCGATGCACTCACTGTGACACAACTTCGCACACTGAATCAGGGGGCGTGACTATAATGGACACTTGGTCAAACAATGGGTACCCCCCACTCTTCCTCCCCACCACAGCCCAATTCCTGTTACTTTTGGGTCTCCCCTTGTGTATTGATTGCAGATGATGCTTCATTCACTGTCTAGTAAAGTTATCAGAAAAATAAAATGAAGTGCAAAATGATGTAGGTAAGATATCTATATTGTGCAAAAAGCAGCAGTTGGCCTTAAGCAGTAAGAGCAAAACAAACATTAAATTCTTGTTATACAATAAATCATACTACTTGCCTAGGGATTACAGTCATGAACAGCTTATTGGAAACATCACCTAGAAAATGTGGAAAAGAAGCAGAAAATTCAGAAGTTGCAACAAATCTACTAAAGAGATTGCCTACACTATGCTTGTCTGCCCTCTTCTGGAATACTGTCGTGTAGTATGGGATCCTTACTAGATATAATTGACAGAGGACATAAAAAAATTAAAAGTGCAGCTCATTTTTTTATTATTGTGACATGGGGGAGGGGAGGGGGGCTGAGAGAAGGAAGAGTGTCATTGATATTATATTTGAGTTGGGGTGCCATTCAATAAAACAAAGACTTGCTTCGTTGGGGCAAGATCATTTCACAAAATTTCAATAATCAACTTTCCTCTGAATACAAAAATATAGGCAGAAATGACCATTGTAATGAAATAAGAGAACTCAGAGCTCACACTGAAAGAGTTTATCATTCCCTCATTCTACTTGAAGTGGAACGGGGAAAAAAGTCTAAAAGTGGTTCTGTGAGCCCTCTGGCAGAGTAGTCATGTAGATGAAGATGTAAAAGTAGAACAACTAAATGTCATTACTCTTCTTTTCGCCTGATCTCCCAGCACTACTTATATATTCACAACCTCAGTAAATGGAGTGACCATATCTTAGGGCCTCCAGTTCTCAAACCACTTGGATTGCACTAGATCACGATCGTGTCAGACTCATTAAGTGTACGATTGGGTCTTAGTACATCAGCAATACTGAGAGAAAACGTTTTCATCCTCTGAATATAATCCAGATGTTGGCTGACGTGCAATAGTTTGGAACAATGATGAACTTCCTCTGGATTCCATCACACCAAAACCTCCAATAAATTGTGTGTGTGGACCTCCTTACATAAGATGCAATGGCACAGTAGGTACTTACTTATCACCAATTTCAATTCATCTGACTGCAGGGTTTAACTTAAAGGGAAGGTTTGTAATACATGGAAAGAAGAGTGGAAAGATATACATATTGATAGACACATGCAACCTGCTCCCTTGTCCTAGTCTTCACCTCCCTGTATCTCTTCCCCTGAGATCATGGTGTACTCACACAGCCAATTGCCGAACGTATGTCTGCTCTTGCTCGACATTTCTTCACAGCACAATATGCAGCACCAGTTTGACACACCCACACACAAAGGCAGGTTGACACTGCTGACAGTGAGACTGGCTGCATCACAACAGAATGCCTACAACCAGTTTGTCAACAAAATCCATCATCTAGTAGCATAGTGCCTCAATATTTTAGATAAAATCAGCACCACAGTTTGAGAAGGAATATAAATTCAAGTGATACACAAGTTCCATTACAAGTAATGCGACATTTGAATGTGTAGAACTTCAAGATGCAGAAGAAATCTTGCTCTGCTCACAGCTGTAAGCTACTGAGTGACCTAGCTTCAGCTGACTGCTGAATTTTGGGTGCCAAAATCCAAATGATGCATAGAAATCTTCTATATATTGTGTAAACACATTGTAGATATGTTGCAAATTTGTAAATAACTGTAATGTACTATCCACGACATGTAACTGCCACCACCAGTTTCATGTAAGCAGTGGTTTGAATAACAGTAGGAATGTTGCTAAATACATGAAGAATGCACAGATAGTCAAACATAAAATTGGGTGTTAGCTTTTGAAAAGGTCTGTAGATGCTTGTCAGTGCTAAAATGAGGAAAGTAAAATGGACAAGAGAGAAGAAAAAACTACAGCTCTGCCATTGATGTGAATTTAAACTAAAGGTATGCAATGCTGAAAATATGACACATAGCTATCAATCCGTGAGTGTACCCGATCTAACGATTTATCTCCATAATAGGCAATCCACGTGCAATAAGACTGTCTAAATTTATAATGTTCTGCAAACATAAGAGTTGAAGGATATATCAGAAATATGCATTTCTGAGCACCGGCTTGACAGTAAACTAATTTTTCTTCCTACTATTGCAGAAATAATAGCAAGCAGAATGGGGTAGCAATTTACATAATGGAAAATACAGATTTTACTAACCCACCTGAATTAATTCAAATGAATATTCTTAAAGAACTGAGACAAAAAAAAATTCAACTTGGCTATTGCTGCAGTTTAGCCTTGAGTATCTGGAAATGTTGAACTTTAAATTGGAACCATCACTAAACAAAGTAAATGAACTGGCTTGTTGTTTGATCATTTGTGGAGACTTCAATATTGATTATCTTACAAAAAGTCGAACCTTGCTACATCCTACAATATAAAGTCTAAAGTAAATGCTTTTCCAGAAGTAACACACTTGTGAAAAATATTTAGATCAGTTTCTAGTAAAGAAGAATTTACAGATCACATCATTAAAAATTTTCAGTGCACAGTTTAGTGACCATTTAGTGTTGAAAACTTAGCTTGAAGTAAAAAGCAGTATTGAGAACAAAATATCAGCAACCACCACATTTCGATGCTGTAGTCAGTATAATACATACTACCATAACAGCTTAACAAACAAAGAAATATGGAGACATGTTTATAAAGTTAATGAATTACTTTAAAATTTTAACACCTTCATTGAAATATTAACCTATTACTTTCAGGCTGCATTTCCATAGAGAACTGTGTGTTGAGTTCTTTCGCTCAATTTTGCACTCCTAATGAAACACCAAAGAATCAAAGCATTTGATATGTTGAAAATTAGGTGGACTGATAAGGCAAGGAATGAGGTGGTTCTCCACAGAATTGACAAAGAAAAGAAGATATTGGAAATACCAACATGAAGAAGGGACAGGATGATAGGACATGTGATAAGACATAAAGAAGTAACTTCCATGATGGTAGAGGGAGCTGTAGACAAAGAAAACTGTAGAGCAAAATAGAGACTGAAATACAAGTGACAGATAATTGAGGACACAGGTTTCAAGTGTGAAATGAAGAGATTGGCACAGGAGAGGAATTTACAGTGGGCTACATCAAACCAATCAGAAGGTTGCTGACTCAGAAAAAAGTGGCATCTTGCAAATTGGACAAGTCCTCCTGCCAAGTCTAACCCGCTCCCTGTTGGCAAATGCTATAACTGCATTGGGTGCACCTACCTGGTGCATCTGATCCATTTGTCCAGAGCCTCAGGTAGCTCTGAGACTCTGTGGTGAACACACACATTTCTCGGCCAGCCAAGGGCCATAGCTCTCATGTACCTTGTGTGTCTTACAAAGTTTCGTGAAGAGAAATGTACTTTTATATCAAATGTTGAGATTTTGTAATTGAGAGTAAATAAGTGGAGGGCAGCAAGTCCTCTCACACTGTGTAGTTGGAACTTAAAAGGTGTATCAATGCAGGATGAGTGATCTGCGAGAGAACTGAGTACACTTCAATAACAAGGGCCAGTTCTAGAACAAACAGTTGGATCACAGGGAATGAGGGTTTTATGCCAGAAGAACTTGCATAACTACAACTTTAATAACTACAACTTTAATAATTATTCTTCACCTGAAATACACATATATTATAAAAATATTCTGAGACATTACGAAAAGTCATAATATCTGCAAAACTAATGTAAATGATAAATATATGTATAATTCAGCAAATAAAGTGAAGGCTATGTGGAGAGTTGTTAAAAAAAGAAACTAGTGACATAATGTAAAAATTGAGCACTATTACACAAAAATAAAAAAGGTAACAAACCACATAGAAGTAACCAGTACATTTAACAACTTTTGATAGGTTTTTGCGGATATTACGACAAAATCAGTCATAAATAAGAAAACCCAGTTAAATCACAATGGTAAATCCAGGATGGCATGTGTGAATATTAGAGAAGGAAGGTTGCTACTCACCATATAATGGAGATGCTGAGTCGCGATAGGCCATCTCTCTACTTACCCCTACCACTCTCCACACTCCCACCTTCTACATACTTCATAAAGTCCATAAACACAACCACGCAGGACGCCCCATTGTGGCAGGTTACTGTGCCCCCACTGAGGGAATCTCTGCTTTCGTAGACCAACACCATCAACCTATTACCCGGAACCTTTCCACATATATAAAAGATACCAACCATTTCCTCCAGCGACTCTCCACAGTTCCTGTCCCTTTACCACATGATGCCCTGCTCATCACTGTTGATGCCACCTCCCTGTACACTAACATTCCTAATGCCCATGGCCTTACTGCTATCGAACACTACCTTTCCAGACAACCTATGGATTCCAAACCAACAACCTCCTTCCTAGTCTCCATGACCAACAATATCCTCACCCACAATTACTTCTCCTTTGAACGCATTACCTACAAACAAATCCGCAGTACGGCTATGGGCACCCGCATGGCATCATGCTAAGCCAACCTATTCATGGGCAATCTTGAGGAATCCTTCCTAAAAACCCCTCATCTGGTTCAGATTCATTGATGACATCTTTGCTGTCTGGACTGAAGGTGAGGGCATCCCTGTTCACATTCCACCACAACCTCAACGACTTCTCCCCCATTTGCTTCACCTGGTCCTACTCAACCCAACAAGCCACCTTCCTAGATGTTTACCTCCACCTCAGAGATGGCTATGTTGACCTCCACCTCAGAGATGGCTATGTTGACCTCCACCTCAGAGATGGCTACATCAGTACCTCCGTCCATATCAAACGTACTAACCACTAACAATACCTCCACTTCGACAGCTGCTACCCATTCTATACCAAGAAGTCTCTTCCATACAGCGTAGCCATCCATGGTTGTCGTGTCTGCAGTGACGAGCAGTCCCTCTCAAAATATACTGAGGGCCTTCACTGACCGTAATTATCATCCCAACCTTGTACAAAAACAAATCTCCTGTGCATTATCTTTCCAGTCTCCCACCACCTCCCAAAGTCCCGCAGTCCGGCCACAGAGGAGCATTTCCCTCATAACTCAGTACCATCCGGGACTAGAGCAACTGAATTACGTTCTCCGCCAGGGTTTCGATTACCTCTCGTCGTGCCCTGAAATGAGAAATATCCTACTCACTATCCTTCCCACCCCTCCTACAGTGGTATTCTGCCGTCCACCGAACCTACAAAATGTACTCATCCATCCTTACACAACTCCTGCTCCCAATCCCTTACCTCATGGCTCATACTCCTTTAGTAGACCTAGATGCAAGGCCTGTCCCATACATCTTCCTACCACCATATACTCCAGTCTAGTCACTAACATCACCTATCCCATCAAAGGCAGGTCTACCTGTGAAACCAGTATGTGATTTACAAGCTAAGCTGCAACCACTGTGCTGCATTCTATGTAGGCATGACAACCAACAAGCTGTCTGTCGGCATGAAAGGCCACTGACAAACTGTGGCCAAAAAAACAAGTGGGCCACCCTGTTGCTGAATACGCTGCCAAACATGATATCCCTCATCTCAGTGACTGCGTCACAGCCTGTGCAATATGGATCCTTTCCACCACCACCAGCTTTTCTGAATTGTGCAGGTGGGAACTTTACCTTCAGTACATCCTATGTTCCCATTACCCTCCTGGCCTCAACCTTCATTAGTCACTGTTCTCACTCATCCAGCCCCCGCCCAGCACTACACAGCTGTCATAGCCCGACCACATCCAGTCTTTTAATTTCTTTTTGTATCTCTGCTTTCCGCTACTTACCCCCACACACACACCTTCTCTCCTGCCCTCCGTCTAAACTTCAACACTTCACTGTCTGCCACTCCCACCATACTATCCCTCCCCTTCCCCTCCCCAGCCTCCTCCTTACCCCTTCCCAGTCACCACTCCCGTCATGCACTGGTGCTGCTGCTCACAGTGTGTTTTCAGTTGTCTGATAGTGCAGATGTGTGGGCAAGTTGTGTTTTGTGTGTGTGTGTGTGTGTGTGTGTGTGTGTGTGTGTGTGTGTGTGTGTGTGAGAGAGAGAGAGAGAGAGAGAGAGAGAGAGAGAGAGAGAGAGAGACTATTGCTGACAAAGGCCTTAATGGCCAAAATCTATAATTGTGTGAATCTTTTGTCGTGCCTATTGCGATTCAGCATCTCCGCTAAGTGGTGAGCAACAACTTTCCTTTTCTAATATTGTTGATACCCAGTTAAAGAAATATAAAGTAAACACATGTAACATGTGAATGCATGTCAGCGTTGGCACACAAGATCACATGGGAAAGCAATAAAATGGTTAAAGAACTCCAACTCTACAGGTATTGTGGGGTTCTAACAACAATCTTAAATAAGAGTGCTCTAAACCTTGTTGAAATAAATACATACTTACGTGACTGTTCATTTCAAGCAGGTACAGTCCTGGATGTATTGTAAACATGAAAAGTAGCTCTAATATTTAAAAGTGTGGGAGAGAGAATGTTAATAACTGTGAGCCCATCTCAGTTTCCTCTTACATTTCAAGAAAATTTGAAAGAGTTATGCATGAGAAACTTCTGACATTTGAAAATAAAAGGCAAAACTATACCTAATAACAAAAATTCAGAAATAAGAGCTCAACAGTGGCTGCTGTTTGTGACCACATTACTACTATGCCAGATGGACAAAAAAAAAGATGAAGCAGCGAGAGTATTTATTGACGTATTGAAGACTTTTTGACATGATAGGTCATAAGATTCTGCTGTCAAAACTTGAAAGATATGATGCTTGTATTTGAGTTCTGTTGGACACTTATATATTTCCTTGTATTTTCTTTCCTGAGCAACTGTAAGCAGGCACTGAGCATCAAGCATGCTGTCAACCTTGAAACTGTTTCTACAGACTCAACAGAGTATAAACTAATTAAATATGGTGTTGCCCGAGGAGCAGTGAAGGTACCACTTCTATTTCTTTCATACGTAAGCTACCTAAGCTTAAATGTGAGAAGGATGTGTACATCCCATTTCTTTCTATTAATAATGAACCATTTGATAACAGTACAGAAACAAGATTATTTAGGATTACGGCTACAAAGCAATCTAAAATGGAATAAGCACGTAGAATATCTTGATGCAAAATTGAGCAAGACCTGCTACCTTCTTTGCTCACTAAACTGCTGCTGTAATGCAAAAACAGTAAAAAGTCAATGTAATGCCTATTTTCGTTCTCATGTTAAATATGATGTCACATTTTGGAGGAGAAGCCAAAGCAGCTGTCCTCATCTTCAAAATGCTAAAAGGGGCCATTGGAATAATGTTTGGGTGCAGGCCTAGAGACTTGTGTAACACATTGTTTAAGATGTCTTGTTTTCCTCCCTTACTGCGTATATACATTACATAAATCTTTACAGCCTTTAAAATAAATGTAATAGGCAAGGACAGTAGATAACTGTGGTAACTGTACCACATGAAACAAAAACTTAAATGTACCAAAACATTACTTTCCATATGGAAGTTAAACTTAATAACAATTGTCCTAAAGGAAAATATGTCAAAACTTTGGAAAATCTTTAAAACTGTATTTACAGCATGACTGCTTTTACTCATTAGAAGAATATTTAAATGTACGAAGTTTATTTTTTGTAATTTACAATTTGTATGCATAGAAATCATTTTCACCTGTATACATATAAATTGTTTAAGGTCTTATACATAAACTGCTTGTGTAGACAGCATGGCCGTTAAAATACAATGTAATACTATACAGTATTTTGTTAGAACTGAAGTTTGATTCCTACATCACCACTTCTGACAGATGGGGACCAAATGGAGTGCAAGCTTACAAAGACAATTTGGTGAAGCTTATGAAACTGTTCAAGCAGTGTTTGCCTTCAAAAACAGTTGTAATCTGGATTGCTACAGAAGCAGTGTCGCAAGACTGTAGGGGTGGCCTGTTTGTTAAACAGGTGAGTTTGAAACAGTGATGGAAATTTTATGTCAGTGGCCTTTTTGTGAGATGTTTTAATTGTATAATCCACACTTTAGCCACTCTTTACCCAGTAATTCTCCTGTTTCCTGCTTGTCATAACTTCCTCTACACTTCCTCCATTCTGGTTACAAATGTGTTTTCATTTTCATACTTGTCTTGACTCCCAGTTCTGCAAACTCCATTTTGCCCATTAGTTATCGTCTATTTTTCTTCCATCATCATGTAGTCTCTGGAAGATATTTGTATGGAGTGTAGCCTTATATGGATGATAAACACTTCAGACAAGAAGAGAATAGAAGCCTTTGAAATGAGGTGTTACAGAACTAATGACGAAGTAGTGAACAGAATTGTGGAGAAAAGACATTTGTGGCATAACTTGAGTAAAAGATGGGATTGGTTGACAGGAAATTCTGAAACATAGCAAATCATCAATTTAGTATTGAGCTAAGTGCAGATGGCACAGATTGTAGAGGGAGACCAAGAGATGAAAACAATAAGCAGGTGCAAATGCTTGAAGGTTGTGGTGGTAAGTAGGAGATGAAGAGCTGTGCACCGTGGGTACAGTAACATTGAGAGCTGCATCAAACCAGTCTTAGTCAGAAGACTGCAACTGCAACAGCAACAAGAACAACAACATATTATCTTGTCATAAGCAGAATCCAATTCAAATCTGAAAGCAGCATTGTCATTAAAGTACAACACTTAGCACGGAAAGCTCATTTATTGCGAACAACAAACTGCCAGAACAAAACTTACATCTTGGATGGAGTATTTAGCTACTTACTCAAATATCAAATAGTCCAGAATGTATAAATATTACAAATCAAACAAGGAAAAATCCAGGATGGAATGTAACAATACCAGAGAAGGAAAGTTGCCACTCACCATATAGCAGAGATGCCAGGTCGCAATAGGCACAACAAAAAGATTCACACAATTAAAGCTTTCGGCCATTTGTGTTTGTCAGCAGTACACACACACACACACACACACACACACACACACACACACACACACACACACACACACAAACGCAACTTGCACACACGTCTGCAGTCTCAGAAAGCTGAAACCACAATGCGACCAGCAGCACCAGTGCATGATGGGAGTGGCGACTGGGTGGGGGTAAGGAGGAGGCTGGGGCAGGGAGGGGGAGGGATAGTATGGTGGGAGTGGTGGACAGTGAAGTGTTGCAGTTTAGACGGAGGGTAGGAGAGAAGGTGCAGAAGGGGAGGGGGTAACTACCGGAAAGGAGAGAAATAAAAAGAAATTAAAAGACTGGGTGTGTTGGTGAAATGATGGCTGTATAGTGCTGGAATGGGAACAGGGAGGGGGCTGGATGGGTGAGGACAGTGACTAACGAAGGTTGAGGCCATGTGGGTTACGGGAAGATAGGATGTATTGCAGGGAAAGTTCCCACCTGTCCAATTTAGAAAAACTGGTGTTGGTGGGTAGGATCCATATGGCAGAGGCTGTGAAGCAGTCATTGAGGTGAGGGATATCATTTTTGGCAGCGTGTTCAGCAACAGGGTGGTCCACTTGCTTTTTGGCCACAGTTTGTCGGTGGCCATTCATGTGGACAGAGAGCTTGTTGGTTGCCATGCCTACATAGAATGCTGCACAGTGGTTGCAGCTTAGCTTGTAAATCATGTCTGTTTTCACAGTTAGCCCTGCCTTTGATGGGATAGGTGATGTTAGTGACTAGACTGGAGTAGGTGGTGGTAGGAGGATGTATGGGACATGTCTTGCATCTAGGTCTATTACAGGAGTATGAGCCGCCATGAGGTAAGGGACTGGGAGCAAAGGTTGTTTAAGAATGTACGAGTATATTCTGGAGGTTCAGTGGATGGCGGAATAACATTGTAGGAGGGGTGGGAAGGATAGTGGGTAGGACATTTCTCATTTCAGGGCACGATAAGAGGTAATCGAAACCCTGGTGGAGAATGTAATTTAGTTGCTCCAGTCCCGGATGGTACTGAGTTACGAGGGGAATGCTCCTCCGTGGCCGGACTGTGGGACTTTGGGAGGTGGTTGGAGACTGGAAAGATAAGGCATGGAGATTTGTTTTTGTGCAAGGATGCGAGGATAATTACGGTCAGTGAAGGCTTCAGTGAGACTCTCGGTATATTTTGAGGGGGGACTACCTGAGAAACCAGTCATGTGATCTACAAGCTAAGCTGCAACCACTGTGCTGCATTCTATGTAGGCATGACAACCAACAAGCTGTCTGTCCGCATGAACGGCCACCGACAAACTGTGGCCGAAAAACAAGTGGACCACCCTGTTGCTGAACACACTGCCAAACACGATATCCCTCATCTCAATGACTGCTTCACAGACTGTGCCATATGGATCCTTCCCACCACCACCACCAGCTTTTCTGAATTGCAGAGGTGGGAACTTTCCCTGCAGTACATCCTATGTTCCCGTAACCCTCCTGGCCTCAACCTCCGTTAGTCACTGTCCTCACCCATCCAGCCTCCTCCCTGTTCACATTCCAGCAGTACCACAGCAGTCACTTCACCACCACACCCAGTCTTTTAATTTCTTTTTATTTCGTGTGTGTGTGTGTGTGTGTGTGTGTGTGTGTGACAAAGGCCAGTGGCCGAAAGCTTTAATTGTGTGAATGTTTTTGTTGTGCCTATCGCGACTCAGCATCTCCATCACATGGTGAGTGGCAACTTTCCTTCTATCGTATTGTTACAAATATTACAAATGTAATTAAAAAATTTTCAGAACCTTCCAGACCTGATAAATACGAAATGACAAATAATTGCAGGTGGGCAGGTTTGACCTGGCAACCTGCAGCGCACCAGCCAGCAACATTATCCACTAGGCCACACTGCACATGTATCACAGCTCATGGCAATATTATGATTCCTGTGATTTGGTGGGTGTGTTGTACACTTAAAAATGTAAATGATTTTTGAAAGCTTCATCTTATAAACAGTTTATCAGCAGTTTCATTCCCGTTTGTTTTAACTGATGCCACAAATATGACATGTGGTTGACACTGGACATTCAGTAAGGAAAACCATCAGATTTAAGTTTTCCATTACAATATAAACCACTTAAGGTGAATGCTGGGATAGCTTATCTGTAAAGGGCAAGCTGATTGCACCCCACGATCTTCCATCAATTTGTCGATGTGCTCTCACTCCAATGATCTCTCATTAATGGGGCATTGTTCACTAATATTTCTTCCTTTTTGTTTAATATTTGTCTTTGTTTTTTTCCATATTTTTCTTTTCTGTCTCTTTCTCTGTAATTTTGTGTGTCGTTTTGTCTCTAGTCAAGTCCTGCTGTCTTCCTTTGAGTAATATCCAAGATGACTATTCTCCTTAATCTTTAAGTAATCTGTATTATCCCAACTGTTAAGTTTTTCTAGTAAGATGTATGTATATCTGTTCCTGAAAGCTAATATTTTGGTGACAGTTTGTTTTTGCATATGTCCACTACCTCATGGTAGGTCAAGGAAATTTAATTTTATTTGATTACACACTCCTGAGGCAACTTGCCTAATCAGTAAGTTGTGAACCTCTGAGAAGGAAGTTTTACTTAGGCCAGATTGCACCCTGAGGAAAATGGAAGCAAATTCAAACCGAAATATTGTGTTTGTACTGTGATTTAAAGAAGTTACTCCAGTGATGTTTCAGTTAATTGTTATGCTTCTGTAACATTGCTGTTTCTTAAAAAATTGAAGGATATTTTCAGTAAGTAATGTAATTCAATGCAATTTAAATCACTTGTTACATAATTATGTTCTTTATTTCTATTAGGTTGAGTTCATGAAGCATTATCTTCGATTTGAAGTTATGGAAGCCAACATGTTGGCACGACAGATTGTTGTCTCATATGGTTTCGACTTTCTCGATGTTCATTATTATTTAAGGATGCAGATTCACAGGTTAGAGTAATTAAGATTAGATAGTAAGTGGAAACATGCAAAAAAGGTAAGTACTTCAGTGCTGTGCAAGCAGCCACCTGTAAGTGTGTCTCTGTAATAAGAATCCAGATTGATATTCAAAAATTTTCTTCATAAAGTTGTCAAGGAGTAATACAAATGCTGCACTGCTTGCTACGGCCCAGCAGGCATGTTAAATACTATCTTCCTTTAAGACTTTTCATTGTGTTACCCAGAGAAAGAAAGTGGTATACAAGGTGTGGCTGTAAAATAAATGGACTGATGCTGCTGTAGAGTAAAACACTTGCAACAAAGATGAATTACCAATATCTGTGAAGTGTGAAGCCTTCTCAGTTGAATGTGGCATCTTGGGTTCTGTGGACAAATCAGTGGGGTCATGGCCTTTGTTTGTGTAAGAGCTGTTATTTCATTTTGCTGGAAAAGTGATAATTATAAGAATAAAGAAATAGATGTCATGAAGCTTCACATGAAACTTGGGAAAGCTGCTACTGAAACCTAAGTATATGACGAAGACTGTTCATCATGCACACAAGTTTTTGAGTGATTCAAGTGTTTCTAGGGTGGTCGAAAAGACATTGAAGATGAATCACACCAGGGATACTCTTAAATATAAAAAGTGGATGAAAATATCAAATAAGTAGGTAATATAATTCGATCTGACCATTAGTTCAGTGTCCGATAGATTGCTGAAAGGAATTGCAAAGAATGTATAGGGCAAATTTCACACAACCAATTTAAAATGAGAAAACTGTGTGTGAAACTGTTGCCAAAAATTCCCAAGACTGAATGAGAAGAAGCTCATGAAAGTGTTTGTACTGACACTACAAATATCATTGAAAATGATCCTGATTTCTTAAAAAAAAAAAGTGATAGCATTTGTAGAATCTTGCTTTTTCACAAATGATCCAGAAAGTAGGCGCCAATACATGTATTGGAAAGGCCCAACTTCGTCGAGAGTGAGAAAAGCTCGAATGAGGAAATCTAGATTCAAAGCAATGCCGATCTTCCCGACTTTGGCAACTCTGTGATGGTCTTGGCTGTAGATATCTAGACATGTGTTATCGTGTGGGGATTTGTATGGCTCCCCTTGATAGGTCAGTGATGCACTACACAAAGGAAGCATCTACTTGTGGAGTGCACATGATGTTTTTTTTTAGGATTGACAGTGTGTGATGTACTCTGATGAACGCTTGCCAGTCAATATGCAACAAGGGAAGTCAAACAGCATTCAGAATAAGGACACTTCGACTGTCAAAATTTTATCAGTAAACTGTCGAAGTATTTGTAATAAAGTTCCCGAATCCACTGCCCTCCAGGAACATTCCTACACCTCAGATTATTGATGGGTCCGAGAATTTGTTGAAACCTGAATTTGAAAGCTCTGAGATATTTAGCGAGTCTTGGAACATGTATAGGGAAGACAGATTAGCGACCATAGAAGGGGTAGTGTTCTTTGCAGTTCACGAAAACATTGTCTCTATTGAGGTCGACCCTGCCAGGGGGCCCAGAGTCCCTTTTGTGGGTACATGTGTGGCGCGCACAGGGCCCCGAGCTATTGCAGTCTCCTTCCTTTTTAAAGACTGCATTGCCCCCCTGGTCCTCTCCTCCCTTGTCCTTGCTCCTTTCTCCCTGCCCCCTCCCTTCCCTCTTGGTGGACTTCTTTATTTCGGCTTGGCTATCCTCCAGGCTTTGTTTTTGGTATGTGCTATTGTTTAGTTTGCTGTTTCCATCTCCTTTATGGCGTGTTTGGTCCCGTTGGGGTTTGACCTCCATTTACAACGTTTTCCATTCAGTGTGAGCCATTTGGGGATGAACTCCCAACTTAGTTTCCATGGTGTAGGCTCCTGCCCCCACCCCTCCCCCTCTCCCTCTCCTCCCCCTCCCTATCTGCTCCCCTCCCCCTCCCTATCTCCTCTCCTCCCCTCTCCCCTGCTCCTCTCGTCCCCCTATCCTCCCCCTCCCTATCTCCTCCTCTCCCCCCTCCCCTCCCCTCCGTTTTCCACTTGCACCCTGGTCCCCTTCCTGCTAGGTCACCACCACTGTAGCCAGTCGGTGTGGTGAGACTTATAACTACCCACTAGGCTGAGCCCCCAGAAAACACAGAAATCACACTGCTAGTACTTGAGCTGTTAACACCTCGTGTTTGCCAAGGAGTCGACGCTCATCACTTTGGGGCATTAGAACTTCCAGCAATGGCCACCGTGCCAGATGGCCCTTGCTATGGCTAGGTGGCGCCCATGGGGTGAGCCCCTGGTCGGAGTGGGTGGTACTAGGGCGGATGCCTTGCACATGAAGCCACAAAAGCATCAACATCCTGGCCATTCTGTGGCCGTCTCTAAGAGTGATAGAAGACATGACACTCCTTCTTTTAATCTTTCAGCCTTTGCCTCCCTGGCCACCTGGGTAGAGGTCAAGCTTGCCGGCTTGGGTTGAAACCTTTCCCTAGATATCTGGTTTGTACCAGGACTGATGGCGAAAGTTTTACCATGACCAAGCATTTGTTTTTTGTGGAGACGATTGAAGATAAGTATGGCAAAGTGGAATCCTTGAGTAAAATGCAGTCCAGTTCTTTGCTAATAAAGACGTCTTCTGCTGCCCAATCTGAAGCCCTGCATGCAAGTGACCATCTCGGTGACACCCCAGTCTCTGTCATACCCCACCAATCTTTGAGCTCGGTACAGGGCATCATTTTCCATCGGGATCTTTTTCTCCAAACTGTCAAGGAGTGCCGTACAAATCTCGAGTGATGAGGAGTTCAATTTATCTGCCATGTACAATGAGGCCGTAAGAACAATCGCACCAATACAGGCGCCTTTATCCTGGCCTTCGAGGGGGTTACCTTCCCAGAGAAGGTCAAGGTGATGGTGTATTGGTGTGATGTAAAACCTTACATTCCACCACTGACGAGGTGCTTTAAATGCTTACAGTTTGGGCACATGTCTTCCTGTTGCACCCATGATCCACTCTGTAGTGACTGAGGGTGGCTCCTCCATGGGGGGAGTGCCTGTGCTCCCCTGCCAGTGTGCGTAAATTGTAATGTGCAGCATCCTTCATGCTCACCAGCATGTGAAAGAATGATAGATTCAAGAGTACAAGACCTTAGATTGGCTTACATACACTGAGGCTTGTTGAAAGTATGACCGGCTCCCCATCCCGTGCCTGTAACTTCTACTTTTGCTCCAGTTACATCCATTTCCCCTCCTACCTCCTCCTCTTCCCAACACCCCCCTGAAAGGTGATCTGCAGCTCCACATCGGCTACATGATATGCAGCCAGTGGGCACCAAGATTACCAGGTGTAATACTCTGCCTGACCTCGCTGCAGTCTGCCCTTATCTTCCTTCACGATAGAAGAGGCAGAAGCACGAGAACAGGGGCAAGGCCCCTCCGGTACCCCCTGAGGTGCCGCCTTCCCCTCCTCCAGCCAATGAACCAACAGAGTCCAACCCCACCTATATGGACGTTACCCCATCCTTATTGATGACAGGTGGCGACTTGGCGGTGTGACCTTCTCTGGTCTGTTCGCTTCCCATTTGGCCTCCAGCTTGAGAATCCTCCAGTACAAAATGGATATTTGCGTCACCTCCTAGAGTTACAGCCCCTTCTTTCCTTCTACTCTGCTGCTTGCATTGCTCTCCAGGAGACCCATTTTGTCAATTCTTACTCACCCACCCTTAGTGGGTCCCATGCTTTCTGTCGGAACCGAATTGGCCCCTTGCAGGCTTCTGGTGGTGTTTGCACCTTGGTCTGCAAGGACATTGTTAGTAAATGGGTTCTCCTCCATACCACTCTGGAAGCAATTGCTGTTAGGATCCATCTGGCCACTCCAATCACAATCTAATATCTACCTCCCACCTGACAGGCCGCCCACATCCCTTGCTGTAACCACCCTTCAACAACTCCCTTCTCCCTTCCTGCTTCTAGGGGACTTTAATGCCTACAACCCTCTTTGGGGTAGTCACACGACTACTGCCCTGGGCAGGACAGTTGAAGCTGTTCTGGCAGGGCTTGACCTCTGTCTACTAAACACTGGCACTCCCACACACTTTAGTGTGGCGCACTCACTTTTTCTGCCTTTGACCTCTCCATTCAGTGGGGTGTCCACGATGACTTATCATACAGCGATCATTACCCGATTGTTTTGTCTTTCCTTCAGTGTGTCTCGCTCAGTCACCCTCCCAGGTGGGCCTTCGCTAAAGCTGATTGGGGTGCCTTCTCCTCTGCTACCGTCCCCCCTGTACTACCACACATCAGTATTGATGAGTCTCCTCAGATTTTGACTGCTGCCATTCTTTCTGCAGCTGTTTCAGCCATCCCTTCTTCCTCGGGTTCCCCCCATTGGAAGATGGTTCCTTGGTGGACTCTGGAAATTGCTGCAGCCATAAAAGACTGCTGCCATGCTCTTCAGCACTTCAGGCGGCACCCTTCTCTTGCTCCCCTTCTGGTCTTTAAATGATTCCACACCCGGGCCCGTTACCTAATCGAATTTCAGAAACGGATTTGCTGGGAACGATATGTGGCAGCCATAGGACCACACACCTCGTCTTCACAAGTCTGGGTGAAACTCAGGTGAATTTTTGGCCATTGTCCTCCCACTGCCTTTGCAGAAATTTATGTGCGTGGTGTTGTCCTTACCCATCCGGACTCTGTCACAGAGCATTTCGCTCAACACTTTTCCCAAGCCTCGGCATTGACTCAGTATCCACCCATATTCCTCCTCCTGAAAGAGCACTTGGAACAACTGCCTTTGTCTTTCATTTCTCGTTGCTTGGAGCCTTATAATGCCCCATTTAGCAAGTGGGAATTCGCCAGTGCCCTCGCCCTTTGTCCCGACACAGCTCCTGGACCGCATCGGATACATAACCAAATGCTCCAACACTTATTGGTGGCTGGCCACCGTTGTGTACTGACCATTGGCAAGAAAATGGGGTTCCACAGGGTTCCGTGCTGAGCGTCCCTCTCTTTCTCATAGCCATTAATGGACTGGTGGCAGCTGCTGGGCTGACTGTGTCCCCCTGTCTGTATGCTGACGATTTTTGTATCGACGTCGCTTCCTCAGTCATGGGTGCTGCAGAATACTGTCTACAGGGGGCAATCTACTCGGCGCAATCTTGGGCTCTCTCCCAGGGTTTTCAGTTTTTGGTGGCCAAGTCGTGTGTCATGCGTTTCTGCCGTTGCCGTACAGTTCATCCCCA
This sequence comes from Schistocerca americana, assembly GCF_021461395.2. Lineage (NCBI taxonomy): Eukaryota > Metazoa > Arthropoda > Insecta > Orthoptera > Acrididae > Schistocerca > Schistocerca americana. Next base: position 583,724,916 of record NC_060122.1, on the reverse strand, counting down.
TCCAGACCTGTTCCTCGATGGCCAGTCCCTTGAGGTGGTGGACACCCATCACTTCTTGGGTCTGGTCTTCGATGCTCGGTTGACATGGCTTCCTCATCTTCGCCAGCAGAAGAGGACGTGCTGGTTACATCTCAGTGTTCTTAGATGTCTGTGCAATACCGCCTGGGGTGCAGACTCCTCTATTCTACTGTGATTGTTCAAAGTGCTGGTCCAGTCTTGTTTAGACTACAGTGGTCTTGTATATGGTTCTGTGTCACCTTTGACACTGCGGATACTAAACCCTATCGACCATTGTGGGGTACGACTTGCGACTGGTGCCTTCCGGACTAGCCCTGTGATTAGCCTTCTTGCAGAGGCAGGGATTCCACTGCTGCGAGTTTTGCGCCAACAATAGCTGATATCTTACGCACTCCGCATTCACTGCCCCCCAAAGCACCCTAATTATGGTCTCCTTTTTCCAGACACGGAGATCAACCTCCCACAGCGACAGCCGCCATGTGGCCTTACCGTGGCTGCCCGCATTCAGTCACACTTTTCTGAGCTTCAGCAGTTCCCTTTACTGCCTCTTTTTTGTGCTCTGGCACGTACCCCTCTGTGGTGCGTCTCTCGGCCACAGCTCTGTCTTGATCTCTCCATCAGTTCAAAGGATTCTATCGCTCCGGAAGCCCTTCACCACCAATTCCACTGTCTCCTCGGTTCAGTCCAGGGTTCAGAAGTGATTTATACTGATGGCTCCATGGTTGCTGGTCACACTGGTTCTGCTTGTACCTATGCAAGACACATGGAACTTTGTTCCTTGCTAGATGGCTGTAGTGTTCTTACAGCAGAATTGGTAGGCATCTTGCACACACTGGACCATTTCCGCTTCTGCTCAGGACTGTCCTTCACTATCTGTAGTGACTCCTTGAGCAGTTTGCAAGGTATCAGCCAGTACTTCCCTCGCCACCCATTGGTCATAGCTATCCAGGACTCCCTTTCCCTCCTCGATAAAGGTGGATGCTCAGTGGTTTTCATTTGGACCCCAGGCCATGTTGGGATTCCTGGCACTGAACTTGCCGATCGATTGGCTAAATTCCTGGCCACGTCTTGCTATTGGCATTCCTGAAATAGACCTTCTCTCAGCATTACGTCGTCAGGATTTGGGACTTTGGAATGCAGAATGGCACACTCTTTCTTCGCCGAACAAGCTCAGGACGATAAAGGATTCTACAACTATGTGGCGGTCCTCCTTACGGGCCTCCCATAAGGCCTTTGTTGTCCTTTGCCGGCTCCACATTGGCCATACTTGGCTGACTCACCGTTATCTCCTCCGTCGTGAGGACCCCCCTCTCTGTCGTTGTGGATGGATGTTGATTGTGGTTCACCTCTTGGGACTGGACTGTCCCAACTTAACTGCCCTGCGACAGACTCTTAGCATTAGCTGACAGTGCCTCAGCAGCTGATCTCATTTTATGGTTTCTTTGTGATGGGGGTTTTTATTGCCTTATTTAAGAGTGGGACCTTCAACCTTATCAGTGGGTGGAAGGGATGGCAGGCTGTCTTGCTTCCTCCTTTGCCCCGATTGGACTGGCTTCGACTGGGCTTGGTGGTTCACCCCCACCCTCTGCCTTCCCACTCCTTTCCTTATGAGGTCTGTTTTATCTTGAGTGTCTGTATTTTCTATCTGTGCTTCTTCCTTCATGTTCCTGTCATTCTTCGCTTTGTTTCTCTCCTCTTTTCTTCTGCCTTCTTCCTTCCTTCTCTGTCAGTCATTTGTAACGTTATGGCCATTGTAGTTCTCTCTTATAGTGTGAGGTTTTATTGGTTTTAGTTATTCCAAGGTCAGAGGGACTGATAACCACATAGTTTGGTCCCTTCTCCAATCCAATCAACCAACCAACCAACCACTGTTGAGGTTGAAGATGAGTGTGACGGGGATGTCATCTGGTCGCATATAACAGGTGTAGGTGAAACTATGTTAACTGTTGGATGTTTTTACCAGCCACCCAATTCTGCTGTAACAGTTCTAGAGTCATTCAAAGAAAGTTTGTGGTCAATAGCTTGCAAATACCCAGATCTTGCTATACTGGTTGGAGGCGACTTTAACCTGCCAGGTATAGACTGGGATGTCTGCGGATTCATTGAGGGGGGGGGGGGTGGTATGGACAGACAGACAGACAGACAGACAGTCATGCGAAATACTTTTGAATGCATTTTCTGACAATTGTGTTGAGCAGCTAGCTCAGCAGCCCACACGCTTTGGAAATATCTTACACCTTTTGCTACAAATTGGCCGGATCTTATTGACAATGTCAGTAAAGAAAAGGGGATTAGTGATCATGAAGTCATTATGGCAACTATGATTACGAAAATTAATACACCAATCAAGAAAGCTGGAGAGTGTTTCTGCTAGATAGAGCAGTTAAGCAGTTATTAACATCTCACTTAGACAGTGGACTGACATTTCTTAGTTCCAGTAAGAGGGACGTAGGGGAATTATGGGCAAAGTTAAAGCAGATTTTAAATGTTGGTCTGGAGAGTTACATGTCTATTAAATGGATAAAGGATGGGAAAAACTCACTATGGTTTAATAATGGAATTCGGCGGGTGCTGAGGAAGCAGAGGCTGTTGCACTCTCGGTTCAAAATGGAACACACAAAAGGTGACAAGTGAAGGTTAGCAGATATCCGTGTGCTTGTGAAAAGATTTAAGCATGGAGCATACAACTATTACCACTGTCACACGTTATCAAAAGATCTGGCAGAGAATCAGAGAAAGTTCTGTTCATATGTAACATTACTACGTGGCTTCCATTCATTCCCTTGTTGACCAGTCTGGTGTGACAGTTGAAGATAGCGAAATGAAAGCTGAAGTTCTAAATTTCATGTTCAAGAAATCGTTCACACTGGAGAATCGTACAAACATACTGTCATTTGACCATTAGACAAACTCCCTTATGGATGACCTAGTAATAATCATCCCTGGCATAGAAAAAAAAACTGAAAGATTTGAAAGCAAATAAATCCCAGATCGATTTTACAAAGGGTACTCTGACATTGGCCCCTACCTAGCTTGCATTTATCATGAATCTCTTGCCTAAAACAAAGTCCCAAGTGACTTAAAAAAAGTGCAGATGACTCCAGTATATAAGAAAGGTAAAATAACAGACCTGCAAAATTACGGACCAACAGCCATAACTTCTGTTAGTTGCAGAATCCTTGAACATATTCTCAGTTCGAATATAATAAACGTTATTCAGACTGAGAAGCTTATGCGCACCAATCAGTATGGTTTTAGAAAGCATTGCTCGTGTGAAACTCAGCCTATCCTTTTCTCACGTGATACACAGTGAACAATGGATGAAGGACAACAGGCAGATTCTATATTTCTAGATTTCCGGAAAGCATTTGACCCAGTGCCCATTGTAGGCTGTTAACAAAAGTACAAGAATATGGAATAAGTTTACAGATATGCGAGTGGTTCAAAGACTTCTTAAATAATAGTACCCAGTATGTTGTCCTTGACAGTGAGTGTTCATCAGAGACAAGGGTATAGTCAGGTGTGCCCCAGGGAAGTGCAATAGGACTGCTGTTGTCTATATACATAAAGGATTTAGCTGACAGGGTGGACAGCAATCAACGGTAGCTTGCTGATAATGCTGTGGTGTATGGCAAGGTGTTGAAGTTGAATGACTGTAGGAAGATGTAAGGTGACTTACACAAAATTTCCTGTTGGTGTGATGAATGGTAGCTAGCCCTAATTGTGGAAAATGCGGATGAGTAGGAAGTTCAAACCTGTAATATTCGGAAACAGTGTTACTAGTGTGCTGCGTGACACAGTCAAGTTGCTTAAATATCTGGGAATGACATTGCAAAGCGATATGAGGTGGAGCGAGCATGTGAGAACTGTTGTGGGGAAGGTGAATGGTCAACTTCGGCTTTATGGGAGAATTTTAGGAGAGAGTGGTTCACCTGTAAAGAAGACTGCATATAGGACACTGGTGTGACCTAGTCATGAGTGCTGCTAGAGTGTTTGGGATCCGTACCAGGTCAGATTGAAGGAAGACATTAAAGCAATTCAGAGACAGGCTGCTAGATTTGTTACTGGTAGGTCAGAGCAACATTTAAGTGTTACAGAGATGCTTTGAGAACTTAAATGGGAATTTCTGGAGGGAAGGCAATGTTATTTTCGAGAAACACTGTTCAGAAAATTTAGAAAACCGTCATTTGAAGCTGACTGCCAAACTATTCTACTGCTGCCAACATACACTGCACCTAAGGACCACAAAGATAAGATACGAGAAATTACTCCTCATATGGAGGCAAACAATTGTTTTTCCCTTGTTGTATTTGCGAGTGGAACAAGAAGAGAAATAACAAGTATTGGTACAGGGTATGCTCTGCCACGCACGATGTGGTGGGTTGCGGAGTATTGATGTAGGTGTAGATATCATCTCATTAACCTCCTCAACACTACATTATTATATCCTTACGTCATTTAATACTGCTGACACACTTACAAAAGTAAAAGGAGCACAATATCTAGCTTGCAGCACCAACAGTTCCTTCATTGGACATGGGAGAGAGGGATACAATGGGGAAGGGCAAGTTACTCAGTTCCCAGGATGCGACAAGTTCACTTGTAGTGAAAATGAGTGTAGGCGATGGTGAAGGGGTAGAATGCAGAGACACTTCAAATTATTTCACAATGGGTGATGTGTGTTGCTGTAATACAAATTATCAAATCATCATCCAGCTTAATAGTGTAGTTTGTAACTTTCAACAAAGAACTTTCAGACTGAGTGTCTAAAACAGTAGAACCACAAGACTTTTTATGTACCTGAAACCATGGCAGTGGTCAATTTGACCACGGTGGCTAATTACAAAATGATTTTTGTTTGTGAAAAGAAAATTCACACTGAAGTCATACATTTTCATTTGTAGAGCAATTAACATAATCAGTTTATGACAATATAGTGTAAGCGGATAGATAACCTACTCACCAAATGGCGGCAGGGGAACGTGCATAAGAAAAAAGGTTATACATACACAAGCTTTCAGGGGAGACTTACCAGACGGGATGAGAAGGGGCCGGTGAGTAGATTTTTGATCTATCCAATTACATTATATATTTATTTGTAGGTATGACTTCTATTTGTGACTGAATTAATTTTGGCATACAAATTCAATGAAAAGTAAAGTCCCATTTTCTTACAATCATGATTCCTGGATGCAACAGTGAAGTGCTCACAGATTACTTTCTTAGATTTTCCGCATTTGAATTTATTGCAGGTATTGTATGTGAGTTGGTTTTGTGTTTTTTGATTTTTAACTTTGCAGCCCCATCTACATTTCTAAATCACTGGTTCCTCTTTATTATTTAACCTGCTGCTGATTAAAGCAAATACTTTTTGGGTACTACTTTTGATGTCCTTATGCCATAGTTATTGGCTGAGATGCTACAGGATCTTCTTATGGCTAATATTGTCCCTATTATTGCTCCATAAGATGTGCATGCATTTATTCTGATGAAATCCAAGAAACTGTAAGATACTTCCACTGACCATCTCCACAAATCTGCTTCCACCAATTTTTCCTATCCATATGACCCTACATATGCAATCCATTTTTCCTGAATTACAAAACACTACCATTTCAGTGTAGCAACAGGCACAGAGCCAAGAGGATGTGCCTATACCTGTAGCAGTTAGTCAAATATACAATAATGTAGTTTACTTACACATACTTAAGTGAAGAATTGTATTCTATCGGACCATTTCTGCATATAGTCTAGTGTTTCCTACCTTAGGCCGTGTCCTACGTGAGGGACAGAAGCGAGCAACAGAGAGCGATTCCTGGATATGTGACTCTTCAGCGACAAGCAGCAACATCGGGCAAAAACCTTGGGTGTCCTGCGTGCGAGTGACCATGTTGTGCTACAAGATGGCTGCTTAGAGCCAACCGTCTGTTTCTATAAAACGGCATCCTTAACCTGTAGAATACTGTAGCTGAAGAGTAAGGCTACAGAATTAGGTTTCCTTAAGAAAATGAAGCGAAAAGAAATGCCGTGCATGAAATTTACGAAGAGAGGAATCTCCATGGAGAATTTCAGAAGTATTGTCAACTATGAAGATCACCAGACAAGTGAATGACCAGAGGAACATTCGACAATCTCATCAATAAATTAAATACGAATGTTTTTTTACATGATCAAGAAATTTCAACAGTTAATAAATGCGGAGGAATGACTATTACATGACTAATTACGCTGTATACAAAAATAACAACATAGATCGATACAACTGAACAATAACTAGCTGTGGTGTAGGGGTAGTGTAAACAGTTCATAATAATGTATAAGGAAAACGTCCTGAGTTCGATTCCTGGCCATTCTTATATTTTTACTGACTCAGTTACTATTCTATATACTAAGTTTTATGTATACTGTTTACACTGCATCGCTAAGTATATTTTTAAGGTCTTGCCAAAGAACTTGATCTTTACCCCTATCCCAGTATATCACACACATTTAATTCCTAATAAATTACAATGAACCATGACATTTTGCAGATATTTGATGTTGCGAATGTAATTCATCAACAGTCAGTGTTAAGGCCAAGCGTTTCAATTACTCTAAATAGCCATTAAAGGTAAAAATTACAAAATTTTTGAATAGAAAGTCAAACATTTTGTGTAATGATTTGTCTAAAAGTATGAAATAATAAAATTAGGGAAACGTTTGGTGCACCTCATTTTCTGTTCTTGATTTCGATCATCATTCAAAGGCACATGGAACATTTCTCTGATCTACTTATTTCTTTTACACAAATCATTTCATAAAATATTTGACTCACTTCTTCCATTTTTGAATTTCAAGTTTTATTCAGAAAGCATGATCTTACTGACTCCTCGTTTGCCTTCCTAACGCACTTGATGCGAAGGAAGCCTTTTTGACATTTAAATACCACACCAATGTATCTTTTTGTGTGCAAAATAGCTAGGTCTTGAACAGCTGACATTTTTGACACTTCAATTTACAGCAGCTTTTCGTGAAATATTTCAATTTTTCCTCAGCTTATTAATTAAGTTATCATTCATTACCCTGATTACTTTCAAGCAGTTAAATATTTTCATGCCAAACTAGACCTCATGCTAGTCACTTTGATACCCTGTTTACCTGTTTCTCTCCCCGTGTTTGGCTATGAAAATTTGGACAAAACCTCTTGGTTTAAGTTACAGAGTCCTGTTTTCGCTCTTCTCATGCGTTTACAAAAAGGTATCGAGGGTTAATCATATGATAAAATAGTCCTTTCTGTGTGCTGTCATTTCCAAAATTTGTCGTTTTGATATCTTGAACCATTTATGAGATACGATTTTTACGACCTCTTGATTCCCGAGGCGCAGGAATGGTTCGGACTCGCCGCGAGTGACACATCTGTGGATATAACAACCAATATCTCAAGAATGAAAAGAGATATCATTCCGCTCTCAACTTTAAATACAATTTAGTTATATTGGTTAAATTTCATACGCCTTGAATGAACTATACGGAAAGTCTACACAATGTGATTTTACCTCTGCAAATTGTTGAAAATTTCATACAGCCATGTACTCAACTTCGTGCAGCATAGTAACTAAGACGAATAACGAAAATAAATTCTGACCTTAATCATTTAAGGATATCAAGCTATAGGTTGTGGAAGAACGGAAGAATCAAATTTTTTCACCAAATAGTTTTCTTAAAATTGGATGTTAAGTAATTCATAGCTGCTGTCTCATCTGCTCCACTGCTTTGCTAAGAAGACACGTGGCTGTTGCTCTGTGTCGCATGTGCTGCAGCGACAAGGTTCAAACATGTTTAAATTCAAATGTCGCCAGTTGCAACGGGAGACAGATGTCGCTCACGTAGGACACTTCCGTAACTTCACCTGCGGTTGTGTTTTGTCGCCTGAAGTTGTCGCGCACTTCTGTCGCTCACGTAGGACACGGCCTTGCTCTGAAAAGTTTTCTCTCTCTTCACACACACACACACACACACACACACACACACACACACACACACACACACACATTTTAGTGCATGTCTATGTGAGGCGACTTTCTCAGGTAGTATAGCCAGAGGCAGCAGAGCAGCAGAACTTAGATCACATAGAAACTTCTTGGGTTTGTGTTAAATTACTTCTGTATTGACGAAAATAGGTTGAATAGCGATAGGGGCTGTGCCTGTTGGAGAGGAGGAGGGGGCAATTGGCCACTGTCCGTAAACAGCACGAAGCTGTATTGGTCACAGGCTTCAAGGCCGCTGCCCTGGGCTGCAGTGGCATTGAGACACCTGCATAAATGTTTTGGCACCTCTGGCGCCTATAGCACTGCTGGGATCACTGATATCACTGCTGGGATCACTGATGCCGTAGAACTTTCAGATTTGCACGTACCTGCCACTCAACACTTCTCTGATGAAGATTGGTGAACAGTGGCAGGGTCGCAAATTTCTGGGTGGCTATCAACTTATACCTCAATAACAGGTGTGAGGCATTGCCACTGCTGAAAGTACATCTGAGCCAGCACAGGCGGCCTCGATTGGAGGGACTGTTCGATCTTCCTGAAAGATTGCTTGTCGTTGGGAGCTCCAATAGTAGGCAGATGGTGGTGTTCCTCAGGGAAAAAGTACTCAGGTTGGGGGATAAACCCAGTGTCCATTCTGTTTGCCTGCCAGGGGCATGTCATCCAAAATGTGGAGGTGGCTCTGCTGGCAGTGATTTAGTGTACTGGATCCAGCCAGCTGAAAATTGTGGCTCGTATAGGCACTGACACCTGCCGCTTCATTTCAGAGACCCTTCAGGGAGCTCACAGTTCCTTTGTGATTTAGTGGGTGGCACACATGAGGCCCTGAGCTATTGCAGCCCATTCTCCCTTTCCAGGGTGCATTTCCTTCACCTACCTGTGTTCTGATTCATGCCAACCCGGCTATCCATCTGGTTCCCTGTATTGCTTGCAATTTCGTTCCACCTGCATGCTCTCTTTAATCCTTTCAGGCATTTAGGTCCCCACTTGAGGTTTGACCTATGCTTCTAAATTTTCTCTTTTTAGTGTGAGTCATTTGGGGAAAAACTCCCTCCATAGAGCCTATGGCTCGGATCCCCCCCCCCCCCCCCCTTTCTCCCCACTTTGCTCTTCTTTCCCTGCCATAGCCCCCCTCCACCCCGCTTGGTCACCAGCACATACAGCCAGTCCATGTGGTGTGGCTGTTTTGTACTCATCTGGCTGAGCCCCCTTACAACACAGGGATCTCAGTACTGATACCTGAGCTGTTCCCTCCCCATGTATGCTAAAGAGTCTTGTCTTCCTGGAGTATTGGAACTGCAGGCAATAGCCACCTTGCCAGGTGGCCCTTGCTGTGGCTAGGTGGTACCCATGGGCAGAGCCCCTCATCAGGCTGGATGGTGGGGATGCTTGGCACATGAAGCATATCAGGCTGCAAACATCTGGCCGTTCTCAGATGGCAGTCTCTCTGAGTGGAAAATATTCATTGAATGCTGCTTTTGTATGACCCTGCAGCCTTCCTTTTCCTGGCTACCCCCTGGGAAGAAGGCCAGGCACGCTGTCATGAGATGAAACACTTCCCTGCTGCTTGGTCTGTACAAGGACGGATGGGAACACATGCATTGCCACAGAGCTGTTGTTTTATGTGGAAAACATGGAGAACAGATTTGGTGAAATGGAGCAATCTGCAGATCTTTGTGCTTCTGATCATCTTGGCAATTTTCTGGTGTCTGTTACCCTTCACCAGTCACTGAATATGGTCCGAGGTGTGATTTTTCATCAGGACCTTATCCTGCAGACTGCTGAAGAACTTTGGGCTAATCTGGAGCAACACAGTATTCACTTTGTTCAACGTGTGCAGAAGAGTCATAAAGACAACCGCACTGATATGACCGCCATTATTGTGGCATCTCTGTGGTGACTGTGGACACCCATTCCACGAGGGCAGCCCCCGTGTTCCGTCACCTGCGTGTGTAAGTTGTCATGACTGCCACTCTGCACGCCTGCCAGATTGCCCAGCTTACAAGAGAGAAAAGAAGATCCAAGAGTACAAGTCCCTGGTTTGCCTATCTTATGCTGAGACTCGCCAAAACCATGATTGACTCCATCCAATGTCACTTTCTTCAACTTTTGCCTCTGTTATATCCTTTTCCCTTCTCCCTCTTCCTTATCCCAACCCTCCACCTCCCCTCCCCTGCAGTTCCCATGCCCTCCCTTCCGGCAGCCGGTCCCTCCACCATTGACCCCTTACTCTGTGTTCCATCTTGCTCTTGAAAAACACACTTCTGTGATGACACTATCCCTCACAGCCATCAATGGGCTTGTAATCTATGTTGGGCCTGTCATTACACCGGTGTTGTATGTTGACAATCTTTGCAGCTGATGCAGCTCCCACTCGGTAGCATTTGCTGTATGCCACCTCCAAGGTGTCCTTTGACCAGCCTCTGCGTGGGCTGTCTCCCATGACTTCCAGTTTTCTTCCTCTAAAATGCGGGTTGTGTGTACACCTCGATCCAGAACTTTATTTAGATGACCAGTGGCTAGACGTTGTAGCTCAGTCCCCTTTCTTGAGCTTTATTTTTTTATATGTAGCTGATGTGGCTGCCCCATATTCGCCACCCAAAGACTACTTGCATGCGGAAGCTTAATGCTCTCAACCTCCTGGCCCACACATCTTGAGGTGCAGGCTGTGCCACTCTTACCATCTTTACCATGCTCTGGTTTTGTCCAGACTAAATTATGGTAATCAGGATTATGGCTCAGCAGCTCCTTCCACTCTGAAACTGTCGTATTGACCGCCGCACAGCAGCCGTCAACTCGGCGCGGCGTGCTACAACACGCGCGGCACACAGCGAGTACCGCTAGTGCCGCACAGAATGTCAGCAACTGGCGCAAGTGAACGCGTCGTTGCAGGGTTAGCGGCAGCGTACACACCACTATCGATACGGATTACCCTGGCAGCGCTGCCCTTGGCACCAGAGTGAGCAACCGTATAAGGGCGCCATCTACCAACACTGATTGGCCGGACCTGCGGATTTAAGCGAGCTCCCTGAGCCCGTTTAACAAGTTAAATCTTCGCCAATGACTGTGTTACTACCCGGCTGCAGGATTCACGATGACCGAACCGTACTGTGGTCTCCCTGACTGGAAACTTGCGACGCATCAATATCGACTGGTTGGCAGTGGTTTGGACTTGTATTCTCTTCTAGTGACTCTGATTTCTCCTTGGCGTTACAGCCAGTGAAGTGTTGTGTAGTCGAACTTAAGTTTTGTTTTTGAGTGACAGAAGGTCAAATAAATTTGGTTATCACGGAATATTTGTTGTGTTATAGTGTGGACATAACAGAAACTAATTGACCAACTACTTGATCCTGTTCGTCACTGTGGGGTGTGTCCGGCTAGTGGTACCTTTTGCTCTAGCCCCATCGACAGTCTCCTCGTAGAAGTGGGGATTCCCCCTCTACAAAGAGGATGGAGCCGATTCCTGCTTAATTACATAATTCTCATTCAACGATTCCCTGATCATCCCATGTAACCTGCCCTCCTTTCAAGGGGGATGTCTCCTTCCTGATACCTGCCCACAGGTCGGATTGCTGGTTTGTTGGTTGGAATGAGTTTCACTTCCCTCTTTTGGGATTTCCATCTCCACTCACTGGAATGTTCCTAATGTATTTCCTCCCCACCCCTCCTCCCACCACCTCCCACCCCCACCCTGGATGGTGCCTAGACCACGGTTTAGGAATAACCTATTTCAGCTCTCTGTCACCCCTGTGGTCTTCTGGTGTTTGGTACATTCCATCCTTGCAGAGTTCCAGGACCATCTTCTACACTGATGGTTCTAAAATGATAGATAAGATGAATATGCTTTTGCATCTTCTACTAGCATGAAACACTGTTTACCTGTTGGGTTCAAGTAGTGTGTTCACAGCAGAGCTGCTAGCTGTTGAGAGTGCCCTGTATTTTATTACTCAGGCTTCCCTCGACAGTGTTTTCATGTGTACTGACTCAATGAGCAGCCCGCTGGCTATAGACCGATACTACTCATTTCACCTTTTGGTCTCTGCTATCCATGACCTTCTCTCTGCCCTTCACCGTGTTGCCTGCTCAGTTGTCTTTCTCTAGCTCCCAAGTCATGTGGGCATCCCAGAGAATGAACTTGCCGATCATTTGGCCAGGGAGGCAGATACTTATCCCCAATTCCCTTTCATGATTTCAGGTGCAGATATGTGGATACACATCAGATCTCTCTTTTTCCAAAAGTGGAATGACACCTGATTTGCTACTGCTCTCAATAATAAACTCTGTGCAATCAAAGAGGCTACTACATTTTGGCTTTCTCCTTCCGCTCCTCTCAGGAGTAGTCCACTGTCTTATGCCGGCTATGCTTGGTCGTACCAGACTCACCCACTGCTTTCTCTTGGTTAACCAGCCACCCCACAATGGGTCCTGTGGAACCAGACTGACAATATCCCATATACTAGTGAAACGTCCCCTTCTTTTGGCCATTCATACTATGTATAGCCTTCCAGATTCTTTAATATTAGCAAACAGTTCATGGATGGTTGAACAGGACCTCTGTTTCTTATGTGAAAGCGTTCTCCCTCTCCCCCCCCTCTCCCCCCTCTCCCTCTCTCTCTCCCTCTCCCTCTCCCCCCTCTCCCCCTCCCCCCTCTCCCTCTCCCCCTCCCCCCTCTCCCTCTCCCCCCTCTCCCTCTCCCCCCCTCTCCCTCTCCCCCCCTCTCCCTCTCCCCCCGCCTCTCCCTCTCCCCCCGCCTCTCCCTCTCCCCCCCCCTCTCCCTCCCCCCCCCCTCTCCCTCTCCCTCTCCCTCTCCCTCTCCCTCTCCCTCTCCCTCTCCCTCTCCCTCTCCCTCTCCCTCTCCCTCTCCCTCTCCCTCTCCCTCTCCCTCTCCCTCTCCCTCTCCCTCTCCCTCTCCCTCTCCCTCTCCCTCTCCCTCTCCCTCTCCCTCTCCCTCTCCCTCTCCCTCCCTCCCTCCAGATATAAGGTTTTGCTTTATTCCTAGAACAAGTGTAGGGTAGGGTTGTTGTGCTTGGGGCCTCTCTTCATGTTTTCTCAGTCTGGGACCCAAAACCACTACCCTGTGCAAAGAATGCTCTTTTATCTCTGTTTTCTCCAGTTTTTGGATTTGGTATACCCTTCTGTGCCTTCTACTGTGTGTATTTTAACTTCCTTGTTTCTGGTGACACGACCTCTCCTCGGCTTCTTTATGTCTGACCTGGACTCTCACCATAAGATATCCAGTGGAATTGCAGTGGATATTACCGTCACCTACCAGAAATATAGCAACTTGTTTCCTCTTATTATGAATTCTGACTTGCTCTTCAAGAAATGCACCTCCGTGATGACACCACTTTCCAACGTTTCATGGTTATCGGGCGTTCTGTAAGAATCGTGTTGGCACCGGGATAGCATCTGGAAAGGCCTGCACTTTGGTTCACACTGATGTCATTGGTGACTGGATCCCCCTTTGTACCAACCTTGAAGCTATAGCAGTAAAAGTGCGAATGTCCCCAGCAGTCATCAGTTGCAATGTCTACCTCTCTCCAGGTAGGCCATTTGTTTAACTTGATCTGCCTATCTCAATACAGCAACTCCTGTTCCTGCACCTCCTCCTCATGATCTTTGTGGTAGTGACCACTTCCCAGTGATTCAGTCATTTACATATATCTGCTTTGCACTTACACACCTCTCTCATGGATTGCATTGATGCAGTCGTACAAGAATTCTCTGCCACTCTTCTTCATGACGCTGGCATTGCTATCTCCATTTCGACAGGTACCATGATGGACCAGGGATGTAGCAGTTGCTATCCAGGACCACTACCGGGTGCTGCAGTGATTTAAACGATACCCTTCACAGATCATCCTTATCACTTTAAAGCATGTCCATGCTAAGGCTCACTACCTGATTAAGCAGAGTCAAAAGGAATGCTGGAAGCGCTATGTTTCCTCGCTGAGGATGTATGCCTCTTCGTCGCAGGTTTGGTCCGACCTCTGTAGCCTTCTGGGCCCCCAGTGACAATCAGCTGTCTAGGGTCTTATCCTCCAGGGTGCTCCGTGTACTGATCCATTGGTTCTTGCAGAACGTTGCGTGACACACTTTGCAATAGCATCAGTGTCTTCTTCGTATCTTGCTACCTTTCTCTGGCAGAAATGCTGAACTGAACAAACTCCTCTCTGTTTCAAGCCCCACAAAGCTGAATCCTACAACGAACCCTTCACTGAATGGGAATTCTTGCAGGCTCTTACACCTCCACATGCTATTTCCCCAGGCATGGATTCCACGCACAGCCAGATCATCCAAAACTTGCACTTACCCAGAGGCAACATCTCCTCAGGGTATTACACTGCATTTGGCTCATGGGTGCCATCCCTTCGCAGTGGCGAGACAGCGTAGTTATCTCTGTCCTTAAGCCCGCGAAGAACCCAATGTCTCTTGACAGCTATCGCCCAATTACCCTGAACAATGTACTTTGTAAACTGCTTGAGAGGATGGTTAGCTTCAGATTATGTTGGATACTCGAATCTCAGGGCCTTTTGTCCTCATAACAGTGTGGCTTCTGGGAAAGACGGTCTTCAACTGACCATTTACTCAGATTGGAAGCAGCAATCCGACTGGCTTTTACTAACTGCTGGCACACTGTTGCGGTCTTCTTTGACCTACATAAGGTGCATGACACAACTGGTCACTATCACATTTTAGTTACCCTGCATGACTGGGGCTTCCATTGCCCCCTTCTGATTTTTAACTATGTGTTTATATCCCACCGGCTCTTCCTGGTTTGAGCTGGCACTTCACTAAGCTTCCGTCGAATGTAGGAGAACTGTACCCTGCAGGGTTCTGTGTTAAATGTCACATTTTTCCTCATCTCTATCAATGGGGTTGTAATATCTGGTGGGCCTGTGGTTACCCTGGCATTCTATGTTGTTGATTTTTGTATCTGTTGCATCTGTAGCACCTGCTGAAAGCCAGCTCGAAGGCACTATCTGACATAATTTGGCACGAACACTCTCCATGGTTTTCGGTTTTCTCCCTCCAAAATGTGGGTTAGGCACTTTTGCCATTGCCCCACAGTGCACCCCAATAGAGAACTTGGCGATCAGCACCTAGATGTTGTAGCACAGTTCCCTTTCTTGGGCCTTATTTTTGATAAAAAGCTGATGTGGCAGCCCCATATTTGCCACCTGAGGACTACATGCATGTGGAAGCTTAATGTTCTCCACCTTCTGGCCCACACATTTTCTGGTGAGACTGTGCAACTATTCTCCATCTTTACCGCAGTCTGCTTATTTCTAGACTAGATTATGGTTGTCAGGTTTATGGCTCAGCAGCTTCTTCAACTCTGAAACTGCTTGACCTTGTTTATCATTATGGGATGCAACTGACTATCTGTGCCTTTCGCACTAGTCCTGCCAACAGTCTCCTTGCAGAAGTGGTATTTCCCCCTCTGCAAATACAGTGGAGCCAACTCCTGGTTTTGTATGCAGTTGTCATTTGGCGATTCCCTGACCATCTCCATCTCCACTCACTGGAAATAGACATAGTTATGCCAACATTTCCAGCTTTTCCTATGGGTGATGCAAAACTGTGTAGTTCTTCCTTTCTTTCTTTCTTGGTCTCTGCCACACGTGTATCAGTTGTTGTGCCAACTTGCGCCTTTGCAAGAATCAGCCAGCTTACCATTTGATGAAATATGCAAGCTTCTCTCAACCTATTACTGTGGCAGAATGCATGACATTGCAATGTGTGTAGAATTTTACTGTTGTCAAAAACACCCAAGCCAATATTACAAAGCCTCGACTGCAGAATTACATGGGTTGAACCATTGTTGTAAATTTGTCATGAGTACCCATCACAAATCCTAAACTGATCACATGGTGCATGATATTATTATTCGTCTGGCCCGGGACAGGGAAGTTCGCGAAAAAGCACTTCAATTTGAGTATCCGATGCTTACGGGTGTGCTCAATACAGCACAGTCCTTTGAAGTCACAAGCCACAGGCAATTAGATTGCTGCATGGTGGGGAGGTATTGGAAGCTGCTCAGTCAACCTCTGTTAGGCATTCTGCAAGTGCTCAGGATGACGGGGAGTCATTGTGGCAGTACAGCCAGCAAATCAATGTTGCACGGAACAGCATCAGTTAACGGCCACAGCAGCAACAGGCCAACAGTGGCTGCATGCTCCCCTTCTGTCTTTCTCATACTACTTTGCCCAACATGAGGGTGTTGTGTGCCATAAGCATCAGGCTATTTGTAACAAGTGTTGCAAGATCTCTTCAAATGTGATCATCACTCTGGTTTCCTGGAAGTTAGTTAGCTACAATAAACAGCAGATTTTATTCCTAAGTCAGTTCTCCGCTCCTGTAGCTTACAAATATGTTGTCTGCCTTCTCACCTTCCGTGTCATGGATCATTCTCATCCTGCAGACCTGATCAGGTTAATTGTGTTTAACACTTTCGGTTTCTCAATTGCAGATGAGGTAAATTTACTGTAAGATCAAGTTCTGTATCAGCAGCTGGAGCCCCTATGCTCTTGAGTTTTTGTCTCTGCTTTCCCCTGGGATCAGTTGTGCTACTGGTTTTCAGGCCCACGTTACCATGAATGGGTCTGCCGGCCCTCATTCTTTTCGGGCACAGCAAGTGCCTGTTGCATTGTACGACTCTGCCAAGGCTGAATTAGACCATTTGTTATTACTCAGTATCATTCAGCCTATTTCTTCCAGTGAATGGGCTGCACCACTGGTCATCATTAAGAAGCTGACTGGTAAGCTTCACCTTCGTGGTGACTTCAGTGTCACGATTAATGCACAGAATTTGATAGATATATATCCTTTGCCTTGCCCTTGTAAGTTGATCGCAAAATTATCAGGTGGCCACTACTTTTCCAAGACTGATTTGTCGGAAGTGTACCTCCAGCTCCCCTTGGATGAGGCCACTAGGTGCTTTCTTGTTGTCAATACACCTTTTGGCCTATCCCAATATCAACGCTTGCTTTTCACCATTGCTACTGTGCCTGAATTACTAAGCATTTTTTAGAACAGGTGACAACCTCTGTGCTTTCCTGCTTCAACTGCCTCAACAATGTTGCTGTTTTGGGTTCTTTCACCAAAGACAACCTTTGAAATCTCTGATCATTGCTCCTGTTTTGCAGTCTGCGGGTTTCAAGTGCAATCTTGCCAAATCTCAATTATTTCCTGCTGTCAGTTGAGAGCATAGGATTTGAGGTTTCTTGCACAGGGGTAAAGCCATTGCATTACCATGTTGATGCAATTGTGGCTATACTGCGGCCGACCTCCATTAAGGAACTGCGAGTGTTTCTAGGTAAAGTTGCATACTACCCTAACATTTTACTGGACACATCCATTGTGCTCAGCCCCTGCCCGTGCTTTTGCATAAAAATGACCTTTTTCCTGATCCCCAGGTCGTGACTGAGCATTCAGTTTGCTTAAATCTAAGCTTCAAACTGCCCCCTGTTGGGCTACTTTTCAGACAGGTCAGCATCTTGTGTTGGCTACAGATGCCTGTCAGAATGATCTTGGCAAAGTGTTGGCACACAAATACGCTGACAGGTCTGAGTGACCCACTGCTTATGCTTCTATCACTTTAACTCCACTTAGCAGCGGTAATCTGAGATTGAAAAGGAAGCTTTAGCAATTGTGTTCACCCTCAAGAAATTTCACATCTTCTTGTATGACTCAAATTAATCACAGATCACAAGCCATTTTAACCCTTCGGCTTCCATGTTGGGCAAGGCAATGCATCGTTTGCAGCTGTGTACTCTCTTCCTCCCACGTTACCAGATCCGTTACCAGCTGATGGCACAACACACCAATGCCGATTCGTTATCTCATCTTCTGATCAGGCTGGACATGGTACTCAATCAGGATGAATTGCTTTGTTTCTATTTAGACTCTGAGAACCAGAACGTGGTCAATGTTTTTCCAATCACTAGTGCCATAATAGCCTTGACTGTTGCCAGGGATCCTGTACGTAGTTGACTCCTGTCTTTTATGCAGCACAGGTGGCTGAATAAATCCCTTGCATAATTACTTCTCCCTCCAGGATCACCTTTTTGTGTTTGAAGGGGTCCTTTTGTTAGCTATGGAGAATGCTGCTGACCGGGTTATGATTCCCGCTTACTTATGCCGTAATGTACTGTGGCTTCTGCATGTTGGTCATTGGGAGACCTCTCGCAGCAAAACTTGGGCCTGCTGGCATGTGTATTGGCCGGGCATAGTTGGGGACATTACGTGGCTTATTGCCACTTGTACTCGCTGTGTTTAGCAGCAGGCAGCCATGCAAGCATCTTTTGCCCCCTGGCCGATGTCGATGTGGCAGTGACCATGGGAGCATCTGCATGTCGATTTTGCTGGCCCTTCGTAAATCTGTATTTGCTAATTTGTAGTGGATGCCTGTTCTAAGCTACCATACATGGCGCGGTTTCTGTCCACGTCCCCGGCGGCCACTATTTTGGCCCTGTCTATGAGTTTTGCAATTGAGGGTGTGGGCTTTCAAATAAAATGAAATGGTGTGGTGGTGGACCTCAACTATGTACCCTCAGACTCAGTGATGATATATTAAAAACTCTGACTGGTTTCATTGTCTAGGGGGCTGGGATATGTAGTTGCCGCATTACAAGCCAAATATTGCTGTGTCTGCAGTATACAATATGAATACACACATGAATCGAATGGTCGAAGATTCCTATCACTCGGCAATTGTGAATGTAACGTAGAAATTTATATATGAAAGATTGCAATTAAATAAAATCTGCAGATACTATCTTAACGACTTTAAATGATGAGTAAAATAGTAGAAGTACTTTTGAGAATGTGGTATATTTCTGCAAAACACTTATTGGTGTTGACGGTCCAGCAGTTACATAAAATACAAGTTGAATAACAGATTCCTATTGCACGTAATTAGTTATGAACAACAACATAACTCGCAAGATATTCACTTCTAAATGCACACTACATCTTCACTGTAGAAGTAACGGAAATCTCATAAGTGAACAAGTCGACACTCCGAAGTATTTCTATCTGCTGTGACCACGCACAAACCGCTCCACACTCTCCAAATCTCTGCCAAGACCATGCGTCCCCATTGCGTTTCTGCGTCCAGCACTCACTCCCATCCTCTCCTGTACTGCTCAGCACTCTTCTCCCACTTCCATCCAGTCTCCCCATTCATGAGCGCTTTGATTGGCTAGACCGCTCGGGCCATGTCTTCTAGCCAACGCACCCACACAAACATATTGAAACACATTTGAAATACTGGATTTACATTTAAATAACTTGAAATTAAATAAATATTCCTATGGCTGGACCATAAACACGCTCTAACACACATTATTAGAAACATAATCAAATTAAACAAACATATATCAAAGGAATAGCAAGCGAAAGTAGGCCAGCAGTCTAATGTCTCTGTGCTTTCTAAAACACAGCAAATATTTAACCAATTTCTTCATTAATAGTATATATCGGATATAAACAAAGACATAGATGAATAAATATATTTATAAGCATGCTGCTACCGTTTTTTAGTGTAACTGTGGAGTGCTTATGGCCTGACGCAATTGATAGTAATCGGCCTTTTTGACCACCAATAACTCATGTACTATTCAAGTTACATGCCTGTAATTTGTACCAATTTAGGTTTACACTAATAGCTTTCTAAAGACATGTTACTCGACAAAATTGGATGAACCGTTTAGATTTTGGAAGTTCATTGCTGGATGTTACTTGTATAATTTATTGTCAGATACTAAATTTTAAGCTAATAAAGATATTGAAAATATGATTACTCCATCAGAATCATTGTGCAAATAATGGTAATGTACATGTTTGTTTTTGAGATATCATGATTCATCTGGCTACTATTAATTTCTATACGAACTGCGAAATGTCTGCCATTAAGGTTTCACAAAGTCCGCCATCTTTGGCACTCCTGGCATGTCTCCTTCATCAAACAGCGTAGCCATGGAATTCCCAGCCACGCGGCTGTGGACCACATGGTCTGGCCGTTGTGCGGCCGCCAGCGAGCTGAGAGGTCTCAGCGTGGCCACATCAACCCCGAACTTAGAATATTTCCAGGGCACCACAACTCGCCCGTTACTTCACAAGGGACTTCCATCTATTGTAGTTACCAATAACAACCCCCAGTTTGAGAATTTGCACCTTTTTATCAGCCTAGCATTGTTCACCACCTCACAGCTCCTTCATTTTGTCCACAATCAAACAGTGAGGACTGGAGTACTTATTAACTGCTGTGTGGCGATGTTTCGATTGCTTGAGCAACATCTGTTTTAGACCTATTATTCTATGCAGCTACACCTAATGCCAGTACCTTAGCACTTTCTTATTGGTGTAGAGATTCAATTTTGTTACTCTTGTGATTTATCTGAGGATCCAGCTTGGCTGTGCCCTGTTATTCCTTGGCATTGAACTTCTTTCTTCCATGCAGATTTCTAGAAGTGAAGTGGTTATAAAATGAAACACCGCTTCTCTACTTAGATTGGTTTCAATTAACTCTGTATATTGTCATAAACTTTGATAAACAGTTACATGTTATATGGGAAATTACTGCTCCCACAACCAACTAATATTACTGTCACAAGATGTCTGTGAATAGTATATAACAACAATCGCTTATACAGGGTGTTACAAAAAGGTACGGCCAAACTTTCAGGACACATTCCTCACACACAAAGAAAGAAAATACGTTATGCGGACATGTGTCCGGAAACGCTTACTTTCCATGTTAGAGCTCATTTTATTACTTCTCTTCAAATCACATTAATCATGGAATGGAAACACACAGCAACAGAACGTACCAGCGTGGCTTCAAACACTTTGTTACAGGAAATGTTCAAAATGTCCTCCGTTAGCAAGAATACATGCATCCACCCTCCGTCGCATGGAATCCCGTCGCGTGGAATCCCTGATGCGCTGATGCAGCCCTGGAGAATGGCGTATTGTATCACAGCCGTCCACAATACGAGCACAAAGAGTCTCTACATTTGGTACCGGGTTTGCGTAGACAAGAGCTTTCAAATGCCCCCATTAATGAAAGTCAAGAGAGTTGAGGTCAGGAGAGCATGGAGGCCATGGAGGCCATGGAATTGGTCCGCCTCACCGAATCTGTTGTTGAGAAGCATAAGAACACTTCGACTGAAATGCGCAGGAGCTCCATCGTGCATGAACCACATGTTGTGTCGTACTTGTAAAGGCACATGTTCTAGCAGCACAGGTAGAGTATCCCGTATGAAATCATGATAACGTGCTCCATTGAGCGTAGGTGGAAGAACATGGGGCCCAATCAAGACATCACCAACAATGCCTGCCCAAATGTTCACAGAAAATCTGTGTTGATGACGTGATTGCACAATTGCGTCCGGATTCTCGTCAGCCCACACGTGTTGACTGTGAAAATTTACAATTTGATCACGTTGGAATGAAGCCTCATCCGTAAAGAGAACATTTGCACTGAAATGAGGTTTGACACATTGTTGGATGAACCATTCGCAGAAGTGTACCCGTGGAGGCCAATCAGCTGCTTATAGTACCTGCACATGCTGTACATGGTACAGAAACAACTGGTTATCCCGTAGCACTCTCCATACAGTGACGTGGTCAACGTTACCTTGTACAGCAGCAACTTCTCTGATGCTGATATTAGGGTTATCGTCAACTGCACGAAGAATTGCCTTGTCCATTGCAGGTGTCCTCGTCGTTCTAGGTCTTCTCAAGTCGCGAGTCATAGGCTGGAATGTTCCGTGCTCCCTAAGACGCCGATCAATTGCTTCGAACGTCTTCCTGTCGGGACACCTTCGTTCTGGAAATCTGTCTCGATACAAACGTACTGCGCCACGGCTATTGCCCCATGCTAATCCATACATCAAATGGGGGTCTGCCAACTCCGCATTTGTAAACATTGCACTGACTGCAAAACCACGTTTGTGATGAACACTAACCTGTTGGTGCTACGTACTGATGTGCTTGATGCTAGTACTGTAGAGCAATGAGTCGCATGTCAACACAAGCACCGAAGTCAACATTACCTTCCTTCAATCGGGTCAACTGGCGGTGAATCGAGGAAGTACAGTACATACTGACGAAACTAAAATGAGCTCTAACATGGAAATTAAGCATTTCCGGACACATGTCCACATAACATCTTTTCTTTATTTGTGTGTGAGGAATGTTTCCTGAAAGTTTGGCAGTACCTTTTTGTAACACCCTGTATAAATCATATTCATCTTTCTTGGTGCCAGAGGTCTTCCTTGGTACCTTCATTCCTGCTTGCACCACAGAGATTACAAATGATCTCTAGCAGGTAGGTTCCCACAGTATGTGACCCAATGTTGAAAAACCAGTTGCGATCACACACATCTTTACTCTGAGCTCTATATTTGATGTACTTGATACATGGCCTTTCGTGAATGGCATGGGTCACTGCAGCCCGACACAGATTGTTTGTAGAGTTTGCATAGTTTCACTCCAGTGAGAACAAGACCTCGGTGGAGCTGCTACATGGGCACCAACCACGGATCCTCCTCCTCCTCCTCCTCCTCCTGCTGCATCAGATTCTGCAACGGTTGCAGCCAGGTGCACCTGTCTAAGCTCGAGGTTTTTTGCCACGGGCTGAACTAGGTTCCTCCTGACCTACTGTCGCCAGGACCAGTGCCTGTGCATCATCCTTCCTTCTGACAAGTGGACATCCCGTCACTTCGACCAGCTGCAGCTGTGCACGGCAGGGTCTGTTCTGGTCCACTGCCTCCCCCACCACCCCCACCACTGCCACTGCCAACGCCTGTTCATGCTGCAGTGGAGGGGGGGGGGGGGGCGCTAGCTGGCAGCTAACTGTCTGGGGTCCCTGCCTCTGCACACCCTAGACTGCCACCAGTGGTGCAGCACCCATTGCAACTGATGCTGCAGTTGCCGCCGGCTCCATTGTTGGGTCCCTCGAGCTATTGCAGTCCCCTTCTTCCTTCCATGGCTGCATTTCCTTGACCTTGCCCTTCCCTTCCTCTCTATCCTCACTCCTTCCATATTGCCCATCCCCCCTTTCCCTCTCTCGGTGTTGTGATTTATGTCCACCTGTCTATCCCCCTGGTTCCCTCTAGTGATTTGCAATTTTGTTCCTCCTGCCTATTCTCTTTCATCTTTTGGCGTTCAGGTTTCTGCTTGAGGTTTGACCTACACTCCTAAATTTTCAGTTTTTAGTGTGAGCCATTTGGGGAAGAACTCTCTTCCTATCGTCTACAGTGTGAATTCCTCTCCCCCCTTCCTTCTCCATAGCCCCCCCCCTCCCCCACTACCACCTCACTTGGTCACCAGCATGTACAGCCAGTCGTCAGTCGTGTGACGGGGATGTTATGTACCCATCTGGCTGAGCCCCCTGACAA
The DNA here is from genome assembly GCF_021461395.2 of Schistocerca americana. Lineage (NCBI taxonomy): Eukaryota > Metazoa > Arthropoda > Insecta > Orthoptera > Acrididae > Schistocerca > Schistocerca americana. The sequence goes on along the minus strand of NC_060122.1, from coordinate 583,701,463 downwards.
ACACAGGGATCACACTGCTGACATCTGAGCTGTTCCCTCCACATGTATGCAAAGGAGTGAATGCTTGTCTTCCTGGAGCATCAGATCTCTTGGGAATGGCCACCGTGCTAGGTGGCCCTTGCTGTGGCTGGGTGGCGCCTGTGGGTAGAGCCCATGATCAGTGTGGGACGTATCAGGGTGGATGCTTGTTGGCACATGAATGTATCAAACTGCAGAAATCTGGCCGTTCTCAAACGGCTGTCTCTTCAGATGGTGAAGCATCATTGAATGCTGCTTTGTATAACCCAGCAGCCTTCTCTGCCCTGGCTACACCGTAGGAGGAGGGCCAGGCTTTCTGTCTTGGGACGAAACACTTTCCCTGCTACCTCATCTGTACTAGGACGTACAGGGACACATTCACCGCCACAAAGCCGTCATATTTTTTGTGGAGAATAACACGGAGAAGTTAGGTGAAGTGGAGTCTCTCAGTGTGATAAGAACAGGCTCCCTCTTGATCAAAGCTTCTCTTTCCGCCCAATCTGCAGCTCTTCATGCCTGTGATTGTCTTTGCAATGTCCCAGTGTCTCTTACCCTTTCCAAATCTTTAAATTTGGTTCAGGGAGTGATTAGGGACCTCATCATGCTAACTGATGAGGAACTCCAAGCTAATCTGGAGCGATATGGGTTCATTTCATTCTACGTGTGCCGAAGGGTCTTAAAGACAACCGCACTGACACTGGTGCCTTCATTCTGATTTTCGAGGGGGTACCCTCCCAGAAAAGGTGAAGGTTACATCCTACAGGTGTGATGTGAAGCCGTATGTCTCACCACCCAGGAGGTGCTTTCGGTGCTTGCATTTTGGACATATGTCTCCCCACTGTATTGTGAATTGTGGTTTATTTGTCTCGTAATGTACATAACCTAAATAATTTGATTCAGGTATAGAAGACTTGTCAGATTGTGGTAAAAATTCACCATAAACGAAGAACAGCTGATGTTAACAACAAACAGCATAATAATAATAATAATAATGATGATGATGATGATGATGATGATGATAACAATAACAATAATAGAATTTCGTTACATATACATACAATAAAATAAACAATTATCCCTTGCTCAAATTATGTTTTCATCCTCAATGAATTCTTTTATTGAATAAGAGCGTTTCTCATACAGAATCTGTTGTAGCCTCAATTTTAAAATTTCTGGCTTCATATTGAATATGTTTTCTCCCATTAACTTGTCATATATTGTCATTCCCATGTACTGTGGAGTCCTTGCATATAATATGGCCTTAATGGCCGAAAGCTTTAATTGTGAGAGTCTTTTTGTTGTACCTATCTGCGACTCAGCATCTCCGCTATATTGTGAGTAGCAACTTACCTTTTCGTGATATAACTATGATAAGCAACTTTTAATGTACTGAAGTGGGTAGAATTTGCTAGTATTTGCATTGCAAATGCAAAACTGTTTAGTTTATTTGATAGGAAGTCAGTATGTGTATTCCAGCTTAAATTCATGTCCACATTTAGTCCCAAGAAATTGACTGTGTCAACTTCTTTAGTAGGTTGATTGTCATGTTGAATTTCAAGTTCAACACATTTTGAATATTTGGTTTTGAAATGTAGTATATGGGGTTTTGCAACCCATTTAACTGGAACCAGTTTTCTAAGGTATTCAGTGTGCTTACTATGGAACTCAGAATTTTTTCTGCATTGTCATCTTCAATTGAAGTATAATTACACTGAAGAGCCAAAGAAACTGGTACACCTGCCTAATATTGTGCAGGCCCCGTGAGAGCATGCAGAAGTGCTGCAACACGAAGTGGCATGGACTCAACTAATGTCTGAAGTAGTGTTGGAGGGAATTGACACCATGAATCCTGCAGTGCTGTCCACAAATCTGTAAGAGTATGAAGGAGTGTAGATCTCTTCTGAACAGCATGTTGCACGGCATCTCACGTATGCTTGATAATGTTCATTTCTGTGGAGTTTGGTGGCCAGCGGAAGTGTTTAAACTTAGAAGTGTGTTCCTGGAGCCACTCTGTAGCAATTCTGAACATGGGGGTGTGTTGCATTGTCCTGCTGTTATTTCCCAACTCCTTTGGAATGCACAATGGACATGAATGTATGCAGGTGATCAGACAAGATGCTTACGTATGTGTCATCTGTCAGTCATATCTAGACATATCATGGATCCCATATCACTCCAACTACACGTGCCACACACCATTACAGAGCCTCCATCAGCTTGAATAGTCCCCTGCTGACATGCGGGGTACATGGATTCATGAGGTTGGCTCCATAACTGTAACAATCCATCCACTTGGGACTCACATTCGGAAGGACGACGGTTCAATCCCGCGTCCGGCCATCCTGATTTAGGTTTTCCGTGATTTCCCTAAATCAGTCCAGGCAAATGCCGGGATGGTTCCTCTGAAAGGGCACGGCCGACTTCCTTCCCCATCCTTCCCTAATCCAATGAGACCGATGACCACGCTGTCTGGTCTCCTTCCCCAAACCAACCAACCAACCATCCACTTGATACAATTGGAAACAAGACTCGTCCGACCAGGCAACATGTTTCCAGTCATCAACGGTCCAATGTCGGTGTTGACAGGCCCAGATGAGGCATAAAGCTTTGTGTTTGGCAGTCATCAAGGATACATGAGTAGGTCTGCCGCTCCAAAAGCCCATATCGATGATGTTTCATTGAATGGTTTGCATGCTGACATTTTTTGATGGCCCAGCACTGAAATCTACAGCAATTTTCAGGACAGTTGCACTTCTGTCATGTTGAACGATTCTCTTCAGTTGTCATTGATCCTGTTCTTGCAGGATCTTTTTCCAGCTGCAGCAATGTTGGAGACTTGATGTTTTGCTGGATTCGTGATATTCGTGGTACAATTGTGAAATGGTTGTATGGAGGGTTCCCAACTTCATCCTTACATCAGTGATGCTGTGTTCCCTTTGCTTGTGTGTCAACTATAACTCCACCTTCATACTCGCTTACCTCTTGATAACCTGGCATTGTAGCATCAGTGACTGATTTAACGACTGCGCCAAAGACGTGTTGTCTTATATAGGCGTTGCCAACTGCAGCACTGAATTTGCCTGTTTACGTATCTGTGTGTTTGAATATGCATGTGTATACCTGTTTCTCTGGCACTTCAGTGTATATTTATGAGTAAGTAAATTATGTAGAATAGGAGCAGGATTGGTCTCAAAATGGAGTCCTGAGGCACACCATGTGATACTGTACTCCATTTAGATAAATAATTCATTGCATCTGAGGTGATAATTACCCTTTGTTTTCTGTTGTGTAAGTATGAAGGGTCTATACAAGGGCAATACACTTGAGGGCAATATTATGGAAATAGAAGAGGATGTAGATTAAGATGGAATGGGAGATATGGTATTGTGTGAAGAATTTGACAGAGCACTGAAAGACCGAAGTTGAAACAAGGACCCGGGAGTAGACAATATTCCATTAGAACTAATGAGAGCCTTGGGAGAGCCAGCCACGACAGAACTTTTCCATCTGGCAAGCAAGTTCTATGAGATAGGTGAAATACCCTCAGACTTCAAGAAGAAAATGATAGTTCCAATCCCAAAGAAAGCAGGTGCTGACAGGTGTGAAAATTACCGAACTAGCAGTTGAGTTGAGGGGCATGAAAGGGAAGCAGTGGTTGAGAAGGGAGTGAGACACAGTTGTAGCCCATCTCTGATTTTATTCAGTCTGTATATTGAGCAAGCAGTAAAGGAAACAAAAGAAAAATTTGGAATAAGAATTGAAATCCGTGGAGAAGAAATAAAAACTTTGAGGTTTGCCAACGACTTTGCGATTCTGTCAGAGACAGCAAAGGACCTGGAAGAGCAGTTGAACGAAATGGACAGTTTATTGAAAGGAGCATATGAGATGAACATCAACGAAAGGAAAACGAGGATACTGGAATGTAGTCAAATTCAATCAGGTGAGGCTGAGGGAATTAGATTAGGAAATGAGCCACTTAAAGTAGTAGATGAGTTTTGCTATTTCGGGAGCAAAATAACTGAAGATTGTTGAAGTAGAGAGGATATAAAATGTAGACAGGCAATGGCAAGGAAAATATTCCTGAAGAAGAGAAATTTGTTAACATAGAGTTAGAGTGTAGATGTAAGTGTCAGAAAGTCTTTTCTGAAAGTATTTGTATGGACAACAAATAGTTTAGACAAGAAGCGAATAGAAGCTTTCAAAATGTGGTGCTACAGAAGAATGCTGAAAATTAGATGGGTAGATCATGTAACTAATGAGGAGGTACTGAATAGAATTGGGGAGAAGAGGAATTCGTGGCGCAACTTGACAAGGAGGAGGGATTGGTTGGTAGAACATGTTCCGAGGCATCAAGGGATCATCAGGAGGGAAGTGTGGAGGGTAAAAATCATAGAGGTAGACCAAGAGATGAATACACTAAGCTGATCTAGAAGGATGTAGGTTGCAGTAGTTATTCAGAGATGAAGAGGCTCGCACAGGATAGATTAGCATGGGGATCTGCATCAAACCAGTCTCTGGACTGAAGACTACAACAACAACAAGTATGATGTTAGTCAATTTAGAGCAGTGTCCTTAATCCCATATTTGTCTAATTTGTAGATAAGCGAGTCGTGGTTCACTGAGTCAAATGCTTTTGTGAGATCACAAAATATACCTGCAACTTGACTCCTCTGATCCAATGATTTGCTTGTCTTTTCAATAAAGTTATTCACTGCATCCAGAGTGTTTCTTTTTGGTTGAAATACTTATTGGTTACTTAAAATAATACTAGATTTTACAATAAAGTTTTTGATCTGCATTGGAGCTACTTTGTCTAACACTTTTGACAGTACTGGAAGAATAGAAGTAGGCCGATATTTTGCCATGTCTTCCCTCGTCCCTTTCTTGGACAGATGTCTGACTTTGGCATACTTCAAAACATCGGGATAGCACCCCTGTTTGAAAGACTGGTTGAATATTTTAGTTAGAGAAGTGCTGTTATGCCACACACTGTTTTAACCACTTTAATGAGTATCCCATCCCACACAGCAAAATTTTTTAATTTATAACATAACATTTTCCTCGTTCTTTGTTGTAATATTTTTAAAATCCATAAGATACTCAGCTTCTTGGTGGATTCCAAAGGGATTTACTTTACTCTGATACTCCCATACATCAACATCTGACTTTGCCACACCTATGAAGAATTCATTTAAACACTGTGATATTTGAGCCCGGTTTACAATAAAGCTGTCATCTACTTTATTCCTAGATATTTCATTACTACTAACTCTAACACGTAACTCCGATTTGATAACAGACCACATTGCTTTTGGTTTACTTTTATGTTGTACAATGAACTTCTTGTTTGCAATTAGTTTGGCTGCCTTCACAATTTTTAAAAATAAAACTCTATAATGACAAACATACTCAGTAAAAAGTCTGTTTTTACTGTATTTCTGTTCATTGTGGAGTTTCCTTGTCCTGGCACTAGAAAATTTTATATTCTTGGTTATCTGTTTATTAGTTGTTTTGTTGTATGTGGTTCTGAGTGGCAAAGTTTAATTAACTATTCCAAGAAAGCTACGTAAAAATGGTTAAAGTTACTATTACTCGAAATACAGCTGTTGTAAGGCCATTAAACCACTCTTAACTTATTTCTAAACATAATTGAATTTTTTTCATTGAAGTTTGTTTTCAAATGGCTTTTCGTTCTTAATTTTTGGTAGTTCAGTCAGTAACGCACAGTGGTCAGAGATTCCTAAATCTATGTAACATTTATAAACATCTTCAAATACATAATTTGTTTGAATATTATCAGTACAGATAGCTGACTGCACATTTACTTTAGTGGGTTGCATGAAATTTATTTTGGAGCCAAAGTTTTTTGATAAAGTCAGTAAATTTGGACATGTCATTGCTTTCAACTATGATGTTAATCTTGAAGTCAGCAGCTGTTACTGTCTTTTTCCTGTTTTCTTTATTGAGCTTTTCAAGCAGACAATGAAATTTCACCAGAAAATCTTAAATTGTGGCTTTCTCTGGTACTGTATAAATAGAAACTACTATGACATTTAGGTCTCTCAGTTTGATACAGCAGGTTTCAAATGCACGCTCTTCATTCCAATGATCAAATTCATTTGTTATTTTGTATTTTATATTAGAATGGGTAAGTATGCAAGAGCCTCCATCTGATTTTTTTCTCGTCTACAAAAGCTGTTGCCTAATTCGAAATTTTCAGTTTTAATAAGATTTTTAATATTGTCTGATGTAAGCCAATGTTCATTGAGGCAAATAACTTTGATATTTCTGCATTCAGACAGAATAATTCGTAATTCATCCACTTTATGACTTTTGTTTGGAAAGTCAGCACTTAGGCCATTTATATTAAAGTGCATTATGCAGGGACATTCTTTTCTATTTATGGTATCAAGCATACTCTTTCTTGGGTATCGTTTTGGTCTTGTAATTTTTGTTACCAAACACTGTTTCTCATCCCCATCATTTCTTACAAGTTTCCCCTTTTTTTGCAGGATTTTACATGTGTCACCGAACATTTTACTAAAAATTTTGGATCCTTACCTATTTAAATGCGGTCTTTACCAAAACATTTATTGATTAAGAATTTATTTGGATTTATGAACACAGCTCCTAGATTGTTACAGTTTATTCTCTCAATGTATCAATCACTGACTGATCTTCTGTAGATAATACCACTCGTCACAATTCTAGGTATTTTGTAGAGGGTACTGGCAGTTGAATTAAATTTCTAGTTTCACTTATAATTTCCTCTTTAGTGCTGCTTCTAAGAGAATTTGTACCTACGTGGATGAAGACTCCTTTGTAATTCTTCAGAGATGCTTCTGCTGAACCATCCTGTGAGCTATACATGTTGCTAAAGTGTTTCTTCAACTGGTGGGTCTTGATTCCAGGATGAACATCTATTGTGGAATTTGGCACTACCACATTTTTCAGCAGAGAATCGCCTGTAATATCATTACTGAGATGTTTCAAATTCTTTTTACTGTAAGTTACACTTGTCCACTTGCATTTATTTTCAGTTCTTGAGACTCCGTACAAGTTACTTCATTAGCTGCAGCAACCTCATTGTTTGTGCTAATAACCATATCATTCTGCTCATTTTTGAGATTATCTCTTTCTATTGACTCTGCTGTTCTGCAAAAATATTTTTTCCCATGTTTCAGGTCGCTATTTTCTTGCTTCTGCACTGATAATTTTGCTTTTAAAGCATCAGTGTCTCTACAAAGCACTTTAATAATTTCTTCCTGTGAACTCATTGTGGAAGCTACTTTTGAGTTTTTGTAGTGCAAACATCAAAGCATGACCAGTGAACATTGTCACCAATAAATTTTAGGCGCATTTTCACACACCCTTCGTGCAACCACATGTTGCGCTTTTACACAAAGAGTTCCTTTTATAACCAGTTTCCAACATTTTTTACATGATGCACTATTTTATGAGCACTTTGCACTGCAGTTTTCAGTGGGCACCATCTTGTGATCAAATTGTACAGCAGACTCTCTGGGTGGCGACGGTGGTCACACACTCCGTGAGGGAAGCCCTTGTGTTCTGCCATGTGTGCCATGTGTGTGTGGCAGTTGTCATGACTGCCGCTCTCCTCACTAGCCAGATTGTCCAGCTTACAAGAGAGAAAAGAAGACCCCAGAATACAAGTCCCTGGATTGCCTGTCTTATGCTGGTCTTGCTAAAAATCTGACACACTCCATCCAATGTCACTTTCTTCAACTTTTGCCTCTGTTACAGCCTTTCCCTCTCCTACCTCTTCCTTCACCTAGCTCTGACCCCAGTCCCCCCCCCCCCTCCTCCCCTGCAGTTTCCAAGGGCTCCCCCCCCCCCCCCCCCCGCCCCTCCCAGCTGTAGAAATGCCCCTTCTTTGGCACTTGCCAGTGATAGGGACCCCTCTCCCCAGCATCTCGCAGGCGTGCTTCCACAGCTCGGCCATGAGATGCACCACCTGTGTGCCCCAAGCTTGCCCACTCTTACGGTTCCAGATATTGCAGAACCCTTTACTCCCTCTGTCCCCTGCCATCTTCCACCTCCAAAAGATGAGGATGAGGATGAGGATGAGGAGGAGGAGGAGGAGGAGGAGGAGGAGGAGTCCCAGGACAAGGCCTCTCGCTTCCTCTGGAGGTGCCATCTCCCCACTCACAACCTGAGTCTGACATCTTATTCAGGGATGTCACCCCATCCTTGTTGGTGAAGATCACTGACCAAGTGACATGACCTTCTCTCAGCTTCTTTGTATCTAACCTGGACTCTCACTGCGTGATAATCCAGTGTAACTGCAATAGATACTATCAGCACCTACCAAAAATACAATGTCTTGTTTCCTATTATTTCACGTTCTGTCTTTCTCTTGAAGAAATGCATTTCCGTGAAGACCACTCTCCAAAGTTTCATGGTTATTGGACATTATGTCAGCACTGTGCTGGCCCCAGGATAGCATCTGGAGGGGTCTGCACTTTGGTTCACTGCGACGTCATTAGCCACTGGATCCCCCTTCATACCAAGCCAGAAGCAATAGCTGTTACAGTGCAAACGGCTCCCACAATCAACATGTGCAATGTCTAACTTCCTCCAGGTAGGCCACTTTGTTATGTTGAACTGTTTACCTTAATGCAGCAACTCCCGCCCTCAATTCTCTTCCTCGGGGACAGTGCACACCTTGGGGACAATGCACACCACCCCCTGTGGGGGAGTGCCACTTCGAAAGGAAGGGGTGTTCTAATTGACTTGGATTTGTGTCTCCATAATGACAGTTCCCCTACCCACTTTAGTGCCAGTCATGGCACCTTTACTGCTATCAATCTCATGATCTCTTCCCTTCCCTACATTGGCCACCCCGTGATGATCTTTGTGACAGTGATCACTTTCCAGCGATATTGTCGTTCTCCTCCTGCCGCCAGGCAGACAGGCCCAGATGTTGGGCAGTCCACCGAGCCAGTTGGCTTTTGTATATGTCTGCTATGCTCTTACACAACTCTCTCTCGAATTGCTTTGATGCGGTCAAGCAGTGCATCCCTGCCACTATTTTTCATACTGGTGGCACTGCTGTTCCCAAATCCACAGGTCAGCTTTATCATAGACGGGTACCGTGGTGGGCCAATGACATAGCAGTTGCCGTCCAGGACTGTCGAGGGGTGCTGCAGCAATTTAAATGATACCCTTCACAGACCAAACTCCTCACTTTTAAGCTTCTCTGTGCTGAGCCTTGTTGCTTTATTAAGCAGAGTAAAAAAGGAATGCTGGGAACACTACGTTTCCTCCCTAAGGTTGTATGTCTCTTCCTCGCAGGTTTGGTGCAAGCTTGGTAACATTCTGGACTGCCAGCGACAGTTATCCTCCAAGGAGCTCTGTGCACTGATCCATTCATCCTTGCAGAACACCTGGTGACACACTTTGTGGTGACATCGGCATCCTATTCCTATCCTGCTGTATTTCTGCAGCAGAAATGCCGAGTTGAACAGACCCCCCCCCCCCCCCCTCCCCGTTTCAACCCCCACTAAGCTGAATCCTATAATGAACCCTTCTCTGAATGGGAATTCTTGCAGGCTTTTACCTCTTTAGATGACATGGCCCCAGGCCCCGATTCCATCCACAGCCAGATGATCCAATACTTGCTCATTACCCAGAGGCAACATCTTCTCAGGGTGTTCAACTGCATTTGGCTTATGAGTGCTTTCCCATCATAATGGTGAAACAGTCTAGTTATCCCTGTCCGTAAGCCCAGGGAGAACCCAGCATCTCTAGACAGCTACCGCCCATTTAATCTGAGAAATGTTATTTGTGAACTGCTTGAGAGGCTGGTTAGCTTCAGGTTATGTTCGATGCTCGACTCCTGGGGTCTTTGTCCCAGTGTCATTGTGGCTTGTGGGAAGGATGATCACCAACCAATCATTTACTCGGATTGGAAATAGATATCCGACAGGCTTTTAATAACTACCGGCACCTTGTTGCAAACTTCTTCGATGTATGTAAGGCATGCGGCACAGCTTGGCACCTTCACGTTTCAGTTACTCTCCACGACTGGGGCTTTTGTGGCCTCTTCTTATTTTTATCTGCAAGTTTTTATCCCACTGGCTCTTCCAGGTTCGAGTTGGCACTCCATTCAGCACCACTCAGATTCAGGAGAATATCATACAGGGTTCTGTGTTAAGTGTCACACTCTTCCGCATAGCTATCTGTGGTCTTGTAATCTCACTTGGGCCTGTGGTTACCACAGTGTTTTGTGTTGATGATTTATGCATCTGGTGCAGCCCCTACTCAGTAGCATCAGCTGAGCTCCAGCTCCAAGACACTATCTGATGGGCCTCTGCGTGCGTCATCTCCCATGGCTTCCAGTTTTCTCCCTCCAAAATGAGGGTTAGGCATTTTAGTTGTGGACCCACAGTACATCCTTATCTGGGACTTCATTGAGGTGACCAGCTCTGTGATGTTGTAGCTCAGTCCCATTTTGTGGGCCTTATTTTTGATAAAAAGCTGATTTGGCTGCCTAACAGTTGCCACCTGAAGACTACGTACATGTGGAAGCTTAATGCTCTCTGCCTCCTGGCCTACACATCTTGGGGTGCGCACCTAGCTACTCTCTTCTTTACTGTGCTCTGGTCTTGTCCGGACTAGATTACGGTTGTCAGGTTTACAGCTTAGCAGCTCATTCCCCTCTGAAAATACTTGACCCAGTTCACCGTTGTGGGGTACATCTGCCTGTTGGTGCCTTTCACACTAGTCCCATTGATAGTCTCCTTGCAAAAGTGCGGATTCCTCCCTCTGCAAATACAACAGAGCCAACTCATGGTTTATTACACGATCGCCGTTCGCTGTTTCCCTGACCATCCCATGTACCCTGTCCTCTTTGCAAATGAGGAATGTCTCCCTACTGATAACTGCCCAAGGGTAGGACTGCTGGCTGGAATGTGTGTCACTTTCGTCTGTTGGGTTCTCTATCTACACTCACTGGAATACGTCCAATGTATTTCCTCCTGCAGCTCCCCTCGGATGGTGCCTAGGCCACGGATTAGGTCCGACCTATTCCAGGATCCTAAGGTCTCTGTCATGGCTGTGGTTTTCCAGCGTCTTGTACATTCCATCCTTTCAGAGTTCCAGGGTGCCACCATCTTCTACACTGATGGGTCTAAGCCAGTAGATAAGGCGGGATATGCTTTCACGTCTCCTTCTGGCTTAGAACACCATCTATTGCCGGAATCATGTAGTGTGTTCACAGTAGAGCTACTAGCCATCTACAGGGCCCTACATTTTGTTTCTCAGGCCTCCCTCCTCAGTGTTTTAATATGTCAGATGACCTCTGTCACTGACCTCTGACATGGACGAGGATGTCGCTGCGGAGTCGTCGGCCCTGGTCCTGCCTTCCAGCCTTTCAAGAGAGGACAACGGCACGCCAAACTGCACCCTCATCACTTCCACCTCTACTTGCAGGTGCCTGTCTGCCACATGCTACAGCAGCCACTGTCGTCGAGTGATGGAATGGATACCAGCACCGTCCTTGGTGTTCCCCTTGATTAGTAATCTTGGCGAGATCAGTGCTTCCCCCATGGTACCAGTGATTTTTTTCTATACCGTGCGTTTTTTTCTGTACCGGTATTTTTCTGTGCCTAGTGTTCTTATGTATGTATGTGGTTTTCACACCTCCTGTAAAGGAGGAGTGTTGTACCCTCACTCATGACGCGTGCAGTTTCATAGATACAGTTCACAAGCCCACTTATGGAGGCCACTTTTGTCGGCCACCTGACATGCTCTGGTGAGCCATCCAAGAGGCAGTACTATTTAAGCAATTGCAAATGAGTGCTTGGCATACTCTGGTAGTGCCTGGCCTATTCTGTAACCTGTATTAGTGTTGTCCGTTCAGTGTATTCAGTGCTTTGCACAACCTGTACTTCATTGTACCTTCGTTGGTTCCATTGGCTCCATAAAGTGCTTTGTTCCATAAATAGTGTTTGTTCTTGCTATAACAATTTATATCTAGTGAGATCAGTGCAGGTGGAGAAGGCAAAATAATTTTGATGAAGATAAGTGTAACACATGGATCAAACATGGTCAACAGGTGCTTCGATAAACATCCTGCCTCAGTTGTGGCTTAGTAATGGTGGAACATCAAAGGGGAAATTTGGGGAATATTTTGTGCAAATTTCCTGGTCATGTTACATTTACAATTGGAGACTAACTTAGCATCTATAGACTGGGAGATTAAAGTGTTAGGATAGGGGGTGGGTTAGGGCAGGGAAGTGTGTGAAATTGTTCTAAGTACTTAAACCAAAAATTACTTTGAGCTGTTAATCAGAGAACCAATATGTGGAGATAGCATGCTAGACCTGCTGATGATGAATAGATCTGACTTACATGACTCTGTTACCATGGAACATGGAATCAGAAATCATTAGGCAGTTACAACGTCATTGAATACAGCTGTAAATAGGAATACAAAGAAAGATAAGATGCTCTTTCTGTTAAGCAAAAGTACCAGAGACAGATGTCTGGTCAACATGAATGTTTGATCTCTGGCACTGACTATGTTGAGCATCAATGGACAAAATTCAAGAGCATCGTACAATACACTTTGAATGGATATGTGCCGAGCAATTTGTGAGAGGTTGTAAAGACCCACCATTGTTACGTTAGAAATATCTATGAAAGCAAGGAGAGTTTCACTGTAAATTTAAATATAGCCAAAGCATCACAGACAAACAAAAATGAAATGAACCCTAAATTAGCATAAGGAGGGCTACCAACTTGACAAAAAATACTGACAAGTAAACCTATCCAAAGGATACAGAGAGAGAGAGAGAGAGAGAGAGAGAGAGAGAGAGAGAGAGAGAGAGAGATATATCAGGGTTCCACATAGAATTTAAACATAAACGACCATCTCTATAAGATTACTTGTTAGTTCAATTTCAACAGATTTATTAATAACACTGACCAAATAACAAGAAGTGGTTGCCAGAATCTCTGTGTTGTTATATTCCATAGGATGACCGGTGCCAATGCACTATTCTGTAATGCAGATCTGCTCGGCCGTTGTAAGTGTGTGCTTCTTTTGATCAATACAATGGTCTTCCACAGTTGTGAAGTCTGACCAATACACGACATGCCACAACTAGAAGTAATACGGTAGACACCCACCCTGTGCAAACCAAGATCATCCTTCACAGAAACTAAAAGGACCCTGATCTTAGATGTTGGTCGAAAAACACACTTCATGTCACATATGCCCAATCCCATGCGAGATATCAACGCTGCCATCCAGCTGGAGACCCGAGAAACCTTCATGAATGCCCAATCCTGTTTGAAATGCTCCCTGTGGAAGGAAAAATGGCTGTAGACTGTGGTGCCACCTCAGTATTATCATCATCATCACTCATCTGGTGCACAGTTGGTCGATAGTATAATGCATGTCTGATCTGTCTTCCACTGTAACCATTCTGATGGAAGGTGACCTTGAGATGCAATAACTCATCTGACAAACTCTTAGGGCACGAGACAACATGGGCCCTGTGAGCCAAGATACAAAGTACCCTTTCGTGTTGAGACAGATGGTCACAACTATTAGCCTGCAGATACAAGTCAGTGTGAATAGGCTTCCTATAAATGACAGGTCTCAACGTACCACACACCTTCTTTCTGACCAACACATCAAGGAAGAATGAGACAGCCATCTTCCATCATGAAACCATTATTCAGCTGAAATGGATTCAGGTGTCCTAAAAAGCCAGTGAAATTCTCACTGCCATGAGGCCAAACAACGAAAGTATTGTCTGCATATCTGGAGGGGGAGGGGGCATCAGACATGCACATTTCAAAGGTACAGACTTCAAGGCATACCCTCGACATCTTCCATAATCAAATTTGGCAAAAGTTGGAACAATATCTTAATCGTGATACCTCACCGAAAACAATGGATGTTGCAATCTTACTGTTCGACTATGAGCTTTATCAACACTCCGCAAGCAATAATGCCTTTCTTCCCCATAGAGGTAAACAATGTGAGGCCTAAGTTTCTCCCAGCAGTTGTACATTGTGTCAACTGGCTGCATTCCCATAACTTATTTGAACCTTGCATATGCTGGGAGAAATTCGGGTCTCACATTGTTTACAACAACAGGGAGGAAAGGTATCATTGCTGGAATAAATTTAGTACAGTGTGTAGCAGTAGAGTAAGGTTGCAATGTGCATTCTCATTTTTGCTAAGGTGTCATGATCAAAATACTTTTCAACGTCTGCCAAAGTTCTACATCATGGTTATTCTCCTGCCACCAGTTGTATCAAGCAATGTGCTGGTTTAACTGTTGTTCATGAGAGGATCCATTACACTTGTTGGCAGTTGGATTTTATTTCTGAGGAATTGTTTTGGCTTCATTTAATGATTTTGTCAGAAATTTTGGCTTTTTCTTGGGACTGGATAGACAGTGCTTTGTGGTCACAGTCTATCTCGGAATTTCATTCTGTAACTGCCCAACATTTGGTGAAGTTTGAATATTTTTGTGGCTCGGAATCTAATACTACTTCTCGACGTTCTGTGATAAATCTAGTGAAGAAAGCTTCTGACGATGCAACTTCATCCTTGCTAGGGAAAGAGTTAAATTTTGCACCAATTATCAAGTGTTTGCTAGAGGTTGATTTTGTTAGTTCTGTTGAACAGGTTATTTTTAAACTACCTCATTGTGTTGCAGAAGAGACTAGGAGGGAGGCTTGATGTATGTGTTGGCTGGGGCATGTCCCCCCCAAAAGTAATAACACAGCAGCAGACAGTGCTGCTTCACATTCACTCAGAGTTGATATGGATATGTTATTTTACCTGCATACAAGGGCAGTGCTACCGTTGTTTTGGATAAGGAGAATTACGTTCAAAAGATGCCGTGTTTACTGTCTGATTCATGATAACTCATGATCAGTGTTGACCCCACAAAAAGTGTTGAGAGACAGACTAAAAGCTTCCTGAAGAAAAGTTCCTTGTTGCAGGAGACAATCAAGAGTGTTTATTCTTATTGTGGTATTCTACCTAGGTTGACAGTGAAGGGGTTTCTCTTCATCCGATTGTGAGTAACAGTGGTGCTCTGATATATCGTGTAGCAAAACACCTTGCAACTCTATTGTGCCCTATAGTAGGTTGGTGTGAACACCACATTAAGAACTCGGAGTAGTTCTTACGCCGATTAGAGGGAATGCATTTGAATGACTCTGGTATTGTAGTATGTTCCAATATGGTCTCTCTCTTCACTTGTGTTCCTCTGTCGGATTCGTCACAGATGATTGAGTTTAGGGTTGGTGCTCAATTAACAAAGTTATTGCAACATATGTTGACTTCCACTTACTTTTCATTCAATGACTACTACTATGAGCAGGCAGTTGGAGTTGTGATAGGAAGTCTATTGTCAGCTCTTATTGCCAATTTGTTCACGGAAGATTTCAGGAATGTGCATTGGAGTCAACAGCTATGAAACCTGCTTGTTTTTTTCACACGTGTAGCAGTATTTCTGTTGTTTGGCCTCATGGCAGTGAAAATTTGGATGACTTTTTAGAAAGCTTGGATTTAGTCCACTACGGAGGCGGAAAAGGATGGCTGTCTTCTTGTGCAGGCTGATAGTTGTCTCCCTCCGGCTCAGTGTGAAGGACTACTTCGTGTATTGGTTCACAGGGCCCATGTCACCTCAAGCCCTGAGAGTTTATCAACTGTGTTAGCCATCTCAAAGTCAAAGACAGAGAGACAAGTGTTGCATTGTCATTCAACTGTGCATTGGGTGAGTGATGGTAATATCAAGATGGCACCAGTGTCTACAGTCTATTTGCCTTACGCAGGGAGTATTTCAAACAAGATGGCTGTATTTTGCAGACATATGATGTGAAGTATGTTTTTGATGACCATCTAAGATCATGATCCTTTCAGATTTCGTAAAGATTGATCTTGGTTTGCATGAGGCGCATTGCAGTTGTGGAATGTTATAGCTTAGTCAAAGTATCAGAACTGTGGAGAATGAATGTACTGAGCATAAGTGGTGCACAGACTTCCAACAGCCAAACAAATCTGCCATTGCAGAATGTTATTTGTATAATGTAAAATTATTATTATTATTATTATTATCATAATTTTTCTTTCTTTTCTCTCTGAGATTATGCTACCTCACCCATTGATTATTAATTTCACTATTGGTGATTCTGACTTCCTTCATCTCTGGTTTGCAGTTGTGGTACTGTGTGTGTGTGTGTGTGTGTGTGTGTGTGTGTGTGTGTGTGTGTGTGTGTGTCAGCACTTGTTGCCAGTATCACCCAGCTGCATTCTTGTAAGTTACTTGACCACTGTATATGCCGGGAGAAACTAAAGTCCTTCGCTGTTGGCTTGTGTTGTAAGTATTTCCCAATGCCGTGTTTTTCCCCTAGTTGCAACATTTTCAGATTTAATTATTTTGTATTTGAAACTGTCTGTACATCATTATTGTAACATTAGTGTAGGTCTGTATAATAATAAGGAAGTGCAGAATTGTTTCTGTAAAACAAAGTCAGAGAAAGCTGGATGCACTGTTGTAACGTATGTTAATAAGATAGAACTTTTATGTGGATTGTTTTTTTGTATGTGTTATCATTTCAACGGTATTCATTCAGAAATATTTAACTCAATTTTTTTCAAGGTGGCACTCCACCCCCTGAATGGTCATATGGGCACACTCAAAAAACTCTCCCTTATTTTACTCTGCACTAAAACATATTCAAAGCTGATCAAAAGCGAAGTGTATCTCTTGTGTAGGTTTACTTGAAAAAGTTTTGAGCTTGCACTATACAGTCAACAAACTGAAGCAATCTGTCCAGACGCTGTGACCATAGTGCCACTGTAATTCACAATCCATTTCGTGTATTTTTGCATTGCCTCTGGTTTCATAAACAAATTGTTTGTTTTGAAAGTCTGTCTGGTTTCATTCACTGTATTTATGGATGTAATGTTTGGTTTCTTCATTGTTTCTTTGCCGGAACCACTAACTTATTTATTTTGGTCTGAGGATATTTCTTATTTTCAGTCTTTTTAGGATTCCATACCTCAGTTGGTCAAAACTGAACCCTTATAGGATTACTTTGTTGCTTGTATGACTCTTAAGACACCTTTCTCTCGGGAAAGGGTAGAAATATATAAAGTTCAAGTGAACATCAAATATTGAGGTCTGTGGTCTTTCGGCAGTGCAAAAAATGTGATCTTCGAAGTCAATGTTGTCAAAAGATGTGACCATATATCTTACATAGTTTGATACTTGCTAAATCACCCATCAAAACCTATAGATGAACTATGTGTACATACATGGTGGTTTAGTGGTTAAGCATGTGCCTGGAAACCGGGAGGTCGAATCTCAGTCAGACCACAAATTTTTCAGTCTTTGTTGTAACATGACCTTAAACTCTCAACAATGTGAGGAATCCATAGAAATGACATATGGTCTAGTTTCCATGTTAAACTGTAGGTCTCCTTCCCCCGGCAGGATAATGGGGGTAGGTTAGAGACACACAAGTCACCAAAGTGGCATCCAATAGAAATAATTGCAATACGCCATTGAACTGTATGAAATTATTATTATTATTATTATTATTATTATTATTATTATTATCATTATTATCATCATCATCATCTGTGTACATAATTAAGTTCGTATGGAAACCTCAGAGCATGTGTCCTACTCACACTCGTCCATTTACTTTGACAGTAATTTTGATATCTGCTTTCCTGTTCCAAATTAGTGTTTGTGACGCATACATGCATTTTGGTTTAGCGACAGATTTAAAGTTTCAGTTCCATACATTTGGAGACACAGTACATGTAGATATTTTGAGTGAGGTAGTATGCTGTCTCCATTTAATTTCTAATCAGGCTTCATTAGCTCTCGTTTTCAAATAAATCTGCTTGAATTATTCCACCAAGGTGTTAACATTATTAGACACTCTTTATTTTCCATATTTTATTTCTATGTGTTTCGGTACTTTGATTCAGGTAATATGTTCTGTCTTTTCAAGTGAAATTTACAAATTATTTCTTTACAGTTTGTTTCTGGGGTGTTGCAATGTCAGTGATAGAGACTGCAAAAGGAAGGTAGCTTGTCTCTAATTTCCCTCTGCCTCTGCCAAATGTGACTGAATGGTCAATTTTAAGGCTAGATTATTGCTTGCACCGCTCAGTTATTGCTTTCTCAAACATGCAGTTTAATCGTAATTGAAAGTGTGAAACAACAACAATTTTTCCTTTTTTGTGGCCTGTTTTTCGGATGTTTTTCTTTTCGATATGAGGGATCGGGACAATTTGTTCAGGTGAAACAGCAAATGACCTTAATTGATTGGTGGTGTTCTCAGAAGTCTGCTTGTTTGTAGTGTGGTAGTTGGGGTTATCATCATTCCAAAATGAGCACCCAGAGCTTAGGTCTACAGCAAGCGCATCTTGCTCTTTAGGACTGGCTTGGTTGACAGGACCATCGCTTGTCTCTGGCATAACCTGCTTATGTGAGCCAACTGAAGCCTCTCCTTGGTCATTATTGACAGTAATGTTAGCAGCCTCACTTGAAGCTAAAAGAGTGTCTCTTGTAATAGAAGCTTCAAACACTGAAACTGGAAAGATGTTTAGTTCAAAAGGGCAAACTTTTTTTTTTTTTTACCATTTATGGCAGTTAATATGGTTGCAGCTGTGAGAAAAGTTTTGCCCAAAATCTCTGCAATCTGAAACATGGTAACAACTTTACCAGGATTTGATCTTAGCCAGTTGGTTAGCTCTTGATCATAGTACATGCTGAGAGGCTTCATGAATGAAACATCTAGAGGCTGAAGCCCGTGGGTACAGTGGGGTGGAAAACAGTGGATGACCACGCCATTATCCCTTGCTCTATCAATTATGGTCAGGCTCTGCATATGGGTTGAATGTCCATCCAACAGTAACAGCATGGGTTAAAAGCCATCTCTCTAGCTGCAGAAGTTTCCTCAGGTTTCGTACATGATAAACCTGGGTTTGTTAGCAAAAATCGCCTAAGCCAATCCTTTCCGGTGATTCTTTGGCCTGGTTAAAATTATGCCGCTTGTTATTTCTCACAGCTAACTGGCATGCCAGCCGCTTTACATCATTACCAGTCAAACCAAACAAACAGCTTTTCATATTCTTTATATAAATAACTAATTCTTGTTCTTCTTCAGGGCTAAATACACTTTTGTACAGTCCCATTTGATCCTTTACAACAAAAGATTCACTTTTTTCAACTTCATTAGATTCTGATTTGAATTTTTTTACCTTACGTTCAAGCGTTGTTTGAGGCACCTGAAATGCCATTGCTGTTCGATAACAACTACTTCAGTGACAGCATTTTTCATAGCTTCTTTACTCCATGAACCCATCTCTGTTTTCCTTTTATATGTCCAAACCATTTTCTGGAAATAGAAAATATAATTAGATTTCTTGCATTATATGCTATGTCATGTGGGGCACCCCATCTTGCCCTTCCACTATGTACCCTGTCTTGCCCCCCAGGAATCATTGTTAGGTTAGGTTAGGTTAGGTTAATATTATAGCACAAAGGATATATTCAATTAGTTATTGCATGCATTAATTTATTTCTAAAAAAGCTGTTTCCAGTGATAATACTTAAGAGTGCGAGAAACAATTACTTCTCTTACCTTTTCACGTCTGAAAACGATGGAAAAATTACATCAGCACAGACAAAAACACATTTTGATGTATAGAATAGAAATGGTTCGTTCAAAATGGCTGCCAGCACTGTCAGGCACTCACATCGCAGCAGCCTACTAGTTCAACTATTCGCTGCTAGGTTGCGACATCTGCCGTGGCAGCACTTGCAAAAACCCCGTCTTGCCCTCTACTCCATCTTGCCCCGCTCTCCCCTAGTCGATAAGTGGTGATCGCACCACTGTTTGGTGGTGTTTTAAATCATAGGTGCTGATACTAGAGCTAACAATCTGGTGACTGTACAGAAGTGGGTAGCAGTCAGACTACCCTACCTGCTGAGGTGGAGATGGAGTTCCATGGAGCAGGTGGTGTGGAGGAAAGAGCTCCATGAAATCTAAAAATGCAAAGTTTCAAAGATAATGAATTTATTGTAATTGTTAATAATCAAGTTCAAAGTCAGATCTGTTAGTACATAGTACAGAGAGGCAGTATACGAGTTGGTAGCGTAATCATGTATTGAGGTGTAATTCTGAAGATAATGTGAGAAGGTGAACTGAAACTCACTTCTTATTACATGATGGAGTGAATGAGAATGAGAAGCTAATTTTCAGCAGCTTTATATGCAGCGTGTAAGGAGGTGAAGTATGAGTCAAGTTGGAGGAAGAAGGTACACAGGTTCAGGACACAGACTAGCTGGACCCTGATTAATAATGCTTAACAGCAACCAAATATTCAGTAAACAACATTTATTGTATAAAAGGAGTATTCAGGTGACAACTTGTTGAAGTGTTTGGTGCATGAGGCGAAGTATAACAAACCACCATGTATCCCAACCCAGTCTGAAACACTTAAAGTGTTAATCTGCTTGTCTTAGACTAGGTTTGCTCTGACATATCTCCAACGAATATTTTGTGTGTTTTATGATGACAATGGTTTTGTGGAATAAACCTTGTTCATTCAGAATTTGAAATTCTATTTATGATCAGCTGCATCAAAACCTTTGAAAATCAACAAATGTACACAGTAGATTTCTTTTGCCGCAGATCACTTAATGCCTTAAGATTTTTTTTGGAAGTTCTGAAGTTTCTCTAACAAGATATGTTTGATTCAAATCCTGCTTGCTATTCACAAAGTTCTGTTGGGCCAAAATTGTTGTGTTCTGTCAAGATGATGATATCATAATAATGTTTATGTGGTTTTAAAAAGTCATTATCCTCTATAGTCATTTACATCAGCTCAGGCTCTCTTTCTGTGTGAATTAATGTTATTCTCTCATTATGGTGTGTGTTCTGTTTTCCAAATAGAATTAAACAATGCACTGTTTTTCTTAACCAAGGTTGGTGTGGATGGATTTACAGCAGAAATGCTTAAATTAGTCAGACATTGCACTTTGTTAATAAGTCTCATGGTTTGTTTGGCAATTTCAACTTTTTATGGTGGCAAGGAACTGAGTTCATTTTATTATGTTTCTGAGACACACATATATGTGTGGTGTTTGGACAGTTGAGTAGCGTGCATGTGTGTGTGTGTGTGTGTGTGTGTGTGTGTGTGTGTGTGTGTGTGTGTGTTATTCTTTTATTTGTTAAAAGATTTGGAGACTTTCTTTCAGTTTTTTCTGGCAAGTAACATCAGTTATACAATTTTGCTAGAAGTTTGATCTTGAGGGTTGTGGCAATTTCAATTTTTCAAAATCTTCCCTAAAGCTTCATGTGTTTTTCATATTCCCCCTAGCCTGTCTTACTAATTTGACTGTCTTTTTCTAGATTTCCAAAAATAGTTTTTGGTTAATTACTATATTTCTGTTACTCCATTGGTTAAATACCTATTGTGGTTTAACTACTACTTTGCATCCCTCATTTGTCCCAGAGTACTTCCTCCGTTTCTGCAGTGAGACTAGTTTTCATGCTGTGTCTGTTAATTTTCTTCATAGTTTTTGCCAATTTTCTACCTTTTTCGTGTATTGTTCTTTTGTGAATTACATCTGTATTTTCCAAGAGTCAAATATGGAGACAAGTTGTTTCTGTGGGGCCAGCATCTGAACTTCATTGTTGCGCATAGAACCTATATTTGTACCCCTCTTCACCCTAAAAAAAATGATTTTTCTGTAGTTCAGATAGGATATTTCTACATGATTGGTAGGAAACTAACCAACGACTAAATTAGGTACTTGCCTAATCTTTAGTCATGATGAATTCTTCTTGAAATGACATGGATTTTCAGTTAAACATTCTGCAGAATTCAACAAGTCTTTGTCCATTTTAGTTTGTCCATTCATGTGCTGGATATTTAACGACTGTTTCCCTGTTTCTTTTCTTGATCTTACTAAAGGTATGATTATTTGATATTCTTGATACTGTTTTCCCTAGTGTTCTTCAGTTTCTCTGTCTTCTGCTGTCTTTGTTGACATGTATATCAAAATTTGTTAGTATTTTGTTTTGTTTGCATACTTCACGGTGATTTGTCATAAGGTTGTTGTTTAACAATTTTAGACTTAGTACTGAATTCAGTATATTTTTCTTTATGGCGAATTTTAGGTGTGATACCTTTGAGTATTGGTTTATCTGTTTTACTTTTGAAGGTTCTGTAGGTACCAAAATACTTGATATTCACATCTGTAAAAATCTTATTTTTTGTAGTTGCTACTCACCATATAACGGAGATGCTGACTCGTAGATAGGCACAACAAAAAGACTGTCACAAATAAGCTTTTGGCCAGGAAAGCCTTCGTCAAAATTAGGTGACACACACACAAACACTCACACACACACAAGTGCAACTCTGACACAAAAGTGCAGTCTCTGGCAGCTGAAACCACACTGGGAGCTCGCAGCACCAGCAGTGCGTGATAGGAGTGGCAAATGGGTGGGGTAAGGAGGAGGCTGGGCCAGGGAGGGGGAGGGATAGTAGGGTTGGGGGTGGGTGACAGCGAAGTGCTGCTGGGGAGCATGCAGGGACAAGGTGGAGACACGGTAGGGTAGCCAGGTGCAGTCGTGAGGTTAGACAGAGAACATTGGATGGTTGGGTGAGGACAATGACTAATAAAGCCTGAGGCCAGGAGGGTTATGGGACTGTAGGATATACTGCAGGGAGAGTTCCCAACTGCGTAATCCAGAAAAGCTGGTCTTGGTGGGAAGGATGCGTATGAAACAGGCTGTGAAGCAAACATTGAAATGAAGGAGGTCATATTGGGCAGGTAATCAGCAACAGAGTGCTCCACTTATTTCATGGTCACAGTTTGTCAGTGGCCGTTCATGAGAACAGGCAGCTTGTTGGTTGTCATGCCCACATAGAATGCAGCACAGTGGTTGCAGTGTAGCTTGTAGATCACATGACTGGTTTCACAGGTAGCCCTGCCTTTGATGGGATAGGTGATGTTTGTGACAATACTGGAGTAAGTTGTGCTGGGAGGATGTATGGGACAGGTCTTTCATCTAGGTCTGTTACAGGGATATGAGCCATGAGGTAAGGGGTTGTGTAGGGATGGACAAGTATATTGTGTAGGTTCGGTGGATGGCGGAATACCATTATGGGAAGGGTGGGAAGGATAGTGGGCAGGTCATTTCTCATTTCAGAGCACTGCAAGAGGTAGTCGAAACCCTGGCAAAGAATGTAATTCAATTACTCCAGTCCTTGGTGGTACTGAGTTATGAGAGGAATGCTCCTCTGTGGCCAGACAGTGAGATTTTTGGAGGTGGTGGGATACTGGAAAGATAAGGCTGGTACATTTGTTTTTGTACAAGATTGGGAGGATAATTATGGTTTGTGATGGCTTGAAGGAGACCCTCAGTATATTTCGAGAGTGACTGCTCCTCACTGCAGATTCAACAACCGCAGGTAGCTAGGCTGTGTGGTAGGGATTTCTTGGTATGGAACAGGTGGTAGCTGTCACAGTAGAGGTATTGCTGGTGGTTAGTAGATTTGATATGAACATAGCACTGATTTACCATATCTGAGGTGGAGGTCAACATCTAGGAAGGTGGCTTGCTGGGTTGAATAGGACTAGGTGAAGCAAATAGGGGAGAAGCTGTTGAGGTTTTGGAGAATGTTGATAGGGTGTCCTCACCCTCAATTCAGATTGCAAAGATGTCATCAGTGAATCTGAACCAGGTGAGGGGTTCAGGATTCTAGGTGTTTAGGAAGGATTCCTTTAGAGGGCTCATAAATAGGTTGGCATAGGATGATGCCAATGTGTTGCTGAGCACACTGCCCAACACGACATCCTTCATTTCAGTGACTGCTTCGCAGCCTGTGCCATATGAATCCTTTCCACCAACATCAGCTTTTCTGAACTGTGCAGGTGGGATCAGAACCCAGTTTCCTAGAACTAGAGGATTTATGATGGAGAGACACTGACCAACTTACTGCTTGCTAGGGGTTAGCTGCAACTTGTATATAGGTAAGCCATAAAGTGGTTCTTCCATCTTCCTTGCGACTGAGATGGTGTTATTGTTGTTATTATTATTATTATTATTATTATTATTATTATTATCACCATGAATGTTTTTGTACAGATGTAGTTACTTTGCAATTACTTTAAAATAATGCATATTTTATTTGACAAATCATGATGTTTGAATGTTCCAGGCGAGCACCAGATGGTGTACATTGGACACCAGTACCAGTGCGGCATGTAACAAATTTGATTTTGACTCACATAGGTAAGTAATTTGCATGGTCAGTCCTCTCTCTCTCTCTCTCTCTCTCTCTCTCTCTCTCTCTCTCTCTCTCTCTCTCACACACACACACACACACACACACATTCACGCGCACTTGTTATGTGGACATAGGTCACGCATCAGATGAGTGTTACCAACTTCCGTCACACAACTTAACATCGCTATCAAACCTCAAATGATATTAATTTATGAATATGTTAATTTTTATTTGGCCTACTAATTGTTATTGATTTCAGCCCATACATCAGTACCAGAATGAGATGTAGTTTGTACTATTTGCTCTTGGAATGTTCTTTGAAATATTAGTGATATGATTTGGAAAAATTATGTATTCAATTTTATTTTGAATAGATGATTTATAGCTGTCAAGTACCTAAAAAAAAAGTTTTGCACAATAGTGTATGTCATATCTTCAATGAAATACTACCAGTTTGTCATACAGGTAATTCGCAGGCATTAGGAAAGATATTAATTATAGTTTTTCCATGATACCGTATCAGTAACTCCAAATCCAAAAGCAGGGTCATCAGTGAAATACAAAAATTACCACTGAAAGAAATTTTATTATGAACTCCAGCATACAGCCAGAATAGAACTGGAATCCTGGAATACTGGTGGTTGAGTTTGGACTGGCGATCCGCACCGCACCACAAAAGCAAGCAATGCTAACCATTGTGTCACACTGCAGGACCACAGCAAGTGGCATTCTCCTGGACAAACAGCAACCACTGCTTCGTAGGAGCTGATTACAGCATCCTGGATCTAGATGTTGTCAGTGGTCATCTGTATGGCAGTGCTGGCTGATCTTGCTGTCTGCTCATGTTGTTATATCCTCTTCACTATGGTAAGTGTTGATGAAGGTAGCCCAGCTTTTCAAAGCTTTGCAATAGTTAAGTAGGTCTTCAGTTTCCTTGAACCTCCCATTGTCGATCTGCACCACTGGTCTGTAGTAAGGCTTCATACAGAGGACATGAATGTTCATACAGAGGACATGAATGATGTCCTATTGCTTTTGTTTAGTTGATGAAGGGTCTTAATTTTTGACTTCATATGTGATGTCCAACAAGCTGCAAAGGATACAATATGGCCCAAAGGAGCACTTCTAATAATCTCAGTTTCCGCACAGGTATAAAAATCAATACCAACTCTCCAGGGCTGTATCTCACTGGTGTTACAGCACTCTTTCTTTCTCTTGTTGGTACAGGTTCCGTATGTGAGCCAGCCGCCTTGCTTCTTCGTCTCCTGGTGTCACGTAGTCATGCTGAGTATTGCCCAGTTGAAACAGAAACAGTGTATCCATGATCATTTTATTCTCGTGACAATGGAGCAGAAAGAATGGTATGAAACAGGTAGTGTCTTGATTTGCAGTGTTGTCTGCAAATGGCAAATGGCACGATTCCAGTCTTGCTGCTCAAAATAAACACATGTCAAGAGCATGTCTGCCAAAGTTGTATTAAAGCATTCTGAGAGACCATCTGTCTGCAGTGGTAAACAGTTGTTTTCCTGTGGTGATATCGCAGTGTGAAATTACTGCAGATCAAGGATCCTTGCAATTTACAGAGCTTTGGCAGTCACCACAGCTTTGGCAGTCACCACAGCTTTGGCAGCTGCGTAGCGGGCGACATAGTCAGTGCAGACTTTTATTCTTTGATTCCCATTTCTTCAACTTCGGGTACCTCCACAAGAGGTTGGTACCAATTTGGTGGAATGGCATTGCTGCAGGTGGGATTGGTATCAGGTCCCTCAGAGGTAACTGCGGTGTGTGCTTCAATTGTAGGCTTTTCTTACAGTGGCCCACATTGTGTCTAATGTATCAGTAAAAATCGGGCCTGTGATTCCTGCATCTGATTCGGCCTAGAGTCATCAAGAATCCTAGATGACCTGATGTAGGAGCATTGTGGAAAGGCTTCTGGGTAGTGGGCTGTAGGAAAGCTGTGAAGATGAGCAACCATTTTTTTCCCTATTAAATCATAGTTCGTCCTAACATTGTTCCGTTTATTAATTGAAATCCTCCTTTGATCAGTTCCTCCTCCTTGAATGTTCCTGTGATTTTTAGTAGTGCTGAATCTTCCTCTTTTCAACAGCCATGTCATTTAATGCAACAAAGATGGAGATTTCATCCACTCTCCTCTGTTCCACCAAAGGATTCCTTGAAAGGCACTCAGTGTCCTAGTGTTTCCATCCACTTTTGTATACCACTGTAACATTGTACTCGTGAAGCTTTAGTGCCAGTCTCTCCAGTAAACCTGATGGCTCTTTTAGGCTAGTATGCAAGTGTAGAGAATCGCAGTCAATCACCCTGGTGAATGGTTTGCCAAATTAACACGGCCAGAACATTTTGGTAGTCAAAATAACTGCAAAGTCCCCTCTCTCGGTTGTAGAGCATTACATCTCTGGAAACTTAGGTTGTCACCTTTTCAGCACTTTCCTAAATTTGCAGTTGAAATGCATACATCCAATGACAACAAATGAAAATGAAGTTCTGTCTTGGCATTTTTGTCATACAATGCTAGGACCAAAGGAGGACCTCATTCCAGGAAAGTTTGACATCTCCATGCAGTAGTTCCTGCAAAGAAAATGCCTTTATACGGAAGTCCTTTATGAATCACCAGTGGTATGAGCACATTCCGAGAAAACTTCTCACTTTGTGACTGTGCTGAAAATCAGAAGGTCTGTTGCTGCTCTTATTTTTTTCTGCATCACATCGGACTCCACCGCCATTCACTAAAAATGTGAAGATTTTTATTTTTTGGGCTGTTTAGAGGCAAGTTTCCAGATTCAGGTGGAGGCCTGCAATCTCATCATATGCAGTTTTCCAGTGGGTTGGATGTTCTTAAAAAAAAAAATGACAATGTCATCCAGATGTCAAAGACACACCATCCATTTAAGATGTCGAAGGAGTTTGTGTCATATGTTTGAAGATGACTGGAATATTACACAGTTGAAATGATATAAACAAACTTACAGAAGCCTTCAGGAGTTACGAGGGCAGTCTCTTCCTAGTCAGCTTTGTCAATCTAGATTGCCAGTAGCTTGTCTTCATGTCCATAACTAACAAATACTTTGCTTCTTCCAAACAGCAAGGGTGTTGTCGGTGGGTAGACATCTTTCTTTGTAATGTTGTTCAGTTGTCCGTAGTCTACACAGAAATGCGATGTGCCGTTCTTCTTCACAAGGCTCACAAGAGAGGACCAAGGAATCTCTGAAGATTCTGTGTCATCAACTTGAAGCATCTTTTCCATTTCCTCTCGGATTACCCATTTTTTAGCTAGCGAGAGTCCTTGAGAGCACTGGCTGACTGGTGAATGACCCCCAGTGTTGCTATGGTATTTTTACCATGGACCACTTGGTTTGCTTTTTCTCCTCTCAGGTCTTGAAAGCATCTGAAAAGACTGTCACTCACCGATGTTATTTCCTGTTCAGGTCAGATCCTGTTGGCAGTTTGATAATAGCCCTTCATTGTCTGTAGTGATGCAGAGTCCGATTCATCATCACTGAAACTAAGCTGTCCTTACTAGACATGAAGCTGCTCATGACGATTAGTGATCAAAGTTCTCCTTTACCACCTACAGTGCTTATGGTCACATGTGTATTTCTTTTCTGAGGCTGAGTAGCTGATTGCAGTCAACAAAAGCTTCACAGTTTAACTGAGCATCTTGATTGAGGCTTGAACTCGACTATTTAGTGTTGGCGAGGTAACATCATCTTCAGCAGCAAATAGGTACCCCATGCCATCTTTGTTCCATATGCTTGTTGGAATAACTTTGTCAATCCGGAGCCCTGGCACTTCTGATGCCTGCAAGAAGTCTCATATTTGAATAACACAATAGCTACATTCTGTGAAAACAACAAATCGAAAGAGCTGTGTTTTATGATTGATAGTTATTCATGCAAGACGCGTTCTTTTGGGTTGAACTCACTTAGTTTTCCTGAAGTCAGAGGCTAGCCGAGCAGCCAGTACCTTGGTACAACTACAGGTAACAGCTGATGCGTTCAGGGAGTGGTGCATACAGCAATGGACTTCATCCTATAGGTCAACTATTATAGTCTGCAGTTAACTGGCATGGATAGAACTATTGTAATGGTTGATGTCTTGTGGTGTAGTTGTCATTGAAACTGCACATTCTTTCTCTGCAGTAGCATACATGGTGTCCACAAGGGAAGCACGCTGCCATGCTGTCCTTTTGTTCAAATGTCTGTTCTTCTATGGGGCGTTGCACTTGGCGTAGGAGTTGGCTTACCTTTGTTCTCTGGTGCTGGGTTATCATTAAATGGTTGCAGCATAAGTCAATTAAATTCTTCTGGGTTTGAGGCCGCATTGTCAACTATAAAATTCCAATGTTTTCCGACTGTTGCAAGGAGTCTTCCTCAGGGTGTATTGCTAACTGCTGAATGAGCACTAGTTTGGTTACTTACATACTATGGAGGAGTGCTGTCATTGGATATGAGGGTGAGGAGAAAGGGTATTAGGAGTTCATTTTAAACTAAACGGAAGTTACGCAAGTACACGGGTCTCTTGAAATGCGATCTTTATCGTGCAGCGTTCCTGATTTTCTGGCACCGCTGATTTGTTGTATTGTTTGAAGCAGATATATCTCTCGTGTTCAGTTAACCTTCTGCTTATTAGACGTCCAGTCTCACATACATACACCAGTCCACATTCGCACCCGATTTCATAAACTCCAGCGGCATGAAATTTGTCAATAGTATCTTTCGTTGAGCTCAGAAAGTCTTTCATTTTGTTGTTGCAACGAAAAGTCAGCTTAATACCTGGCCGGTGGAGAATTTTGCCTAGACGTTCAGTAACCGCTTGTACATATAGTAGTAGAACAGTGTTGTGTGCTTTGTTCTGCATGTCCCTGTTGCCCTCCTCCTTCGGCGCCATGGTTTTGTGTATCATCCTGATGTCATAGTCATTAGCTCCAAAAATGGACCTGAGGTTCTGTAGTTCAGCTTTCAGATTGTGTTCATCACTGATCCTGTTGGCTATCTTAGTTAAAGTTTGCAGGGCCAATTTCTTTTGCATAGGATGGTGGTGGGAGGATGCATTTGGGTACCTGTCTGTGTTGGTGGGCTTACAATAAACTCTGTGTCCAAGCTTCCAGTCAGGCTTACGGTAAACTTCCATGTCGAGAAAGAGCAATACCAGTTATTTTCTATCTCCATGGTAATGTGAATTTAGCTGTGCTACTGGTTGAGATGTTGGTGGAAGTTCTGGAGCTCTTCCTCTCCACGTTGCCAGATAACAAAGGTGTCATCAACACATCATAGCCAGCAGTCAGGGCGTAATGGTGTGGACTGGAGTGCTGCTTCTTTGTACGCTTGCATAAAAATGTCTGCTGCGGCAGGCGGAAGAGGGGAACCCATAGCTACTCTGTCCATCTGCTCGTAAAAAAATATGGATCTGCGACATTCGTGGTAGCCTCAACATGAACAACATAAAACTGGGTGAACTGTACCTCTTTCTGAGTGGAAAACTGGATGAGGATGATTGGGAGAAAGTAGACAGGTTAACCTCCCAACAAGCCATAAGGTCAAGTGCAAGTACCACCAGTCGCCAGATTATGAAGTTCGACAAATTGCAACGGAAAACAACAATGAAGGACCGATTCTGGACAAGCGACGAACAGGGGTGAAGCTGTCCAGCCACACCTTGCAGCCACACACATGCTGGCTAAAGGGATGAACTATGCAATCGCATCGAAACTAGTTCCAAAAGAAGACATTATCGAATCAGTGAAGGCCTCAGTTTGTCATCTACCACAACCAGAAGCAGAGAAGATTCGACAGGAAACAGTACGAGTCTTGGCTCACGCAAAGCCTCCAAAGCAAAACATCAGTAAGGAGGAACATCTTGCCATCAACTCTCAGATAGTGGTAATACAGGTGGACAAGAGCAATGCCACCGTAGTGCTGGACACAGTAGATCATGATAAGCGGATGGAGGATCTTTTGAAGGAACCCGTTCACTATAAACAAAAGGGAGATCCGATGGCCAAGGTAATGAAATCGATGCAAACTAGGATGAATTTTGACATGACCCAAAGACTCCATCCACAAGTGCCACAGCCACTGAGAATATATGGTGTACCAAAGACCCACAAAGAAGCCTGTCCTTTATGGCTGACAGTGAGTAGTATTAACTCATCAACCTACAAATTAGCGAAAGAATTGGCTCCGAAGCTTAGATGTTCAGTGTGCCACACAGATTCATACATCAAGGACTCCACCCATTTTATAGATTTTTTTGAAAGAAAAGGGTGTCTCAGATACTGATCTGATCATCAGTTTTCTCGTGAAATCTTTGTTCATGAATGTACCCCTGACAGACACCATGAAAATCTTTGAGGAACGCATGGCACATGATATCTGCAAGCTAGTGTGCCGCTGTTTGATGACCACCTATTTCAGGTGGAAAGGGGATTTTTATGAGCAGACAGACAGTGTAGCTATGGGTTCCCCTCTTTCGTCTTCCACAGCAGACATTTTTATGCAAGCATTCGTAGAAACAGCACTCCAGTCAACACCATTACGCGCAGAACGCTGGCTACAATATGTTGATGACACCTTTGTTATCTGGGCACACAGAGAAGAAGAGCTTGAGAACTTCCACCAACATCTCAACCAGCAGCACAGCAAAATTCACTTTACCGTGAAGATAGAAAAGAACGCTGCCTTTTCTCGACATGAAAGTTTAACATAAGCCTGACAGGAAGCTTGGACACAGAGTTTGTAGGAAGCCCACCAACACAGACAGGTACCCGCATGCATCCTCCCACCACCATCCTATGCAAAAGAAATCAACGCTGCAATCTTTAACTAAGAGAGCCTACAGGATCAGCAATGAACGCAATCTGAAAGCTGAACTACAGAACCTCAGGTCCACTTTTGGAGCTAATGGCTACGACATCAGGATGATACACAAAACCATAGCACCGAAGGAGGGGGCCAACAGGGAAATGTAGAACAAAGCACAGAACACTGTCCTGCTACTATACGTACAAGGGGTTACTGAACGTCTGGGCAAAATTCTCTACCAGCCAGGTAGCAACAACAAAATAAAAGACTTTCTGGGCTCAACGAAAGATACAATTGACAAATTTCATGCCACCGGATTTTATGAAATCGTGTGCTAGTGTACGTAGGTGGGACTGGGCGTCCAATGAGCAGAAGGTTAACTGAACGTGAGAGATGTATCCACCTTAAACAATACAACAAATCAGCGGTGGCAGAAAATCAGGAACAGTGCAGGATGAAGAGCGCATTTCGAGAGGCCCGCATACTAGCGAAACAGCCGTTTAGTTTAAGGAGGAAGATTAGAGAGGCTATAGAAATAGCTAAGCGACCTGACAATTTGAATAGAGAAGACGGGTACCGACTTGAGTGTCTTGGCTGCCAGCAGTGACAGCTTTGCAGAAAGACAGCTCTCACAAAGCAACAGGCGTGCGGTAGGCCACAGAGTGCTGACGCATCCTAGTCGATACTAGGCAGTTAGTAAACAATGCTATACTGCAACTTCCTGGCAAATTAAAACTGTGTGCCCGACCGAGACTCGAACTCGGGACCTTTGCCTTTCGCGGGCAAGTGCTCTACCAACTGAGCTACCGAAGCACGACTCACGCCCGGTACTCACAGCTTTACTTCTGCCAGTACCTCGTCTCCTACCTTCCAAACTTTACAGAAGCTCTCCTGCGAACCTTGCAGAACTAGCACTCCTGAAAGAAAGGATATTGCGGAGACATGGCTTAGCCACAGCCTGGGGGATGTTTCCAGAATGCTCAGTTGGTAGAGCACTTGCCCGCGAAAGGCAAAGGTCCCGAGTTCGAGTCTCGGTCGGGCACACAGTTTTAATTTGCCAGGAAGTTTCATATCAGCGCACACTCCGCTGCAGAGTGAAAATCTCATTCTGGAAACATCCCCCAGGCTGTGGCTAAGCCATGTCTCCGCAATATCCTTTCTTTCAGGAGTGCTAGTTCTGCAAGGTTCGCAGGAGAGCTTCTGTAAAGTTTGGAAGGTAGGAGACGAGGTACTGGCAGAAGTAAAGCTGTGAGTACCGGGCGTGAGTCGTGCTTCGGTAGCTCAGTTGGTAGAGCACTTGCCCGCGAAAGGCAAAGGTCCCGAGTTCGAGTCTCGGTCGGGCACACAGTTTTAATTTGCCAGGAAGTTTCATATCAGCGCACACTCCGCTGCAGAGTGAAAATCTCATTCTGGAAACATCCCCCAGGCTGTGGCTAAGCCATGTCTCCGCAATATCCTTTCTTTCAGGAGTGCTAGTTCTGCAAGGTTCGCAGGAGAGCTTCTGTAAAGTTTGGAAGGTAGGAGACGAGGTACTGGCAGAAGTAAAGCTGTGAGTACCGGGCGTGAGTCGTGCTTCGGTAGCTCAGTTGGTAGAGCACTTGCCCGCGAAAGGCAAAGGTCCCGAGTTCGAGTCTCGGTCGGGCACACAGTTTTAATTTGCCAGGAAGTTTCATATCAGCGCACACTCCGCTGCAGAGTGAAAATCTCATTCTGAATGCTATACTGCAGTTGCCGCTCAGTTTTCTGTTCGCCGATTTCCACCAATGACAAGCAATAAACGAAACTCCAATGGAAAACACCGATTTCCACCAGTGACAACATGCAATTCAAAGACCAATAAAATGATTTCCTAATGCCCTTCCTCCTCACCCTCATATCCAATCACAGCACTCCTCCAAGGTATATAAGTAACCAAACTAGTGCTCATTCAGCAGTTAGAAATACTCCCGGAGGTAGGTGCCTTGCAACAATCGCCGAGACGTTGAAATTTTATAGCTGACAATATGGCCTCAAACCCAGAAGAATTTTATTGGCTGTAACAAAGGCCGCAGAAACTTACGTTTATGTTGCAACATAAGTCCGAGTCGGCAGAGTTTGTTCTTCATGGTGCATTCAGCTGGTGGCAGAGATTGGTGCTAGTGATGGAAGCATCTCATCTTCAGCATTGTCTTACCTCCTGATATAGTGGGTCAACATTCATGGCTGCTATCTTTTGTTTACATGTTTCGACAATTATGTTTTCCATAAAATTCTTCCTCTTCTATCACGCCCCGACTGCTAAGAAACTCACTGACCTACATTTGAGTGATATCTATGCTTTCTCTGTGTCAGACTGTACTTTTTCACCTTTCTCTCATGTAACTGTTTCTCTAGATGCCAACAAAGTGTACAACCAAATACTGAAAGTCCTGATATTGTGATACCGACAGTAGGATGAGTAAGTGATTAGCCCAAGATGTGTGTGCAGATGTCAAATGGAATATTACATTGTATGAAAGTATCTAACAACATTATCTGTCATCAACAATCTTTTTCACCATAATAATTTAATAAGTGTTAAGTCAGTCTTACATGTTGAAGTTATGGCAATTATCATCTTCTATTGAAAAGGTCTCTTCTTACACATGATGCTGAAAAGAATTCAGTGGTAACTGGTGGAAACTGAGAGAGCCTGAGACAGAGTGCATCGGTAAAATATGAGAGAAGGGAAAAATATGTCGGAAGACAATGCCCCTGTCAAGACATTCTTTGACAATGGGAAAAAGCAAAGGATTCAAAGTACAGATTTAAGGATATCTTAACATATTCAGCAGGTTTGGCTGAAGATGTTACCCAGTGAAGATGTTATAGTATATGTAGAAAGGTATTTTGAAGTCCTTACCCGAGTTGCACTTTATCAAGTTGAATGTACTCAATAGATGAATGTGAATGCTATATATCGACCTGTAAGAGGATTGTGTCAAAAAACTAAGTGCTGTTTGATACAACAAGAGCATTGCACAGGTAGGCGGAGAATTTTCATGTTGTTCTGTGTGATGGTTCTCTCCTTCACGAAGTGATCATTTTGTTAGTTTCAGAGAAGTTTGTAGAACTAGATAAAAACATAAATACTCTACCTACAGTTCAGAGTCAAATTTGGTTCCGTGTCATACATAGATCTCGTTAGTTACCAAGTCCCGCAATCCCAGAACTTGGCTGTGGATGGAAATCTAGAGTATGCCGCACTGTTCTGCAGATTTTGAGCCCCTGACTGCTATGATGTCATGAGCAGCCGTCAGATGTCCCCGGAATATCTCCAACATAAATCACCACCACACCAATCCAAATAGAACCTAATTTTCTTTTTTCTAGTCTTCCATGACTCAAATCTCGGCTTTCTATGAGCTACCGCACTCATGAATCCACAATGTCAGTTCAGCTGTAAGGGTGTATATCAGCAACTTCCATTGGCCACCACACGCATTTGCACTCTTACACTAGTGAGAAGAAGGTATACTTTAGAATGTCCAGCTCACTTTGCAGTTCCACTTTTATGCATAATATTTAGTTGATTGATATAGTTACCTTCACTGGATGCTTTGAGCATATATTGTAAGCTTAATTACTAATAGTGTTGCTATGATACACCTCTGTTTTTCTTGTTTCATTCTCAGAAACCACTATATGCTCTGATGATGATTTCTTTTCCGATCACCGAGCGAGGTGGCGCAGTGGTTAGCATACTGGACTCGAATTCAAGAGAATGATGGTTCAATCCCGTGTCTGGCCATCCTGATTTAGGTTTTCCGTGATTTCCCTAAATCGTTCCAGACAAATGCCGGGATGGTTCCTTTGAAAGGGCACGGCCGGCTTCCTTCCCCATCCTTCTCTAATCCGATGAGACCGATGACCTCGCTGTTTGGTCTCTTCCCCCACACAATCCAACTCTTTTCCGACACTGACATTCTGTGTCGCATACATTCCCTCAACATTTTCAATTTTGACAGAAGATTTTAATTAATGAAGAGTGGGATCCCAAACTTCACTTAAATTGAACCCTCTGCATGTTAAATTATTTGAATAGAATACATAGTTACATTGTAGAAATTAGACATCTGTATCACATTAGTGATCTTATCATATTCATAATTATAGTGTTCTAGTATTGTTTTGAGAAATTGATTTGTGTGCCTAGTTCAGTTGGGTTTGTTGTTCCTTGCCCCTGTCCTTGTCTGTTGGTGGGTTCTGCCCCCAAAAGACATGCCACAACAGCACAGATTGCAGTATACCCTATTATTAAGAATTTAGTTAGTTTTTTTAAAAAAATATTATTGACAGAGTACATTGTGGTGCATGTGACCGGGTAAAGAGTGCACCAACATTGAGACATATCAGTATTGGTTTTGTATCTTTTATGAGATGCTACGCCTGACCCTCATTTGAAGTCTTCACCAGGACAATTGGTTTGGAGATCTCAGGATCAACAGGAACGCCACCAATATGTGATTCTATACCCATCAGTAGATGAGATTATAATAAGCATAGTCTTCATCTCGACAGGAAGTGGAAGGTAACCTGGTTGGTCTAATACAGTGGTAGGAAACCTAAGATAGGGGATGGGCAGAGTCCTGAGTGCTAAAGTAATAGTGGTTACAGATACCAGAGCAGCACCTTTTTCAGGGTAGAGTGTACAGAAGGAACCACTTTTCAACAGAAGTTACATTTGAAACAAACCTTCAGTTTGCGAAAATAACTAAACTGCTTGATTCTCATCCTGCGTCAGTACAAACAGATGTTAATATAAAATTTTTGGCAATGATGAAACATTTCATTTCCACCCATTTATATCTGTCAATGTGAAATGCCAGTAAATTAGTGAACTACTTATATGCATTAATACATTAGTCATCAAAATGCCAAATTGATGTAATTTGCAACACTTAACATATAGTGGCAGCTGGTGTAGTTGTATTTAATGTTAGAGGATTTTGACTGGTAGAGGAAAAAGTTGCAACATTCCTTGTGGAATTATCATCAATTTAAGAACACAGATATCCATAAATTTTGCTTGGAGCAGAATATGGAAGCGTATGCGATGGAAATAGAATTTCGTAATAAATCCTTTGCAATAGAAAATGTGCACTGAATATTTACAGAGAAATAGAGATACAAGGTGAGTTATTAACAAATCAATTTTGTGTATTTAAGAGTTAAAAAAAAGAATAATACTGGTTACCTGTGATTTAAAATGTAGATCTTCTTAAAAACTTTTCTTGTAAGAATTTTTTAAAGTTGGTAACATCATCTGTCAATTTATTTCCTATGGCAAATTTGCCTACTAGGGATGCTAATTTCTCAAAAACAGCTGTCAATAGTGTCTGTACAGGAAACTCTAATGAACAAAATTATGTACAAAATGGCCTCTCATTACATGGCATGAAGTTCCTCCATGTTACATGTTAATGCCGTTCAAGGGAAAAAAAAAAAAAAAAAAATCTGCTATGAGAATTCGGGGGTGAGGTGGGGTGGGGGGTGTAGTCAGTAGCCAAAGACATGAGCTAAAGTGATACATACAGTGCTCATGATGTTAATAAAAATAAAACACCTTTATATCAAGTTCTTACTTTATCTGAAACTTCCCTCCCCCCCCCCCCCCCAAAAGGGAGGGGGGGGGGGGGAAGTAACCCAGATTATACAATAAAGCCATGGATTACTCCAGGAATAACCCTCAGGGGGCTCAGCATTTAGTTGCTGGGTACGGGCTTGGCAACCCTGGGGTGCCCGAGCTGGGGAGTGGGAAGCGCCACCAGTCCTTAATACCGTAAGCTCTGAGTATGCTTCAACCACCACCGTAAGGCTCGACGGTGGAACATTGTACGGTACAGAGCCCGGGGATCTTGGCTTAACTGCCTGGGTCGCGAGGATGGTATAAACCTCTATAAGAAAAACCCTCAACAGAACAGTTGCTAGCGGGCGACCTCTGGGGAACCTACCCCCCCCCCCCCCTCCCCCCATTCTATTAGGCTTACCCAGGCAAGCTGGGCTCTGTCTGGGTGGACATTCCTTTCCCTAGCTGCTTGTGGGACCACCATGAAATGAAATACGAATAGTGCGCAAGCACAAGTATCTAAGAAAGGAAAGTTGAATGCTTTATAGTATGACCCCCAATCGTTTCATTCCCTGCCCACACCAGGGGAGGAACGGCGGTCTAAATTACCTGGTGAGACGTATTCTTCTCGATTTCTGGTTTTCAGCTGAACAGATGGGGACTCATTTCTGACCACAAGGCCTCAGTTTTTTGTGGAAAATTTAGAGGACATGTTTAGAGAAGTTGAGGGCATGTCTAAAATGAGGTCTGGAGCAGTCCTCATACAGACAGCATCCCCAGTACAGTCAGTTTTTTGTGGAAAATTTAGAGGACAAGTTTGGAGAAATTGAGGGCATGTCTAAAATGAGGTCTGGAGCAGTCCTCTTACAGACAGCATCCCCAGCACAGTCACAGGCATTGCTTGCTTGTGACAAGCTCGGTGATGTTGCATTCTCCATTACACCTCATAAGAGCCTCAATATGGTTCAGGGACTTAATTTTCATCGTGACCTGTTGTTGCAGTCTGACGACGAACTCCGTGCAAATCTGGAACACCGCAGTGTCCACTGTGTACGACGTGTCTTCAGGGGATTTAAAGATAGTAGGGTCGCTACCGGCACCTTCATCTTGGCTTTCGAGGGTGACACCCTGCCCTAGAAGGTCAAGGTGATGATATATCGATGTGATGTTAAGCCTTACATCCCTCCTCCCATGCGCTGCATTCAGTGCTGGAGGTTTGGGCATATGTCATCGAAATGTGACACCAACCCTACCTGTTGGGATTGTGGACGTGCCCCCAACCCTAACGTCCCACGTTCGACGGCCCGTTTGTGTCAACTGCAGACAGAAACATTCACCTTGTTCGTCAGACTGGGCAGTTTATCAAAAAGAATGGAAGATTATGGAGTATAAGACCTTGGACAGACTCACTTACACA
This sequence comes from Schistocerca americana, assembly GCF_021461395.2. Lineage (NCBI taxonomy): Eukaryota > Metazoa > Arthropoda > Insecta > Orthoptera > Acrididae > Schistocerca > Schistocerca americana. The sequence continues at coordinate 583,663,298 of NC_060122.1, read as the reverse complement.
GAGGCTAAACGCAAGTACGATCGACTTCACCCTGTGCGCATTTCATTGCCGTATGCTGCAGCAGCTTCGATGTCTGCATCCCTGGTGATGAGCCCCCAAGTTCCGCCACTTTTTGTGGGCCCTCCAGCCCGGCCGTCTATTCCTGCCCCCCTGGTAGTTGGGGGAACACCCTCTTCCGTTGCTCCCCTGTTTTCAACATCGCGAGTAACAACCCCTCCTTCTTTGGGGACTTCAGTCCCCACCTCTGTGCCGGAGAAGTGCCCGCCTCCTCTGCTCCCCTCGCGTGGAAGGGATCGCTTGATCGCTTGGTGCCCTCCCTTCCATGGTTACTGCCTCTCCAGATGTCAGCCAGTGGCTGAAAAAGCCACCACCTGAGGGCTGTAGGGCTTCCCGGTCTCCCTCGGTCCATGAGACTGGATCGGAAAAGTCCACCCAGCCTGATAAACTGAGGGACAAACGGGACCATACCAAAAAGAAGAAAAAGCAAAAGGAGAAGGACATAGAGACAGAAAAGGAGTTCACCACTGCACCTGAAGATGATGTGGAGCATCTAGCGTCCACTCAGGAGCTAGATGTTGCTCGACCCGCAGCTCCTATGGAAGTTGATCAGGCTACTTCGCAAACGGTGGAGGCGAGCGCTTCTAAGGCGTAACCTATCCCCCCCTCTCCCAGGTTCTTTCATGTCTTCACAGTCGGATACCATTATCCTTCAATGGAATTGCCATGGTTTTTTCCACCATCTTGCTGAGTTGAAACAGCTTTTGTGCCGCTTCCCTGCCATTTGTCTGGCCCTACAGAAATCCTGGTGTCCTGTTCGGCGGACCCCCTCCCTCTGTGGAGCAAACAGGCCTGGTGGGAATTATATGTTGCCACCATAGGTTCCCGCACCTCCCCCATCTCAGGTGTCGTCGCAGGTTCGGCACATTTTTGGCTTTCGCCCTCATGCGTCTGTCCCTTGCCTTTCTCCTCGGGGTACACTTTGTTCTGACCTGATCGCCATCGCCAAACATCTGGCAGAGTACTTCGCTCGTAGTTCCACAACAGCAGGCTACAGCGCAGAATTCCACGCCATTAAAGAGCAGGCTGACTGTACGCAGTTGTCGTTTCGCACACACCGTTGGGAATGATACAATGCCCCGTTTAGTGAATGGGAGTTCCAAAGTTCCCTTACAGCTTGCCCCGGTACCTCTCCAGGTCCAGACCGAATTCACAACCAGTTTCTTCGCCATTTCTCAGCGCACTGTCAGGGGGAATTACTCATCCTGTTTAACCGCATCTGGACGGAGGGCGTTTTCCCAACTCGTTGGCAGGATAGCGTAACCATCCCGGTGCTGAAACCTGGTGCATATCCGCTAGTGGTTGATAGCTATTGCCATATCAGCCTTACCAACATTATGTGCAAACTCCTGGAACGGATGGTGAGTCGGTGGCTCATGTGGATCCTCGAAGCTCAGGGCCTCCTGGCCCAGCAACAAGGGGCTTCTGTCAGGGCTGCTCAGCGATCGACAATTTAGTCTCGCTAGAGTCGGCTATTCGTACCGCTTTTACTTGGCGAGAACATCTAGTTGCTGTTTTCTTTCATCTTCGGAAGGCGTACGATACCACCTGGCGCCATCATATCCTTGCTACGCTGCACGAATGGGGCTTACAGGGTCCACTTCTGATTTTTCTACGGAATTTTCTCTCCAATCGCTCCTTTCGGGTTAGAGTTGGCACTTATTTTAACTCTGCTCATATTGAAGAGAACGGTGTCCCGCAGGGCTCGGTTCTCAGTGTTCCCCTCTTTTTGGTGGCGATTAATGGTCTTGCGGCTGCGGTGGGCTCATCGGTCTGTTCCTCTCTATATGCCGATGACTTTTGTCTTTATTACAGTTCCCCAAGCATCAGTGTTGCTGAACGGCAGCTGCAGGGAGCTATCCGTAAGGCACATTTTTCGGCCTGCAACCATTGTTTTCAGTTCTCAGCCACTAAGACCCAAGTGATGCATTTGTGTCGTCGTTGAATGATCCACCTCCATCCAGAGCTCTACCTTGCCGATGAACTCCTTCATAGTGAGGAGACGCATCGCTTTCTTGGCATGCTGTTTGATGCTCAGCTCACTTGGACACCTCACCTTCGCGAGCTTAAACAGCGGTACTGGCGGCACCTCAACATCCTTCGCTGCCTCAGCGACACCGTTTGGGGGGCTGCACAAACAATCCACCTACAGCTTTATAAGGCCTTAGTCCAGTCCCGTCACGACTACAGGAGCGTGGTGTATGACTCAGCAGCACCTTGAACGTTGCAGATCCTCGACCCGATTCTCCATTGTGGCGTCAGACTGGCAACAGGTGCCTTCCGCATTAGTTTGGTGACTAGCCTTCTTGTAGAAGTTGGAATCCCTCCCCTATGATTCCGCCGACAACAGTTGCTTGGGTCATACATCGCCCGCGTCCATGCCTCGCCCGACCACCCAAACCTGAGGCTCCTTTTTCCATCTTCTGCACTCCCCTCCCCACGACGGCATCCTAGGTCGGGTCTCCCGATCACGGTCCGCGTTCGTTCCCTTCTCTCGTCACTCTAGTCCATTTTTTCCTTTCTCCATCCTTCCGGCCCTCTTCTTCTACCCCTCCTTGGTCCCTCCCTCGCTTGCGGCTTTGCTTGGATTTGTCCTGTGACTCCAAGTCCTCCATTCCATCTGCAAGTCATCGTCAACAATTCCTGGCTCTTCTTGCCTCGTTCCGCGATGCAGATGTAGTCTACACCGATGGTTCTGTGGTCGATGGACGCACTGTGTTTGCTTTCATCCACGGCAACTACATTGAGCAGCATTCCCCGCCTTGTGGGAGCAGTGTTTCCAATGCGGAGCTGGTTACTCTTTATCGTGCACTCGCTCACCTTTCCTCCTGCCCTGGGGAGTCATTTGTCATATGCAGTGACTCACTGAGTGGATTGCAAGCAGTCGACCAGTGTTTTTGTTGGGAACCTTTGGTGCACGGTATTCAAGATGCTGTTTTTGCTCTCGCCAAGTGTGTTCGTCCAGCGATGTTTATGTGGACCCCGGGCCACATCGGCATTCCAGGAAACGAACGTGTCGATCGGTTGGTCAAGCAGGCCACCACTTCGCCACCCCTGGAGCTTGGTCTCATGGAAAGAGACCTCCGGTCAGCCCTGCATCACAAGGTCCGCAATGTCTAGAGCTCTGAATGGTCTGCCTTGAACACGCCAAATAATCTGCGCATGGTAAAGTCGTCCACGGCCATATGGAACTCATCCATGGTGTATACGACCCGGGACATCCGGGAAAACGCGGGAATTTTTTCATCCGGGAGAAAACCGGGAAAAACCCGGGAATTTTTCATTGTTTTAGTTACCAGTTAAATTTTTGTGATTTTGACTGGTAAGGACCAATATTCTAATGAAGGATATTACTGTATCCCGCTTCTGCAGAATAATACTGCAGCAACAAAACATGAACGAGAGAGAGAAAAAAAAAGAAACGAAAATAAAAAATAAGTTGCAAAGGAAATGCGCCGTATGCCACAACAAAACACAGTTCTCATGCAAGCGTCTGCCAACCAAAGTGTGTCAAAGGCTTTAGGAAGAATATGCAGTGCTTCCTAACAACAAATTGCCTCCGGAGCGGGATGTGACAGCTGTTTACATTAGATTAATTTGAGCAGTTGCGGGCAGGCTCTTGCGCATGCGCAGTTGAGTCACGTATCAGTAGTACCTTCTCCCGCTTCTGGCTACAGATGTATGGCTGGGCGCCACTATCTAAATTACTCCAGTTTGGAAATATCGTAGATCCGGGGCTGATGCACAGAACAGTCTGAGTTGTAGTGGGGAGGTGAGTAGTCTCCACGTGACCTGTGTTTACGTTTAGTGATTCTGCTATTTCCTCTTCGTTTATTGCTCTCACATTAAATGAAAACAAAACGAATTTCTGTGGCCGAGAGCTACCAAATGAATTGAAATACGTTTGCATAATTACGGAAGGCTAAAATATGTTGTTAGTTTCAGGTTTTATTTCCATCTTTCTGACAATCAAGCATCAATCGCCTTGCAGAACAATGAAGTTATTTTTGTCGGTTTGCTAAAGAGATTTGGTTTTTAATAATCTTTTGCGCTGAGGCAGTCAATTTATTTGAAACGAAGTGTTTAATTTCACACTGTTGGCTAGTTTCAACTGTTCGGTGCATTTCAAGTGCATGTTTTCCATCTTCTAGCTCATAAGGCATTATGCCAGAAAGAACCAAACATGAGATAGTACAGTACTGGTACTCAAGAAAATTTACATCTGGATCTGGACATACGATTGTGCACTTTAAGGCGAATTACACATTTTAGTATGGTTCACGAAATTCCGATGCTCTTGAAGTATCCTTTGATGTCTTGTTTCTGTTATGACATAATGCAAGATCTTTTAATGTTTTACACATACGAACATGCGGGCTTCCTGCATCATCGTAGGTGCGAGGGCGCAGTGACGCCTGTAATCTGGTGCTCCCTGGCAACTGCTGAAACAAACCAATTTCTAACAGGTCACGGGAAAATATTGTGAATCATGGTTTGAAAAGTGTTACTTTCAAAGTAAATTTCCTTTTACGCAAGATGAACTATGTGCGAGAATGTAGGATGAATTTCTTAAATCACAGAGCGTTTGCTCTCATTTAAAAATCAACTCTTTGAGGACGACCATCTAGAAGAATTTCGAGCTCAGAACATCAGACATTTACGTCGTTATTAAAAATTTTACTGGCACATTTATGTGATGTATCTTAAAGTGTAACACGCGCAAAAAGATCAGGATTATATGTGGAAGCTTTGTTTTTCTTGTAGCAACACTACATATATTAATTTAAACCATTAACTTTTCTTTTATGTGTGTTCGCGCTACTGAAGAATGATCTTGCTGCTGGTTGACTACGTCACGTGTCCTATGCTGTCATCAGCTGGCAAGATGATGTGATATGAGCTATGACTGGCTTACAAAAGCTCGTCATAATCTCGATTTCATTGCTTTGGAAAGTAACAGGCTGTGTTTGGTGAGCCGGCCGTGGTGGCCGTGCGCTTCTAGGTGCTCCAGTCCGGAGCCGCGCTGCTGCTGCGGTCGCAGGTTCGAATCCTGCCTCGGGCATGGGTGTGTGTGATGTCCTTAGGTTAGTTAGGTTTAAGTAGTTCTAAGTTCTAGGGGACTGATGACCACAGCAGTTGAGTCCCATAGTGCTCAGAGCCATTTTTTGTGCTTGGTGAAATTCGAATTTATACCTCCGTAACACAAAAACATGCAGCGTACATGTTTTACGTTTTATCTGTGCAACTGGGTTTTATCACTCACTCTAGTGTGGACGCTCTTGCATGATTTTTCAGGCTACACCCACTCCAGCGACTTTTAATTGTGACGTGGATACCAAAATAGTGTCTTTTATGGTAACAAGTTGTGTTGGTACCTCTGTCAATGCTTTCCAGCTGGAGGTTCTTCGTTTGTAGTTGAGTGGTTGATGTTTTACCTGATCCATCAACCACTGCAGTCTGTTTTACTCTAGTCAACTATTTGCTCTGCTCCTTTTAAGTGTCCTCTGTTTTGTGTTATTGCGGTGTTCATTTTAGCTCTGTACCCCTTGGTGTTCCCTCCCTCTGGGTGCAGAGGTTACGCTTTTACTGTATAGGCCTTTTACAAGTATGTCTGTTTGGAACAGGGGACTGATGACCTCGATGTTTAGCCCCCATCAAACCCCAAAACCAACCAACCAACCAACTCCAGGTATAAAGCTATTTTGCAAGACCAAAATGAAACTTTATTTGTCAGTTAGAAACAGCTGTGATGTTCATGATGTAGCTCATTACAAGACATACTGCAAAATATTAAAGACAATAATATGGAGACCAAAGAAAATTGCATTAGGAGGAAAAAACGGTCACATCTGGTAACAAAATAGACAGTACAGGATGTAATGAATCAAAGATGAGGAGAACCATATGTCATTAAGAATAAGTTTGAATTGGTAACAATGTGCAAAATGTTGCAAGACTACAAGCATTTCAAAAACTGTTACTGAAAACATGGGGTTGTCAGGTCATGTAGATGTCACCAATACCTCAGACTAGCCATTACAAATACTTAAGTAATGAATTGACCCACAGTACACTAGGAGAAGTAATGTCCAGCATAAAAACATTTAAAATAAAAATTTCTAGTGGTTATAATAAAATACAAATAAAATTACAGTGTGTTCTTCAGAGTTTAGTAACATATTAAGTCACTTGTGTAAGCAGCCAATCATTTTTTCATTGGAACATTTCCTGACTGGCTGAAGTAGCTGAAGTTAAGCCTAAATATATGAAAGCAGATACAAAAATACTGTCAAACCCCCATAGGTTTCACTTTTGCCAGACTTCTTGAAAATGTTAGAGAAGGAAATAAACAAATGGCTTCTCAACCATCTTACTACAAATATTAGATAAGATTTGTGTCTAAGGTTGTACCTAGAGTTTTTGTTTTGAATATTCCTATTCTGTTTGCCATGGGTTTATTTATCGATTGTATGTTATTTTATCTTACTTCATTTTTAGTTCACTGTTGCTGTTTGAATTTATATATTGTCATTTTATCCTTCGGAGTTAGTGGTGATGTGAACACTAGAAAATGGAAGTGAAGAAATCAGAACATAAATGACATATTTTTCTGTTTTGAGTTCAATAGAGGGGTGACAGCAGTGGATGCAGCCGAAAACCTTTGCGTCTTGTATGGGTATATTGCTGTTGGACAGGGCATGACAAGGAAATTGTTTTCTTGTTTTAAGGAGCATTTTAAGGAGGATAATTTTGAAATTAGTGATTCTCCATGTTACGAAGATCTTTGGGGTTTGATGGAGATCCACAATGATACACATCAGCGTACTCCAGAACTTTAAAATATGCTGGGCTGTGATCATTCCACCATCATGTGACATTTGCTTGCACTCAGGTGTACTGGTACGCATGCTCTAAGCCAAAATCACAAAAATCAGCAGGTGGCTCTATGTGGATCTCTGCTTGCTTGTCATCAATTGGCTTGCGAACAACACTGACCATTCCTGTCCTATACTGTTATGAGAGATGGTGTCTTCATGCGAATATAAGGAAAAGAAAGGAATGGTTGAGCACAAATAAAGCAGCAGCTCCCCCTGCAGAAACCTGCATGCATCCACAAAAGATAATAATATGCATGTTGTGGAACAGTGATGATGTGGTATCTACTACAAAGTGCTTCCCTGAGATGTAACCATCATTGCTGACATTTGTTGGTAACAACAGAGGTGTCTTGCAGAGGCAGTCCAAGAACAATGACGAAGAAGACTGCGTGAAGTGATTCTACCCCACGATAATACTCTATACAGGAGTTGGAAAGTCTCTGCACCTACCTTATTCATCTGATCGTGTGCTCTCAGACTTTCCACCTTCTCCACTTTCTACCATAAAACTTCCAAGGAATTTCTTTTCCAGATGAAAATGTACTCTGAACATGGCTCGCTGAGTTCTTCGGCTCAAAACCATGTAATGTAACTGTGAAATCGAAAAATTGACCCAGCATTGGCAGACTCTTGTAAATACTGAGGGAGAATATATTATTAACGACTTAAGTCTCTGGGGTGTGTGTGTGTGTGTGTGTGTGTGTGTGTGTGTGTGTGTGTGTGTGTTTATTTTCAAAGTCATAGTTGGGATATCTAAAGTATTCAGGTTTGAGGAGGCTGAGATTTGACTGAGTAAATCAGAATTTTAAAATAATACAGTATAACTGGAAATGTCACAAAATGGTTCAAATCCTTTCTCTGTGACAGGAAATAATGGGTATCATTAGGAAAGAGTCCTGTGTAAAGCTATCAGTCTTTGTTAAACTGCAAACTAGACATCTGTGGTGTCCCACTAGGACCCATCTTTGAACCCTTAATTTTCTTTTGTATATTAATGACCTTTTATCAGTAAAATTGCTTGATAATAAATCCAGTTTAGTGGAACATACCAGACACATGGTGAAGTGCCAAAACAAATCTCAATTTGTAATATGGATGCTGCCAGACGTAAACTAATGAACCAAAACATCACTCTTCATAATAGTATGTTGGCCCACCTTTGGAATGCAGTACAGCAGTGATTCAATGCGGCATGGATATGAGAAGTCTTTGGTTGGTTTCTGTAGGTATGTAGCACCAGATGTCAATCCATTAATCATGAAATTACTGTAAACTATGGGCTGCTGGTTTGTGGGCGCAGAGCTGCTGTTGGTGACACAAATGTGTTTAACCAAATTGATATCAGGTAATTTGGTGACCAAGACATCGTAATGTACCATGTGTAACAATAAATGTGTTTCATTTGACCGGATGACATATTTTGATGATCCGTACAATTACAATCGATGATGTCATTTGGATCAACAGGAGATCTCGAGGGGTCATCTGGTCTGGCAGCCCACGCCCAGCAGTGTGCACTTAATGGTGTGCTCCATTTACAGAGCGAGCAAGCAAGCCTCCGTCCTCCAAGTTCTGCTATGAAACATGGGCATCCAACATGTGGATACATACTTGAGGTTTCACTGTCCTTTAGGTGCTTTCCATAGGTGTTTATGATAACAGGATGTAAACTGTAGGCCAACTTTGCCATTTCCAAGATAGACATTCTCAGGCAGTGAGCCATAACATTTTGGCTCTTGCTGAACTATCCACACCAACCAGGATGGGATACACTGATTAAGATAACTCGGTGACTGACAGATTATAGCAGCAGAGGGCAGTGTTGCCAGCATGCAGCGAATGATGCTAGAGTAGGCTGTGCATGTACATGCCAAAGGCGCAGAAAGAATAAGGACTGACTTGTAACTGGTGCCTACCATTTGACTTGCTAAATTGTCAATCTAAAAATTATTTCAATTGGAGAATTCTCATCTCGGGTCATGCGTCAGTGCTTGTAGATGACAATGGTCATGCGTTTGCAATTTGGGCATGTTTGGATGTGTGCGTTTCTTTTACATGTGATGACAGTCTGATAGCTATCCAACTACCTAACTGATAGCTATCCAACTAACATGCATGTCCACTGCATATACTGTCTGTGTGTGAAGAGTAGCAGTCTGTACTAATTCATACTGCTCCTCCTTCCCTGATTTGCGCTTTGTCAGTCACCTATATCAGAGTATTTCTTCATTTACGGACAATATTTTTGCTAATATAACTCTCGATTGGAGTCTGCTCTGCTTCTATGCTTACTGCATCCATGCAAAAACAGCATTCCAACTTGCAGTGGGCAGTGGTCATAATATTTCGGCTCATTGCTGCATGTTACATAAGGATGATAAAGGTAGCATACTTTGCTTTTATTCCATAATGTTATGTGGGTTCATTTTTGGGAACTCATAAATCAGAGTCCAAAAGCATGTAATACAAATAATACGTGACGTGAACTCAAGTATGTTCTGCAAAGACCTGTTCAGAGATACTGACTACTTCTGCCCGAGATATTTATTCGTTAATGAAATTTGTCATAAAAAACATATTTCTGTTAAAACCAACAGCTCTGTATTCTATAAGAATAATTTTCGCAGAATTTTAAGGTCTTGGTCTATTATTCAATAACAGGTATTTTAAATACTTTACTACTAATAAAGTTAAGTTTCAGAGGAGCCTTAACTATGTACTGACAACCAGCTCCCTCCTCATTCAAGGTAGTTTGTAGTAGTGGCTGTGTCTATATTACGAGGGCAGTTCAATAAGTAATGCAACACATTTTTTTTCTGAAACAGGGGTTGTTTTATTCAGCATTGAAATACACCAGGTTATTCCCCAATCTTTTAGCTACACAACACTATTTTTCAACGTAATCTCCATTCAATGCTACGGCCTTACGCCACCTTGAAATGAGGGCCTGTATGCCTGCACAGTACCATTCCACTGGTCGATGTCGGAGCCAACGTCGTACTGCATCAATAACTTCTTCATCATCCGCGTAGTGCCTCCCACGGATTGCGTCCTTCATTGGGCCAAACATATGGAAATCCGACGGTGCGAGATCGTGGCTGTAGGGTGCATGAGGAAGAACAGTCCACTGAAGCTTTGTGAGCTCCTCTCGGGTGCGAAGACTTGTGTGAGGTCTTGCGTTGTCATGAAGAAGGAGAAGTTCGTTCAGATTTTTGTGCCTACGAACACGCTGAAGTCGTTTCTTCAATTTCTGAAGAGTAGCACAATACACTTCAGAGTTGATCGTTTGACCGTGGGGAAGGACATCGAACAGAATAACCCCTTCAGCGTCCCAGAAGACTGTAACCATGACTTTACCGGCTGAGGGTATGGCTTCAAACTTTTTCTTGGTAGGGGAGTGGGTGTGGCGGCACTCCATTGATTGCCATTTTGTTTCAGGTTCGAAGTGATGAACCCATGTTTCATCGCCTGTAACAATCTTTGACAAGAAATTGTCACCCTCAGCCACATGACGAGCAAGCAATTCCGCACAGATGGTTCTCCTTTGCTCTTTATGGTGTTCGGTTAGACAACGAGGAACCCAGCGGGAACAAACCTTTGAATATCCCAACTGGTGAACAATTGTGACAGCACTACCAACAGAGATGTCAAGTTGAGCACTGAGTTGTTTGATGGTGATCCGTCTATCATCTCGAACGAGTGTGTTCGCACGCTCCGCCATTGCAGGAGTCACAGCTGTGCACGGCCGGCCCGCACGCGGGAGATTAGACAGTCTTGCTTGACCTTGCGGCGATGATGACACACGCTTTGCCCAACGACTCACCGTGCTTTTGTCCACTGCCAGATCACCGTAGACATTCTACAAGCGCCTATGAATATCTGAGATGCCCTGGTTTTCTGCCAAAAGAAACTCGATCACTGCCCGTTGTTTGCAACGCACATCCGTTACAGACGCCATTTTAACAGCTCCGTACAGCGCTGCCACCTGTCGGAAGTCAATGAAACTATACGAGAAGAAGCGGGAATGTTTGGTGGAAATATTCCACAAGAAATTTCCGGTTTTTTCAACCAAAATTGGCCAAGAAAAAAAATGTGTTGCATTACTTATTGAACTGCCCTCGTATTAATAATTTCAAATATTGTAAGTGTTTCATAAAATCTGACTTTGGTACTTCTTCACTTACATAATGTGATCAGTGTAAATAAGTGTTGTAAACTTTTTGTCTCTTTTGTAATGCATGGGTACAATAGCCGAAGAACTATCATATGCACCTTAGTGTACTGTACGTTTATGTTTTTGGGACCAGATGAGGGCAAGACTACTCCTGGAAGTGGGCATTTAGGAGTGTATGAAATTATTGAATAAGAACAATAGGGTGCTTTCCAGAAGCTGGCATGTATGCCATGTTTATTCAGAAAATCTATCACTAGGGGCTATGAAGTATGGGGCCAGAGTGGTCACCACCAGACTAAGGGGCATGTTTTTCAAGAGAGGGATGGGAAGGCATGCCTGCGTCGGTCAGTGGCTGTCTGCAAGACAGGCAGAGGTTTGTCCCAGCTCACACTTGCAAGTCCACTTTGCAGCCCCCACGTGACCATTTGCAGTCCTCAGGTTGATTACTTGAGGATACTGGAAGCGTATTTCCGTCAGCAACACCGCACCAGGACATCACCCTTTCAGCGATACTATGCGTCTAGCCCAAGCCTGGTCATGACTCTTCAGTAGAACAGTTACTCCACTATGAGATTTTCACTCTGCAGCGGAGTGTGCGCTGATATGAAACTTCCTGGCAGATTAAAACTGTGTGCCCGACCGAGACTCGAACTCGGGACCTTTGCCTTTCGCGGGCAAGTGCTCTACCAACTGAGCTACCGAAGCACGACTCACGCCCGGTACCCACAGCTTTACTTCTGCCAGTACCTCGTCTCCTACCTTCCAAACTTTACAGAAGCTCTCCTGCGAAACTTGCAGAACTAGCACTCCTGAAAGAACGGATATTGCGGAGACATGGCTTAGTTCGAGTCTCGGTCGGGCACACAGTTTTAATCTGCCAGGAAGTTTCATATCAGCGCACACTCCGCTGCAGAGTGAAAATCTCATTCTGGAAACATCCCCCAGGCTGTGGCTAAGCCATGTCTCCGCAATATCCGTTCTTTCAGGAGTGCTAGTTCTGCAAGTTTCGCAGGAGAGCTTCTGTAAAGTTTGGAAGGTAGGAGACGAGGTACTGGCAGAAGTAAAGCTGTGGGTACCGGGCGTGAGTCGTGCTTCGGTAGCTCAGTTGGTAGAGCACTTGCCCGCGAAAGGCAAAGGTCCCGAGTTCGAGTCTCGGTCGGGCACACAGTTTTAATCTGCCAGGAAGTTTCATATCAGCGCACACTCCGCTGCAGAGTGAAAATCTCATTCTGGAAACATCCCCCAGGCTGTGGCTAAGCCATGTCTCCGCAATATCCGTTCTTTCAGGAGTGCTAGTTCTGCAAGTTTCGCAGGAGAGCTTCTGTAAAGTTTGGAAGGTAGGAGACGAGGTACTGGCAGAAGTAAAGCTGTGGGTACCGGGCGTGAGTCGTGCTTCGGTAGCTCAGTTGGTAGAGCACTCGCCCGCGAAAGGCAAAGGTCCCGAGTTCGAGTCTCGGTCGGGCACACAGTTTTAATCTGCCAGGAAGTTTCAGTTACTCCACTGTTTGAAAAATTTTCTCTCATTTAGTTTGCTTGCCAAACATGCAGACATTTTGTGACAAGTTTGTTATTACCTGTTAAATGAAAATATGATTGAAATTGTTTGACGTATTCCACTTCTGTGTGGATAATATCATTTAGGACCTGTGGCAGTATGTCTTTCAATTTTGTCAATATGTGTTAGGTATTCCTGTTTATATTCTCATTAAGTTGATGATGTATGTGCTGAAGGTTGAGCTAGCGAATAAACCTCTGCAGAAGTGTTGCACAATCTGGTCGTGGCTGGCTGCTGTGTTGACACAATATTCTGCCTTAATTATTTGGCAGCCAGGATTATGAAAATGACCTGGTGGTTTCTGCTGGGGTATGCTAGTGTCCTAAAGTTGATACAGTCAATAAACTGGATAATATTGCCTGAGAAAAGTTTACAGAACAAGGTAAAGCTTAACTAGAAGATATTTGGCATACACCAGTGTGATACCATGTAATTAAAAAAGAAAAAGAAAATCTGCAACATGATTAAATGTAAAACAGTATGTAACAAAACAAGTATTTTATCCCAGTGTTCTAGCTTATACTTTTCATACAGATGAATGTGTGGCCAGAATCGTTCTGCATATTGAAGAGTGTTTTGTCAGTGAAACAGATTTGTCTTTACACTGCTGCTTGTGAAACCTACTGCCTCAGATACACAGGTCTGTGGACAACTGTTTTGCAGCTATCATTGTATGTGGTCATGAAGCTGAACCCAGGTATTGGCACTGTTGTGGAGTAATTGCTCGAGATTGACTTTATTCAGTGCTCTGACATTTCCTGTATGTTGGTGACATCACCAAAGCCTTTAAAGAACTCTTTGTCTCACATTCACCACTGTCGAATCTGTACTCTTCCAGATAGTTTTCAAGGCAAGATATTATGCTATCTTCATGAGAGTTTTTAATGACATCTTAGTGCCATCACATTGTAAACTTCACTAAGAGGCTGCATTCTGCTGACAGAGAAAATGCAAATGGAACTGGGACATGATAAATCTAATTAATTGTTATTCTCTGTCTTTCAGTCATGTGCTATTCAAGGTCCATGGACTGTACTTGTGTAAGCAGCGAACTTTCTGTTCCTCAGGAAAAGGTAGTGGTAGTTTAAAGTTTCTCTCTTTTTAGCTTTCAATTGCCTTCTTTTTTGGTTAGACTCAACCTTTTGGATACAAGTTTTGACAATCTGAGGCATACTTTGAAGTGTCTTTTAGTTTTGGTACTGCTACACAGTACAACATAAAAAACTGTGAGACATGGCCAGAAAGTAAGTGTACTGTGACTGTAATGGGCTGTGGGTTTTTACTTTTTGAGGTTTAGTAACACTGAGTGGTAGGCTGGGATCCCCTGACCAGAGCGAGCATCACAGGAGCATGGTAGTGTGTAATTTCATGTTGTAGTGTCCAGTCGCATGAAACATGTAGGTAGGAAAACCGACAAAGTGCGAGCCATGTGCCTTGATCAACTTCCTAATTGTGGAAAGAATAACACCTAATGAAATTTATTTTGTGTATCAAAGTGGTTTACATTGAAGGTGTTATGAACAGAATGGGTGTACTGAAGTGGTGTAGGGAGTTTAGGGGAGGCAGAACAAATGTTTATGGCAAACAGAGGAGTCTAAGACCTTTCATTTTGACTGATGGGTGGCTGCAAAAAAATTGAGGAAACTGTTCGTGAAAGCTGTTGATTGACAATGGATGACATTTTGCAATGTTTCCACAGCTCTCCATAGCTCTCTTATAAGAGATACTCACAGAAACATTAGGGTACCAGAAACTGTGTGCAAGATGGGTCCCAAAACAGTTGACAGAGCAGCACACGAGAAATCAGGCCAGTTGCGCCTGTGAGTTTCTTGAGTGTCTTGAATTGGAAGTTGAGGGTTTTCTGAGCTCTGTTGTGACTGGAAATGAAACGTAGGTGGCTCATTAAATGCCTGAGACAAAAAGACCATCATCAGGTGGTGTCATACCAATACCCCATCTGCCAAAAAATTAAAACTGCAATTTTGGGCAAAAAATTTTGGCCTAAGTTTTGTGGGACTGAAAAGGCATAATTTTGGTTGAATTTGTGCCTCCGGGTGAGACCATCAATGCACAACAATATTGTGAGGCCTTATAAAATAAACCAAAATGAGCATTTGAGACAAAAAGAGGGGAATGCCAACAAAAGGAGTGTGCTTGTTGTTGACAATGTACGTCCTCATACAGCCTTAGCCACCAGGACGTGTGGTTGCAGTGATGTTTATGTGTAACACAGCTCCATGTACAGGTGGTGCTGTCTTGAATACAAAAAGTTATAGAAATGATAGGACTAGGATGGACTGTACTGGGTGGGTAAGTCATAGGCGCACTTTCAAAAAGCTACAACCTATTTGGCAAAGGAGTGGAAACACAAGTGGCATGATGATGGACCACATTCGTTAATTGGGAGAAGAGAATAGCTAAGCAGTGTCTAATTTTGTGTGATTGGCTTAATACATGTTTCTGTGAATATTATAGTGGTCTTTGTGGGAACTGGTGTTCTAAGCAGGATAATGTGGTTGTTGTAATGTTTCGTCTCCTTAAAGCCGTAATCACATGTATCATGTAGTTGCGTGCAAAATGATTTTCCTCAGTTCCATCCTTTATAAATACAGAGGAGAGTACAGCTATACTAACATTAGGGAACCTAGAACATATGAACTGCTGTCCTATTCAAATGCAACTGATCCTATTCAAATGCAACTGATATTTTGATTCAATTTTATGAAGGAGTGTGATAGTATTACTGCAATGAGTAGGAAGATTAATTCCTTTAAAGTATTGTGTTGCAAAATTTCCACTGTCACTGAGGTATTAGTTTAACACAATCACAGTTAATTCTTTCTTCATTCATGACAAAAATGAGGTAGCACTAAATAGCAAATGTTGATGCAGCAAACTACAAAAATGTCTTACAAACTACAACAATGTCTTAATTGGAAAAATGACTCACTACTAAATAAATGATGTGCTTCTGCTATACAATGCCTCTTTAGCTTTGCATTTATCAATATTGATAATACAGGAGATGTTGAGTTACAGACAGACGCAACAAAAACACTGCTCTATGTTTGAGCTTTCAGCCAAATACCTCCTTCTGAGGTGCAAAAACACACACACACACACACACACACACACACATTCAGTAGTCTCTGAGGCTGACTGATTAGCAATCTCTCCTTTTCTTAATATTATCAATCCCATACTCTGAGATGCCCTTATTAAAGGTATGATTCCAGTTAACTGTCTCAATGACTTTATACGCGCTTTATTATAGTTTCCAGAGGCTCCGACTGAGCTGGTGGTATAGTGCTGCAGTACCTACCAGAGTTGTCTTAATAGACAAAAACAATACCTTTCATGTACTATAATGGCTAACATTCAAAATTGTACTACATGTTTTTTTGATACAATAGTGTTTTACTTTTGGGTATGCTACATGTAACGAACTGCACAGTCCTACTTTTACTTTTGCTTTAATATACTGGTTGTGGATTATAAATTTTCTCTTGACTTTTTCAAGTATGAAATGTTTTTTATAGCATTGTGTTGGGATTGTGAGCTGCCAGGACACTTCCGTGGAACAATGCTGGAAAATGCGAAGAACCTTCTAATTAAAAAGGTGCAGGAAGAAATCCATCTACCAAAAGTACCTCAAACATTAAAGGAAAAGAAAAAACCTATTAAACTCAAACAACTACTTTCATCACCAGTTGTTACTGGATCACCATTCAGAATAGCCATGAAGAGAAAGCTACAGAATTTTATAAGTAAGTTGTATTTTCTTCCATAAATACATTTTTTCAATTGCAAAGTTAACCGACTTAGATTGCTCATTTTGGCAAATTCATTAAATTTTCATTTGTTAATGTCAGTGACATGTTTTAAACTTGGGCAGTGAGGGACATGGTGTATAACTTACTAAAGAGCTTTGTTAAAATGTATGAAGCCTGCTGTGTTTTAACACTAAATTTAAAGATATTTACTTTTATTTCAGATACAACAAAAGAAGATAAGGAAAATATCTGTATTACAGTAAATCCTTCTTTGTCAGATACACCGAAAAGAAATGTAAATTTCTCTTCAGCTGACCCACAAAAACCATACAATGATGTTATTAGAAGGATGAATACGGGAAATCCTCGGCCTATGTTAGGCTTTACACAAAACAAACCGTGCTTTTACAGAGACAGAAATGTTCATCAAAATTGGAAAGAACCAGACTTCAGCAATTCTCCATTGCAAAATAGGAATTACCCTATTACAGCAGAAAGCTCTCATTTTGTATACAGAGAGGTAACAGAGAGAAGACCTCTACAATCTGGACCCTTCTTCCCTCCAGGTGTGCATTATGGTCCAGTAAGGCAGAGAGAAATGAGCCGTCATAACAGAAGGCACAGGCCATATTATTAGTATGAATTATTACATAGCAGTTCATTACTACAACAGAATGCTCCATATTCTCTGAACATAATAAACACTGCTTCAGAAATTTTAGTGCTGAGTGTTGTTTTTAGTGTTATTAAGACAGTGATATGTATGGCTGTGATTGAAACAGGTGTGTTATCATTGGCAATTTTTTGTGAAGTAATAAAACTGTTAAGCAGCTCTGCTTTTAAACATGAATGAAATTGGGGTACAGGGCTGTATTGTCTGGAGTGTAAAACAATTGTTATTTCTAAGATTCCTGGAAGTGTACATGGAAACACTGCCATATATAACCAAATATTGCACCTTCTTTTTACACAATGCAGACAATTAAGGAGGGTGAGAAATAAGTGGAACCATGAGGACCCAGTGTGCAGAGATATCAACAGCAAGAAATGCAACAAAAGTTAAAGCCTAAGCTTAAATTTGGTCTTTGATGCCCTCTTACAATGTACTTCCTATATGTTTATTCTCCTCTGTATGATTCTGTATGTCCTTACCCCTGACATTTCTCAAGTAACTGAGTAAGGAATCTTTAGGTTCAGAACTGTATTGTGGGGCTATTTTAAGATGTAATTATTAGGAAACTGTACTTAAAAAGACTGAAGCTGTACTGTTTGCTACTTTTTTTCAGGTATTTGCCTTGTTTTTGAAGTTTTTAAAGATTATAATGTTATTTTTGTTGTGAATATTTTTTGTAATTTCTGTTGCTGTTTCTACTTATCTTATTCCACTGTTATAAGCAGTCATTTTCTGTTTCAATTTACAATGTTTTGTGATATGCAGTAATGAATACCAGTACGAGTGTTAGAGAACATCTGTGACACCATCTCCATCTATGTTCATTTTAATTTAATGGGAGATGGTGTGAATCTTTCAAAATGAAATATTGCAAAATTGATCTTGCAGGTATGTAAATGACATTCTGGTAATAAAAAGAGCTATTTTATTTTAGTGTTTGTACTTTTCTTGAAAGTAATGCATTATACTCGTTCTCTTATGTATGCTGATACATCTTCCACAGCTTCCTTCTACCATTTCTTTAGTAGTTTTTCAAATTTTCTTGGAATTACATATGAAATTATAATTATAGTATCAAATACACACAAGAATTGAATGCCCTTGAACTACTAGGGTAATAAATAAATGAGACATGTGGATCTTAATACACGTTCAAGCTATTTAGTAAACTGAAAAGTAACAACTGAAATACATGTTGTACTGGCTTTGGAAACTATTCTTAAACAAAATTACCGTACCTACTCTAGGGTTAATGCCACACAAGCTCATTGTTACTCAATGATGGACAAAGTAGTACACCAGCAGAGCTATGCAAATAAATCAGAATATAAACTGAACATAGGGGTATTGAAACGAAGGAAACAGTCCACTAACAATTTAATTAGACAACTTACATGTGGAACTATCATGACAAGTTATCTTTGGAAAAGACCACTATTAAAAATAAAATGAGAGGGAAAGGGGGTGAGGAAAGAGGATGGTAAGACGAAAGGATGCACTTCACATAATATTTGAATGGAGATGTGGACACTAGAAAATAGAAGGTCAAGTGGAGAAATTGGAACATGCCCAACATTCTTCTGTCAGAGTTCAGTAGAGGGGCGACAGCGGCGAAGATAGCCAGAAAGATTTGCGCCGTGTATTTGGATTCTGCCATCGAAGAGAGCACAGCAAGCAAATGGTTTTCTCATTGATCATTTTGAAATCAATAACTCCACATTCAGGAAGACCTTCAGGGATTGATGAAGATTATATGTATGCATGGTGTCTGCTCTTTTGAACATGTCCAAAAGAACAGACACCATGCAGCATCTGCAGCTGTGAAACATTACATGTAAACTGAAGGGGAAATCACTGCTGTCAGCTGCTGTGGGACATTAAGTGGAATCAGCAGTGACAAGAGAAAATGTGTACCAGACTGGAAGTTGAACCCTGTGTCCCGTGCGTAATAGGCACGTGTGGTAACCACTGCGCCATCCGGGACACAGTGTTATCACAACTGCACTGACTATCTAGGCGCACCTAACACCTGATCCACAGTCCCACCAAGTGCCACCTGTCCACAATCACTGTCCTTCATACTCCCTTTTGCTACTCAGAGCCGGCCGGAGTGGCTGAGCGGTTCTAGGTGCTACAGTCTGGAACCGTGTGACCGCTAAGGTCGCAGGTTCAAATCCTGCCTCGGGCATGCGTGTGTGTGATGTCCTTAGGTTAGTTAGGTTAGCTAGGGGACTGATGACCTCAGAAGTTAAGACCCATAGTGTTCAGAGCCATTTGAACCATTTTTTTGCTACTCAGAGATTCCCACAGGAGGTTGGATGTATTTGTGCATTCACACTGGAGAAGGTGCATCCATTTCCAAGCTAGGATTATCAATTATATGATAACTGGCGCTTGGTGGGATTGTGGATTGCCTGTGAGGTGTGTCGAGATAGTCTGTGCAGTTGCAATAACATTGTGTCTCAGATGGCTCATTGGTTATCACATCTACCTAGTAAGCAGGAGATCCTGGGTTCGACTTGTCGTTCGGTACAAGTTTTTGCTCTTCACTGCTGATTCAGCTTAATGTCCCACTGCAGTTGACAGCAGTGATCCCCCTTCAATTTACATTGATGAAGATCATTTAAATGCATTAATCCACAATGATCCATATCAGTGTACATGAGAACTGGCAAACGCAATAAACTGGGATTGTTTTCCACTGTTGTAAGACATTTGCATGCAACGGGGAAGGTTCAAAAATCAGGTGTTAATGCATGCTCTGAACGAAAATTGCAAAAATCAGTGGGTGGCCATATGTGCATCTCTGCTTGCTCATCATCAGTTAGTTGTAACAGCACCAACCATTCCTATCCTGTATCATTACTGGTGATGAGAAACGGTGTCTTTATGCTAACATCAGGAAACCAAAGGAATGGTTGAGCCCAAAAAAAAAACAGTGACTCCCCATACAAAGACCTGTACAAATCCAAAAGACAGTGTTGCGCATGTGTTGGAAGAATGATTGTGTGATGTACTACAAATTCAGTTGTGAAATTTTCTGACTTACAGAAAAGGTGGGATGCCATACTTGTATGCATGCAGTAGCTGAACCAAGAATATCTCAGAGGCAGGCTGAATTTGTGCATGATGAGTCAACCAGCATGTGGCATACACGGCCCACTTCAGGGGTGTGTGTGATGTCACAGAGTGCAGTGGCTCATGCAATCTTCAGAATGGCAATATCTGCTTCTGTATAACCACTGAGCATAAATCTTTGCTTTTGGTCAGTCTCCAAAGCCTGCCTCCATGTGCTTTGAGTTGTGTACCTGTGACCTCTGTTGAAATTATTGTCACATAATTAAATCTCAGCTGCCTCTTTTGTATCTGAACTACAAAACTGTCAGATCCGCAGGGAATACTGTAAACTCATGTCACTGTGTTGTCTGTAATACAGGATAATATTTCTTGAATCTTTGGAGTGGCTAGAAATATTTGTCTTAAGCCTTACATCTGAAGGATGCAGCCTATCTTAATTTCTGTCATGCCTCAGAGTGGAACAAATAAATCCTTTCGCTGTATCGGAGTCAGGATTATGCCTGAAAATATGAGTAATATTTTTTGCACTACAGCTGTTGCTCTTGTATGTATCTTAAATGCTACTGACCATTGTTGCCAATAATCATCTTAGCCATATATATTAATGTGTTCTACAGTTTAGTTGTGAACAGGCTGATGCCAGCTGTCTGCGAGTAGATATGTCCAGGCTGGTTCCCTATACATCAAGTGACCAAGCTGACTATCTGCCTTCCACTGTACATTGGTAGATTGGTTCAGGCTGGCTTCCAATACACTGAGTGACCAAGCTGTCTGCTTTCTACTCAACTAGCACATTGAAGAAAGATAGTTAGCTGTCCGTTTTGATCTCATTAGGAAATTTAGTGTTAAGGTAAATACAGTTCGTGAAAACTGCTGCATTCATTCATAATGAGTCTGTATTATGAAAATACCAGAGGATACAAGACTGGTGAAGCAGTATGTAATTTCTAACGTAGGCACCTTCTGATTAATTAATTAAAATTCACAACACTTAAAGAAATTGACTAACTTAATAACACGTTGGTGTCAATTTGAGTAAACTTTAGAAGGCTGACTACTTAGATTTAACTCCAGAAGTATCCATCATGTAGCAGAAACTGTGTATTGGGGTGCTTAATCCACTTCCAGATAGCCCTTAAAACTCAGCATGTGGGGATCTGGTGCTTTACTTAAAAGTCAACTCCAGAAAGTCTTCATTTTGATAGTTGCGTATTTTCTCAAACAACATAGTTACACAGACCTTCAGACCAACACAACTTGAACTTTTTTTTGTTTAATATGCAGAACTGATTATATTCCTGTTTGAAAATACATACCTTTTTGTTCTCATTGTTTCCAAAATAGATTTATCAAATTACAAAATATTCTGTCGATACAATTTTGAAGTAAATGAATGTTCATTTATGATTAATATAGTTTCAAGTATTGCTTTTTACGTTTTGAGATGAAAGTAAACTGATGAAATGCAGCTAGTAGTACTTGACAAAAATTTACAGATTTCTTATGAGTTACAAAATAGCTTTTTGTGCTAACATAAATTGGAGAGCTTCACAGTGAAATAAGATTACAAACTTCACATTTTATACATAAACTTCATTTTGTCAGACTCTGAGAAAGGTCATTTGTTTGTATAGGAAATTTCTAGGTGGTGTAACTACAAAGTTCATTACAGGCATTCTGAATTTAATATCTTTAATAACATGATTCCCTAAGATCCTACATGAGTTTAGTTACATATGATTTCAAGAAACATTTTGAACTGTTAATTTGGCTTTATATATAAATAGTCAAATTTTAGTTATTAATTTTCTGATTAGTTATAAGCTGGAATTTGATGCTAACATTACCATGATATCTTACTGATTTCAAAAGTTACATAATTAGTTTTCCCATAACCATTACCAAATTGCTGATTCTGAAATAATGCATTACTGGTAATGAAGATTATGGCTGATTCCCTTTACCTTGCAGGCTGTAAGCAAATTAGTTAAATTATGTTGTGTATTTAATGTATGCATTAGCGTCTAATCATAATTTATTAAGTAAAATGTGTTTCATTGCATACTGTGTTCTGTATAATGTACATTAGGGGGCATACCAAAAATCTATCTTGGACAATATCGAACAGCTCATAAAGTGTCCCTCACCAAATCCTATTACAAACTGGAGAATTGGTTCCACAAAATAATCCATGAAAATATTAGTAATGGGCAGTGTCAGTGAGGATCCTATTGATGTACTATCCATAATTTTGTAATATTCATGACATTACAAGTAGTACATAGCTGTTGATTAAATTGTCCTTATCTGACTTTCAGGATTTGACCATATGTATAATTTCAAGTCACAGGTATGGAGAAGAGAAAAGAAGCAAAAAGAGTAACTGATCATATTAATATATCAGACAGTAAGGACATTAAAACTCTGTCAGTGAGGTGTGGTACCTTCTCTATCAAATGTAAACTTAAGACAATTTAGATTTTGTGTGTATATGGTGCACGCATCTATCACATTACCTTGTAATACAATGACACACACTATTCTCTACTGCGCATCAAGCTTTTGCTCCAGCTGTAGTTACTTCATCATCTATGATGGCACCTCTCTCTCTCTCTCTCTCTCTCTCTCTCTCTCTCTCTCTCTCTCACACACACACACACACACACACACACACACACACACACACACACACACACATCCATCCACACATATACAGACACAAGCAGACATATTAAAAGGCAAAGAGTTTGGGCAGAGATGTCAGTCGAGGCGGAAGTGCAGAGGCAAAGATGTTGATGAATGACGGGTGAGGTATGAGTGGCGGCAACTTGAAATTGGCAGAGATTGAGGCCTGGTGGATAACAGGAAGAGAGGATATTTTGAAGAGCAAGTTCCCATCTCCGGAGTTCGGATAGGTTGGTGTTAGTGGGAAGTATCCAGATAACCCGGACGGTGTAACACTGTGCCAAAATGTGCTGGCCGTGCACCAAGGCATGTTTAGCCACAGGGTGATCCTCATTACCAACAAACACCGTCTGCCTGTGTCCATTCATGCGAATGGACAGTTTGTTGCTGGTCATTCCCACATAGAATGCGTCACAGTGTAGGCAGGTCAGTTGGTAAATCACATGGGTGCTTTCACACGTGGCTCTGCCTTTGATCGTGTACACCTTCCGGGTTACAGGACTGGAGTAAGTGGTGGTGGGAGGGTGCATGGGACAGGTTTTACACCGAGGGCGGTTACAAGGATAGGAGCCAGAGGGTAGGGAAGGTGGTTTGGGGATTTCATAGGGATGAACTAAGAGTTTACAAAGGTTAGGTGGACGGCGGAAAGACACTCTTGGTGGAGTGGGGAGGATTTCATGAAGGATGGATCTCCTGTCAGGGCAGGATTTGAGGAAGTCGTATCCCTGCTGGAGAGCCACATTCAGAGTCTGATCCAGTCCCGGAAAGAATCCTGTCACAAGTGGGGCACTTTTGTGGTTCTTCTGTGGGAGGTTCTGGGTTTGAGGGGGTGAGGAAGTGGCTCTGGTTATTTGCTTCTGTACCAGGTCGGGAGGGAAGTTGCGGGATGTGAAAGCTGTTATCAGGTTGTTGGTGTAATGGTTCAGGGATTCCGGATTGGAGCAGATTTGTTTGCCACGAAGACCTAGGCTGTAGGGAAGGGACCGTTTGATGTGGAATGGGTGGCAGCTATCATAATGGAGGTACTGTTGCTTATTGGTGGGTTTGATGTGGACGGACTTGTTAAGCTGGCCATTGGACAGGTGGAGGTCAACATCAAGGAAAGTGGCATGGGATTTGGAGTAGGACCAGGTGAATCTGATGGAACCAAAGGAGTTGAGGTTGGAGAGGAAATTCTGGAGTTCTTCTTCACTGTGAGTCCAGATCATGAAGATGTCATCAATAAATCTGTACCAAACTTTGGGTTGGCAGGCCTGGGTAACCAAGAAGGCTTCCTCTAAGCGACCCATGAATAGGTTGGCGTATGAGGGGGCCATCCTGGTACCCATGGCTGTTCCCTTTAATTGTTGGTATGTCTGGCCTTCAAAAGTGAAGAAGTTGTGGGTCAGGATGAAGCTGGCTAAGGTAATGAGGAAAGAGGTTTTAGGTAGGGTGGCAGGTGGTCGGCGTGAAAAGAAGTGCTCCATCGCAGCGAGGCTCTGGACGTGCGGGATATTTTTGAATAAGGAAGTGGCATCAGTGGTTACAAGGATGGTTTCCGGGGGTAACAGATTGGGTAAGGATTCCAGGCGTTCGAGAAAGTGGTTGGTGTCTTTGCTGAAGGATGGGAGACTGCTTGTAATGGGTTGAAGGTGTTGATCTACGTAGGCAGAGATACGTTCTGTGGGGGCTTGGTTACCAGCTACAATGGGGCGGCCGGGATGATTGGGTTTGTGAATTTTAGGAAGAAGGTAGAAGGTAGGGGTGCGGGGTGTCGGTGGGGTCGGGAGGCTGATGGAGTCAGGTGAAAGGTTTTGTAGGGGGCCTAAGGTTCTGAGGATTCCTTGAAGCTCTGCCTGGACATCAGGAATGGTATTACCTTGGCAAACTTTGTATGTGGTGTTGTCTGAAAGCTGACACAGTCCCTCAGCCACATACTCCCGACGATCAAGTACCATGGTCGTGGAACCCTTGTCCGCCGGAAGAATGACGATGGATCGGTCAACCTTCAGATCACGGATAGCCTGGGCTTCAGCAGTGGTGATGTTGGGAGTAGGATTAAGGATTTTTAAGAAGGATTGAGAGGCAAGGCTGGAAGTCAGAAATTCATGGAAGGTTTGGAGAGGTTGATTTTGAGGAAGAGGAGGTGGGTCCCACTGTGACGGAGGACGGAACTGTTCCAGGCAGGGTTCAATTTGGATAGTGCCTTGGGAAGTTGGATCATTAGGAGTAGGATTAGGATCATTTTTCTTCGTGGCAAAGTGATATTTCCAGCAGAGAGTACGAGTGTAGGACAGTAAATCTTTGACGAGGGGTGTTTGGTTGAATGTGGGAGTGAAGGCCAGACATACCAACAATTAAAGGGAACAGCCATGGGTACCAGGATGGCCCCCTCATATGCCAACCTATTCATGGGTCGCTTAGAGGAAGCCTTCTTGGTTACCCAGGCCTACCAACCCAAAGTTTGGTACAGATTTATTGATGACATCTTCATGATCTGGACTCACAGTGAAGAAGAACTCCAGAATTTCCTCTCCAACCTCAACTCCTTTGGTTCCATCAGATTCACCTGGTCCTACTCCAAATCCCATGCCACTTTCCTTGACGTTGACCTCCACCTGTCCAATGGCCAGCTTCACACATCCGTCCACATCATACCCACCAACAAGCAACAGTACCTCCATTATGATAGCTGCCACCCATTCCACATCAAACGGTCCCTTCCCTACAGCCTAGGACTTCGTGGTAAATGAATCTGCTCCAGTCCGGAATCCGTGAACCATTACACCAACAACCTGATAACAGCTTTCGCATCCCGCAACTACCCGCCCGACCTGGTACAGAAGCAAATAACCAGAGCCACTTCCTCACCCCCTCAAACCCAGAACCTCCCACAGAAGAACCACAAAAGTGCCCCACTTGTGACAGGATTCTTTCCGGGACTGGATCAGACTCTGAATGTGGCTCTCCAGCAGGGATACGACTTCCTCAAATCCCACTCCACCAAGAGTGTCTTTCCGCCGTCCACCTAACCTTTGTAAACTCTTAGTTCATCCCTATGAAATCCCCAAACCACCTTCCCTACCCTCTGGCTCCTATCCTTGTAACTGCCCCCAGTGTAAAACCTGTCTCATGCACCCTCCCACCACCACTTACTCCAGTCCTGTAACCCGGAAGGTGTACACGATCAAAGGCAGAGCCACATGTGAAAGCACCCACGTGATTTACCAACTGACCTGCCTACACTGTGACGCATTCTATGTGGGAATGACCAGCAACAAACTGTCCATTCGCATGAATGGACACAGGCAGACGGTGTTTGTTGGTAATGAGGATCACCCTGTGGCTAAACATGCCTTGGTGCACGGCCAGCACAACTTGGCACAGTGTTACCACATCCAGGTTATCGGAAACTTCCCACTAACATCAACCTATCCAAACTCCGGAGATGGGAACTTGCCCTTCAATATATCCTCTCTTCTCGTTATCCACCAGGCCTCAATCTCCGCTAATTTCAAGTTGCCGCCACTCATACCTCACCTGTCATTCATCAACATCTTTGCCTCTGCACTTCCGCCTCGACTGACATCTCTGCCCAAACTCTTTGCCTTTTAATATGTCTGCTTGTGTCTGTATATGTGTGGATGGATATGTGTGTGTGTGTGTGTGTGTGTGTGTGTGTGTGTGTGTGTGTGTGTGTGTGTGTGTGTGCGTGCGTGCGTGCGTGTGTGTGCGAGAGTATACCCGTCCTTTTTTCCCCCTAAGGTAAGTCTTTCCGCTCCCGGGATTGGAATGACTCCTTACCCTCTCCCTTAAAACCCACATCCTTTCGTCCTTCCCTCTTTCCTGATGAGGCAACAGTTGGTTGCGATAGCTTGAATTTTGTGTGTCTGTCGACCTGCCAGCACTTTCATTTGGTAAGTCACATCATCTTTGTTTTTGGGTGTATATATATATATATATATATATATATATATATATATATATATATATATATGTGTGTGTGTGTGTGTGTGTGTGTGTGTGTGTGTGTGTGTGTGTGTGTGTTTTGCCTCCCCCCCTTCCCCTTCAAGACTTTTGTTTTGTTACTTATTTGGCCTAAGTCACCAGCACTTTGGTTTGACCTCCATTCTTTCAAAATGCCACAGTAGTGCAAGCAGTGTGGGAAAGGGAACACTGCTGATGTCACAACTGGAGGCTCCAAGCAGCAATAAGCAAGCTGGGCAACCATGGCTCGGACGGCTGGTACCCATGGGGAGAGCCTCTAGTGAGGGTGAGTAGTTCCAGAGTGGAAGATCTGCGATAAAGAGGATCAAACTTTCTCGTACTGGTGGCTGTAAAGAACCTAGTAGTCTCATTAGGAAAGGTGAGTCTTTTGAAAACAGAAATGTATGACACTGAGACTTTGCTTTCTCTGCCTACATTATGTGGTGAAAGCAAATCCAAAAAGCTGGTGAGAAATATCCGCCTCACTACTTAGTGTGTATCTGAACTGATAGTGAATTCTTATTGAGCACAAAATGGTTGTTCTTTGTCAGAGGAAAAATTTGGGGAAGTGACAACAATTAGCAAAATGTGAGGCATCTCCATTTTGGTTTGGATGATACTTATACTATAGAGGAGAACGTGCCAAGTGGCATAACTCATTTTCCCAAAAACTTCACTCAGTGGAACAGGTGTCAAAATAAGTGAACACCCGTCTCAGCTTATCCGCAGATACTTGACTATTTCTGAAAAAATGACAAAGTTTTTGAGGGATTTTTCAGGTACTTTATGTGGCTTTTACCACACAATGTCCTTGGACAAAATTTTGTTCCCCATGTTTGAAACCGATTTATTACTTTCATTTTTGTTTTTCATTTATATATCCATGTCTGTAGAAGATCACTACATGAATGTTTTCCATTGTATATTGATATAACATTGTCCTTATTCATCTATTACCATATCTTATCACACAAACTCTCTCCTCATATATTCCCCTTCCCTATGATTTTTCATCATTGAAAAGTATTTTATTAATATCGCGCTTAATTCCCTCTGCAGGTTCATTGTTACAGGAGTGGCCTTCAAATGACTTAAGAATGGAAAACAATGGACACACAAAAATATTTCCATTGTCACAACATTCCATAAATTTGAAAAGTGGAGTTGCAAACGTTTTTCTAGGTCAGATTGTTACATCTTCAAAACATCAGATATTCGAACTCGACAGCAAAATTTAAATTAAATGTGTTATTTTGTGCCGATACAAATGGAGTGATGCTGCAGGAAGACATTTCTCAGTTGATTCTAGTTCAATATGGTACTGGTGGAAACAAAATGTAAACTCATTGCTGCAAAGGCAAGCTCCAAATCTTTCTGTGGGCCTAAAACAAGGTAATATCCCAGAATTGATTATGGTGTAATTGCTTATGGCAATGACCTTTAGAATGATGGTTGCGCTGTCTCTTAGGAAATGAGATGGAACACAGCTCACGAGATAGCTGCCACAATCAACATTTACTGAGAGGATTTGAAATCGAGCATTGGCTGGGCAATTTGTTTTATGAGAGAGGAATATCTCAGTCTACGAAGGCGAACATCTTGGTGTCAGCATGTACCTCAAGACAACAAAGATAAGTTGGTATCGTTCCATTGTTGGATAATACAAGTGCGACAGCAAATATGACTATTTGCTCACCCAGGCTGGTAATGCTGACCAGACACCAGTGTTTTTTGATATGTCACATAACACCACCGTTGCTCCAACTGGCTCAAAAAAAGTCCTTGTGAAGATGACTGGAGCAGGGAAACTAAGATGAACAGTGATGTTGCACATTACAGTAGATGGCAATAAACTTCGAACATATACCAAATTTAAAAGAAAGGCATTACCAAAGGTGACTATCCCACATGGAATTCGCTTAAGAGTTCCCGAAAAGGGCTGGATGACAGCAGATTTGTTTGTGGATTGGTTGGAGAAAGTCTGGGGAAGATGGCCAGGTGTATTATTGTAAAAGAAGCCCCTTCTTGTCCTGGAAAGTTTCCGGGGTCACCTCGTGGAAGCTGTAAAGGATAAAATGAAACAGATGACGTCCCATCCTGTCATCATCCCCTGGAGGTTTAACGTCCGTTCTTCAACCTCTAGATTTCAGCATCAACAAACCTTTCTAAGAAAATCTTCGATGGCTGTATTCACAATGAATGGCAGTTGCATCTCATCAGCTGACTCCAGGAGGTAAGATAAGGAAGATACCAATACCGACGATGCGTGAGAGGATAATCCAAGCTTGGGAGAAAATTAGTGTTGATATTGTTTAGAAAAGTTTAAAATAACTCTAATTTCTTGTGCCGTTGGCGGTTCTGAGGATGATATGTTGTGGAATAGAGAAAATGAAGATGATGATGTGTTATCTGAGCCTGAAAATAGTGATGATAGTGGTGAAAGTGAGGCCGCATAATAGTGAGAGACAAGAAACAATGAAAGAATGCGTTGCTGCTCTTTTTTGTAGACCTAGTGAACCCATGGTATGAATGCAGATCTTTTGTGTTAATTGAAAATAAATACTGTTAGGTACCACGTTTTTCACAAATTAATGTAAATTCAACTTTTACCTACCTAATACATAGCTTCCCTTCCTTTCTGAATTCCTAGAAGTACCACTCGACCACTGAGATAATTCCGTCCCTAATGTTATCAAGGAAAAAAAGGGGAATTACGTGATAAAATACAGTAATTGTATGACAGATAAAAAATTTTTTAAAAATAAAACATTAGAAAAAGAGAGAAAATTATTTGAAATTGCTTTCAGTAGTGTATCTTGATTCACAATCAATTGCAAGCACCATTTTTTGGAAAAGTGATTTGATGCATGGTTTGCTGCGAAATTATGACCAGTGGATTAAATCTTCACCAGTTTTGATGGTGGTTATTTCCTGAGTGGGATTCATATGAAGAAATGTCAATTTATCAAACCTGTTTTTGGGCGATGCTCACGATGTTTGGAATACCTGTGTATCGAATGTTTCTACAATTATTGTCATCCATGGAAATGCACCAAATCTTCCTGAAGAATGAAATATCAGAATTTGAGAATTTAAAAAGATTTAAATGATTAATGGAAAATCTCATATAAAGATGTGAAACAAATACTAACAAAGAGATAGAGGGGCTGGCCAGTACTTACCTCAGCTCAGTACAGCCAATAGATACACAAAAAACAGAACCGAAAATTTACGTTCCTAGCTTTCAGAACAAATGTCCCTTCATCAGGGAGGAGAGAGGGGAAAGAAAGGGAAGAAGGGAAAGTGGATTCAGTTGCTCACAACCCAGGTTATGAAGCAACAGGGAAAGGAAAACAGGGAGGGTAGCAAGGATGGAGGCATGGTTGTCAGAGGGAAGCCAAAGAAGTTCTACTATAATTACTGTGCCAGCTTCAAACCAAAGAGGATGCATACAGAAGTAAAGAGGTATATAGTATAAAGATAAACACAACTTTGTAGGATGAAAAGATGCGTGAATGGCTAAAGAGGAAAGGGAAACAGGAGAAGACTGAAGAGTAAATGGGAGTGAGGTTGTTTAACGTAGGTTCAATCCAGGGGGATGGCGGGATGAAAGGATGTGTTGGAGTGCAAGTTCCCATCTCCGCAGTTCGGAGGGACTGGTGTTGGGTGGGAGAAGCCAAATGGCACATACGGTGTAGCAGGTTCCTAGGTCTCTAGAATTATGCTGGAGGGCATGCTCCGCTACTGGGTATTGGACATCTCCTAGGTGGACAGTTCATCTGTGTCCGTTCGTGCGCTCAGCCAGTTTAGTTGTTCTCATACCGATGTAAAAGGCTGTGCATTGCAGGCATGTCAGGTGATAAATGACATGTGTAGTTTCACACGTGGCCCTGCCTTGAATTGTGTAGCGGGGCTGGAGTAGGTGGTTGTGGGGGGATGCATGGGGCAGGTTTTGCAGCGGGGTCAGTTACAGGGGTAGGAACTGCTGGGTAGAGAAGGTAGTCTGGGAATATTGTAGGATTTAACAAGGATGTTACAGAGGTTAGGGGGGCGACAAAAGGCAACTCTGGGTGGTGTGGGGAGAATTTTGTCAAGGGATGATCTCATTTCAGGGGTTGACTTGAGAAAGTCATATCCCTGGCAGAGTAATTTGTTGATGTATTCGAGGCCAGGATAATATTGGGTGACAAGGGGGATGCTTCTGTGTGGTCTGGGGGTAGGAACATTGTTGTTGGACGGGGAGGAATGTATTGCTCGGGAGATCTGTTTGTGGACAAGGTCTGCAGGATAGTTGCGGGAGAGGAAAGCACTGGTCAGGTTATTGGTGTAATTGTTGAGGGATTCGTCACTGGAGCAGATACGTTTGCCACGAATACCTAGGCCGTATGGAAGAGAGCGTTTGATGTGGAATGGATGGCAGCTATGAAAGTGAAGGTACTGTTGTTCGTTTGTGGGTTTGATATGGACAGAGGTGTGGATGTGAGCTTCAACAAGATGAAGGTCAACATCCAAGAAGGTGGCTTGGGTTTTGGAGAAGGACCAGGTGCAATTCAGATTCGAAAAGGAGTTGAGGTTATGTAGGAAATAAGGAGTGTTTCTTCACCATGAGTCCAGACCACAAAGATGTCATGGCTGTAAATGGCTCTGAGCACTATGGGACTTAACAGCTATGGTCATCAGTCCCCTAGAACTTAGAACTACTTAAACCTAACTAACCTAAGGACAGCACACAACACCCAGCCATCACGAGGCAGAGAAAATCCCTGACCCCGCCGGGAATCGAACCCGGGAACCCGGGCGTGGGAAGCGAGAACGCTACCGCACGACCACGAGATGCGGGCCCACAAAGATGTCATCTATAAACCTATACCAGGCCAGGGGAAGCAGCTGTTGGGTCTTCAGGAAAGCCTCCTCCATGCAGCCCATGAAGAGGTTGGCATAGGACG
Organism: Schistocerca americana; assembly: GCF_021461395.2. Taxonomy (NCBI): domain Eukaryota; kingdom Metazoa; phylum Arthropoda; class Insecta; order Orthoptera; family Acrididae; genus Schistocerca; species Schistocerca americana. The sequence goes on along the minus strand of NC_060122.1, from coordinate 583,631,513 downwards.
GAGCCATCCTGGTTCCCACAGCCATTCCCCTGATTTGTTTGTAGGTCTGGCCTTCAAAAGTGAAGTAATTATGGGTGAGGATGAAGTTGGTAAGTGTGATAAGGAACAAGGTTTTTGGAAGATCTTCGGGTGGGCGTTGGGAGAGGTAGTGCTCAAGGGTATGTGGGATGTTTGTGTAAAGGGATGTAGCATCTGTGGTGACAAGAAAGGTGTCAGGTGGGAGAGGAGTGGGAATGGATTTGAGACGTTCTAGGAAGTGGTTTGTGTCTTTGATGTAGGATGGGAGTCTGCGGGTGATAGGTTGGAGGTGTCGGTCTACCAGAGCTGAGATACGTTCTGTTGGGGCTTTGAAGCCTGCCACAATGGGACAGCCAGGATGGTTCTCTTTGTGGATTTTGGGTAATAGGTAGAAGGTAGGGGTACGTGGCTCAGGTGGAGTGAGTAAGTCTATGGAAGCCGTTGTGAGGCCTTGTGAGGGACCTTGGATTTTTAGGATTTTCTGCAGCTCAGTCTGGATGGAGGGAATGGGATCCTGGGTAACAGCTTTGTAGGTTGAAGTGTCGGAGAGTTGACACAGTCCTTCTGCCACATACTCCACACAGTGAAGTACCACAGTTGTGTAGCCTTTATCTGCCGGGAGGATGACAATAGAGCGGTCTGTTTTCAGCTCCTTAATGGCACGGGATTCAGCTGGGGTGATGTTGAGGGTTGTCGGGATGTTCTTCAAGAAGGACTGGGAGGCAACACTGGATGTGAGGAATTCCTGAAATGTCTGCAAGGGATGGTTTTGGGGGAGGGGAGGAGGATCCCTTTGAGAAGGTGGTCGGAACTGTTATAGACAGGGTTCAACACTGGGTCTAGTATTTGGGGGCTGTGTTTGGGTAGTGAAGTGATATTTCCAGTTGAGGTTCCGGGTGAATGAGAGGAGATCTTTAACCAGGGCAGTGTGGTTGAATTTAGGCGTGAGGCTAAAGGTTAAGCCTTTTGATAGAACAGATGTCTCTGGAGGAGAGAGGAATCTGGATGAGAGGTTTAGAACTGAATTGGGACTGGTGATATGTGGCATTTGACTGTGGTTATAGTTGAGATTTGGTCTGTGTGGGGTATGTGCTGGGATGGGGAGATTGAGTAGGGTGGCTAGGCTAGGTTTGTTGGCTATGAGGGGGGTTTGTTGAAGGTTCTGTTGTGGTTGGTGTTTGTGAGGGATAGGGAGAGGGACCCCACTTCTTAGGTGTTGCACTAGCACTGTGGATAGTTTTTTCAGGTGGTGTGTGGCATGGAACTCAAGTTTGCAGCTGGCTTCTAGGATGATGTTCCTGAGTGTATTCTCCAAGCAAGGGTTTGAGAGGTGGAGGATTTTGAAGAGAGATAGGAACTGTTGGGAGTGGTGGTTACATGAAGTAGTGTAGAGATTCAGGACAAGTTGGGTAAGAGCTAAGGATTGAAGGTTCTGGAAGTCCAGGAGAGACTGGTGGAAGGAGGAATTGCACCCAGAGATGGGAACTTTTAAGGTAAGTCCTTTAGAAGTCTACGGTGAATGCATGTTTCCGGAATGAATGTAAATAGTGTGGTATAGGATTAGGTGGTTAACTGGTGGATAGGGAAATTAAATAACTAAAGTTAAAATAGTAATCATAACAAGGAATAAAAAAGCGGAGGGAAGGACGAGAAAGAAAGAAATTGTGTTGGTAATGTTCAATACCAAAGGAAGACCACTAAATAAGAAAAATACGGAAAAAGTTGACCAGACCATGCAAGTATGTCCAGATCAGGGGAAAAGAACACAAGTTGCTCAAAAACAGAGATAGCGAGTGGTGAAAAAAAGATCGCGAGTGCCGCAAAAAAGATCGTGCATCTCTTTACTTCTGTATGCATCCTCTTTGGTTTGAAGCTGGCACAGTACTTACAGTAGAATATCTTTGGCTTCCCTCTGACAACCATGCCTCCATCCTTGCTACCCTCCCTGTTTTCCTTTCCCTGTTGCTTCATAACCTGGGTTGTGAGTAACTGAATCCACTTTCCCTTCTTCCCTTTCTTTCCCCTCTCTCCTCCCTGATGAAGGAACATTTGTTCCGAAAGCTAGGAACGTAAATTTTCGGTTCTGTTTTTTGTGTATGTATTGGCTGTACTGAGCTGAGGTAAGTACTGGCCAGCCCCTCTATCTCTTTGTTAATTTGAAAAGATTGTAACCCATCAAGAAACACACACCGATATGTAATAAATGTGTGACACGTATTGTGAAATACAGTTGTAATTCTACAATTAATATAAAGCCCTCGTATCCTCTAATTTGATAAACATTCATTTAGTAACCCTCTATGGACATGGACAGATAAATTAAAACCAAACTTCTCTAATTCCCACTATATCTAAATTTAACCTATCCATTTCCCTTTTTAAATTTTCTAGCCTACCTACTCGATTAAGGGATCTGACATTCCACACTCCGTTCTGTAGAACACCAGTCTTGTTGCTCATGATAACGTCGTCGTCCTGAGTAGTCCCCAACTAGAGATCCGAATGGGAGACTATTTTACCTCTGGATTATTTTACCCAAGAGTATACCATCATCATTTAACCATACAGCAATGTTGCATGCCCTTGGTAAAAATTACGGCTGTAGTTGCCCCTTGCTTTCAGCAGTACCAACACAGCAAGGCTGTTTTGGTTAATGTTACCAGGCCACATCAGTCAATCATCCAGACTGTTGCGTCCTGCAACTACTGAAAAGGCTGCTGCCCCTCTTCAGGAACGACACGTTTGTCTGTCTTCTCTACAGATGCCCCTCCATTGTGGTTGCACCTATGATACAGCTATCTGTATCGCTAAGGCACACGAGCCTCCTCACTAGTGGCAAGGTCCATCATTCTTGGTTCTTGGGGGGAGGGAAAGGGGAGGGGGTCAAGAGTATGAATCACAAATTCGGAAATCACAAAATATTGTTGGCTCCTTTCTTCTGAAAGAAGTAGTAAGCCATGCAGAAATACTTTGGTATATTCAGACCCTGATGACTCACAAGTCAATGTGCTCAGCTAAAAGTGACATACAATTATTTAAAAAATGTTCAACAATAGTGAAATAGACAGAAGAATGGAACTGCAGTGAACTAAAATAGCATACTCAATTCTTTATAGGATTGCTCCTTATTATAAAGATAGGTTGAGGAATCTATTACTCCTTGCAATAATCATTTTGTTACAGCATTTGATGGATCACTCGGTAATGTTTGTCCATAAACTCAAATGAATATAAATATCAGATTTTGGAGCAAAGGAGAAAAAAAAAGAAGTTTGTACATGATACTTAACATGTACTTTCATTTGTCGCACAAGAGCTCCTGATCTTCTTCTGTCATTCAAGGAAGTGCTTCAGTCTCTTACTTTACAAATCTCGTTGGATGGATCAAATATTAATAATAAATTTTACAGAGATTTAATATATGAGCTTCAGTCTACTAAAGAAATCAATGATCCAGTGATCAATATGGGCAGCTTCAGTTTTTGTATTAGCCTGGTGGGAGCCGATGTTGCAGATAGAAGTGACAGTACAGTGCAGTGCAAGTTGTGTGGTTTTCACATGTAATTTTTTATCGCTGTCAAAGTGCTTCTACACCAATTGCCAGAGGTGCTTTATTCCATGATGATTGTGCAATTATTCTTAGAATAGTTTTTCATTCCGCTGTTAATTGGTTATGGAGTTACATTTGATTACTGAATGTTCTAATTGTCAGGTCAGTCCTGCCTTCATGTAAAACACCTGGATCTGGTATTCATTGTTGATTAATACCCTGTACAATGGAATAGAGTCAGCAGCTAATAGTACTCATGCAGTAATTTGTCCAGATGACCACAGACACAAGGTCGCTATGACACTGGGACCCCAATGTGATAGATTTAACTGCATTATACCACAGTAAGGACCATTGTTCGACATGACGGAGGCATCAACAGAGCCTGTGCCTTTGGACTCTCAACTTGTCATGCATTTGCCACCTTTTTGGCCGCATAACCCGGCACTGGTTTGTGCAGGTGGAAATGAGTTTTCTCTGTGCACAACCAAATGTGCAATCATAGTGAGCCAGCCAGATCAGAAATATGCAGCAGAGATTGAAGATGTGATCACCACTCCGCCTACAACAGACACACATGTGAAGTTAAAAATGTAACTGATGTGATGGGTTTCCACTTCACAGGAAAACTGTATCAGACAAGTCCTAACCCAAGAAGAGTGGTGACAAAAAACCCTCACAATATTTGCAGCACCTGCAGAGTAAGATGTATAAGGGAACAATGCCTAATAGATTATTTCGCATGTTGTGGAATAATTGCTTGCCACCCCAGATGAAAGCCATTTCTGCATCACAAACTAGCATACCCTTAGATGCTGTAGAGGAATCAGCTGATAAAATATTTGATGTGGAGCTCCTGCACAAGTGAGTACAGCAATGGTGACCTGCAACAGCTTGACATCGCACAGGCTAGTATGGGCCTATTTTGACATTCTGTCGCAAAAGTGGGTTTACTGACCAAGAAATTGCAGAATTATGGGCTTGGCTTAACCACAGCACAGATAAGGGTCATTATTGCAAGTAATTGAGGAATCACTAGTCTGCCACTACCTCGACGTCAGGTACTAACGAGCTCGCCATTTGCTGGTATCATAGGAGATTTGGGGACTGGGTAAGTAAGTGTACAATGCCCTGTTCACAGTCAAATGCCGGCGGCAGTTGGATGTAGGCACATCGACCGATTGCTGGGTGTTGTCTCAGTGCCAATTTGCCAGAGATCCTAAGTTCAGGCAGGAATATCTTGTAGATGCTGGGTTTGACTTAATTGTGTTCCCACACACAAAGTTGCACCGAAAGAGGCCGTGCATCCACTTGTGTTTGACTGCTGCCAACAATTCAGGTATATTGACCTACAGAATGGTTTGAATCAACTTGGATCTCAGATTACGAAGTGATTTTGCATGGGATTTCATGGTTTCAGACATGTCAGAACTCATAATACATGTGAATTTTTTGGCACATTATCAACTGCTTACCAACATGGTGAATACATGACTTGTTGATGCCTCACTGGCTTAATGGCTGTAGGTTTTCATAGGGATGTGACAGTGCACATGGCTAAACTTGTGGACATACCAGCAGCGAGTACACTGGTTTGTTGAAGAGATTCCCAGCACTGACAAGACCTCTGGGAACACTGAAGGAGATAACCCACAACACTGTGTATGACATACAGACTACAGAAGGCTCACCAGTCTCCTGCCGACCTCGGCACGTGGTACCAGATCAACTTGCCATAATAAAAGCGGAATTTGTTGACATGATTCATGAAGGTGTGATGCGACCATCGGCTACCTGTTGGTTGTGTCCACCGTACTTGGTACCAAAATCAAATGACACATGGTGCCCTTTTGGTGGTTATTGGGCCCTGACTGCTAGAACTGTCCTTACAATTACTTTGGGACTATAATTATGCATTTTGTGGCATGACTTTATTCAGTGTTTTAGACTCTGCAAAGACATATACACAGATTTCATAGACATATACACAGATTTCATTGGCAGAAGCAGATATAAAAAAGATAGCCATTATCACTTGTTTTTGGTTTTTTAGAGTTGGTTCATGATGTTTGGCCTAAAAAATGCAGGCCAAACATGGCAAAGGTTCATGAATCCGTACTACAAGTGCTAACCTTTTGCTTTGCTTTTCTCAAAGATATTCTGCTCTTCTCTACCTCTCTGAAGCAACTTCGCAGGATCTTACTAAAGTGTCCAGAAAATTGGAATGGTATGGCGCCTTTGGCCATGACATGAAGCACATTTCTGGAATAGATAATATAGTGGCCGACTGCTTCTCCCATGTCAGCAGCATCACTCATTCAGTGGATTTCACGGAACTTCTGGCAGCACAACAGTCAGACTAGGAGCAGCATGACCTACTTGAAGACAGCGAACCATTGTTCAGATGGTAGAGATTCCCATCATTGATGCAAAGTTGTATTACCCTTTCCTATTCGTGGTAATCAGGGGGTGTGCTTTCTATAATATACATAATCTGTGCCATCCGTGACTTTGTGCAACAACATGACTAGTCTCCAGTTGAGGAAGACTGCGAAGACAGGCCATGAACAGATATTAAATGCCAGTGTTGTACAGTCAACAGGCATGTCCATGCACCAGTGCGCAACTTTCTGTATACAACTCCGCAATTTGCCCATGTTCATATCGGTATGGTCAGCCCCTTATCTCCATCAAATGGCCAACATTATTTGTTGGTAACAGGGTTCGTACATTTCTTAAAAGTACTTAATTTTTATACTGTGCAATAAAAGTTCTTGTAAGTGCTTATTTTGTTCTTTTTTTTTTTTTTTTTTAAATTATGGTCCTTAAAAGCCCTTATTTTTGTCTTGGCAATTGTATTCAAACTAAAAAATCGATTAACTTGTCAAAGTTAAAAAGGTGAAAAAAAGGCTGCATGTGTAGGTCTAAGGCCAAAGTGGTTATGAGGGTTGCTCAGCTGCATAACATGTATTGCAGGAGGGCTAAGGCTATCCCCACCTCAGGCACGTAGAATAGAGTGGGGGTACAACTGCACGCAGTACTGGCAACTGACACCATTTGCTGCAGTGCTGCTAGTGGGAGACACTGCACGTTGGCAGCAATGGCTATGGGCATGGAACCTTAACTAAATAGTACACCTGTGACATGAAAATACCTGTGACAAAGTTCACTCTGTGAATAATTGGTCATCCCTACTTGTAACAAACGTTTGGTGGAAATACTGCAGAACAGGTGTATTTTTCAGATTGTGATTAAAATGCCTGGAAAGTGTGCATTTAGCGAATGGTGGCCACGGTGAGATGAATTTAAACAATAGCTAGTGCCGTCGAAAGACATTCACAAACGGAAAGTGTAATATTTGTGTAAAGAACATTGGTATAGCGATGTTGGGTGAAGTGCCATTAACAGCCCATATGAAACATATATGTTATTTCATATTATGTGAAACTTCATTAGAATGAGTTGACTTGATTTACTTAAAGTACATTTGTTACATGTTAATAAATCATGAATGAGTTGTTAATAAATTTCATCTGTACGTACTCGGATAATAATTATTGTCTAGTATTTGAGGAAGCAAGCATTAAAATTTATTGGAAATGCAATGTATAAATGAAAGAAATGATTAATGATAAAACAAACAGGAAAAGATTAGTGTGCAGTCATGATTTCTCAAAATTGTGAAAATTTACCAGAAAGATGAGGCACTTTATAATCAAAAGAATAATAAAAGCAACAAAGGTAAAGGTAAATTACGTGAGTGCTGCGTTTAACAATATACTACACCAACAAATTGTATTGCAAAACTCAAATTTCATGAGCACTTTCTTTATATAGGTGACATAAAGACAAAAAATTCTCATAGCAAGATGATTTTGGCTTAAAAAATGTGAATTATGGACCAAATCATTCACATTCAATGTGCATATGCTGGATAGTTTCTCAGCAGCAATCAAGACCCAATGAGGAAGGAGCTGGGTTATGTGACAGGAGAGCTGATCCACCAGCAGGTCATACCCGAAACTGAAATGCTATAAGATGCAAACAGTTAAGAAAACTGATTCCTCAGATGAGCTTGGTACTTATGAAGTAGAGCCATCTTCATTCAATGAATTAAGTGAAATAGGTTTAGGCTTAGCTGGAGACACCACTTTGTGTAGCACGGTTAAGGAGGAAAAGATTACCAAGAAAGAGGTTTAACATTTCTTTGTACGTAATTCATATTGTCTTGAACCTAAAGTTATTCCAGTAGATAAAGACGTTTGCAAGAAAAAATTTTATACTGAATAATCTTGTCAAAAGTAGCCATGTTTTGGTGGAAAATTGTGATTCTGTCCTATTGGAGTTTGAGATTTTGTACAGAAAATTCGGTATCAATAATGTAGAGATTTTGCCTTTAAAATTTCAAGATTCAATGACTTTCTGTACAAGAATATCAATTTGAGAGGTTTTGAAAGAAATATGAAATGTTTGGAAGAAGATTTTAATCGGTTCATGTGGTGAGACACCAATAGAGTAGAGAATCTGAAAGAAAGATTCTATGTTGCTATGTAGCAAGTTAAAGACCACATTACATTTTGTGGAGGAGTGCAAAATGCACAAATTGCTAAGGATTAGTTGGCACCTGCAACTCCTGCAGAGCGGGGGGAGGGGGGGGGGGGGGGATATATGGCTTATCTTCCCGAACAAAACAAGTGCAGAAGACCAAGACACTATCAGAAAGAAACGTAAATTGCATGAGGAACTGACAGTTTAAAGCAGAAAAGAATGCACCTTGATTCTGACAATTTTTCATTGCACAGATCTGCTGCTGAACTTTCAGAGACTGCGGAAAAGACAAGGATCATTTCTCACTGCTCACAATGTAATGCACCAAGGAAAAAGACTCATTAAAAAAAGAAAGAAGAGATTCAAGCATTAGACAGCCAGATTAGGGGAAAAACTGGTGAATTTAAAAACAAGTTATGATTTGCTATATTGTGACTTTTTTAATTAATTTAATTTTTTATTGCTTATAAGTTTTTCTTATTGACAATTCATTCCCAGTTTCATTAAAATTCACACATTTAGAATTACTTTTATGTGTTATTTTTTTTTATAGAAACTGCAGAGAGGACTATAAAATGTGTCATACTCACTTTTACTGCTTCAATAACAAAAGCATTTACCAGAGATCAAGCAGACGTGCAATGAAGGGTGTTCTTGTAAGTTTTTAAGGAATTTACCTTATTGATGCTATTGAATTTTATTATAATGATACTATATTGAAGTTATCATCTGTTTATGCGTGTTTATTTTATTCTTGACAACTATTATCAGTTAAGAAAAGATTCTTAAAAAATCCTTAATTGTTATTCTGTAAATTCATTACGAACCCTGAACAATGATGGATCGTCTTATCTGCTGGTTAAAAGCTGCACCAGTAGATAACATCTCAGCAGAGATCTTAGCTTCATCTTTGTTTTTACTTGGGTGTTACAGTTTTGCTGCCCTTTGCATGCCATGACAGATCATGGCATGTATTTGAATCTGACCTCACACAGATGACTAAATTCTTTGGCACTGTGCATCATTAAATGACATGTTATCACTCTGCCAGCAATGGGATGATAGAATGCTGCGATATGCCATGCTGCAAGTTGGACAACAGCCCTACCAGTGGTTTTGACTGGTCAAAGAAAGACTTACAAGCTGGATTTAGGTGGTTCAGCTGCCAGACTCATGTACTGTGAAATGCTACACCTGTTAGAGGAGTTGTGGATCTACAGTCCTTGCATCTACCCAACTTTACAGATGGTGATTTTGTTTGTCAGTTGAAAGAACACATCTCCTGCATCCAGCTCCAGCAAGTGCTTATACATTGCACTGGTCCTACGTATGTACACTAAAATCTTCACAACTGCACCCACACCATGCTATACTCTGACAGCATCAAACTCCTGTTACAACCACGTTACTCAGGATTGCATGCAGTGGTATGATGAGGAGACCACACACTTGACATTACTGTTAATGACAAAATCACTACTGTCTCACTGGGCTGCATCAAACCTACATACCTCTTTCAAAAAGAAATTCCAATGAGGACAACACAATGTAATCTCAACCCAGTTCCAACTGCTTCATCACTGCTGACTCCACCATCTGTCATTGCAAAGAACTCTTCGGGATGCACAACACAATTGGTTCAGTGAGTCTTTTTCCCTATAAGGGTTTTGCACACAATTCCACTTTCCTGGTGGGGGCTGATGTAGTAGATAGAAGTGTAAGCTGTATGGTTTTCACATGTAATTTTGTAATGGTGTCAAAGTGGTTCCATTCCAACTGCCATAAGTGCTGTATTCTACAATTCTTGTGCACTTACTTGTAGAATAGTTTTTCATTCCGTTACTTATTAGTTATGGAGTTACATTTGACTGTTGACTGTTCTAGTTGTTGGGTATGTTCTGCTTTCATGTAAAACAGCTCCATATATTTGTTGTTGATTAACTCCCTGTACAGTTGAATAAAGTGTTAACTCATTCTTATGTGAAGAGTCTCTCTCACTACATCAGTGGCTGGTAGAACGCATGTAGCAATTTGTTCAGACGACAACAGACAAGAGGTCACTCTTACATCCCTTTTTTATTTCTGTGTCCATTGATTCTCTGCTCATTAGATATGGACATCAAGCACATGCAAATTATACTGCTTATAAGGAAGAATGTGAAAGGAGAAGAAAACCTGAATCAGAGGAAAAGCAAAAAGAGGAACAAAACCAAGATGAGTGATCTTTTACAGAAGATCAAAATTTAGCATGGGCTTCAATACGAGATGCTTATAACAGTTTCCACAACAAAACTTTGTCTCGAAACCTGGCAGAAAATCCAAAGAGATTCTGGTTGGATGTGAAGTATGCTAGCAGTAAGACACAATCAATGCCTTCTCTGCGTGATAGCAATGAAGATACTATCGAAGACAGTGCCACCAAAACAGAAGTACTAAACACTTCCTTCCGAAATGCTTTCACCAAAGAAGACGAAGTAAATATTCCAGAATTCAAATCAAGAACAGCTGCCAACATGAGTAACACAGCAGTAAATGTCCTCGGAGTAGTGAAGCAACTTAAATCACTTAATAGAAGCAAGTCTTCTGGCCCACACTGTATACCAATTAGGTTCCTTTCAGAGTATGGTGATGCATTAGCTCCATACTTAACAATCATATACAACTGTTCGATCCATGAAAGATCCTTACTCAAAGACTGGAAAGTTGCATAGGTCACACCAATATTCAAGAAAGGTAGTAGGAGTAAGCCACTTAATTACAGGCCCATAGCATTAACGTTGATATGCAGCAGGATTTTGGAACGTATATTGTGTTTGAACATTATGAATTACTTCGAAGAAAATGGTCTATTGACACACTGTCAACATGGGTTTGGAAAACATCGTTCTTGTGGAACACAGCTAGCTCTTTATTCGTATGAAGTGGTGTGTGCTACTAAGAAGTGATTTCAAATTGATTCCATATTTCTGAATTTCTGGAAGGCTTTTGACACAGTACCACACAAGTTGCTTGTAGTGAAATTGCGTGCTTATGGAATATTGTCTCAGTTATGTGACTGGATTTGTGATCTCCTGTCAGAGAGGTAATAGTTCGTAGTAATTGATGGAAAGTCATTGAGTAAAACAGAAGTGATTTCTGGTGTTTCCCGAGGAAGTGTTATAGGGCCTTTGCTGTTCCTTATCTATATAAACGATTGGGAGACAATCTGAGCAGCCGTCTTAGGTTGTTTGCAGATGAAGCTGTCATTTATCGACTAATAAAGTCATCAGAAGATCAAAACAAATTGCAATACGATTTAGAAAAGATATCTGAATGGTGCAAAAATTGGCTGTTGTCCCTAAATAACAAAAGTGTGAAGTCATCCAAATGAGTACTTAAAGGAATTCGTTAAACTTTGGTTACACGATAAATCAGTCAAATCTAAAGGCCATAAATTCAATTAAATACCCAGGAATTACAATTACAAACAACTTAAATTTGAAGGAACACATAGAAAACGTTGTGGGGAAGGCTAACCAAAGACAGAAAATGTGACAGATCCACTACGAAGACTGCCTACACTAAGCTTGTCTGTCCTCTTTTAGAATACTGCTGCATGGTGTGGAATCCTTACCAGATACACTGACAGAGTACATCAAAAAAGTTCAAAGAAGGGCAGCATGTTTTGTTTTATCATGAAATATGGAAGACAGTGTCACCGAAATGATTGAAAGAAAGGCATGTTTCGTTGCAACGGAATCTTCTCACAAAAATCCAATGAACAACTTTCTCCTCCAAATGTGAAAATATTTTATTGACACAAGCACCATGATAAAATAAGGGAAGTCAGAGCTCGTACGGAAAGATATAGGTGTTCATTCTTTCTGCACTCTATACGAGATTGGAATAATAGAGAATTGTGAAGGTGGTTCAATGAACTCGCTGCCAGGCACTTAAATGTGATGTGCAGAGTATCCATGTAGATATAGACCTGCAGAGGAGGTTAACAGATGAATAACATGAAAAATATGAAAAATTCAATTGACTATGAGGCAGCTGCTCGGGGACAAAAGAGAAAAAAACACCAATTCTCTAAGGAGGCACAAGAACAACTTGACTCCCAAGCTTCAGCTAAACTGAAGAAAATATTCAAAAATTTATTTGAAGGCAGCAGGTATGGTGCATGGTATGCTCGAGAGTGCACAGATCGTGAAAGTAGGAGGAGGATAGAAAGAAAAATAGGTGGAAACAGTCTAATTGGAACCTATTTAAACATGTAAATTTTAACCATAAACAGTAATTTCTGACATAGAGAGGTGTATGGAAATATGTACTTGTGAAAAAGTTACGAAGAAAATAATTACAGAATCTTAATTACACTAATGTGTAGAAGTCAGTTAATTGGTAGGAACATTTTATATGATATGAATCTTTTGTAATTAGTAAATATAACAAGTGTATTGTTAACATTTGATACCTAAATGTTTATACACGCTACAATTAATATAGACACTAGAATTCACTTGTGTTTAACACATAAGAGTCAAGGTAATCATTGGAATGTGTCATTTGTTTTAGGATGAGAGTTTTAATTGTTAATTAATCAAAATGTTTATAAACAATGCCGAGGATTGTTTGGGATTGTTAATAAAGTATAAATAGTCACAGCCATGTTGGCAATGTATGCATTCCGAGCTGAGATGCCATCACGTGCAGACTGTAGTGATGAAGTGAAGGGTGTGGCGGATCGTTGCTCGGTCCGCGGCCCCATTCGGCCCCCCCGACTACAACGACCCGGCAACTGGACGAGGTTCACGAGCTGGCTGATGATGTAGGAATGGGCAGGCGTTAAACTTCCTCACCCACCTCCACCAGGATTTCAGAAGCCGCTGCCGGACGACCTGTGGCCGACACCAGCGACGCCCCGAGTAACCCTAAAAATGGCGGCGCAACAGGTGCAATGGAGGCTGACAAACACCTCCAACTTCTGATGGGGCTCATCCCTGGAGCCCAAAACCCGGGCAACCATGAAGAAAACCTGGCCCTGGAACGCACCTGCCGGAAGCGTCGTGCCGAAGTATCACACGACGCGTCCGCAAAGCGCTCAGCCACTGGCACCTCCAACAGTGCACCAAGAGTGCGCACTAAGCAAAAGGTGTCTCGGAAGGGGACCAGGACCCCTCCTGAGACCGACGAAGACGGGTTTAGGAAGCCCACAAGGAAGCACACTGCCAGGGCAGTCGTGCTAGCAGCAGCAGAAGACAGCGCAACCACTGCCAACTGCTACAGCTGCCTCCTTGACGCAACAGCTGAGTCGACCAATGCAGAGCAGCAGAAGAGGACGCCACCTCTCCCACCGGTCGTCATCCAGTGGGAAGGCACCTTCAAAGACTTCGAGACGAAGTTAAAACAGGTGGTGAAGGGCTCCTTCACAACACGGACAGCAGGTCGAGACCTGTACCGCGTCATCATGCGCACCTCGGATGAGTACCGTGGCGTGATGGAACTGACGAAGCGTGAGGGACTCCATTCCTTCACATACTCGTCAGAACCAGTGAAGACACTCAAGGTAGTTTGCCAGAAACTGCCTTTCAACATGGACCTGGCCTACGTACAAGAGCTACTCGAAGAGAACGGTTACGTCACCCACAGCACATCGCGGATGAAATCACCCCGAGACAACTGCGACATGTCGCTCTTTCTCGCTGTCCTGGATGACAACCCTGTTCACAGAAAAATCTTCCAGGAAAAGCGGGTGGGCAGTGCTGAAGTCACTGTGGAGAAATTACGGCGCAGAAGAGGACCTCCACAGTGCTTCAATTGCCAGGGCATCGACCACATCGCTAAATATTGCCAGATGAAGCCGCGCTGCGTGAAATGCGCGGGAAACCACGTTAGCAAGGTGTGTCCAGTCCCCAGGAAGGATGCCCCGACCTGCTGCAACTGCAAGGAGGCACATGTTTCCAACTACAGAGGCTACCAGGCCTTCAAGTGAGCAGCAACCAGGGGACGACCTGCGCCCTTCAGGCCTGTGCAAGCGAGCGAAAGTTTTGCGGTGGCTGCCACTACATCCGCGGCACCGACTTCGAGACGGGACCAGAGACCGCCCGTCCACCCCTCGGACGTCCAGGTGCGCAGATGGCGGAGAGAGCAGACGCGGAGGACGGCCAAACAACGCCCCTGCCGCTTCGACGCCTGCCGAGCAAACCCTGCCTCCACCAACCCGGACGACATAGACGCCAGCTGAACCCAGCGAAGCTGCAGAGCTGCATGAAATGCCGCGAGAATTCAAGCAGCACACACTGCAGCTTCTGCCCTGACTGCGGCCAACCAGGCCACCGCCACACGTGCAGCCCCTGCCCCACATCATGGCTAATACACCAGTACTGGGGCTCACCGTTTGCATTTGGAATGCAAACAGCATTCGGGACCAAGCCGGTGAGTTTCGGCAGTTTCTGCGTGACGAGGCCATGGACGTTTGCCCCGTCACCAAAACATGGCTGAAACCAGGAGTGCAGGCGCGGGCGCCGAACTTCCGGTGCTATCACACCGACCGAGAGATGGCAGGCGGTGGAACGGTGGTGTATGTGAAGACATCGCTACGCCACCATCCGTTCCAGCTACCTGAACTGACCACAGTCGAGGCCACTGGTGTTGTGGTCACCACCTCAGTGAGTCAGGTTAAGTACATAGCCGCGTATCAACCACCAGGACAGCTGCTGCAACCGTGAGATTTCCACTCGCTGTTGTCGATGCGTGGCAACTTGTCTGTCGGCGGTAACTTCAATGCCAAACATCCCGAGTGGAACTCCCGGGTGACGACCACTAGCGGGAGGAGGCTACTGTGAGCGGCCCAACAACATGACGCGATAGTGATGGGGCCTTTTGCCCCCACACATTATCCCAAAAGCGGCCGCAACGACGTCTTGGACGTCGCTATCATCAAGGGTGCTCAAATGACGCCATCGCAACCACACGTTTGGTGTTATCGTCTGATCACATTCCTGTGATCTTTGATCTCGGTAGTGACGGAGTCGCACTGCCGGTGGGCCACAAGCAGTACCGCAACATGAACTGGGACCACTTCCGGGACCACCTAGAAGTGACAGTCGCCGCCATGCCTGACCCAGAGGACGAGGGTGCCGATGTGTCCCTTGCCGCATTCATGCGTCTGACGCATGAAGTGGCAGCAGCAGCCACTGGGATGGAAGAATTGCCACTCTCAGGATAGAGGACGGATCCGCCTGGAGGGTGACCAAAAGCTTCCTGCAACAACACCAGCGAGTGCCGCCACTCCATGTCAGCGGTGACGTCATCACCGAGCCCAACGCCAAAGCCGGCACGTTAGCCGACGCATTCGCCGCCAATTTCACGCCGGTGGACGACGTCGTGGATGAAGAGCGCGTCCGTTTGGTAGAACAGCACCTTCCTGTGTACCTGATGCCCAGAGACGTGGACGGCGTCATCGCGGAAATGACGGAGGATGATTTCGCGCAACAGCTCGCTCACCTGCAGACAAAGAAGACAGGAGGGTGCGACAACATCAGCAGCGAGCTGCTGAAGATGCTGCCACCGAGCGCCATGCGGCAACTTACGAAGATCTTCATCTCCATTTTCGGGACTTGCAGCTTCCCATCTGCGTGGAAACATGCGGAATTTGTAGCTGTCCCCAAGGCAGGAAAAGACCTGCGCCTGCCGCTAAACCACAGGCCTATCAGCCTGTTGCCCGCAGTTTCGAAGGTCTTCGAGAGACTGTATGTCCGGAGGCTGTGGCGACACGTCGGGGAGGAAGGCCTGCTCCCTGATGAACAGTTCGGCTTCAGGAGGGGCCACTCCATGCAGCAGCAACTGCATCGACTGGTAGAGCATGTGATGGGGGTGCCAGAACGTCGCGAGTATCTTGGGGCGATACTCCTAGACGTTTCCAGAGCCTTCGACAGTGTGTGGCACGACAGCCTTGTGGATAAACTACTTGCACAAGGCCTACCGGTGTCACACACCCGCCTGCTCAAATCGTACTTGACTGGGCGCACCTTCCATGTGCGCGCCGACGATGGGACGTCGACAGCATGCCCCATAGCAGCTGGAGTACCGCAAGGGTCCGTCATTGGCCCCTTGCTCTACTCACTATACACCACCGATGTTCCGAGGAGGCAGGGCATGCACGTTGCGCTCTACGCGGATGATATGGCTCTCTACGGCACAAGCATCAATGCCAGGCTGATGCGTCACCACCTGTAATCGGCTTGCGACGTCCTCGGAGCTTGGGCCACCAAATGGTGGCTCAAGTTTAACGCAGCCAAAAGTCAGGCGGTGATCTTCACCAGAAAGAAGATTCCTGCCGATCTCCAGCCACTCAGCATCATGGGAGTCCCCATCCCATGGTCAAACCCCGGACGCTTCCTAGGTGTCACTGTGGATTGGCGCATGACATGGAAGGTGCACATCAGGGAAGTAAGGGGTAAAGCACTTGGCAGATTGCGCTTGTTGTACCCCTTACTCAACTCAGCGACGATCCTGCCCCTACAGTGTGGCATAACTCTGTACCTGACACTAATCAGGCCAGTGTTAGAGTACGCTGCTGTGGTGTGGGGCAACGCAGCTGACTCATCCATTGCAAAGCTGCAGACGGTCCAGAACAAGGCGCTTAGGTTAGCGCTTCACCTGCCGTGAGACTTCAGCACCGGGGAACTCCACAAAGTAACAGGAGTCCCACTGCTCAAACAACGATTCCGGCAGGCGGCGCATCATTTTTACGCTGCCTCCCGGATGTCAGAGAACGGCCTTATATGCAACTTGGGAAACAAAGTACGCTGGCGCCCGACCACTAGGTGGCCAGACCTGTTGCTGGAGTGAAGGCACGCCACAACATGAGCCAGATGAAGTAAAAGAAGAAAAGGAACCGAGAGGAAGATTCTGACGAGAGGACAACTTCCAACACACCCAGGCTGAAGTAGAAAGGCGTGATCCGCTCACCCTACAACACACCGGAGTACGAAACTCCGTGATTTTGCATAGCATAGAGCTAGAGTAGAGCAGGGCAATGTATGTCAGCAATTTGTGTGATGTCGGACAGAATGCATGTAGCTTGTTGACCATGATTTATTTCGTTATTGTAAGTATGTTACAACTTGTTTCAGATTTGTCAAGATGCTTTTTATTTCCTTCAAATTATAATAAATATTCAGCTGACACAATACGAGATTGATTTTTAATTTTAACTTTTCTGAAGTTGGAATTTTTACAGTGACTGAGAATCTAGGATTTCTGCTGCGACAGATTGCCAGCTACGACGAGTAAAACAAGCCATAGATTGTTATAATTGGTGTATGGAGCTGGGATGCAGTGTAATTCTGTAAACTAATCTTGTATTTTGTTTCAGAGTTAACCTGTTTGTTGAAATAATATTCCATTTTTTCGAGAATCAAACAGTGAAGAAGTGAGTAACACTACAAAGGATGTAATGATACTTATGTGAAAACGTAACTTGGAGAACTAACTGTAAGTACAAAAACAGACTTGAATTACTACCTGTAGAAATTGTTTTCCATCTGCGTTGTCATTTTGGAGGACAATAGGGAGGTTAATAACAATAGGAAAGTTGACGATAATGGGGAGGTTAATGGAAACTTGCAAAATAGTGTAGATATTACTGGTAATAATGTAGTTAATCGGGACAGTGAAATCAGGGAGGATAGTGACCACAATAGTGTATGTTCAGCCTTTTGTGGATGTGAATGTAATGTATCAGCCTTGAATAGATTATTTCAGTTAATGGAACAACAGAAAAAGACAATTGAAAAATCGTTTGATGAGCATAAAACCTTTTTTGATCAAAATATTGATTCTATTGGTAAAAAATTAGACAAACAAGGAACTCAAATTCGCGAGACAAAAGAGAATTTAGAAAAATTCTGGGAAAAAGTAGAAAAAATTACAGAAATGTGTCATTATAGAAGGGGAAATTGTCACCTTGAAACAGGTATACCAAAAATTCGAAGAGAGACCAGATTCCGTAGAAAATTTTGAAAAAGTTGCTACTGTAGAAGTGTTACAATTGAAAAAGCTCAACAAAGATTTTGTAAAGAAGTTCACAGAAACTGACCAAAATATACAAAATTTCACTAAAGTCGCAAATGAGAATTTCACAGAGTTAAAAGAAGGTGTAGGCACTTGTTTAGGCGAAATTTCGAACTTCAAATCCAAATTTCAAGAAATCGAAGATTCTGTTGCTGTGAAATCTTTCTGTAGTTACAGTCCATTGTGGAACAATGTTAACATAAAAACATTTTCAGGGGAGGGCAATATGCATCCAATTGATTTCATGTACCAAATAAAAGATAACTTCACTCATAAAATGAGCGATAGTTTGAAAATTAATTATTTTTTAAAGTTTTTAGATGGGGAACTTTGTCATGGGCGAACCAATCAATCAAGCCCGAAATGTCATTTAATGAGGTAGAACGAGCATTCATGAACAAATTCTGGTCTGAAACTAAACAAGCTAGAATTTTTGAACAGGCCAAATTTCAAGCAGAGTAATGGTCACGTGAAAACCTTTTGTGAACAACAGTTAAGAACTTCAGTATATCTTGATAAACCACTTCATGAAAGGATCCAAACAGATACTTTAAAATGTAGATTGCCACACATGGTATGTTGGAGTTTGGCCTATGGGCCTGACGACACCATTGAAGAATTTTTAAGATTTGTAGACAAATTGGACTTAGCATGGGAAAGAAATGACGTCTATAATGACAGGCAAGATGACAGTAGAAATAGAAATAGAGCCTTCAATTTCAGAAAGGGAAGGGGTAGAAGAAAGAGGACATACTAAAACAATGTATCCAAAAGACAACCTGAAGTGAACAGAATAAATTTTGATAGGGAATTTTGGGAATTTTTTTATCCGAGAACAAAAATGAACAAAAAAGTTGAAGAAATCTGAATATAAACTAGAAGAAAACATTTTGTCAAATTTCTTTAGCAGTAGTAATGCAGTAGTAGTTGTTGATAGTAATGAGAACAGATCTGATGAGTATGGATTAGTGAGAATGTTGAGTGTCTGTGAAATGAGTGAAAAAGCTGATACTGGTGCTGTATGTGTGGAAGCTGATGTTAATGTGATTGGCAATGGAAGTGAGAATGCCAGAGTAATTCCAGATGAAATTGCAGTAGATAATAGACAGGAAAATGAAGATGTGGTAGAACAGAGTAATTATAGTGTTGAGGTTGTTGAATAAGTGTATGAAGAGAGAAATGAGTTTGGTGTTGAAAATAATATTAAGTGTGATGATAAAGTTTCTGATGAGAATGTTTCAGATGATGATGATGATGATGATGATGATGATGATGATATATTACTTACAGAATTAGATGGGATGGTATATGTAGAAGTTAAAGTTGATGATTTGGTGCTGAATAATTCTGGAAATTCTGGTGTGTGTTCAAGTAATGAGTTATAAACCTGTAGAACAGTGCCTGATAGATTAATGTTACCAGTTGATGTTAGCAATTTTGTGTCTGAATGAGTTTTAGAAAATGGAAAAGAAGATCTAATTAGTGATAGAGTACTAAGTGTAGTCAATGACTATAGTAGCAAATGTCAGTATGGTGATCAAAAGTGTAAGGTCTTAAGTGAAATTTGTCAAAGTGTGTACTCAGATGATAAAATTGCCATGAAAAATATGGAACAATCTCCTGGTGGTAATATGATTAGTGAATGTGTACAAGTAGTGGAGGAAGGGAGTGTGTGCGTTGAAATCAGTAGCTTGCACACAGATTTGAGGGAACTTTGAAAAAACAATTACCTAGTTAATGAAAGTACCACAAAAGCGAATAAACAACCAGCAAATAGTAAACTTGTGTTGAAGAATGTATATTTTATGCCACACAGACAAACCCATGCTGTACACCTTGTTAAGACATGTTATGAATATTCTGACCCAATAATAATGAAAACACTAATTGAAAGAAAATTACAAAACATAAAAAGCTCAATTAATGTCCACTGCTTTTTGCTAATGCAAACACTGACAAGTGAGAAATCGAACAACTTAACACATTTGAAGCTAATACTGTAAAATATTTTTTTGTAATTTATATTCATATTTCCTTTATGTGTGAATATTTGCATATTTTACCTATATTTTGTCTATTCATAGAGTGGGGGTTGAAAAGGGTATATTTGAACATTTGTGTATGCTTTTACCTGGCATAGATTGGGTGTTATTTGATATTTATATAGGACCATTTGAATTTGTTGTCATTTGGAGGAATGTGACACAGCTGAAATTGTGCAGACAACCTTAATCATCCATTTAGCATCATGATATTTGTTCTTTGATATTTGACACACTATTGGAAATTTATTTGTTATGCATCTTACTTTACACAGTCAAGATCATACTGTATACTTTAGCAAACTCTATGGTGAGTACTTTAACCCAGTGAAAGTGAAATAACCAATAAGAGGAAATTTATTTTCATTTTAGTCATCACTGAATATTTGAACAATTTTTTTAAATTCTTATGTCCATCATAAATTATGAATTAAATAGTGATTTGAGGAGTTGAAATAGTTGAGAATACATTCTGTGCACTGTATAGTCAAGGCAAAATCTTGGGGAGAACATCCTCTCAGAAACATTTTTCAGTAGTTTTGTGGTGAAATTTAACAGGTAGGGGATGTGTGGTACTTTCATAGATACACCATGTGGCATATGGTGCTTTGCCCCAGCCAGTGACTCCATATTTATTTTCTGGAATCACTCCCCTTTTACTATCTTATCATGTTAGTAAGAGCATTTAGGATCCTTCTACTATCTTAGAGCATACAGCCTGCAGTTTGTAAGATACAAGTCTATAACTTGACCAGGCACTTAACTTAGAGTGTGGGAGAACAAAACAACGCCAATTTAAATTTTTTTTAGAAACCAGTATTTAAAAAAATTGATATACATTTTTCTTATTAAGATTCATCGTGTAACAATTTTCTACTGTGTACCAGTGAAATATGAACGTAGTAATTTAGTATAGGGTCATTCAGTATGAAGCAACAGGATTTATTACATGAAACTTTTAATGAAAAAGCAGATGATGTGACTGACTGTTTGTGTGGTATGGATATTAAATATCTGACAGATGATGTTAACAAATATTGTATGACTCTATGAAAGCTGTGAATTCTGATGAAACATGTAGTGACAAGCATAACAATTTTGTGAGGACAGTAAGAACAGATGCTGTTTCAAATGATAACAACCTCAAATCATTCTAACTAAATTTTCCTCAGGAGGTTGCAAGCTCTTTTTGCAATTTGGGGGTGGAAAACCCAAGGCTCGAAGCTGGTGTGACTCTTTCCTTTTCAAGTCACATCCTCTCTTACTTTTCTGTACAAACTCACCCTCTTTGACTTTCTGATTTGGACAAATAGTTAGAGACTGGATGCTAAAAGGAACTGGTGCACATATTTTATACTAAGCAAGCTGCCTTTTTCTGGTTATCTGGATACGAGTACAAACTTTGGGTGGGTTTAATAAAATGTGGTTTAATAAAACAACCAGAGTATGAATTTTGAGGAGAGTTGGTGTAACTTATGATATCTGTACAGTTACTCTCACTATGCTGATAAAGTTATAATCTCATTGTGCTGATGATTTTGTGAAAAGTTGAGAAAATGTTTAGAGTTGGTGTGAAGTTTACTTAAAATATCTGTGCTTTTATAGTGACATTCTATCACTTTACAACTGAGATGTGATTACAATTCAGTTAGACTGTTTGTAGCCTTAAATATGTGTTCTCATTTGGATTGACCTGTTACTATACCTATAATGTGAAAGTCACTGGATAGACGTTGATTTACTATCAAGTATGAAAATACTCTGTGTCATGATCTTGTCCTTGACATGTATTAGATCTACTGTGTAATTGACAAAGGAACATTTATCAGAAAGAAATTTATTATGTTTGTATTACTTCTGTAATCTGCCTGTGGAGCATAAAGAAAATGGTATTGTATGTTGGAGATTGGGACAGAAGTGTTCTGATTCCCAGGATTTAAGATTCACACAGTTTTATTTTCATGTTATTTCTACTGCTTCAGTGACCATTATGATCAACCATTGGTAGTCTTATTTAATTATTCTTTTGCCACCTTAGTACTATAAAATAGGGATAAGGTTTGCTATATGTTTGGTATCCGCCATCTCCTTAGTATAGATACGAGGTGTTATTTGTCACAATATCTTCACAAATCTGAACTGTTCAATACTGCTGTATGTTACAGACAGTCAATGCTTTTCAATATATACAAATGTTAGCATACAATCTGATTCTTAATGAAAACTGGTTAAATTTCTCCAATATCTTACTGAAAATACTCTGATGACCACTAACGATTCATATGTAATGAGTAGCAAAGGAAAAACTAAAGAGTGAGGATTTGTATTCATGGAATAGTTGTGGTTCTTGCAGACATGTACTTTCAATTGAAGTGTAATTGATTCATTAATACGTAACTGATGAGGAGATATATATTTATCATACCTTTAGGATGGCTGAACTAACCATTTTACTCCTAATATTAACCCATTCATAATTAACCACTGGTATATTTACTGTCTGACCTAATGTTGCTACATCATGTGTATTGTGGTGATGACCAATGAGAAATCTGTCAACTAGTTGTTGATCAGTAAGTATTCTGGAAGTAACCTGCTGGTACTTAATTTACCAATGTTAATCTGATTCTACGGTGCCACGTGTTCGTGGTAGCTCTCAGTCTGTACAAGAAGATGCTGAAAAATTTGGGATGACAACTTTCAAGCTATGTGAACAAGGTGCCTTTGACAGTTATTGTGGGCAAATCCCTTTATCCGTCCTTGTGGTTTCCTGACATGAAATGTTCATGACAGTTCAGTTGCTCTAAAGTCCGAGTTTGACTTGTAAAGAAATGAGGACGTTTGGTCCTACAAGTGGTTCAGTCATTATGTCTATGTGCATTTCAACAGTCGAAAACTGACATAATTTTTCCATGAAAATAGATGTCTGAAAGGCTAACAATTACTGTTTCTTGTAAATTGCTTGATAACTACCTTTACATGATACAATGCATACTATAATCATCTGTTTAATCTGGTCTATCTAGACTTAATATAATGATATACTGTTACATGCAATATAATTCTTTTAATCACCCATTGTCAATGTATTCTCAAACTTATGAGTGTTTATTTATACACACTGCTGTTTGAAATTTTTTCTACCACTACTTAACACAATGATATACTGTCACGTGCAACATGGTTTTCAGTAACCACTCATTATCAATGCTCTATTTGTTTCAAAACAAATATATTTACTTTAATTAATCTACAACTTACAGGCACAAAATTAGAACTTCTGATGTATTGACATATATTATACTATATGTGCGGCCACATGCAAGATAATTCTCTGTAATTATTCGTTGTCTAAGAGGTAATGGTTTCTTGTGACATACAGCCTACCCCAGCCATTATAACCAGCAATAGCATAACTATAATTCTACATCTACATCTACATCCATACTCTGCAAGCCACCTGGCAGTGTGTAGCAGAGGGTACCTTGAGTACCTCTATCAGTTCTCCCTTTTATTCCAGTCTCGTATTGTTCGTGGAAAGAAAGATTGTCGGTATGCCTCTGTGTGGGCTCTAATCTCTCTGTTTTTATCCACATGGTCTCTTTGCGAGATATACGTAGGAGGGAGCAATATACTGCTTGACTCCTTGGTGAAGGTATGTTCTTGAAACTTCAACAAAAGCCCGTACCGAGCTACTGAGCATCTCTCTTGCAGAGTCTTCCACTGGAGTTTATCTATCATCTCCGTAACGCTTTTGCGGTTACTAAATGATCCTGTAACAAAGTGCGGTGCTCTCCGTTGGATTTTCTTTATCTCTTCTATCAACCCTATCTGGTACAGATCCCACACCAGTGAGCAGTATTCAAGCAGTGGGACAAACAAGTGTACTGTAACCTACTTCCTTTGTTTTCAGACTGCATTTTGTTAGGATTTTTCCAATGAATCTCAGTCTGTCATCCGCTTTACCGACAATTAATTTTATATGGTCATTCCATTTTAAATCACTCCTGATGCCTACTCCCTGATAGTTTATGGAATTAACTGCTTCCAGTTGCTGACCTACTATATTGTAGCTAAATGATAAAGGATCTTTCTTTCTATGTATTCACAGCACACTACACTTGTCTACATTGAGATTCAATTACCATTCCCTGCACCATGCGTCAATTCGTTGCAGATCCTCCTGCATTTCAGTACAGTTTTCCATTGTTACAACCTCTCTATATACTACAGCATCATCCACAAAAATCCTCAGTGAACTTCCGATGTTATCCACAGTAATTGATTCTATCACTCTGCTAACGACTGTTTATTTATATGTACTGCCACTTGAAAAACATATATCTTTTGTCTTTGCCTTATATAAAATTTTGTAACATTATAAACACATGAAATATGTCCTTGAACTTAATGTAAGACTTATATATGTCTTATAAATTGGATAGGGAACTTATATATCATTTGGCTGAGATTCCAGTAACTTTAGTTTTATATCTCAGACGTGCCTCGTGCTTAATGTTGAAAATGTAACAAAAATTTCTTTTGTCATTATCACACTTGACTCTGTGGTGTTTAGCAAATATATTGATGCAATGTGAACATTGTAAAACTTGGATGATCTGCCCAATGAGGCAGTTGACATTGTTTATTTATTGATATGAGATATGCTGTAATTCAATGCATTTGGCTACCTTATTTCCATATTTTCATGTTTATGTAATAAATTATGTTTGAGCAGCAACAGATATCAGAGGAACACAGTGATACTGTACTTCGCTTTAGTTCTTTCATGTTTATGTCTCAGATATATCACAGGTTTCAATATTTCATGTTTATGTAATTGATTATGTTTGGTCAAACTCAGATACAAGAGGGACTGCTTGTAAGTCAGCTGGTGGAATCTAGCATTTGTTACTTGGGTTAACCAATACCGCATTGTATATGCCATTTACTCTGTCCTGCAGAATGCTAACTGTTCACCCTTCATTGATCAGTCAATAGGGAGTGTTGGAGTTAATTTTCGGGGCCTGGGAAGGTGAAGCTGTGGCAAGTCCATTCTGCAGGGAATGCCAAACACTGTTCTTCCTCCTGCACTACAGTGAAGTACTGGAACAGTGGGGATCCTGGGTAGGGGGTTTACTGTCTTTGGGATCTGTCATTTTTTCTTCTTCAACTCCAAGACTCTGTAATGACACATTCCGACGCAGAGACATACAATACCTTAAAAGCTGCGCCAAAGATTAAATTGAGAGGCATGTAGATTATAATCTTTGTAATGTTCACATTGGATTCTCTTTTGTTTCATACTCCAAGGAGCTAAGGGACACTTTCGATTGTTGCCTTGTGGAGGATGGACGTGATTTTTGGAGTGTGCGGAAAGGCAGCCATATAGTTAGTAATTATGGTTTGTGCGACGAGCAGAGCAAGTCTTATTGTTTTGTGAATAAAAAATAGTGAGAAGTATCTAAGTTTTACCAGAATTATTTAAAGTGACGTAGCATTGTATTTCCTTGGGTTCCACCGTCTTCTTGAAGTGAACCGATGCCGACTCAGGAAGATACACACGGTCAACGAAGAGAAGAACACCGATGGCGACTAATGAATTAATATTGTGGCAGAAGGACTAATTCTACATCTAAGGTGAGAACTCTGATTAAATCAACAGTGACGTAGAATTCAAAATGTAATTAATCGGAATGGTAAATTATATTACAGGCATATTTCACGCAGCACCGAATTTGTCCGCATTCAAACCGGTCAATACAGTCCATAAAAAAGCCCTTCAAAAATTCTAAAGTTACAGTTCCATGTCCGTAATTTTCCCCTTTTCAAAAAACCAATAAATTTAATTTTTTTTTATTTATTTCGCCACAACTCTGAACCTTCCATTTCATTTCTTACTTCTCATTAGAGTACCAACCTATCCTTCCCTCTGCCCACATGCATATGTCTCTATTGCTGAGACCCTCTAATTTACCGTGTCAGCTTTATTAAGCGACTAAAACCTATTTTATAGGAGGATCTGGGGAACAAGCTAGCATTTCTGCGTTATTCGGTGTAACTGTCCTCTGTCATACTATATTATTTATTTATGTCTGATTTTGTTACATGTTGTCACCCAAATGGTAAACATTTACTTATGTATTTACTTTGCTATATACCAGCACTCGAAGTTGTGAACACTTACTTATATACGAATATGCTCTGTTAATATATTATCGTGAGGAATGGCTCACTTACTAATGTCTTTTTTTTAACACTCTATCAAATAATTATATTCCATGACTGTTGTGGGGTATGATACCACTATATGTTAACACATACTGCGAAGAGGGGGAGGCAGTGATTGTAATTGTGTAAATATTCATAAAAAAATAATCATTATATGTTTTGTAAAGACAGAAATGAAGCATCAGAAGTGTCTTGACAAATGAAAAATGGAAAGATTGGACATTGGTCACACATTCCATTCTATCCATGTAGGATGAATTATGCTAACTAACTGTTGAGGAACTATACTCCAAGAATTTAATTGTACAACATGATAATAATATATTTAGTTTTTTAATAATACATGTAAATTTCAATTTAAACTGCAGAGAATAGTACCATAGCACTTGAAAATTTTTGTATTAGTATGATTTTAATGATATATTATCAAAGAACAAGTTAAAATTGCAATATGAGATTTAAGACAGAAAATGTGTAAGGGGTGTTGGATGGTTCTATCTCAGCCATATTAAATTATATGACTTTAGGAACATTTTTCTCCCTAAGCAATTGACATATTATCATGATTTTGTTGTTATGTTCCTTATATCTTTATCTTCATTTTGAACTGATAAGTCTTAAAAATAATAAAAACTTATAATTAAAAAAATATTTTTTTAATGTAGCCATAAAAACTGCAATTTTTTTACTTTAATTAAATTTATACCATAGTTCTTTAAAAGATATTCATAGTTCCTCAGTTTAAATCAACAGCTAACAAATAAGGAAGAATTTTAAAAAAATTATGTTGATAACATTAATAGTAGCCAAGAAAAATGTTCCTAACCACTGAAAAACTCAGTTTGTCTGGGAAACGCAAATAAAGATAAGACTATTAAACAATGATTTTATTCTTACTTTAGTACATTCCAGCTTCATATGAAGGTCTATCTGGATCTTTTAGTTCTTCAAACTGGTCCTCAATCTTTCTTCTTGCTTGCTGTGTGGCCAGGCGACACTTTTTCTCAATTTCTGTGACAGCTTTGTCCGCTTTTTTAATCGGAAGTTTGTCCTCCTTTTTCAAAAATTTGACCCAGTTCTCACCTGGAGATATGCCTAGACGACTCAAAATTTTACACTTTGCTAAATTTCTGTCATTGAAACTTGCAATAGCTTCGTACACTCCCAACTGAAATGTAGTCATCAAAATAAAAGTTGCTTTTGGTAGCCGCAACTATACAACATTGTTGAACGACTGACGGATTTTGCGTTCCACCTTGTAGGCACTTACGCAAGAGGTCAGGATGGGCCAAGTCTCTAAATATGGGTTTTATTTGTTCCATGACAGCGAAAGTAAAATGAGTGTGGTCATTGTGGTCATAAGGCTCATTTTTCTCTTGGACTTTTCGGAATTTGCACCAGCTTGTCTCACTTTTGGGGCATAGTCCGTGTCCAGATGTGTCTTCGTTTGTAGCTGTCAAATGAAAAAATTCTGTGCAGACCGCTGGCTTCATGTCCTTTAGAGTTTTTGCAGAATTCCTTCTTATAGCTAGGCCATAATATAGTTGTATTTGATTTATAGCCTCACCAGTAAGGCGACCACGACCCCTGATGGTTTTGCCGTCGGAAAGTTTTGTTTTCCCAAGTTTCTGTTTCAATTTCCTGAGGCGACTACCCATCCGCTTCTGGATGTGACTGCCACATTCCAATTTCTCAATTGAGAAGTCGGGACCATATGGTTTTGCGTCACAAACCTTAGGGTAAGAAGCACTGTCCCCGTCCTCTAAATAATACTTGTACCGCACTCCGTATTTCGGCAGCGATTCTTGGATCATTTCCACAATTCTTTTTACCTCCATTCTTCCACTTACTCCAGAGTAGTTAGCTAGGCAATCATCATCATGATGTTGGTCATTCTATTTTTGCATCTGCAATACTGGGATAAAATTTGCAGTTGCCAGTGTTTTCTGCTATTGCAGTTGTAATTCCATTAAGTGAAGTGTGGCCCCTACTTTGCCACGATCTGTCAAATATTGATGTCAGGTCTGTGTTACCATCATTTTCACTGACACTTTGTTCAACAGCAGCCTTCATACTCTCTTCACAGATCTCTTTTGCAGCATATTGAAGCATCTTATTGTAATATTTGAAAGCTGGCAGAGTCGGCAAGTTCATTACAGCGCAGAAAGTTTTTGCCGCTTATTCATCTTTTCCAATACATCGGAATGCTTAGGCTAAGCGAACATTCCATTCTGATTGTTTAGAGTCTGGTAAGCATGGAGAATTAGTAGTGGACACTTCAAAAGAACAGTCACTGCACTTTATTACTATCAGTACTTGTAAGCCTAGCCTGGTTCCAGTAGAGACGATGAGGGATCCTTTACATTTTATGCACACCACAATTTGGCTAACTAGGCTACCTAAACTGTAAATATTAACAATATTATAGCAACCTTCTTCTTTTCCATATATCTCATATTTAGCCAAGTTACGGGTAAGCTTCTTAGAAGAAGAGCTTGTTTTAGAAGCACAAGCAGCTTCAGTACTAGTACTAGGCCTATGCTCACCTTCATAATGAAGTTCCACTTCAGATTCACCATGATGCAAAAACTGTTTTTGTTTACATCTCCACCCACTGAACTCACGTTTTCATTTCTTGTTTTGTATTTGCGGCATTTTTACACAATATAAACTTATTTGCTGAGATCTAAACACTGAAATACAAATATCGTAAACAAACTTCACTTTCAATCATCACAAACAGAGAACTGAAAACAACGAAGTAAACTGACAGCTGTTTTCGTCATTGTTGCCAACAGTATTTCATCAGTGTTACCAACTAAGCTTTCAAACAGCTGTACTATAACAAGTAGTCACTAGCGAGTAAAAAGAAGGTTGAGAACATGAAAAGTGTGCGTTGCAGGGTTTTACTAAAACACTTGTAAAACAGAAACCACTCAATATAAATTAATAAATTTGGTTTCAATTTAAATCCATATACATGCATAACAACAAAAGTCCAGAAAATAAAAATCAAAAATTTTGAACCAAACAACCGTCCGACTCCCAGTAACTATGAACAGTTGAAATTTTGCTGAATTGAACTATTCTATTCAAAACAATCAATTACACAATATATGATGGTCATAAGGAGGTCATAAGGAGTGGAGTATGAGCCACATTTCTGGTCTTTGCAATGAAGAACTTCCGATTAGCAGAGATCTACACTGTACTTCAGTTCAGTGCTCTTCATTGCACATCGAGGAGACTGAACACTTTGTTATATTATGGTATAATACTAACTGTACTTGCCAAGGATAGGAGGTGGCTAAATACCAACTAATATGGATTTTGAGTATTGTAGTATCTGATACTAATGCTTGTTCCACAATGCATCACCAATATTGAGAAAGAGTTATACACACCAATGTCTCCATTGCACTCAGGAGAACCTGGAGGATCTAATGACAGACATAAATGTACAGAAACGAGGCCAATTCAGCTAACTTCCAATGGATAATTTTTCTGATTGAAATAGATTTACCTCATTTTCATGTTGTAATACATGCTGCAGACAAATCCTGCAAATTAACTTGTTCCTTCTTTGTGCTATTAATTAATATTTTGTTTAATCTAGTTGAGTCTGATACAAAATAATTTGTGACAATTTTACATATTTGGTTGCACATATCTTTCGGAAATTGTTTGTTCATCCAATTGATTGTAAAACGAGGACTGTTGCGTAGCGCTGTCAGAAAAGGTTTTGTTCAACTTTCAGTTTCACAAATCGTTTTGTGGGTTGTTGAAACGTAACAGTGTGATTGAAACCTATTTAAAAACGTAAATTTTAGCCATAAACAGTAATTTGTGACATAGAGGTGTATGGAAATAATAATTTTTTTATGGCTACCTACATCTCACCATTTGCCTTCAAAGATATTAAAAATATTCAAAGGGGAGCAGAAAGGTGGAAGGAGTACGTAGAGGGTCTATACAAGGGTTATGTACTTGAGTGAAATATTTTGGAAACTGAAGAGGACATAGATGAAGATGAAATTGGAGATATGATACTGCATGAAGAATTCGACAGAGCACTGAAAGACCTAAGTTGAAACACGGCCCCAGGAGTAGACAACATTCCATTAGAACTATTGATGGCCTTGGAAGAGCCAGCCACGACAAAACTCTTCCATTTGGTGAGTAAGATGTATGAGACAGGCGAAATACCTTCAGACTTCAAGAAGAATATAATAATTCCAATCCCAAAGAAATAAGGTGTTGACATGTGTGAAAATTACTGAACTATCAGTGTAATAAGTCATGGTTGCAAAATACTAACACAAATTCTTTACACACGAATGGAAAAAACAGGTAGAAGCTGACCTCAGGGAAGATCAGTTTGGATTCCGTAGAAATGTTGGAACACGCGAGGCAACACAGACCCTATGACTTGACTTAGAAGATAGGTTAAGGAAAGGCAAACCTGTTTCCAGCATTTGTAGACATAGAAAAAACTTTTTACAATATAGATTAGTATACTCTCTTTCAAATTCTGAAGGTGGCAGGTGTAAAATACAGGTAGTAAAAGTATGTTTACAATTTGTACAGAAACCAGATGGCAGTTGATTGAGAAGGGAGTGAGACAGGGTTGTAGCCTATTCCCGATGTAATTCAATCTGTATACCGTGCAAGCAGTAAAGGATACAAAAGGAAAATTTGGAGTAGGAATTAAAATCCATGGAGAAGAAATAAAAACTTTGAAGTTTGCCGATGACATTGTAATGCTGTCAGAGACAGCAAAGGATCTGGAAGAGCAGTTGAGTGGAATGGACAGTGTCTTG
This sequence comes from Schistocerca americana, assembly GCF_021461395.2. Taxonomy (NCBI): domain Eukaryota; kingdom Metazoa; phylum Arthropoda; class Insecta; order Orthoptera; family Acrididae; genus Schistocerca; species Schistocerca americana. The sequence goes on along the minus strand of NC_060122.1, from coordinate 583,600,245 downwards.
AAATGAGGATATAAGATAAACATCAACAAAAGCAAAATGAGGATAGTGGAATACAGTTGAATTAAATCAGGTGATGCTGAGGGTATTAGATTAGAACATGTGACCCTTAATGTAGTAAATGAGTTTTCTATTTGGGGAGCAAAATAACTGATGATGGTCAAAGTAGAGAGGTTATAAAATGTAGATTGGCTATGCCAAGGAAAACACTTCTGAAGAAGAGAAATTTGTTAACATCGAGTGTAGATTTAAGTGTCAGGAAGTCTTCTGAAAGTGCTTGTATGGAGTGTAGCCATGTATGAAGTGAAACGTGGACGATAAACAGTGTAGACAAGAAGAGAATAGAAGCTTAAAAAAACATGGTGCTACAGAACAAAGCTGAAAATTAGATGGGTAGATCATGTAACTAATGAGGAGGTACTGAATAGAATTGAGGAGAAGAGGAATTTGTGGCACAACTTGACTAGAAGAAGGGATCGGTTGGTAGGACATGTTCTGAGGCATCAATGGATCACCAATTTACTATTGGAGGGAAGCATGGAGTGTAAAAATCGTAGAGGGAGACAAAGAAATGAATACACTAAGGAGATTCAGAAGGATGTAGGGTGTAGTAGTTATTCAGAGACGAAGAGGCTTGCACAGGATAGAGTAGCATGGAGAGCTGCATCAAACCAGTCTCTGAACTGAAGAACACAAGAACAACGACCATACCCACAGTTCTAGCCCCCTCCTCCTTCCCCCTCCACATGGGTGCCCTTAACTTGTAACCTGTCAAATTATACATAATAAAAACACAGATTAGCATTACATTTTAATGTGAAGTTTCAAAGGAAAGTCTGTTCATGATGTACACTGTAAAACAAACCTTACAAACAAATTAATGATATGAATATAATAGAGGGAAACATTCCACGTGGGAAAAATATATCTAAAAGAAAGATGATGAAACTTACCAAACAAAAGCGCTGGCAGGTCGATAGACACACAACCAAACACAAACATACACACAAAATTCTAGCTTTCGCAACCAATGGTTGCCTCGTCAGGAAAGAGGGACGGAGAAGGAAAGACAAAAGGATATGGGTTTTAAGGGAGAGGGTAAGGAGTCATTCCAATCCCGGGAGCGGAAAGACTTACCTTAGGGGGAAAAAAGGGAAAAAAGGACAGGTATACACTCGCACACACACACATATCCATCCACACATACACAGACACAAGCAGACATTTGTAAAGGCAAAGAGTTTCATGTATTAAAAGGAGTGGTTTGGTGGTGGCAGATTATGGAAATGAAGCTAACAATTGTTTGATGAAGAAATAATGACGTTAAAACCTGTGGGAAGCGGCTAAAAATGATCGGTGATGTGAGAAAAACGGAAATGGAAATAAAGCAAAAGTTATTAAAACTGCCGAAAGGGTTGTTTAATAGCTAAAAGGAACTGTTTGTGGACTGGAAACGGTGGATTTTATAGCAGCAAAGCGGGAAAAAAATTTTTTTGGTTATGGTTTCGAAGTGATTTACGTATTATTACGTGTTATTGAGTGTATATCGACGGGATAAAATTGTATACTGGATTACGGTAAAAAAGGGAGAAGGTGAATAGAAAGTGAAACTGCTGGCAAAAACAGGAGGAGGAAATAAGACGACAGAAAAGACTTCGAAATGTAACAGTGACAATAACAATAACGATAACAATAACAAACGTGATTGTTGGCTTCAAATTAATGATATGAATATAATAGAGGGAAACATTCCACGTGGGAAAAATATATCTAAAAAGAAAGATGATGAAACTTACCAAACAAAAGCGCTGGCAGGTCGATAGACACACAACCAAACACAAACATACACACAAAATTCTAGCTTTCGCAACCAATGGTTGCCTCGTCAGGAAAGAGGGACGGAGAAGGAAAGACAAAAGGATATGGGTTTTAAGGGAGAGGGTAAGGAGTCATTCCAATCCCGGGAGCGGAAAGACTTACCTTAGGGGGAAAAAAGGGAAAAAAGGACAGGTATACACTCGCACACACACACATATCCATCCACACATACACAGACACAAGCAGACATTTGTAAAGGCAAACAAATTGACACATAGAAGATAAAAGCAGTCAGCATGAATTATTAATGAAATTGCACCTTAAACATTACCCATGTACTTGCATTGGTGTATATGTGATTAAACACTTTTTAATAAGTAATATAATTTGTTATTTATCTTCATCAGTGTATCGTTATTTCTGTTTGCTTTGTTATAATTTTTTTTGAGATGCATCTTTTTCATTCCATAGTCTTGCGGCAGTGTCCAAGGCTCAAATACTTGAACCTTCACTATTGTGTCACTTTATTTGAATTTGGTCACACACTTCACATCATAGGTAAGTTCTGAAATGATGCATTGTTCTTATTACCACATGTCTTGTCGGAGCACTATTAAAGGTTAAAAGAAAAGTCTGCCAAATAATCAGCTCTAGGAATGTAGTTTGCGCATAGGTACACACAGTGAGGAACATTTCATTAACAAATCTTGTGAATTAAATGGAAATTAGTATGTTGTCATAATATTACAAATCCTTGTGTATCAAAATCATTTACTCATCAGAGTAGTCTGTCAGACAACATTGTGAATACACAAAATTTCATTGAATGAAATGTTATGGTTTCCAGTTTCACCTGCTATATAGCACTTTAAATGTTATAGGATGTTGTACCCAATCATCATCAGTAATTTTTTTTAAATGTAGTAGGCATGGTCATTAAACACAAGAGTGTAGAGAATGCTCAAATGTGGCACTCAAATATGAGGTTTAAAAGTGTCTGCAGCAAGAAGTGTAACATTGGCTTAATTATTTAGTCCTTTACTACTTTATTTTTCGTCTTGTTGTGCATTAAGAGAGAATAGATCATCATCCAACATGTCTGTATCCATTGTATGTGGTAGTTCCGCTATCCTGGTGTCTCCATTTGAGGGTAAAGCAGGGGCGGAAGTGTTAGCATTTATAGATAACCTTTTGACGCCCTCAGTGTTGTGATGTTGGTTCGACGAACAGTTGCTGCATATGACTAAGCTACATTTGGTGTGAAATACTGAAATACACGTGATGTATCAAGAAAAATTGAGGAATGGTCAGACATTCAAAATTCTGTTCACACACTTGATACAGTGATATAGATGGAAGAATGGAAAAATTGAACAATGTGTCACAAAAACAGGAGTAGTTCAAAAAATTTTCGTGGATGGCATTAGAAAACTTCATGTTTATATGTGTGGGTGAACAAAAAGTCATGAGTCAAATAAGGTCACTGCAAGAGGCAGAGCAGATAGCATTAGGCACATTTTTGCGGGGGTTGCCACCTAATGTATCAATAAAAGTATGGGCATAGTATCCTAAAGACTTAGCAGGAGCCATAGGAACCACGACAGTGCTGGAAGAAATAGAGAAGTTGAGACCTGAGTCTGGGATAAAGGGAGAATTTTTTCTTTGAAAATCTAGTGTTATCTTTGTGGACTGTCAGACCACATACAGTGAGAATTCCATCAACTGCAGTACAGGAAATGTGTATGGGGAGGACATGGGGAACTAGACTTTAGACAGAAATGTATTAAGGGACACAGAATGGGAATAGTAGCCCACCTTTAAACGACAGTGAGGACTGCCTAAATCTTAGCACAACTAAAGCATATGCAGGGATGGAATTCTGCTTAGCTGACGTAGTGGATGGAAGAGAACATAAATATTTATTGAATACAGGTTTGCAGTTGTCTGTTTCGAGGTAGGGCCCACCACTGTACAGGTTGTGTGGAGTGGGTGATAGTGACATGCTTTCACTAGAGTCAGTGATATCACATTTTTCCAGGAATGTATGAGAGTTTTGCTGGGCAATCTTACTGTTAGATAACTTACATGAGCATCACATTAAAATTGGCCTTGGACAGCATATAGCAGAAGTGTATGGGAAAATCAAACAATGGAAAATCCAGGATGGAGTGTAACTATATTAAGAAACGGATAGTTGCTACTCAACATATAGCAAAGGTACTGAATCGTAGATAGGCACAACAAAAAGACTGTCACACAATAAGCTTTCAGCCAACAAGGTCTTTATCAAAAATAGACAAAACACACACACACTGGACTTGCATTCGGGAGGACGACAGTTCAATCCTGCGTGCGGCCATCCTGATTTAGGTTCTCCGTGATTTCCCTAAATCGCTCCAGCCAAATGCCGGGATGGTTCCTTTGGAAGGGCATGGCTGACTTCCTTCCCCATCCTTCCTAATCTGATGAGACCGATGACCTATCTGTCTGGTCTCCTTCCCCAAAACAACCCAACCCCAAAAAAAACACACACACACACACACACACACACACACAAGGCAACTAGATGGGAGTAAGTAAGAGGCTGGGGCGGAGAGAGGGAGAGATAGCAGAGTAGGGTGGTGGGCAGCAAAATGCTGCTGCGACAGCATGCAGGGAAGAGGTGGAGAGAGGGTAGGTGCAGTCAAGAGGATAGACGGAGGGTGGGGGATAGCAGAGAAGAAGAGAAGTAAAAAGACTGGGTGCACTAGTGGAATAGATGATTGCATAGTGCTGGAATAGGAGCAGGGAAGGAGCTGGAAGGGTAGAACAATGACTAATGAAGGTTGAGACCAGGAGGGTTACAGAAAAGTAGGATATGTTGCGGGGAAAGTTCCCACCTGTGCAATTCAGAAAAGCTGGTGTTGGTGGGAAGGAGCCATATTGCACACACTGTGAAGCAATCATTGAAATTAAGGATGTCGTATTGGGCAGCCTACTCAGCAATAGGGGGGTCCATTTGTTTTTTGGCCACAGTTTGTCGGTGGCCATTCATTCAGACAGACACCTTGTTGGTTGTTGTGCCCACATAGAATGCAGCACAGTGGCTGCAGTGTAGTTTGTAGATCACTTGGTTGGTTTCACAGGCAGCCCTGCCTTTGATGGGATAGGTGATGTTTGTGACCAGACTGGAGTAGGTGGTGGTGGGAGGAAGTATGGGACAGGTCTTGCATCTAATTCTATTAGACGGATATGAGCCATGAGGTAAGGGGTTGGGAGCAAGGGCTGTATAGGGATGAACGAGTATATTGTGTAGGTTTGGTGGATGGCAGAATACTACTGTGGGAGGAGTGGGATGAATAGTGAGCAGGGCATTTCTCATTTCAGAGTATGATGAGAGGTAGTCAAAACCGTGGCGCAGAAGGTAATTCAGTTGCTCCTGTTCTGGGTGGCACTGAGTCACTAGGGGAATACTCCTCTGTGACCAGACAGTGGGACTCTGGGAAGTGGTGGGTGACTGGAATGATAAAGCATCAATCTGTTTTTCTACAAGGTTGTGGGGGGGGGGGGGGTAATTATAGTCTGTTAAGGCCTCAGTGAGACTCTGTGTATTTTGAGAGGGACCACTCATCACTGCGAATGCAATGGCCATGTGTGGCTAGGCAGTATGGTAGGGACTTCTTGATATGGAATAGGTGGCAGCTGTCAAAGTGAAGGTATTGCTGGTGGTTGGTAGGTTTGATATGGACAGATGTAGTCATGTAGGTATCTTTGAGGTGGAGGTCAACCTGGAGGAAGGTGGCATGCTGGATTGAGCAGGACCGGGTGAAGAAGAGAGAAGGTGTTGAGGTTCTGGAGGAATGTGGATAGGGTGTCCTCACCCTCAATCCAGATTGGAGAGATATCAGAAGTGAATCTGAACAAGGTGAGGCATTTAGGGTTGTGGGTGTTTATGAAGGATTCCTCTAGATGGCCCCTGAATAGGTTGGCATAGGATGGTGCCGTGCAGGTGCCCATAGCCATACACCAGATTTGTTTGTAGGTATACCTTCAAAGGGGAAGTAATTGTGGGTGAGGATATAGTTGGTCATGATGACTAGGAAGGAGGTTGTTGGTTTGGAATCTGTCAGGCATTGGGAAAGGTAGTGTTCAGTAGGGGTAAGGCCATGGGCATTAGGGATGTTAGTGTAAAGGGAGGTGGCATCTGTAGTTACAAGCAGGCCACCATGTGGTAAAGTAACAGGGACTGTGTAGAGTCAGTGGCGGAAATGATTGATATCTTTTATGTAGGTGGGTAGGTTGTGGGTAATAGGCTGGAGGTGTTGGTCTACAGGAGCGGAGCTCCTTCTCTGTTCCTACTATCAACACTACACAGCCATCTGTTCCAGCAATGCACCCAGTCTTTTTACTTCTCTTCTTTTCTGCAATCCCCCCACCCTCTCTCCCCCACCCTCTGTCTAACCTACCAACTGTGCCTAGCTGCCCTACCCTCTCTCCACCTCGTCCCTGCATGCTCCCGCAGCAGCACTTTACTGTCCCCCACCCTTATCCTGCTATCCCTCCTCCTCCCTACTCCGGCCCCTTCGCCCCTTCCTTACTCCCACCCAGTTGCCTTTCCCATCGTGCTGTGCTGTATGTAGTTTGGCTTCCACTGCCAGAGACTCTCTCTCTCTTGTGTGTGTGTGTGTGTGTGTGTGTGTGTGTGTGTGTGTGTGTGAAAGTAAGGCATACAGAATACCACATCATCTGCAACTGCTGGTGGATGAATTCATTAATCATTAATAAAGGGTGATATGAGAGAGGAAAGTTCCAGTCTGTGGGGAACACTGGTGGTAATCATGCCAAATAAGAGCATGGCTGGCACAAAAGCATATCAGTTTTATTGTGATTACAGGTATATCAATGGTCACACGATTACAGATACTTATATGATCCTGAATGTAATGGAAACTTTGGGTAACTTGTGGCAGTCCAGATATTTCTCCACTATGGATCTAATGAGTTACTGTCATCAGTTTGAGGTGACATTGGAGGGTCAGCCAAAAATGGTGTTAATCCTTCCTTTAGGACACTACCAGTATCAGCTCATGCCACTTGGATTAAAGAATGCGCCAGCCATGTTTCAGTATTTCTTAGCTGGAGTACTGTGAGGGTTAAATCAAGACAATGTATGATATATTTGGATGACATTGACGATGTGAAGAATTTTGGAGAACATATGGTGTGGCTAAGAGAGGTGTTTAAAAGTTTGTGTGCAACACATGTGACACTTAATATACAGGGTGATTCAAAAAGAATACCACAACTTTAGGAATTTAAAACTCTGCAATGACAAAAGGCAGAGCTAAGCACTATCTGTCGGCGAATTAAGGGAGCTATAAAGTTTCATTTAGTTCTATATTTGTTTGCTTGAGGTGCTGTTGACTAGGCGTCAGCGTCAGTTGATGCTAAGATGGCGACCGCTCAACAGAAAGCTTTTTGTGTTATTGAGTACAGCAGAAGTGAATCGACGACAGTTGTTCAGCGTGCATTTCGAACAAAGTATGGTGTTAAATCTCCTGATAGGTGATGTATTAAACGTTGGTATAAACAGTTTACATAGAATGGGTGTTTGTGCAAAGGGAAAAGTTCTGGACGGCCGAGAACAAGTGATGAAAATGTAGCACGCATCCAGCAAGCATTTGTTCGCAGCCCAGGAAAATCGACTCGCAGAGCTAGCAGAGAGCTGCAAATTCCACAATTTCAGCAGGATGGAGCGCCACCACATTGGCACTTATCTGTCCGTAACTACCTGAACGTCAACTACCCGAGGCGATGGATCGGCCGCCAGGCAGCCCGTGACAGAGCACTTCATCACTGGCCTCCAAGAAGCCCTGATCTTACCCCCTGCGATTTTTTCTTATGGGGGTATGAACGAGTTGGAGTATCGGGTTGATATTGCTCGTGTGTCTGGAGGGGGCCATATTGAACATCTCTGAACTTGTTTTTGAGTGAAAAAAAACTTTTTTAAATACTCTTTGTAATGATGTATAACAGAAGGTTATATTATGTTTCTTTCATTAAATACACATTTTTAAAGTTGTGGTATTCTTTTTGAATCACCTTGTAGAGGAATGTTACTTTGCACTAAATAAAGTACAATGTTTAGGACATACAATTGGTCATAAGGGTGTCCAGACAGACTATGAATTAGTAAAAGCCATATACACTATTCAACACTGGTTATGGAGTAGTTAGTCTTTTTTGTAGGCTTGGCAAATTGTAGGAAATCTGTTTCAAAATTTGCAGAGGTAGCACAACCTCTCACTGACTTATTGAAATAAGTGAAATTTAATGGGTCATAAAAATGTGAAGGTGCATTCTGTACATTAAGAATCATTCACAGCCAGTCCAGCATTAGTTTTTCAAAATTGTGACAGGGAATTCACATTGTCATGTGATGTAAGCTATCTTGTGCATGTCTGTGTAATGATTCAAGAAATGGATGGATCAGAGCATCCAGTTGCCAAAGCTCCACATCAGGTGAATAAAGCATATAGTAATTACCCTGAAACAGAGAAGGAAATGCTGAGCCTCATATAGGCATAACATATTTCCGATGTTATTTGTATAGTAGGAAATTGTAAGTAATAACTCACCATAAAGCATTAAGTGGCTATTAGAAATCAAAGATCCATCACCCAGCATTGTTACATTGGATACTGAATCTCAATTGGTTCAATTTTGAGGTAATCCACCAAACAGGGAGAACACATGGGAACACAGATGACCTCAGTCAAAAGATTGGTGTGTGAAAAACAGTGGGTCACATCACTGCAGAGTGGTGGAAATTGCTAAAAGCAGATGAAGACTGTAAGCTATTTGGAAAGCAGCCACCATTCATTGTCCACTATGGAATGTTATGTAAGTTGGGGGGGGGGGGGGGGCGAGAAACAACTCAGAATTTGTGTTGGATTCCAACTGTGTGCTGCAGGAGAAAGTGTTGAGACAAGCACGTGACCATGCATTACTGGGCCATGAGGGTCAAACAACCACAGAACGACATGTAGCCAAACAGTACTGCTGGTGAACATATAAGCAGGATGTAGAATAGTATGCGAAGAACTGTGTATGCACACAGTGGACTGAACAGAGTCATCACAGTATTCCATTGCAAAGGTTATTGCGGGCTAATAAACAATTTACAGTGACGTATATAGACATCTTAGGTCCTTTTGGATGAACATGGACAGGCAATCACTATGTACTGATGATAAAAGATCACTTTTTGCACTATGTAGCTATCCCAAGTCAGGAAGGTGACACAGTTGCCCAGGGTTTGGTAAATGACTGGTTGCTGAAGTTCGGTGTTCAAGAGACACTGATTACAGACAAGGCATCAATTCCTGTTAGAGTTAATGACTTAGCTTTGCCATTTACAATGTGTTCATAAATCAAGGACAAGTGCATTGTATCTGCAAGCAAGTGGGAGAACAGTGAGTTCATTGGACAGCAGGGGAGATGATCAGTTATCACGTCAACAGTCATTGTAATGATTGAGATATGCTATATCTTTCGTTGTGTCAGTGAATAGTTCTAAGGTTCACTAGAGGACTGATCTGCCACTGTACAAGATTGTATATGCCCAGAAAATACTATCACCATTCGAGGTAGTGAAGTCTGCACTAGGGAAAAATGGGGAACCAGTATGGAATTTCTTGAGGATTTTATGGAAGATAGGGAATAAAGTACAGAAAGCCAATATAAAAGCCCTGAAACAGCAGGAACAGATGGGGCGGTGGAATGCTAAGTTATCTAAATACTGGGTAGTACAATGGATGACTTTAACAAGCCCACACACTCCAAAGAGAAAAATTTAAAAAAATCTTCACTTGTTTTCAAGGTCGATACCAAGTAATAGAGATGGCTTCACCGGTGAACATGAAGCTGCAGCTTCCTACTCATATTTAACAGTCATCCAGTTTGGCTGTATCTGACACTTTCAGGATGCACCAGAATATATTTATCATCTTTACTGGCAATGGTCCCAAAAAAGGGGGAGGAGGTAGGAAGGGGAAGATGGCACAATAAGTCATGCAGATCACTCCTGTGCAACTGTGCACACATTGCCCTACATATTAAGACCTAGAGCTAAGCTGATATGAAGAGGAATAGATAGTGTATTTAAAATTTTTGGTGTTTTATTTAGTGCATTATTATATAAAGGATTTTGATTAATTGTATTTTTATTTAGATTTTTTTAAATTTATTTTGGTCGAGAGTACACCAGAGTCTAGGAGTGTGGAGGTAGCTATTCCATGATAAGGGTAATGATTGGCAGATGGCAAGTAACAATGTTAATTTGAAGATTACAATGTGTAGATGAATGTAATTTTTGTTGTATGTTAACAGTTAACTGGAGGCTGTATATTTGAATTGATTTTGGTGTCACATTAGTATGATACTTTGGGTGTTCATATTGTTTTACAGTGAACTTCACATCACCAGGGATGGTAAGTGTTTATTTTGTTGGAGTCTAGCTATGAGTGTTTTTAGGTACCAGAACAGGTAGTCAGAATTTAATTCTGGTCGTTGCTTGTATAGCCTATGTTTGTCAGTGGTGGAGAACTATTCAATCACCCTAACATTTCATCACATACTGCCCCTGTGGGCCAACCCCAAGATTTGAACAATTGTGGGTGTACCAACCACCATGGATAGTGGCAGAGGGAACAATGAGGAGGGTGTAATGCCGGAAATGCCTGAATAGATGACATTTCTGTGGCTTTATATATTGTATTTGTTTTACTATCTATGTCAATGTATAATTGGTTTGTTTTGTAAATATTATTTGTATTTTACGCTGGGTCTTGCCTAGGGAAGACTATGCTGTCGAACGAATACATCAATAGGTCGTGTGGAGAACCAAAGTGTTTAGGATCTTTGGTAGTGTTAACTCTGTTGCGTGGAGCGTGGGCAGAGGGGAGTCTGGCTGGAGTAGTGCAGTGGAGAAGGTGTGTTGTGTGACGCTCCTGCGAGTTGCCGCGCTTTCGGGGTTTGGCAGCATGTAATTGCGCTCGAATTGCTATGATAGTTTCTGACACGGTGACGTGGATGGGAAGCGTTAGCTGGCACACATCAAGAGCCAGTTTCGGCTGGAGACTGTCGAGAAGAAGGCGCGCCAACATCCAGCTTCTGCAACAGCGATGGCCGACCATGAGTGACTGTCGCCTCCTCCTCGATCGATGACTTCAAACCTTCAATCAACCATCAAGGAAGACTGGTAGCATGTAAAGTTTTAGAACTGTATGGCAGACCTCAGCTTTTCAAACTGTTAAATTTTTCTCACTAAATTACAGCAACGTAGTAGCATGAACCTTTGTTGCTCATTGTCCCAATTGCATTACCAAGCAGGGTCCCTTCCTTTTCCGGAATGAACCCGAGTGTCGTTGAAATTCAAATGCCAGCGTTAAAGTAATATCATTCGATTTCACTGCTTTAATTTCAAAGTTCAGTTAAGGTATTCATAGCTGGCTACAATATTTAGATTACACGAGCACAAATTAAGAATGCGAGTTTTGTTACCGTATTTTAGCTGACCTGTGACTGCAGCTCAGCTTGGTACGTACTAAATTTTACTATTGTTAATTGTTCAGAATCATTTAATTCAAGTTCAAAGTTAAATCTCTTATTTCTGAATTGCGTAGATTTAAGTAGCTTCTGAAATGATTGTTGAGGTAGCCCAAGACTAACCTTATTTTACTGAATTTCGATGTGCTTCAGAAACAAAGCTCACTATTATTTCAGTCACTAAATTAACTTTCAATTTTCTGGTTTTATTAATTCTTTTGCTAAATTAAGTCTGAGTGTAGCGAAATTTATTACTTCTGACAAACTTTCAGTTTTCACACTACACGTGTCAACCTTCAGTTGCCACGCTTCTAGTGCTAATTATATGTGCAATAACCTTTCTTTTTCAGTTACTATAGTAATTGTCCATAGGACTGGCGACCGTGATTTTCCCCAAATCTCAAATAACTAATTACCGCTAGTTAATTGTTAATGTAACGGCCGCACATTTACTTTCTTTATTAACTTTACCCCTTTTCAAAATTAATTTCCACCAGTTTCATTTGCATTTTTCCTTTCATTTAGATGTAACCCTTTCCTCCCTCTTAACTGACAGATTAACTTCGGTGACGATTGCTTTTCCCAAATTTCCATTAGGTACACGTGGTTTAATTTTTCACTGTCATTAAGGTCAATAACTGAGGGGAAGGTTACAAGGGGCAGTCAGTGTAGAAAGTGTAAATGGGAATGGAAGAGAGTAGGAACAAAATAATATTATATTATTTTAAGTGATTCACAGATATAGCAGCAGCCTGGGATTCAGGTGACCAAATATTCCTAAGAGGAGGGCGGAGAGAAGAATGTTATGGCTAGGCAAAAGCAGTTCAGACTTCGCAACCTGCTGAGAGGCATACAGGTGAGCTTCTTACGAAATCCTACTTCTAGGCGCCAAAACTCTGGAGGCAAATTACCCTGCCTCACAGTAAAGCAGTGGGCCAGATATCTCCATGCCATGGCATAACACTGCACTCCTGTAGTCATCTATGTGACTGGGGATGGACTTCTGTCAGAACATAGCTGGGCAGAGCGACTATAAATGCTCACAGCTCAGCACTTAGGATCTCTAATATTCATACTATGGCTGGTTCTATAACTGACACCATAACAGTCTCCATGCCAGCTGATGTTCCCATGGGCCAAGCAGCTTCAATTCCACCTAGCAGTGACATCAGCCTGACCACTGGTCTACAAGCTGCTACTAGACAAGATGGTAGTGGGGCTTGAATCAGTGCCACTGAGGGTAAACCACCTCTAAGAAGTCATTGTCCTGCACTTGAGCCAACTCCAGATGCCTTGGGTTCGACACTGGGAATCTGCACATGGGTCCTACTGTTCATGGCCAGTGCAGTGCAAGCCCGCAGCCAGCCAGAGCTGCCTTCTTTATGTCAGCACAGCCATCACACTGGCTATGGCCTGCTGAGGCAGCACCACTGCCTAGTATGTACATGAATTGCTAAAAGCCGTGCATGCTGCTGGCTGTTATGGTGCACTCACCATGTTATGGTTGAACGTATCCCATCTTCCCACACACAGCATTCTGGGTCAGAAGCAACAATCCTGGCTGATAATGGTGTGTCATTGTCAGTACCTTTACAGAGCATGTAAGTGCTTACAGGAGAGTCAGAAGCAATAGCAGTGACCCAGGGTAGCACTCACACCAGTGTAGGGTTGTATTGTTAGATATGGGGCAGACACATACTGCACCCTGGGATGCCATAGAGTATTCTCTGTCTTTCTTTGCACAAAACATTTCTCACAGCTACCTTCTTATTGTACGCCACAGTAAAAGTGCATGGATTCTGGCTGCAGTCATGTGTGAGAGTTCAGTTAATGCTACGAAGTGCACTACAATTACATTTACTCCCACATACCGCAGCGTCACTCAAGGATAAACTACGGCTGGCAGACCAGGCATACACCATTATTCGACACTGCCACTTCCCTCTGCACAGCATAGTGCTTAATACCGCCGAGGTTGGTAATACTGTGAATATACTTCCACCATGGGGCGGTAGAGGCCAGGCACATGCGTACTGCGGACACCACATGGAACAACAGCCATCTAGCAGCCAAGACCAGGAATCACAAGTGGGCCGGCACCAGCCTCTCCCCACCCCAACCGGGCTAACACCTGCATGCCCCGCCTTCCTGTTGCCTGACACTTCAGCTGGCGAGACGAGTGCAGCTGACTCACACATATGTGGTTCCACTCCACATACAGGGACGCTGCTCACAACTGCCGCCCACCCTGCGCATTCCCAAATGCTGCACGCAGGCCGCAGTAGGCGCCACAACTCGCAGATACATGCAAGGGGACCCACAGACATTGCATTCTGTCAGATCCCTCACCTCATGAGGACGCCTGTATGCCTGGGATTTAGGTTCGCGCCAGTATTTTCTCATCGTTACCGGAGGAGACGTCAGTGTCATACCTCCCACATTTATCGTAAAGGACCCGACACAAGCCAAACTGTTCCTTCGAGAAGCAAATAAATCGCTACTCCATGGCAGAGTTACTATTGAACTCATACCTGGCAAACAGTTCACTTGGTCCTTCTACATGTTTGACGTAGAAGACCCAGTATTAGGCATTGACTTCCTTTTTAATTTCGGACTGTCTCCAGAGTTCCAGTCGGCAGCATTATTGCACCACGCCTTCTCCACTCACATTGTGTGTTCAGTCACCTCCCTGCCCCCCCCCCCCCCCCCCGTCCCCCTCAGCTTCCTGATGATTTTTGACACGGCTCTGATAGAGTGCTCCTCACTGGCAGACAGCCCAGCTTCAGTCTGAGCGCTCTGCAGTCGACGATCTCTGCACTTCAATGCCTTGCTGAACCACCCTATATTGTTGGCTTCGCAAGACCTTGCCGAGGCACAATACCTTGTACAACACCTGTCAACGCTGCCACCAGCAATGCACCATGTGGGACTTTGACACCGCCGCCCCCCGACACCTGAGATACACCCCGTGGAACTTTGTTGCCGCCGATGTGGACGGGCTCCCTGGCACATCAGGTTAGTGACTCTCGCGTGCTACTGATTCCCACTTGCGACGGCCCCCAAGTGAGTTCACCAGCCCAGCTGAAAGCTATCACAAATGGAACGACACACAAAATTGTCACAACAGACGGGCCACCAGTGCGTCATAAAGCGCGCCGACTGCTGACACATAAACTACGCCTCACTAATGTTGCAGTGGAGGAACTTCTGCCAGCAGGTATTGGTCATCCATCAGACAGTAACTGGTCTTCGCCCATACATTTAGTCCCCAAAAAGGACGGCACAGTGTGCCTCTGCGGCGACTATCACCGCCTCAACATGTGGACAGTAGTAGACAATTATCTGATACCGGATATACAAGACTTTGCACAAGTACTCAGCAGAGCACGGATCTTCAGTGTCTTGGACTGCTGCAAGGCATATTTACAGATACCCATGGCACAGAGTGACATACCAAAGACAGCATTGATCCCACCTTTCGGCCTCTACGAATTTTGTTACATGCCTTATGGTCTCAAAAAGGGGCCCAAACTTGGCAACGTTTTATAGACTCACTTCTGTTTAATTGCACATATTGTTAAACGTACTCATTTTTTCCTACTCTGAGAGAGGACATGAACTCCACCTCGCCACGATAGAGGAGTTACTGACGCGTAACGGAGTCGGGATCAGTAACGACAAGTCTTAACTCCGCTGCACTGCTGTCACTTTTCTGGGGTACACCATCTCCTCGGAAGGTATACAGCCCCCTCAGGAGCAGGTTGACTGCATTTGCAATCTACCTCTTCCATTGTTGTTCCGTGAATTACACCTATTTTTAGGAACTATCAATTTCTACCATCATAACCTACCGATGGCGGCAGCAATTCAAGCCCATTTGACTGACGCATTGGCCGGGAAACAAACCTCAGGCAATCGACAAGTACAGTGGTCTGACAACATGGTGAGGGCTTTTGAAGACCTTAAGTCAGGTTTAGCAACTGGTGCCATTCTCGCCCACCCTTTGCCAGATGCCCGCCCCTCTATTACAGCAAATGCAAGTGATTTTGCAATCAGTGCAGTCCTCCAACAGCATGTCGGTGACACGACACAACCACTCCATTTTTTTTTTTTTACAAAAAACTATCTACAGCTCAACGTAAATGGTCAGCGTTCGACACAGAATTGCTTGTGGTTTATGAAGCTGCAACATATTTCTGCACAGACATCGAAGGAAGGAACGTAACAATTTTCGCTGTGGTGCCTTTCGTCGGTGGGCACCACCCAACCTATTGTTCCCCCTGTGTTGCATCGCCAAGTATTCACTATGTTACATAACCTTCCACATCCTGGTGCTAAGGCTACTATGTGCCTTGTTACAGAGTGCTTTGCGTGGCAAGGTGTAAAGAGGGATTGTCGTACTTGGGCTCATGCTTGTTTAGGTGCCAGTGCAGCGAAGTCGGCAGGAACGCACAACCCCATCTAGGTAAATTTGACATCCCGAAAGGCCGCTTCCGACATGTGCATCTGGACCTCATAGGACCGTTACCCATGTCTGATGGTTTCAGGTAAATCCTGTCATCGACCACGTTACATGTTGGGTGGAGGCAATACGCCTGCAGGACATCACAGCGGATTCCATAGCATGCAAATTCGTATCCTCCTGGATAGCTCGATTCGGCTGCCCCACATCCATCACCACCGACCAGGGAAGGCAGTTTGAATTCCTGCTGTTTAAAAAACTCTGCGTACTTTGTGGGATAGATTCCACACTATGGCTTACCATGCACAGAGCAATGGACTGGTCAAGCGGTGGTCAATAGTGCCATGGTGGTGAGTGGTCTGACGCCCTTCCCTGGGTTATTTTAGGAATACACACGGCTTGCAAGACAGATCTCCATGCTTCACTTGCGGACATCCTGTATGGCGAGACCCTAGTTCTCCCCATAGAGTTCATCAACGATGAAGCAATCGTCAAACTGTCAGACCTCCCCACTCTAATTGAGCATGTCCGGACACACAGCTGCAATCTGCATGACCCCGCCATGATCACATACCTGTCCTCAGGTCTTTCTGTATTTGGCACTGGACTGTTGCCAATTTGTTATCTTACAGGATGACACAGTGAAACCAGCATTACAGCCACTTTACTCTGGACCACATTGAGTAGTGGTTCGCACAGACAATACTACGAACATTCTCGTCAGTGGCCGTCGACAGGCGTTTCCCTTCAAGGCGTAAAACCAGCTTGGACGATTGAGGAATCTGAACCACACCCTCTCGAGTCAAGTGTTCCTCTGTCAGGTGACGACTCCGATCTCACACAGACTGCCCACTGCCCAGCGCCCCACCATGATCATATCTGCACCAAGTCTACTTCTGTGGGCAGCTCAGTTGTTGTGTGTGGTGATACTCTGCCCACATTTCACTCAGGAACTGTGTGTGACAATCCACAACCTAAGGCCCAACCACATGTTGCGTGTGACATTACCCCATTGCAAGTGGCGACACCCAATGCCCCCACAGAGTGTTCCAGTGCTTCTCCTGAACTACATTATTTTTCCCCACGACCTACCCTAGTGCCCCCTATGTCCACTGTTAACGAAATTTGCATCTCGATCAATGCCTCTGAGTGCCCACGCGATGAGCTTTCCTTGCAGCTCCACGAGGGATCCATCTTCATCCTCCACATAGGGGACACTTCATGAGAGTCCACTTCCTCGTGCATGGAGGCTGTGAACCGCATGGCCGCTACGGTCGCAGGTTCGAATCCTGCCTCGGGCATGGATGTGTGTGATGTCCTTAGGTTAGTTAGGTTTAAGTAGTTCTAAGTTCTAGGGGGCTGATGACCACAGCTGTTAAGTCCCATAGTGCTCAGAGCCATTTGAACCATGGAGGCTGTGCGGCGATTATAGAGCCCTGAATGCCTGGAAAATACCCGATTGTTATCCCCGTACCTTTGTTGCGCGATTACAATTACGCATTGAGTGGTCCAATAGTGATCACTGTGTTAGACTGTGCAAAGGCCTACATACGGATACCTGTTGCCGAACGTGACATTCCAAAGACAGCCATCATCACTCCTTTTGGTTTATGCGAGAGTATATTCATGACTTTTGGACAGACATGACAGCGCTTCATAGATTATGTGCTACAGGGTTTAGCTTTTGCGTTTGCATACCTGGACGACATTTTGGTTTTTTCGTCGTCGCCTGAGGAACATCGCCACCATCTAACCGAGGTATTCAAGCGATTGGAACACTACGGAATCGTGCTCAATACCTCAAAATGTGTCTTGGGCCAACCTGAAGTAGACTTTCTCGCACAAAGAATTTCTGTGGCAGGATTGCTAGCATCTCACAAAGCACTAACAATATATCATAACGCCCGCCACCACAATCACGTGATCGATTTAGAATCGCATGTTCGATATCTATCGTTTGGAGCCCGGGGCTTCGATAGGTAGATATTCTTGGAAATTACGGAAGAGAAGGCCTGTAACGTATCGGAGAAGGACATCGTTCTAACGATGCTCTTCAGTGTTTATGAATGTTTTGAAATGTTCTCGGTGTTCTACAATGAAACGAATAAGTGAGTGGCAAAGTACTTTATTTCAAATTACGGTATTTTTGAATACTTAGGTCGGTTTAACAGAACTTAAGAGTATTTCTGAGCATTCTAGAGCATTTTTGAGTGTGAAATATTAGCATAATTGCGATTTTTTCAAAATTCATATTAACTATGTTCTCGAGTGATGTGGAATGTTCTCAGAAAACAAATGAAAATAAGGTCCAAGCAAGGCGGGTCTTTTTCAGCTACTAGCTGGGACACCTTACATAAAAATGGCTTCTGGCAGTGGCAGATGGTTTTGTTAGCTGTGACGACGAGTACTTGTTACTAGCTTCACACGTTTAATCACAAAATCGCTTGCACCAGCGGGAATGTTCGTACGTAAGGCGATTCACTTGGTACAATCTTATATTTGTTTAAAAAAGTTTTTCTAGTTGTAACATTAATATGCTAACGGTAGAAAATATTTGTTTAGCATCCAAAAACAAAGACGTTTCACTGTTAATTAAACGCAGTCTCTACAGTGGGGTAATAACAAAGCTCAGGAACTTAACACATGGGAAGTTATGGGCACAATGTGCCGTTCCCCATTTTCTCTTCCCCTTAACTCCCTGATGAGATACAAAATCCTGCGCCAGATTAGTGTCCGACACAGCATCTGGTTTGCCAAATGATCTGAATTCCATTTTAGTAGATAACCAGTAACCCTCCCCCCTCCCCATCCTCTTCGCCCTCGATTTTTTAACGAATGGAACTCCCATGTATAAAGCAGCTCCAAACGTCTGTTTACTTTGCAAATGAGTTAATCGGCCCGAGCACGCTGTACGCGGAAATACGATTTTTCAAAAAATAGTTCAAATGGCTCTGAGCACTATGGGACTTAACATCTTAGGTCATCAGTCCCCTAGAACTTAGAACTACTTAAACCTAACTAACCTAAGGACATCACACACATCCATGCCCGAGGCAGGATTCGAACCTGCGACCGTAGCAGTTGTTCAGTTCCAGACTAAAGCCCCTAGAACCGCTTGGCCACATCGGCCGGCACGAGTTTTCAGGGTCTCATAATTTGGGCTCATATTTCAGAAAGAGAAGGGGTCAAGTGTTTTGGATAACCCTTGGCTTAGGGATCATTAGTATACTTGTGGCAAGACCGGACACGTTGTAGCTATCGTACAGTACAGTATACACTCCTCCCAGCCCTGGCAAAACGGGCAAATTGGTTCGTTCTTTTGCATTAGGTGTGATCAAGGGTGGACCTTAGGCGGTTTATTTGTTCATGTGCTGTTCCTGAGTAAACCTCGAAAAACAATGATTTTTTGGGTACGGAAAACACTAATTGTGGGGATGTCCACTTCTATAATTTCTAGTCATGACAGATCGTCGACATTTTTACCATATGTTCTTCAGATGATATTCTCGAGGAACTTCGAAACCTTTTGGAGTATCATCATCCATTACCGACACTCAGAGGTCCAAAGCCATTGTACTTATGCAGAAAACCACCACAACCGGTTTTTAGCCTTTTGGCTACGTGGGCCGCAATTATCTAACTAACTAACCACAGCAAATGGAGAAAATTTTAAGTGTACATTCTTTAGAAATTCATCTAGGAACTCCATTTTCCGCTTTTTCGAAAATCTGTATTTATTATCAAGATACAACCGACAAATCATGTTTTTTCATACAAAAAGTACCAATTGTGGGGATGGCCACTTCTATAATTTCTATGCATGGAAAATCGTCGAAATTTTTACCATATCTTCTTAATACGATGCTCTCGGGGAACCTTAAAACGTTTTGCAATATTGTTATCCGTTATCGAGATCCAGAAGTTCAAAGTTACCGTACTTACGCACATAAAATATCCAAGTAATATCCGGTCTGAGGCGTACTTGTAGTTTTAAGTGACATATTAAACACATTTCAAGGGTTCTCTCACGAAACTATGTTTATACTCAGCATTTTTCGCCAATACAGCTTTACCCTGAGGTGACAAAAGTCATGGGGTACCTCCTAATATCGTGTCGGACCCCTATTTGCCCGTCGTAGTTCAGCAATTCAACCTGGCATGGACTCAACAAGTCGTTGGAAGTTCCCTTGCAGGAATATTGAGCAATGCTGCCTCTGTAGTCGTTTTGCTGCAAGACAATGCCCGTCCGCATGTGACGAATCAGACCAAAGATCTCATCACATCTTTTCGATGGGAAACTCTAGATCATCCTCTGTACAGCCCCGATCTTGCGCCCAGTGACTTCCATCTGTTACTGCACTCGAAGAAACACCTAGTCTGTCAGCGTCTTCAAGACGATGACCAAGTCGAAACAGTGGTGATGCAGTGGTTAACAAGTCAGGTGGCAGACTTCTATGAGGAGGGTATTCAAAAACTGGTACAACGTTATGACAAGTGCCTCAATATTGACGGAAATTATGTGGAAAAGTAGATTAAGGTACAGGCTTTCATGTAAAAATAAAATTATTGAGATATTTTAACACGTATTTTTTAAATTTCACAACGGTACTTTCTTAAAAAACACGCCTCGTACTTCGACACATTTACGCGTATATACTTTGACACATATAAACAACAAATAAGCACGCATTATATACTCCTCGAACATCGTGTATAAGCAGTACACCCTGCTATGTTAGGGAGAAGAAAGGAACCAGCTGAAAAATCCTCCAATCAGAGCACAAAAAAAGGCAGATAGGTTCCTCTTTAAAAGACTCTGACACAAAAGTGGGGAAATAGCTGTTTTATTCCTCATCCCGCCTTCCTCGCCAAAAACACATTCATGTTTTTTTTTGTGCTGAAAGAGGGTAGCAGAGAGAAAGTGATGGTGGAAAAGAAAGACACAATGCCAGTGGGAGAAAAAGAGAGAGGAGACAGCGATGGTGGGAGAGAAAAAGTGACAGTAAAAGAGAAACGGATGAAGACAATCGCAGTGGGAACCAAAGGAGAGGAGCTATTGATGGTCTGTGAGAGACAGTGGTAGTAAAAGAGGAGGAGGGATGGATGGAAGTAGAACCAATGCGACAAAAAGAGAGAGGAGACGGTGGAAACCATACAAAGGCTTGAGGGGAAACGGCGGGGGGGGGGGGGGGGGGGGGGGACAATCCCAGATTGGCAAACTCTGACATGTAGGTATAGGAGATGGCACCATTTTGGACGGAAATTTTAAACTCGTCGCTATAGAGTAAAAAATAAGTTTGAGTTGCAGAGGTATGGTGGAGACAGTGGCAATCGGAAAGAAAGGCAAAAGGAGACAGTGGAAGTGGGAGAGGAGACAGTGGCTGTAGGATATAGTGTAAATCAATGGCAGAAAAAGCAGACAGTGGAAAAGACACACATATAAACAGTGTCAGTGAGAGGGAGACGCTGAGTATGAAGATGTAACTAGAAAGAGGGACTGGAAAAAGGATTTTGAATGTTTTTTGTTAAAAGAGCGCGAATATGTCTGCATACCAAAATTTATGGTGACAAGGCGTAATGAGGACTGAGGCAGCTGGTCCCCCACTTTGAGTCTTTTAAAGAGGAAAATTTTCGCGGTTTTTGTGCTCTGACAGGGTAATTTTTTCAGCTGGTCGTATAGATGCGTAAGATGAATGCAGTATCTGTTTTTGATTTTGTCTTAACATTTGATACCTTACCCACTTAGATACGTAGGAGAATTTAGTACGTTCTCTGGCTTGTTTGCAAACCCTTTTACTGCATTAGTGATCAGAAGTCACATTTCTTAAATACAATTTTAGTCTTTATTTAGCTGTATATTCATATCGGAACACAAAATTTTAAGAGAGAGACTGTAATTGTTCGGGATTCACATACGGTAACGGAGGGTGAAAGTGTGTTGATGTCAGAGAGAATTAATAGAGCGAATCGTATTAAAAAAAAGAAAAAAAATCCGTGTATATCAACCAGCCTTCACGTTTTTTCTCTCTCTTTTTCTTGTTGTCTTTCTCTTTCGTGTCTCATATCCATTTCTATTAGATATTGCAAGTACGAAAATTTTCTCTGTTATTTTCATCGTCCCTAGATGCAGACATATCGTTTTCTTCTTCCTGTTCTCATATCATCCTACGTTCAGTTTCGTTCTGTGCAATGCGAGGAACATCGCATAACACTATGTGATTCTCCGGAGCGGTTTTGCCCTTGTCGACCTTCATCTTCAACTGCGTCATAATCCCCGTAAGGACTGCCGCGTGCTGCGTTCGCCCTAGACCACCCCATAGCCTTTCTTGCACGCCTGCCTGGTTGTTGTCCGTCGTTGTCTGACCTGCTCAGCCCTGTGTGAATGAGCGCCTGCGCGAGATTATCTCCGAAATTGATACCACCGTCCTCTCTCTCGCGTCACTTGATAGTGACTACAAAACAACGCATCCTTACTCGTTCACAGATGTTAATAACATTCGAGATGTACTTAAATCAAATATATGAAGAGACGGAATAGCAATCCTCAAGTATTAATTATGTATTCTCTTTTTTCCTGGCGTTTATTTCTGTATCCTACCGTCAAGGCCGCTCGAACAGCTCTTTCATCTTCACATTAAACAGAAAATTTTGTTAGTTCTACGCTGTTCCTATCAAGCCCAACTCACTACAACTACATATACGTCTACAGGGAGTCCTACAAAAGACTTCCTGATCTTAAAATTAAATAACACGATATCAAAGTTCTATCGAAGACTGAAACGAGCGTTACGTATATTGTGAAAGTTGGAAGCATTTTATACAATAGTTTCGAAATATTAGTTGCAAGAGCTGTTGAAGGTTCACCCTGTCATCAAAATACGCAGCACCCATAAATAGTACTCCGAAGCTCAGAGAGAACAGTTCCACCGTCGAAACGAAAAAGCATGTGTGTTTTGTGGTACTGGAATATCACTGGTCAGAACACAGTATTTCGGCAACAAGACACAGTTTTCAAACACGATTTAATGTTCCAAAAGGGCCCTACGTAAAACCATCAGCAAGGATGTCTGAGACTTTAGACGGGAATGTTTCCCTCGTGCCAACTATAGCTACTTCTACACATGCTCTAGGGTTAGCGTCTTTGACTAGTAATCAAAATGTCTTGGGACCCGCGTTTGCTGCCAACCACTGCTTAAATTTTGAAGAAAAATCATTGGCAATGGTGCCCAAAGACTTTTGGTGTAAAGAAGCGACCTCGTTCTGCCAACGGTCTTGTCAAAGATGGCGGAGGAACGGACAGAGGTTCACCGCAACCCATGCTCTTTGGGTGGGAAACTGGTACTAAAATGCGGTAAGATCAACAACGATAGACGGCATGAGGATGTAGAAGGCAGTGGAAACCAATGTACTAAAGACAGAATGTGTATCCACGGGACATTAATCCTGTAATTGAAAAAGTGTCATGCTGATCTCTTCATTGGCAAAAAACTCCATACTGGTCCAAGGGAAGACTGCCAAAGGGGAGGTAACCACGAGAAAAGCAATTAGTAACCAATGGAAGGATAACAGCCTATGGATCAGAGCATGGAATATCAGTAGTTTGACTGTGATAGGGAAGCCAGAATATTTGAAAAGGGAAATTAAAAGGCTCATTCTACATGTATTTGGCGTCAATAAAGTGAAGTGGAAAGAAAATAAGGATTCTGGGCAGATGAATATTGGGTCATATCAACAGCAGCATAAAAAGGTATAACAGGAGTAGGATTTGTTATGAGTCGGAAGGTAGGGCAAAGAATGAATTACTGTGAACAGATGATACCACATCTGCACACACGAGTCACCTAATTCCCGTAAATCCTGGCGAGTGGGCGATGAGGTCTGACGACACGTTCAGTCACACCCAGATGTGTTCGGTCGGGTTCAGATCTGGCGAGTTTGGAGGCCAGCACATTAACTGGAACTCGCCACTGTGTTCCTCGAACCACTCCACACACTGGTGGCCTTGCGTCATGGCGCATTATCTTGTTGAAAAACGCCACTGTCGGGAAACATGATCGACATAAAAGGGTGTACGTTGTCTGCAACTAGTATACGATACTCCATGGCCTTCATGGTGCCTTGCACGAGCTCCACTGGATCCATGGATGCCCATGTGGATGTTCCCCAGAGCATAATGGAGCTGCCGCCAGCCTGTCTTCATCCCGCAGTACAGGTGTTCAAGAGCTGTTCCCCTGGAAAACGACGGATTCGGCCCTCCCATCGGCATGATGAAGAAGGTATTGGAATTCATCAGATCATGCAACGGTCTGCCACTGCGCCAGCGTACAGTGCCGATATTCAAGTCCCCATTTCAGCTGTAGTCGCCGATGTCATGTTATTAACATTGGCGCGTACAAAGGATAGGCTAAACAATGTGAACAGTGGTAGTATTGGGATGGTTATGTTTGACGGTCAACAACGCAGGTAAGGCACGTGTCGCCCTGGACTATGCATGTTCAGTACGGACTAAGCATCAGTGCAGGTTGTTTACGAGTAGTGAACACTTCGTATTTGTTCAGAGACCTACGTTGACGTTCAATAAAGACCTAACAGAGTTCCAAAGAGGGCAGATTGTGAGGGCCCAATCAGCTGGAGCATCAGCAGCCAGACAGCCACTTTACTGAATGCTTCAAGAGCAACTATTTCAGCAGTCATGACAGCCTACACGACGCCTGGAAAGACATTATCGTGTAAACGTAACAGTGGGCGCAAATCAAACCTAATTACGTCGATCGTCGTGCGATAACACGAATTGTGCGAAAACAACACAAAACTACGGCGACTAAAGTGACTGCAGAGCTCAATAGCCAATCTTCGAGATCCCCTATCTATCGGTACTGTCCGCCAAGAACTCCATAAAGATAATATTCATGGATGAGCTGCTATACCGAAACCATTAGTGACGCCAACCAAAACAAAGAAGCGTGAAACATGGTTTCAGGAGCCCAGCTGATCACTGGATACACGTCATATAAGCCATCGAGTCAACGCATTCGTTATTCCCAACATCGGGCCAGGTTTAAGTCTGGAGAAAGTCAAAAGAAGCCTACAATCCAACGGTTAAGAATGGAGGTGGAAGGGTGATGGTGTGGGCAGCCGTATCGTGGTATTCTGCTGGTCCCATCATTACTCTCAAAGGCCGTGTTACAGTCAACGATTATGTGAACATTTTAGGTGATCAAGTGCGCCCATGATTCAAATGTTGTTCCCAACAATGAAGCCATATTTCAGGGCGATAATGCGCCCGTTCATACAGCCAGGACAGTACAATCGTGGTATGAGGAGCACGCAGCTGAACTGCGGCGTCTTCCCTTGCCAGGACAGTCCCCGGACTCGAACATTATGAAACCCTTGTGGGCGATATTGGAGCGCAGACTCCGGAGCAGATCTCCGCCTCCTTCTTCACTACAGGAGTTGAAAGAAATTCTGATCGACGAGTGGCATAACAATTTCACTGGAGAATATACAATCATTATATGCCAGTATTCCAAGAAGAATTGCAGCTGTATTACAGGCAAATGGGGGTCCAACCTCTTATTAATAAACCATTCTCAAGTAAGTACAGGTGTTCACATTATTTTGCCTATCACCTGTAAATGGGTTGTCGGCTGCGGAGGCCCATCGTTATTAGTGTTCGGTGAATTGTATGTTCAGACCCACTTGTACTCTGCGCAGCATTAAAGTCTGATGTTAGTTCTGCCACAGTTTGCCTCCTGTCCTAATATATCAGTCTGCCCAGCCTACGATGACCGACATTTGTAATGAGGGGTGGCAGCCTAACCCCACGGCGTCTGGACGTGGTTTCACCTTGGTTTCGCCACACCACAGCATCCCTCGAACACCCGACGTCTACGTCCACATCTACATCTACATGGATACTCCGCAAATCACATTTAAGTGCCAGGCAGAGGGTTCATCGAACCACCTTCACAATTCTCTATTGTTCCAATCTCGTATAGCGCGCGGAAAGAATGAACATCTATATCTTCCTGAACGAGCTCTGATTTCCCTTATTTTATCGTGGTGATCGTCCCTCCCTATGTAGGTCGGTGTCAACGAAATATTTTCGCAGTCGGAGGAGAAAGTTGGTGACCGGAATTTCGTGAGAAAATTCCGTCGCAACGAAAAACGCCTTTCTTTTAATGATGTCCAGCCCAAATCCTGTATCATTTCTGTGACACATCCTCCCATATTTCGCGATAATACAAAGGGTGCTGCCTTTCTTTGAACTTTTTCGATGTGCTCTGTCAGTCCTGTCTGGTAAGGATCCCACACCGCGCAGCAGTATTCTAAAGGAGGACGGACAAGCGTAGTGTAGGCAGTCTCCTTAGTAGGTCTGTTACATTTTCTGAATGTCCTGCCAATAAAGCGCAGCCTTTCGTTAGCCTTCCCCCCCCCCCCCTTCCCCCCTCCCCCCCTCGCCCCCAACATTTTCTATGTGTTCCTTCCAATTTAAGTTGTTCGTAATTGTAATACCTAGGTATTTAGTTGAATTTACGGCTTTTAGATTAGACTGATTTATCGTGCAACAGAAGTTTAACGAGTTCCTTTTAGCAGTCATGTGGATGGCCTCATACTTTTTGTTATTTAGGGTCAACTGGGACTTTTCGCACCATTCAGATATTTTTTCTAAAGCGTTTTGCAGTTTGTTTTGATCTTCTGATGACTTTATTAGTCGATAAACGACAGCGTCATCTGCAACAACCGAAGACGGCTGCTCAGATTTGTCTCCCAAATCGTTTATATAGATAAGGAACAACAAAGGGCCTATAACACTACCTTGGGGAACGCCAGAAATCACTTCTGTTTTACTCGATGACTTTCCGTCAGTTACTACGAACTGTGACCTCTCTGACAGGAAATCAAAAATCCAGTCACATAACTGAGACGATATTCCATAAGCACGCAATTTCACTACGAGCCGCTTGTGTGGTACAGTGTCAAAAGGCTTCCGATCTGAAATCCCTTGTCAATAGCACTCAACACTTCATGTGAATAATGTAAAGGTAATTCATAATGTTCGAACACAATATATGTTCCAAAATTCTGCTGAATATCGACGTTAACGATATGGGCCTGTAATTTAGTGGATTACTCCTACTACCTTTCTCGAATATTGGTGTGACCTGTGCAACTTTCCAGTCTTTGTGTACGGATCTTTCGTCAAGCTATCGGTTGTATATGATTGCTAAGTATGGTGCTAATGCATCAGCATACTCCGAAAGGAACCTAATTGGTATACCGTCTGGACCAGAAGACTTGCTTTTATTAAGTGATTTTATTTGCTTCACTACTCCGAGGATATTTGCTTCTACGTTACTCATGTTGGCAGCTGTGCACTTTCCGAAATGCTAGTGCCGACCCTCCGGGCCATCACAATCTGCCCTCGGTTAGACTCAGATAGATCGCGCGCCTTTCCCATTCTACACACGGACAGCACGCTCACTGATATCTTCTGTATGCACCGTGTGTGTGGTTGACTAGCAGTCATTCCTCACCAGGTGACGCTGCTATCGCCTGGAAGTGTCTGCGTTGATACTAGGTCGGCGCTCATAATGGTCCGGTTGATCAGTGTATAATGCACTCGATTCACTCAGGTCTGAAGCTGATTATAGCTGACAGAAATTAATTATCTGGTTAATAAACTTTTTGTGGTTCATAACTGCATTTATAACAAAAAAAAATATTTCCTTGTTCGCTGTGAAACCTTATTGCGAATATGTCGGAACCCTTGAACCGGATTTTGTTAAATTCAACGTTGTAACATGCATCCACCTAAACTGGAGAACTACACTTAGTTTTGCTCTGGTGCCTTTTTTGGATGACCTTGACGCACCTAGCAGCATGTGCAGTAGGAAGTAGGAAGAGAGATCGGTGTGGTTGTGTTGTCGATGTCCAGAGATATACATTTAAAAATATGCTTCATTGTGCATCAAAATATTTACAGTGGTATTGCTATAGCGTACACAATTATAAAAGAGTCCTTAAAATTCATTTATGGTGGAGGCAAGAATTTCTGGATATACGACGTACCAAAGAGTTTGAGCCACTGCTGCAGTTGAAACAGTGTGTCTGAAAGGCTTTATGATGAGCCATATTAATCCACATTGTCAGAGGCGTGAAGAAAATGTATAGAATTGGTTACCACCACAAATTACTACAGCACATCAACTACAAGGCAAGAACTTTATTGTACATTTTTCACTAGCCATCTACAGGGAGTTACATCAGTGCGCGTGTTGAACAATGCTTTATTTGAGTAGTGCTGTTTTTCTTTAAATATTCTCTGTACTTCTAAATTTCATTTTTGCTTAAAGACATTTCATGACCTTATTTCCTCTGCAAATTTTAAATAATGATTTGTTTTAAAACTACGATTTCATAAGCCGCATTTAATAATCGTGAAGTTCTCATAGTCGTACAAAATAATGAAATGTGTAAAGACTGTATCAGCTATGATTCAGTGTTAGTAAGCTGCAATCGGTTGTCTTTTTAATTGCTAATTTAAATTCGTCTGAAGTTGATCCCCACGTCAGTACAATAATTTTCAGTAATTATTCAGTCTCAGTTTACAGACTCGGTAGCCAAGGTGCTGCGTAGGAAACAAAATTGCTTGCAGATGGTATCCATCTTGTTTTCAAGTATAAGTACATTGGTAAAGAAATTATGCTTCTCAGTTATTCAGTAAATTTCAGAAGAAATAAACAAAATTACCCCATCCAGAGCTTGGCGGCCGTTATTGTATAGCTTAGTATTTATTTCAAAGGCACTGTCAAGCGGAAAGTTGAAAGCTGCTTTTATCCTGTTGCTGAAAATAATCACTAGTGGTTTGATGGACATAGCTTAGTAAGTTAATAAAACTATAACGCAGATGCGAAGTGCTATTATAAAATGAAGTACATTTTATGGAAGTATGTAAGATATGTAATCGAACCTTAAATCCACCTTACCCTTTGGAATTTAATAACCGATCCCCTTAAAATTATTGTTTAAGTTTAGGTTACACTCGGCTATTGATCAAACTTACTATTGATAATGTGCCTGCCCAGTGTCATAACAGATCCACTGTTAAAACAAATTTCATTTCATCTAACGGTTTGTTGCGAGAGTAGAAGTTTTAAATACATTTCGCAGTGAAGGTCACATGACTAGATCGCGCACCTGTACACAACTGTTTTCATGTTAAAAGACAGAATAATGGTTCAATTGGCTCTGAGCACTATGGGACTTAACTTCTGAGGTAATCAGTCCCCTAGAACTTAGAACTACTTAAAGCCCCGCGGGATTAGCCGTGCGAAGGTGGACTGTGCGGCTGATCCCGACGGAGGTTCGAGTCCTCCCTCGGGCATGGGTGTGTGTGTTTGTCCTTAGGATAATTTAGGTTAAGGAGTGTGTAAGCGTAGGGACTGATGATCTTAGCAGTTAAATCCCATAAGATCTTTTTTTTTTTTTTTTTTTTTTTAAAAAACTACTTAAACCTAACTAACCTATGGACATCACACACATCCATGCCCGAGGAAGGATTCGAACCTGCGACCGTAGCGGTCGCGCGGTTCCAGACTGTAGCGTCTAGATCCGCTCGGCCTACTGTGTCTCATGTAGGCTATTATAAAGGCATTGGTTACACATTGATTGACATATATCAGCTGATTAAACAAAAAGTAGATAAGGTCACACCTGTCACAGAATGGCAGTATTGTAGTTACTGTTATGTACAATAGGTTACGTTACACATGATTTGTTGCAGTAGAAAGGTGGAAAATTAATAGTGACATGCAGTGGAGGTATTGGTTATTGGTGGATAGCGCAGCGTCAGGCCTCCATGCAGGCCAGAAACACGCCGCTGTAACAGACACTGTAGAAGCCGCTCATGTTGTCTGGCGTAATTGCGCAACTTAGTGCGGAAAGCACTCGAACACCCAGAGTTGAACCAAGGACGTCAGCGCAGGGTTCACCGACGGTGACCTGCAGCGGCAAGCCTGCAGTAATAGAGTATGCCCCCATAAGGCAGGCAACAACTTCGCAGCTAGACAGGCCCAGGTGCGAACTATGGGCCTCCCGGTAGGCACATTGAAGGAAGTCTCTAGAAGTTGGCCAGCAGATGATCCCCAGCTGGAAGACACCTGGTCGATTCCTGGTGGCACCAGTCATCGGCGCAGCTCATAGTTCTGCAGTAAGTGAAGGCGGCGCCTGTTCGTGGCAGCTACACACCCCATTTCAAGTCGACGACTGGCGCGGAGTATGTCACGTGCCCTATGTGATCAAAAGTATCTGGACACAACCTGTGCTGTCACCTACTGGCAGGTACTCCATATGAGCGACCTCAGTAGTAATTTTTTCTCTGCCTCGTGATGACTGGGTGTTGTGTGATGTCCTTAGGTTAGTTAGGTTTAAGTAGTTCTAAGTTCTAGGGGACTTATGACCATAGATGTTAAGTCCCATAGTGCTCAGAGCCATTTGGACCATTTTTAGTAGTAATTAGACATCGAGAGAGAGCAGAATGGGGCGATCCTCGGAAAGCACGGACTTCGAACGTGGTCAGGTGATCGGGTGTCATTTGTGTCACACGTCTGTAGGCGAGATTTCCACACTCCTAAACTTCCATAGGTCCACTGTTTGCGATTTCATAGTGAAGTGGAAAAGTGAAGAGTCACGTACAGCACAAAAACTTACAGGCCGACCTCGTCTGTTGACTGACAGAGACCGCTGACAGCTGAAGAGGGTTGTGATATGTAATATGTAGGTATCTACCCAGACCATCACACAGGAATTCCAAACTGCATGAGAATCCACTGCAAGTACTATGACAGTTACGTGGGAGGTGAGAAAACTTGGATTTCATGGTCGAGCGGCTGCGCATAAGCCACATATCACGCCCGTAAATGCCAAACGACGCCTAGCTTGGTCTAAGGAACGTAAACATTGGACGATTGAACAGTGGAAAAACGTTGTGTGGAGTGACGAAACACGGTACACAATGTGGCGATCCGATGGCAGGGTGTGGGTATGGCGAATGCCGGGTGAACGTCATCTGCCAGCGTGTGTTGTGCCAACAGCAAATTTTGGAGGCTATGGTGTTACGGTGTGGTCGTGTTTTTCATGGAGGGGGCTTGCCCCCTTGTTGTTTTGCGTGGTACTGTCACACCACAGGCCTACATTGATATTTTAAGCACCTTCTTGCTTCCCACTGTTGAAGAGAAATTCGGGGAAGGCAATTGCATCTTTGAACACGATCGAGCACCTGTTCATAAAGCACGGCCTGTGGCGGTGTGGTTACACGACAATAACATCCCTGTAATGGACTGGCTTGTACAGAGTCCTGACCTGAATCCTATAGAACACCTTTGGGATGTTTTGGAACGCCGACTTCGTGCCAGGCCTTACCGACCGACATCGATACCTGTCCTCAGTGCAGCACTCCGTGAAGAATGGGCTGCCATTCCCCAAGAAACCTTCCAGCAGCTGATTGAACGTATGCGTGCGAGAGTGGAAGCTCTCATCAGGGCTATGGGTGGGCCAACACCATACTCAATTCCAACATTACCGATTGAGGGCGCCACAAACTTGTAAGTAATTTTCAGCCAGGTGTCCGGATACTTTTGATCACATAGTGTAGTTGCAGGCAGTGACAGACGCTACACAGCAGAGACGGCGGTTCGATCTGTCGCTGTTTTGGCAAGCCATCAGACTTCTTCATGTAGAACAAGAAAATAGCTTTGTACCAGTCTTGACTGAGTTGTAATCCAGGTCGCCGTTGCTAGAGTCTGCTTCCGTAGTTTCGCAGTGTCAGCAGTGTTACTGCCCCGACTGCGATTCAGACTGTGCTGGCAGAGTCCGCTTGCAGCTTTTTGCGAAGTACGCCGTGCTGGATTCACATAACCCCCTTCTTTAAGACTTCTTGTGTCAGCCCGTGGTGACATTTCCTGCTAACCTGGCGACGGGTTTTCAACCGATACGAGGAGGAGACTGTGACGCAACTGTGGGGCACATTGAAAGACACAGCTACCGGAACTATCCCCACACGCTGGACGGACTTGAATCATACTCCTGGGTCGTAACGGAACACTACAAGATGTGATGGCAAACCTCATTGTTCGTTTATGCACCTGGACATTTTGAAAAGATTGTGCTATGGTTTCAAAGAGTACTTGCGGTCTTTGCAATTAATATACTGTTTGTTGGATTGCTCTAATTATCTTTGTTTTCGCGTTACTTTATTTTAAAATAACTGAGTTCTTCGTTGAGCATGCTGTATCTCTGCACTAAGCATTGGTGCGTGGCAGAGGGAACTTTCTGTACCGCTGTCTCTTCCTTCCTTTTTTGTTACACTCGCGAATGATGCAAGAGAAGGACGACTGTTGGTAAGCCTATGTGTGGCCTTGAATCTCTATAATTTTATCCTCATGTTCAGTGTGCTAGATGTACGTAGGAGGAAGCAATACATTGCTTGAATTTTCTATGAGTCTCGGAATTTTAACAGAAAACCGCTTTGTGGTGCACAACGGCACTCTTGCAGCAACCGCCACCAGAGCTGTGTGTTCCTCCCGATTTAGGTTTTCCGTGATTTCCCTAAATCGCTTCAGGCAAATGCCGGGATGATTCCTTTGAAAGGGCACGGCCGATTTCCTTCCCCATCCTTCCCCCACCCGAGCTTGCGCTCCGTCTCTAATGACCTCGTTGTCGACGGGACGTTAAACACTAATATCCTCCTCCTGTGTTCCTCCCCGCGACGCTTTCGCGCATCCTAAACGAGCCTGAAACGAGACACTCCACTCTTCCTTGGATCTTCTCTATTTCCTCTGTCTATCCCATCTCATATGAGTCCCAGACTGAGGAGTAATATTCAACAATCGGCATAACTGTGGTATTGTAAGCTAACTCTTTCTTGGGTAGATTAAAAAAATGGCTCTAAGCACTATGGAACCTAACATCTGAGGCCATCAGTCCTCTAGACTTAGAACTACTTAAACCTAACTAACCTAAGGACATCACACACATCGATGCCCGAGGCAGGATTCGAACCTGCGACCGTAGCAGCATCGCAGTTCCGGACTGAAGCGCCTAGAACCGCTCGGACACAGCGGCCGGATTGGGTAGATTACATTTCCTAAGGATTCCTCCAATACATCTCAGTCTAGCATCTCAGTTTCATGCGATTAGTTTTATGTGGCAGTTCCAATTTGAATGACGCTACACGCATACTCCCAGATGCCTAAAAGGATTTTATTGCTTCCAGTGATTGTTTGGCAATTGTACAATCATACGATAACGGACCTTCCCGGCTATTTATGAGCAATATATTACATTTATTTATGTTGACGGTCAACTACACTGTCAGTTCTATGCAGTCCTTCCTGCATTTCGCCACATCTTCGAACGTTGCAACTTCTCTGTATACAACAGCTTCATCTGCGGAAAACCTCATGGAACTTCCTACGCTATCTACTGGCGGTTGACCCTGACAGTAAATAAAAGTAAAATATTGCGCATACATAGGAAAAGAAATCCACAACTGTACAGCAGCACTAATGATGGCAAATAGGTGGGCCGTGAAATATCTAAGAGTAACTACCTCGAGCGACCTTAAGTGGAATGACCATATAAAAATAGTAGAAAAAACAGATGCCGAACTCAGATTCTTAGGAAAAATCTTAAGGAAATGTAACTCATACACGAAATAAGTGGTTTGCAAGGCGCTTGTTCCACTGATTCTTGAGTATTGCTCATCAATTAGGGATACTTATCAAAAATAGAAGGGATAGCGAAGATCCAAAGAAGAGCGGCGCGTTTCGTTATGGGATCGTTTAGTCCGCACGAGAGCGTTACAGACGTGTTCGACGAACTCCAGCGGCAGATGTTACAACAGAGGCATTGTGCTTAGGGAGAGGTTTATATTGAAATTTCAAGAGAAGAGTCGGTCAACACATCACTGCCCCTTACGCGCATCTCACGAAATGACCACGACGAGAATTTCTGAGAAATTGGAGTAATACAGCGGCTCGCCGTCAATCATTTTTCCCATGCTCCATTCGCGAGTGGAACAGTGAAGGGGATCTGTATCCTCCGCCAATCACCGTCAGGTGGCTTGCGGAGTATGATGTAGATGTAGATGTATATTTACATGTAATGTGAACAGGTCCTCTCGCACTCCCTTACGTCTACATCTACATCTACGTGACTACTCAGCTATTCACAATAAACTACCCGGCAGAGGGTTCAATGAATCACTTTAAAGCTGTCTCTCCACCGTTCCACTCGCGAACGGCACGCGGGAAATAAGAGCACTTAAATTTTTCTGTGCGAGCCCTTATTTTATCTTGATGATTGCTTCTCTCTATTGAGGTAGGTGCCAATCGGAGGAGAAAACTAGTGATTGAAATTTCATGAGAAGATCCCGTCGCAACGAAAAACGCCTTTGTTTTAATGATTGCCACACCAATTCACGTATCATGTCTCTGGCAGTATCTACCCTATTTCGCGATAGTACAAAACGAGCCGCCTTTTTTTGAACTTTTTCGATGTCATCCGTCAGTCCCACCTGATGCGGATCCCACACCCCACAGCAGTACTCCAGAATAGGGCGGACAAGCATGGTGTAAGCAGTCTCTTTAGTAGACCTGTTGCACCTTCTAAGTGTTCTGCCAATGAACCGCAGTCTTTGGTTTGCTCTACCCACAACATTATCTATGTGATCGTTTCCAATTAAGGTTATTTGTAATTGTAATCCCTAAGTATTTAGTTCAATTTACAGCCTTAAGATTTGTGTGACTTTTCGCGTAATCGAAATTTAGCGGATTTCTTTTAGTACTCATGTGAATAACTTCACACTTTTCTATATTCAGGGACAATTGCCACTTTCCGTACCGTAGAGATATCTTATCTAAATCATTTTGCAATTCTTTTTGGTCATCTGATGACTTAACAAGACGGTACATGACAGTATCATCTGCAAACAATCTAATAGAGCTACTCAGATTGTCTCGTACGTCGTTAATATAGATCCGAACTATAGAGGCCCTATAACACGTCCTTGGGGAACGCCGGATTTTACTTCTGTTTTGATCGATGACTTTCCGTCTGTTTTTCGTTGCTTCTGCAACAGCGATCTGACCTGTTTTGTGTACCATGGGGCATCAGCAGTGCTATCATCACTTATTAATTTATGTGGCTTATATCTCTCAATTGCCGTCGGTACTATCTCTTTGAAATCATTCCACATCTTTTCTACGCTCACGTGATCAGATCGGAAGGAGTGGAGACTGTCTCTTAAAAAGGCCTTAAGAGCATTTTTATCAGCTTTTTTAATAGATGTTCTTTGTGTTTCTTTTTGATGGTTGTAGGTGTTACGGTATTCAGTCTAGCAGCAACTCCCTTGTGGTCGCTAATCCCTGTATTCGTCATTATACTCCCTATTTGTCCAGGAGTATTTGTTGCTAAGAGGTCAAGTATGCTTTCGCAACCGTTTATGCTTCGAGTGGGCTCATGAACTAATTGTTCAAAATAATTTTCTGAGACCACGATTTTCTGAGTCCACGTTTGAGTGGCCGAGCGGTTCTTGGCGCTACAGACTGGAGCCGCGCGACCGCTACGGTCGCATGTACGAATCCTGCCTCGGGCATGAATGTGTGTGTGATGTCCTTAGGTTAGTTAGGTTTAAGTTGTTCTAAGTTCTAGGGGACTGATGACCTCAGCAGTTAAGTCCCATAGTGCTTAGAGCCATTTGAACCATTTTGAGACCACATTTTATGCCTGCCGCCGGCTTTAAACCAATAATTTTTCCAGCATATCGAGGATAGATTGAAGTCACCACTGACTATAATTGTATGAGTAGGATACCTATTTGAAATTGGACTGAAGTTTTCTTTGAACTGTTCAGCAAGTGTATCTTCTGAGTCGGGGGCCGGTAAAAGATCTAATGAACAGTTTAGTCCGATTGCCAAATATAACCTCTGGCCATACTATTTCGCAGGAACTGTCCACTTCAATTTCAGTACAAGGTAAACTATTTTCGACAGCAATAAATACTCCTTCACCAACTATATTTAATCTATCCTTTCTGGACACTGTTAAGTCGTTTGAAAATGTTTCAGCCGAACTTATTTCCGGCTTTAGCCAGCTATTTGTACCTATAACTACTTGAGCTTCAGTGCTTCCTATTAGAGCTTGATGCTCTGGTTCGTTCCCAAAACAGCTACGACAATTTAGAACTACAATACCGATCGTTTCTACAATTACCTTACTGTGTTTTAACTGCCCCCTTTTAGATGGACACCCTTTCTGTGGTTTCATGAGACCCTCTAACCTAAAAAACCGCCCAATCCCTTTCACACAGCCCCTGCTACCCTTATAGCCGCTTCCTGTGTGTAGTGGACTCCTGACCTATTAAGCGGAACCCAGAAACCCACCACCCGACGGCGCAAGTCAACGAATCTGTAGCCTACACGGTCACAAAACTGCCTGAACCTCTGATTCAGACCCTCCACTCGGCTCTGCATCAAAGGACCACAGTTGGTTTTGTCGAAGATGCTGCAGATGGTGAACTCCGCCTTAATCTCGCAAGAAAGACTTGCTGTCTTTACCATTTCCGCCATTACCGCCCGAAACCAGAGAGAATCTCCTGTGATCCAAAGCGACACACGCCATTTGTACCGTCATGGGCCGCCACCTGCAGTTGGCTGTACTCTTCAAGGCATCCAGAAGCACCCTTTCCACATCTGGAAGACTCCCCCCAGTATGCACACAGAGTGCACACCAGCTTCCTTCCTCACCTTGGCAGCCATTTTCCTAAGTGGCCGCATTACGCACCTAACGTTGGAGCTCCCAACTACCAGGAAACCCACCCTCTATGAATGCTCAGACGTTGCAGACCAAGAAGCTTCCTTTGGAACAGGGTGGACGACTGCATCCGGTTCAGAGACTTCGTCATCCACAGATAATGCCCAAAACCTGTTCTTCAAACAAACCTGGGAGGCCCTACGATCAGCCCCTCGGTAAGTCTTTCGCTGCCTGCCAGACTTTGGAATGATCTCCCACTAGACCACGGGTGAGGGAACAACCTCAGTGCAGGCAGTACCCGGGTCGGTCACAGCAGTGGACCAGTCACGATACACGTGAGTCGTGCTCGACATCCCTCGCATATCCACGTCCGACCCCTCACCGTGATGCCCCTTGGAAGCAGCCTCAAGCTGTGTGCCAGAAGCCAACACAGCCTGGAGCTGTGAACGAAGGATCAAAAACTCAGCTCGCATCTGTACACAGCAATCACAGTTCCTATGCATTACTGAAGTCGCTCCTGTGTGAAGCTCGTAAAAATATGTAATAAACGAATGGTGTATTCGCCTTTTTAGCAGCAGAACCTCGCGGTGCTCTCTCACTGACGTTTGTGAGGTAACGGGCGAGTTGTGGCGCCCTGAAAATATTCTAAGTTCGGAGTTGGCGTGGCCCTACTGGCCGCTCGGCTAGCCAGTGCTCGTCAGTGACTGCGTGGTGCTGTATGTTAGCCAGAGCAAGAGGGGTAGCCCCAGCGCGTGATCCAGGCTGACCGCGTGGCTGGGAATTCCATGTTGACGCTGTGACGAAGACTGTGCTTTGTGTTGATGAAGGAGATTTGTGTGCCGGGAGTGCCAGAGATGGCGGACTTTGTGAAATCATAATGGCAGACATTTTACAGTTCATGTAGAAATTGATAGTAGCCAGAGGAATCATGATACCTTAAAAAGAAACATGTGCATTACCATTATTTGCAAGATGATTCTGATGATATCAGATTTTCAATGTCTTTATAAGTTTAAAGCTTAGTATCTGACTGTAATATATACAAGTAACATCTAGCAACGAATTTTCAAAATCTAAACGGTTCATCCGATTTTGTCGATCAACATGTCTTTAGAAAGCTGTTAGTGTAAACCTAAACTGGTATGAACTACAGGCATGTAACTTGAATAATGCATGAGTTATTGGAGGCCAAAGTAGCCGATTACTATTGATCATGTCAGGCCAAAGTATTCCACATTTACACGGAAAAACGGTAGCAGCATACTTATCTATAAATATTTATTTGTCTATGTCTTTGTTTATATACGATATATACTATTCATGAAGAAATTGTTTAAATATTTACTGTGTTTTAGGAAGCACAGAGACATTAGGCTGCTGGCTTACCTTTTGTTTCTATTCCTTTGATATATGTTTATTTGATTTGTTTATGTATTTAAAAATGTGTGCTAGAGCGTGTGTATGATCCAGCCGTAGGAATATTTAATTTCAAGTTATTTAAATGTAAATCCGGTATTTCGTATGTGTTTCAATATGTTTGTGAGAGTGCGTTGGCTTGAAGAAATGGCGGGAGTGCTCTAGCCAATCACAGCGCTCGTTAATGAGGAGACTGGATTGGATGGAAGTGGGGGAGGATTTTTTCTGTGGCTTCTGCAGTAAAGACATAGTACGCGTTTAGAAGTGTATATCTCGCGAGCCATGTTGTTGTTCATAACTAAGTACGTAAAGAAGGAATCTATTGTTTTCCTGTGTTTCAACTTATATTTTATTTAATTGCTGGACCATCAACACCAAAAAGTGTTTTGCACTAATAAACGGCATTCTTCAAGGTACTTCTGCTATCGTACTCGTCATTTAAAGTCGTTAAAACAGTACCTGCAGGTTTTATTTAATTGCAATCTTTCATTTATAAATTTCTATGTCGCATTCAAAATTCGCAATTGCCGAGTGACAGGAACCTTCGACCATTCGATTCATGTGTATATTCATATTGTATACTGTAGACTCAGCAGTATTTGGCTCGTAATGCGGTAGCTACGTATCCCAGCCCCTAGACAACGAAACCAGCCAAAACTTTCAATATTTCAACTCTGAGTCAGAGGGTACGTAGTTGAGGGCCACGCATCACATTTTTTATTTGAAAGCCTGCACGTTCTAACCGACACTGACGCTGAAGCTCCTTTTACAGCGGAATGTCTCTCACTATTGAGACTGGCGTGCTGCGTTCTATTTGCTACGAACTCTTCAATCGAATCACAGAGCTGGTCTGATGTTCTGTAAGCTCGTATTTCGTTCGTTAGGCGACAGTGCGGAATAGGATCGAACGCCTTACGGAAGTCAGGAACACTTTATCAACCTGAAGTTCTGTTTGCTGAGTCCATGTTAATTACTAAAGAGGACTTTTTAGTCTCCAGAAATATCATAATGAAACTTATTCTAAAATTTCACTGCAGTCTGACGTCAGCATTAGTTGCGTGGGTCCGTTCGACGACCCCTCTCGATAACTAACATGATCTGCAGATGTTCCCAATTGTACGAACGATTCGCTTCTCCAGTGACCTGCGGCAAACTGTTACTAGAAAAGTAACAAGGTCTTTCGCTTTGTCTATACAGAATTGTGTAGGTATCCCACTGTATCTAGTCACCTATCCTCGGACGATTTCACGAACTATTCTGTACCTTGGTCATTTACTTTGATACACTATGTGATTAAAAGTGTCCGGACACCTACAAAAACATACGTTTTTGATACTAGGTGCATTGTGCTTTCAGGTACTCCATATCAGCGACCTCAGTAGTCATTAGACATGGCGAGAGAGCAGAATGGAACGCCCCGCGGAATTCACGGACTTCGAAAGTAGTCAGGTGACTGTGTATCACTTATATCATACGTCTGTACACGGGATTTCTACGCTTCTAAAGATCCCTAGGTTCACTGTTTCCGATTTGATAGTTAGTGGAAACGTGAAGGGACACATACAGCACAAAAGCGTACAGGCCGACCTCGTCTGGTGACTGACGAAGACTGCCGACAGTTGAAGAGGGTCGCAATGTGTAATAGGCAGTCATCTGTCCAGAACATCACACAGGGATTCCAAACTGCATGAAGATTCGCTGAAAGTACTGTGACAGTTAGGCGGAAGGTGAGAAAACTTGGATTTCGTGGTCGAGTGGCTGTTCATAAGCCATACATCACGCCGGTAAATGCCAAACGACGTCTCGCTTGGTGTAAGGAGCGTAAACATTGGACGATTGAACAGTAGAGAAAGGTTGTTTGGAGTGACGTATCACGGTATGCAATGTGGCGATCCGATGGCAGGGTGTCGGTATGGCGGATTCCCGGTGAACGCCGTCTGCCAGCGTGTGTAATGCCAACAGTAAAATTCGGAAGCGGTGATGTTATGGTGTGGTCGTGTTTTTGATGGGAGGGACTTGCACCCCTTGTTGTTTTGCGTGGCACTATCACAGCACCGGCCTACGTTGATGGTTTAAGCACTTCTTGCTTCCCACTGTTGAAAAGCAATTCGGAGATGGGGACTATATCTTTGAACACGATCGAGCACCTGTTCATAATGCACAGCCTGTGGCGGAGTGGTTACATGAAAATGACATCCCTGTAAGAAACTGACCTGCACAGAGTCCTGACATGAATCCTATAGAACACCTTTGGGATGCTTTGGAACGCTGACTTCGTGCCAAGCCTCACCGACCGACATCGATACCTGTCCTCAGTGCAGCACTCCGTGAAGAGTGTGCTGCCATTCCCCAAGAAACCTTCCAGCAGCTGATTGAACGTATGCCTGGGAGAGTGGAAGCTGTCATCAAGGCTAATGGTGAGTCAACACCATATTGAATTCCAACATTACAGATGGAGGGCGCCACGAACTTGGAAGTTATTTTCAGCCAGGTGTCCGGATACTTTTGATCTCATCGAGTATCTGTTTTTTTTGACGATAGTGTGACGTTTGAAAGGAGCTACCGCAGTGTAACAGTTGTGCAAAAAAGAATGTGTTTGAATTTTGGCATTACCTCTTTCATTCTCATCTGTAGCTATATTGCGGCTGACTTTTATGATGCGGACATGTGTTCAATTCTCGGTACTGCCAGAGAATTTTTCCTTGTTGGGAGGACTGAAAGGGGATGCACTCAGTCTCGTGATGCCAAGCGAGCAGCTGCTTGACCGAGCAGTATTGGCGCCTGGTCTACTAAATCGACGAGAGCGGTGTGTCGACCCCACGCCTCTCCCTAAGGCATGTCGATAACACCATTTGTTTAGGATGACACGGCGGTCGTTCGACCCCACAGGCCCTTCTGTCGCCCCAACGGCGATGATGTTTTTCTGTCACCCTCCTTTTCAGTGCTTTTCTGGGCACTGGGTGTCTGGAAAGATGGTTTTGATCCATTTACTGATTTCACATAAGATCAAAACTTATTTTCTGTCGGGTCAGCAGATAGAGCCTTCGTTTCGAATTAGCTGATCGCGTAGCTCTTCTTACGTTAATTTTGGCTTTGTTCAGTTTTTGTATGTCTACGGGAGTTAGACTACGCTCACGAGTAAATCTGCTCGCAAACTCTCTTTGATGTTTTCCGTTGACGAGTGAATGCTCTATCTTTCAGAGTTGCTCACAGACTGAAATTAAAATAAAACTGAATCCTTCTTTTCTGGACTCTTATATGTTTTTCTTGTATACATACGTTATTCCTTACCTGAAAGGTAGGATAAGCAGTTGGACAACTATCAGGTTTTTTCAGTCAAATCCCAACATTCAGGGAATGTTCCAACAAAGGGGACCCTCCTTTTGGGCATACGTGGGAGGTGTTTTCCAGGTTTTGTATCTGTTCGCAACAAACGGTAAACTCCTGAAAACTGTTCTCAGAATAGCGAGACGGGAACTACCGTATTTTGTTTTACTGCTGAGATATTGGTGTATCCACCAAAAAATTGGATGCGTGAATTATTCTATTTGTTTGTGCGAAAAATTAAATTCGATCTATTATGAAACATGGATTAATGTGAATCCAGTGTTCGATTTCATTACAGTTCCTCACAACAATGTCAAATGAGTTGGCGTTTTGTATTAACTTCTCAAATGATGACCAAAAATGAAAGAGCTCACGAAGATTACCACGCTCGTTAAGATTTTCAATAAACTAGTGACTCCGTTAGTTGACAGACTTAACTATCTTCTAGTTGTTTCCGTCCAGTCGGTGGCAATATTCAATCCAAAAGGCTGAAACATACACTACCTCATAGCATAGCATAGAAAACACAGGCGTCGTCTGCAGGGCAAAACGACTGTTAGGAATTAATGTACAGGACAACCGCCACAGCTCGTGTATTATTTCCTTAATTATTAATGCCACTCTACAGAACGAGAGCGTATTTAGATATTCATTGCCTTGATGGGAGTACTGTAAAGGTACAAAGTTCCACTCAGCGCCATCGTCAGCTTGCAAATTTTCTGTTATTAACGTCTTTGTTTCGTGGCGTAGCAGTTTATCCAGGCAGGTGAAACCAGCACAACAGTTCGTAAATCAGTTACGCCATTCCGGGTGGAGAAAATAGAAATGATTAGTAAAGCATGGAGGATACACTCTGTAGCAACGACAAAATAGAAAATATTTCATAACATCTTCTCGAGCTTCAAGTCACGTCAGGGTTCCATGATCCACTAGCCGGCCACCCTTCCTTCTTCCTCAGTCACTGTCGAATAGTAACTTCTGACTGCGATGTTACTGCTAGAAATTACCATGTGAACATGATTAGAAAATACTTTGTCGAGTAAACCATTGTAGGTTAATGAAAGTCGCGAAAAAATGCATTCTACCCAATAGAATATACGTAGTTGAAAACTTTAAGTGAACTTAACCTGTAGGTGAAATAAAATTTTGTGGGGGAAAAATTTCTCTATGGTTGTTACTGGGGCAGAAAAAATTTCCACATCTTAGTAATTTTCCGTTATATCCCATCATTTTATGCCACGAAACGGGAACAATCAATGTTCTAGCACAATCTAACACTAATGCTAATTTTTGTTGTACACCACGGCAGCAGAACCCTGTTGATCAAAATATCTGAGAAATATGAGTAGTGTCATTTGTATTGATTCGTCCCCCCCTTTTCTTTTACAAATGGAAACGTATGTAGCTCAATAAATTGCAGCAATAGCAAAAAGAAGGCACCGTCTTTGTATTACTTCACTTTTCGTAAGTATCTTGAGGGGTATGAAACACTAGTAGTGATTCTATTGTAACATACAGGCAATAAGTAAAGATTAATGTTTCTCATTACTAGTGCCAAATGTGTAGTAAACATTAGAAGACACTGATCTTTGGCAGAAAGCCTTCTTTTACTTAGACAATATCGTGATGTTTTTATCGCTACATTCCGGGCCAAGCCAGTTTATGAACACGAAAAGTAGCAGAATGTTGTGGAACGCAGTGCCTGTATTATTTAACGTACCAAAGAATCCAGAGAGGGGAAGTGTCCGTCACAATAAGGATTACTTATACACATGTCAAATGACTATATGAATATTTATTCCGCACCATGTCTTTGTATTTTGCTTTAGTTTTACACGACAGTTAGCAAATTGCACTTTGCAGCTCCTTGTATATGTGGATTCGTAAAATTTTGTTGTCATCTGCACAACGTTCGAGCGACGTGTTTGGGATGTCACATTTTTGTAATTTTTTGTTTTTGTTGCTCTGTTACATGTGGTCAGCACACCGCTCTCCTGGCCGTTGTCAGTTGCCGGCCATTGTGGCCGAGCGGTTCTAGGCTCTTCAGTCCGGAACCGCGCTGCTTCTACGGTCGCAGCTTCGAATCCTGCCACGGGCATGGATATGTGTGATGTCCTTAGGTTTAAGTACTTCTAAGTCTAGGGGACTGATGACCTCAGATGTTAAGTCCCATAGTGCTCAGAGCCGTTGTCAGTTTTCGTGACCGCAGCCGCTACTTCCCAATCAAGTAGCTCCTCAATTGGTCTCATAAGCGCTGAGTGCACTCCACTTGTCAACAGTGTTCGGCAGACCGGACTGTCACCCATCCAAGTGCTAGCCAAACCCGACAGCGCTTAACTTCGGTGATTTGACGGAATCGGTGTTACGACTGGGGAGAGGACGCCGGCGCAACTGTTATACAGCAACACGTCGAAAGCTAGAAAATTGTTTCCTGACATAGAAGAAACAAATTCCGCACTTGTTGCTACATCGGGGCCAGACGTCTTTTGAAGGCGAAGCAATAAGATTAAATAAAATTATTCATCTGTGGAAATTTCGAGTGTGCATAACAAGGTGCAAAATCATTAGACTATGTGCAAAATTATATGAGAGGGGAAGTGTCTGTCACAATAGGGATTACTTATACACATGTCACATGACTATATCAAAATTTTATTCCGCACCACGTCTTTGTATTTTGCTTTAGTTTTACACGACATTAGCAAACTGCACTCTGCAGCTCCTGGTATATGTGGATTCATATTATTTTGTTGCCATTTGTACAGCCTTCGAGCGACGTGTTTGGGATGTCACATTTTTGTAATTTTTTGTTGCTGTTGCCCTATTACATGTTACAACCTAGACTTGAAGGTGATATTCAGCGCAGATTGAAACCTATAATCGGTTAAAAAGTTGTGGTTCAAATGGTGCTTATTTATTTTTTGTATAAAGAAGCCACAAAAACATCGTGGAAACCAAGACAAGAAAGGACAAGGAAATTTTAAATAATATTAGCTCCATGTTCTTTGGGAAAAACAGAAAAAAGCTGGAGTTACTGTTATGCCAGCCGAGAGTGGCATTGAAGGTAAAACGCGGGAGAAGATGGATAAATGAAAGAAAGTTCGAAATCATTTATTCATGATTACGTTCTAGTGTACGACATTTCATTCAGGATTTTGACTCTATTTTCATTTATTTTATAATAATTCATGTCTGTTGTAATTTTCTACCTCTTCAGACGCAAAAATATAATAACTGCTTCGTATGACTATGAGAGGATACTGAACATATGCAAAGAATGACAACGTGTGTTGCCACAGGTTTATTTGACTCATGGGAGAGCGTCAAGTAGATGCTGAAGGACCCAAACTGGCCGATGTTTGATAGGCCTTAATTTGAGGAAGAAATTTCTGAGAATGTATGTTTGGAGTACAGCGTTGTATGGTAGTGAAACATGGATAAAGTATTAATATTATAAATTATGTAGCTTTGATAGCAACTTTTTCTAGAAAAGAAAAACAG
Organism: Schistocerca americana; assembly: GCF_021461395.2. Classification (NCBI taxonomy): domain Eukaryota; kingdom Metazoa; phylum Arthropoda; class Insecta; order Orthoptera; family Acrididae; genus Schistocerca; species Schistocerca americana. Next base: position 583,555,322 of record NC_060122.1, on the reverse strand, counting down.
TAAGAAAAATATAGTGTGAAACTGTTATGCGGAATTATAAGCCATTACCGTTATTATTACTTATTTTTGTTACAATTTTTATCAGACGCCTACGCCTAGTTATCCAAGTTATCCTTCAAAGTATAGAATTTATTGCTTAACAGGTGCTTTTAAGCTGCCTCTTTAAATAAGTTTGTTGTATGAATTTCTTTAATCTCTTTTAGCAATTTATTGTACAATTTTATTCCTTGGTAGAAAATATTGTTTTGAGATTTATGTTTATTCTTTCTTGGTAAATGTAATTTCAGTCTAGATCTCAAGGGCAGAGGTGGTTGCGCAGTAATTAAGAATTTTATTTTTAGTGTGTACAACTGATTGGTAAATATAATCGTATGATGCCTTTAAAATACCCATTGTTTTGAAAAGATATTTAAAATGGGCTCGACTACTATTTTCGGTCATTATTCTTGTGGCCTTTCTGCAGTTTTAAAATTGTGTTCAAATTTTGTGCATTTTTTCCCCAGAAAAGAATGCCATAGCTCCGAACTGAGTGTAAATAAGAACAGCGTGTGACTAAAACACACTGACTACTACGCACTGCTGATGGAACTCCGTAAATGCATATAACATGACAAAGACATTCTGTTTACACGTATCTTTGTGCTTTCACACCACTTCACTGAGAAAGTATATATATCCCTAGAAACTGTGCATTTGCGCATTTGCTACACAGTGTGTAGAGGTGGCATCTACATTTTATTTACGTGTCATCCAAACTGAAATATATATATATATATATATATATATATATATATACTACTGGCCATTAAAATTGCTACACCAAGGAGAAATGCAAATGATAAACGGGTATTCAAAAAATGGCTCTGAGCACTATGGGACTTAACATCTATGGTCATCAGTCCCCTAGAACTTAGAACTACTTAAACCTAACTAACCTAAGGACAGCACACAACACCCAGCCATCACGAGGCAGAGAAAATCCCTGACCCCGCTGGGAATCGAACCCGGGAACCCGGGCGTGGGAAGCGAGAACGCTACCGCGCGACCACGAGATGCGGGCGGGTATTCATTGGACAAATATATTATACTAGAACCGACATGTGATTACGTTTTCACGCAATTTGGGTGCATAGATCCTGAGAAATCAGTATCCAGAACAACCACCTCTGGCCGTAATAACGGCCTTGATATGCCTGGGCATTGGGTCAAACAGAGCTTGGATGGCGTGTACAGGTACAGCTGCCCATGCAGCTTCAACACGATACCACAGTTCATCAAGAGTAGTGACTGGCGTATTGTGACGAGCCAGTTGCTCGGCCACCATTGAACAGACATTTTCAATTGGTGAGAGATCTGGAGAATGTGCTGGCCAGGGCAGCAGTCGAAAATTTTCTGTATCCAGAAAGGCCCGTACAGGACCTGCAACATGCGGTCGTGCATTATCCTGCTGAAATGTAGGGTTTCGCAGGGATCGAACGAAGGGTAAAGCCACGGGTCGTAGCACTTCTGAAATGTAACGTGCACAGTTCAAAGTGCCGTCAATGCGAACAACAGGTGACTGATTCATCCGAAAAAATGACGTTTTGCCATTCGTGCACCCAGGTTCGTCGTTGAGTACACCATCGCAAGCGCTCCTGTCTGTGATGCAGCGTCAAGGGTAACCGCAGCCATAATCTACGAGCTGATAGTCCATGCTGCTGCAAAAGTCGTCGAACTGTTGGTGCAGATGGTTGTTGTCTTGCAAACGTCCCCATCTGTTGACTCAGGGATCGAGACGTGGCTGCACGATCCGTTTCAGCCATGCGGATAACATGCCTGTCATCTCGACTGCTAGTGATACGATACCGTTGGGATCCAGCACGGCGTTCCGTATTAGCCTCCTGAACCCACCGATTCATATTCTGCTAACTGTCATTGGATCTCGACCAACGCGAGCAGCAATGTCGCGATACGATAAACCGCAATCGCGATAGGCTACAATCCGACCTTTATCAAAGTCGGAAACGTGATGGTACGCTTTTCTCCTACTTACACGAGGCATCACAACAACGTTTTACTAGCCAACGCCGGTCAACTGCTGTTTGTGTATGAGAAATCGGTTGGAAACTTTCCTCGTGTCAGCACGTTGTAGGTGTCGTCATCGGTGCCAACCTTGTGTGAATGCTCTGAAAAGCTAATAATTTGCATATCACAGCATCTTCTTCCTGTAGGTAAAATTTCGCGTCTGTAGCACGTCATCTTCATGGTGTAGCAATTTTAATGGCCAGTAGTATATATATATATATATATATATATAAAAATCAGGAACAGTACTGGTCCTAATTTTCTACCCTAAGGAACTCCTGCATTAAAATGTTTTGGTTCTGATAAGTGTGGCCCAATGGCCAGAGAGATCCCGGGATCTCTCCCTGACAGAACATGTGTGCGACCAGCTCTGACGTCTACCCCGTCCAGGGCCAGTTACAAAATTTGTGAGGCAGCTTGACTCAGTAGAGGACACAACGGGTTTATGAGGCCAGTTCCAACAGAATCAGTTCATCCATCCATGCTTGATGGTGTGAATCGTCATATTGATAAGAGGGCTCATAGTGCCAACTTATTTGCAAATTTGGTTCGATTTTATAATCACTGAAATAACTCGCATACTGGTACCCTGTCTCCTTCAGGATGGTTCACTTTCTTGGTCAAGCAGAGTATGTAATAGGATAGGAAGAACTCTCTGCAACGCACTTCGTCGTTTTTCGCAGCGCATCGATGTAGATGTAAATTACGTAGGAAAATAATTTAAAACGGATATTATTGTTACTATGCATGGGGCGCTAGCGTCGCTCCAGCTGTCAGGCAGTACCAGTTTCCACAGCAGTGAGTGTCGCGACCAAGCCCCTACCACGCCGTAGCGGAGAAGCGAGGCAACTGTCCCTCAATTGAAGCAGCTGATCACCGCCATTTGCAGGGATGAATCCTAGTACTGGGGTTGTGATTTGACATATATGAGACGCAACAAGAGCAAATTGAAGCATAAATAAACACATGTTTGTTTAAAAAAGTTCTTAGTATTCGAGTCTATTTTAAAAGTATACTTAAATGAATGAAGTTTGCCGGCCGGTGTGGCCGTGCGGTTCTAGGCGCTTCAGTTTGGAACCGCGTGACCGCTACGGTCGCAGGTTCGAATCCTGCCTCGGGCATGGATGTGTGTGATGTCCTTAGGCTAGTTAGGTTTAAGTAGTTCTAAGTTCTAGGGGACTGATGACCACAGATGTTAAGTCCCATAGTGCTCAGAGCCATTTTTGAATGAAGTTTCCTAATTTCCGAAATACGTCTGCATAGAGACGCGAAATTTAAGAATGTAAGGCTCTTTGCTGACAAGGAGGAGTGAATTTACATCGAGTTATTTGCATTAAATAATTACATGAAACTTTTAAAGTAGCAGACAGTACGATTATTATTTAATTCACGCAATTTTCCTGTCAGGCCCTGTTTGCTTTTTGCCGACTACTGTGTACATTTTGCACGCTTACTTTTGTTTAGCACAGTATTGTGTACACACGAATTTTGGTATGATTTATTGTAATAACCCATATCACTTTAAATACGGTAGGAATTTCATTCGCAAATTAGTTTTTAACACTGATAGCACCTCTATAAGTGGTTGAGTTTGCAACATTTGATCAAATATTTGACCATTTAGGAAGTATAATCACCACATGACAACACATGTTAAATATCTAAACGCAATTATTCGACCTACCTCTGATTCATACTTAATATATATTTGATTGCCTTGGTAACCTGGAAAATGAAGGGTCAAAATTATACACACTAACAGTATTTCCACACTACTAAACCTAGGCCTATATTGCACGATTTCCAGGACACTATACCTTTTTCAAATGAGTTGGAAATCCAAATACTGTCGGTATAGCATCGTCCTTCAGTTGACGTCTATTTACATAATTTTCCGTGTAACAATTCTCTTCAAAATGAAGAGAGCACAGCAAATGATTTACTGTCGGTTGGAAGTTCTCTCTCCGAGTAGCAACTATCCATTTCCGATTTAGAAAATCGTTTGTAAAGGGAAACCTAAACAAAAACAAATTCTCATGATGTATTATTTCTCCATGAAAATACTATATACAAGTAATAGAAAGTAACAAACAACCAGAAATGACTGACCTGTGAAATGTAGCATTGTTTCCGTCTTCGTCTTTGCTTCCATTATACTGTTACAATTAAAAGCAGCACACGAATGAACCCTGTTTACGCACTGTTTCCCTGCAAATGGCGGCTTCTACCACGTTCAATGTGGGCACTCGACACTAGCGCCAATGCGCGGTCTAGTTTTTATTTAGTAAGTCTATGGTCGCGACTGTGGACTGTGGTAGCAGCTAGACTGATAGCGGCGAGGCCCCGGGCTTCCCGCCGGGGAGTGTGCTGCCACAACAACGGCGGAGTGGCCGCTTAGGCGAGAGTGGCCGTCCGCGGCCGCCGTGTTATGACGTGGTTTTTCTGGGGAGAGGAGGACGGCGGCAAATCACAGTGGGGGCACCGCCCGCCCCCGCCCCCGCCCCCCGGCTGCCATTGATCCGCGGTGGCTGGCGGCCGGCGTCAGGCGTCAGACTGGGAAGCCGGCGCCGCGGCGGCGCGGCGGGCCATCGCCCTGCCTCTCCTCGCCACCCTCCAGCTCCAGGTTTCCTCCACATCCCTTTCATCTCTCATTTGCCCAACTGGGTGGTCCGGTGGCGCTTCATCCGCCCATCAACCACGTGATAAGGTGCATAAACCGAATTGTCCAGGAGGATAGGTCAATTGGAGGTGCCAAATAGTTTTTAGAGCAAGAAACGTTTCACACCGACCTATCTTTTCCTGAAAATGGTTTACGAGAGCTGACAGATTTCATGTATGCGGGGTATCCCACCTATCTTGCCCACTCCGAATAGCTTTTTGTTCAGAAAAAGAAGAAGAAAAAAAATATGAATGTATGCAGAAAACGTTGTTTTGTTGCGTCCCAAACGTGAGTGTTGCTTGGGATTGGGCGACAGGGTTTGGGGAGAAAAGCAAGTTGTCGGTTTGCCTAAGTGGGTGGGAGTCTTGACCTGAGTATGTTGTTAAAGTTCCCTTATTACAAAAGGTAAGGATTAGAATTAGTACTGAATGACGAATACTGAGTCTTTGTCAACTTCTCACATTTTTTCAGAGAATACCCTCAATCTACTATACATTTGCTCTAAATGAGCTGTATCTACGAAATATCAAGTCTTCAAAAAGAGACGGTGACTAACTAGCACCGCTCCGTCTATAACAAGAACCTATCCGCATTGCGTCTGCACCCACGACACGAGATGCAACAGCTCTCAGTTACCCAGCCAGAATTCCGTCTACTGTTCCGAACTACTGCAGATAACTCTGCTCAGTTCCACTCGGCTGATAACTTCGGCTGTTTCCGCCAATACTGCTATGGCTCCACTTCCACCAGGACCTGGCTGTCCTATATATCCTCTGCGCATGTCTACTCTAACTGTTGTGACTCTATCTGCATCCGAGTTTTAATCAATTTCGCGTTCACACCCCGCCAGTCCCTGACTTGGTGATATGTCGAAGGGTCCTTGCCATCTTATTGGCTCTAATTATGCACTGCTTTTCAGAGGGTGAGAGGAGGGAGGAGGCATCTGTTATAAATTCATGTGCTGTACTTGCCTCAGGCTCTCTATGACGTGTAGTAGGTATCCATTTCAAAGATTTTCTCCCTTATCGCTCTCTTCCTCTCGACGTGAAACGATATTTACAGCTTACAGCGTTTAGTTCAGCTGGCGTCCCCACTGCATCACTGGCTGGAAAGATTCGTTCTTCGTGACTTGAAGCACCTGATATTTTATGTAAACCTTTTGTCGTGCTCTGGTGCTGCTTGATCACCCCCTAACGGTTTCCTTGTTATGCTCGTGAACCCTTAACAGTTAAATTACTATAAATATGATTTGTACTTTACAGAAATAAAAATTTGACCCACAGAAGATGACACATAGGTGTCGAAACATGTCTGGGTAAATATAAAAATAAACTAATTGTGTTTGCATGAGGCTGATTTTCAAACAACCCAGTTTTTAAATCGCAAACACAGAATAACATAAAGAGGGGCTTCAAACCTGAGTGAAACGAGTATCTGAAAGCCAAGCCAAGCAATTCCCACGAAGCTCTACAGCAAATTCAAGAATATCGAGCACTACATAATTTTAAGGTGAGTGTCTGAACAAAACAAAGTAAATTACACATATTGTAATTCTTAGACCTACAGCAGTTAAATTATTATAAATATGATATTGTACGTAACAGAAATAAATAGTATTATTAATTAGTGTAAAATTCCAATTTATGTAGGTTACCAGTTAACAGTAAGGTCTGTAATGGAAGGTGTGGTTAAGTGGCGAGAACGAGAAAAAGTGGCCGTTGCGTGTTTTTTTCCCTGACCAGTGATGCTACCTTCCGAAAAGTATCAGACTAGTTCTGAAACATCTCGCCATTGTTGTCAGTGATAATGACAGAAGAACCTTGTTCTGTTTTTTTCTTTTTTAGTAAAAACTTTTTTGTTTTTGAGTTGTCTGATGTAAGATACATTTACATTATTCTTGTTACCTCACTTGCATGGGGGAGCAATAATTTTTTTTCCAATACCAGTGTTCAAGCAAAGGCTTTTGGCTTACAAATGTAGTACCTTGTCATTTGCTTTAGTAATATAACTTCTTATGTGGATCACTAATGGCGTTCGAATGGGAAAAGCAGCCACATTACTCGACGGGTAAAGTGGCCAGAGTGTTAAGCCCAATAAGAATTAGTTACATTCTAAATAAATGCATAACACAACAGACAAAACTACTTTCTAAGTCCTTTTATTTACGGTGCTATTATCCGCTATCCTACGCTTTCGTGACATTTTTGAATTAATTATGTTATCGAAAACCACCTCTGTTGTGTTATACTTGTCCTAACACAAAATTCCGATTGAAAACGGTCTGCTGCAGCCGATTGGTATCCTTTGAGATACTACGTCATGAAGACGCCTAGAAAATGTGTCAGGATATCAGAAAAACAAACACAGGAGCCAGTTGTCATGGCACGGGACATAGCACCCGCTTAGATACTGATAACTGGTCTCTTGTCCGCCCCCGGTATCTGAGTGGTCAGCGTGACAGAATGTCAATCCTACGGGCCCGGGTTCGATTCCCAGCTGGGTCGGAGATTTTCTCCACTCAGGGACTGGGTGTTGTGTTGTCCTAATCATCATCATTTCATTCCCAAGTCTCCGAAGTGGCGTCAAATCGAAAGACTTGCACCCGGCGAACGGTCTACCGTACCCGATGGGAGGCCCTAGTCACACGATATTTATTTAATACTGGTCTCTTCAGAAAAAAATGGATGTAATTCCAATATATGTTTTCTTTTCCACTTAAAACTATTTTGTGGGATACCTTATAATATGTAGATTCAAAATGTGTTAGTGCTACGCTTCTATCAATAGTCATGGATTGGTGAAAACTGAAGTTCTTTTCGAGTGACAACTGTCCCCACCACCACCACCACCACCACCACCACTCCTCTTATGCGGCTCGAATTGTCCTGAAATGTCAATATCGGCTCTTAAGGAAAACGTTGACGACTACCTGTCTAAAGCAATCCCTATGTGGTTTTAGGAATTGAGGACTTTAGGCTCTCAGTTCTTTTGTTACACCTTTTGCAAGAATATTGTTGAAAAAGTGTTCAATTACTGGCTGTCGACAGCCAGATGGTATACTGAAACAATGAAAACAATATTTTATCGACCATTAAATGTTCAACAAGATTTGGCAGAAACTATAATAAAACTTGCTGCTTTCCGCATCACGTTACCAGATAAAGAGATGGCCATAAGTTTGATGCCACTCTTTGTGTTGCTGGACTAGATATGCGACGCCAGTTGACAACTCTCTACCCGGAAGCGCTGCTAAATGTATGGGAACAGCATTTGCTGATTACTGCATGCATAAAGCGGCAGTTCTGTGGCAAACGGAAATTATTAAATGCACATCACATTTGAAATCGGGATTAAGATGCAGGTGAGATGTTTGCTTGAAGTACGACTTTTGCATGTATTGAATTTGTAAAGTATTTTAGTTATACGATGTTTTCTGATTACTGATGTTTACTGCGAGTGAACATTATTTTACTCACCGATTATGTTTTTCCCTGCGGATAAAAAAATGTTCAAATGTGTGTGAAATCTTATGGAACTTGACTGCTAAGGTCATCAGTCCCTAAGCTTACACACTACTTAAGCCAAATTATCCTAAGGACAAACACACACACCCGTGCCCGAGGGAGGACTCGAACCCCCGCCGGGACTAGCCGCACAGTCCATGACTGCAGCGCTTTAGACCGCTCGGCTAATCCCGCTCGGCCTTGCTGTGGATATCTCAGTGAAATTTTATTTCGAATTTCCTTATGGTGGATACCCACGCATCCTTCTTTGCAATCTTTTTGCTGTAATGGTCGTGTTTCAGATTCAGGCCACTTTCTGATCTCAGTGATGAAACGTTCTGTATTGATGTTCGCTGCGTGAATGGCTGTATCCAACGCCATTGTCACGACAGCGCACAACCAGCCTCTTCCGCCTCACAGCAGCCACTGTGCAAGGGACAAAGCGGCCCACGACTCGTGCGTCAGCAGCGCTGCGTTGCGCTCGCGCTTTTGAAATATGCTGGTGTGGCTGTGGTGCGGTCTGAACGCTATCATTACGTAGTTTGCACGTCACGGACGGTGCCGCTGTTTGTGGTCGCCGCTCGCGGCGAAGCAGACCACCGAGGCAGCCAGCATCGCCACAGTTTAGTGACTGTGGCTCTGCGAGAAACCGCTCGTATGCCAGCAGCACTCACCGTCGGCAGCGCCGGCTAAGATGCCTTGCCAAATGGCATCGGCAGTAGGGATGAAAAAACCGACACGGTTAAAACCGTTACTGGTTTTTTAGTTCTGAATAACCGGCATTTCTCGGTATTTATTTCGTTTCGGTTGTAACAGGTGCTATTTACCTTCTACTAATAATTGAGTAAAAAAACTGGACTATTAACTAGCCATAACAGCAGGGATAATTCTTTTGTTTTTAAATAAACCTTTTTTTTTTTAAAAAAAAAAGAGTAACTTTTACTGCTAAAATTTGCATTGGTTTCGAATATTACTTTATTATAGAAAATGGGAAGAGCGGCCAGTGCTATTTTAATGACAATGCCGTCAGAAACGAGCAACAGAGACGTGTCTTAAGAACTGATACAGCAGTGCTGAGACAATGATACAATAATGTCGCTGTTGCCGTGTGTCGTGGCTTAAGGTACGCGTGTACGTCCATTGTGCAAGACCTGCCTCCATATGTTCTGTACGATATTTTCTCAGCCGGCCGCTGTGACCGAGCGGTTCTAGCTGCTTCAGTCTGGAACCGCGCTACCGCTACGGTCGCAGGTTCGAATCCTGCCTCGGTCATGGATGTGTGTGTTGTCCTTAGGATAGTTAGGTTTAAGTAGTTCTAAGTCTAGGGGATTGATGACCTCAGATGTTAAGTTGGCTCGGAGCACTATGCGACTCAACTTCTGAGGTCATCAGTCGCCTAGAACTTAGAACTAATTAAACCTAACTAACCTAAGGACATCACACACATCCATGCCCGAGGCAGGATTCGAACCTGCGACCGTAGCGGTCACGCGGTTCCAGACTGCAGCGCCTTTAACCGCACGGCCACACCGGCCGGCTCAGATGTTAAGTCCCATTGTGCTCAGTGCCATTCGAACCATTTGATAGTTTCTCGCTGTCGTTGCCGGACATCTGTTGTGTTGCAGAGAGGCACCAACCCTAACCTCGAAATATTTTTACTAAGTGATGTAGTGTAAGTAGGCTGTTTAGGTATTTATGTTGGTAACGCCACGTAGTGTGCTGTATGAAAATCGCTGACCGCGCGGTGTGCAGTCTGTGGCTGGTTGGACTCATTGATGGAATATTCGTTAGTGAAGCGTTGGGCAGTTGGATGTGAATAGCGTGTAGCGTTGGGCAGTTGGAGTTGAGCCACCAGCAGTGGTGGATGTGGGGAGAGAGATGCCAGAGTTTTGAAAGGTTACTATGAGCGGACGATCTGGACGTGTGTCCGTCAGCAAAAGGAAATTTGTAAGACTGGATGTCATGAACTGATAATATATATTTTACGGTTTTGAATACTATTAAAGTAAATACATTGTTTGTTCTCTATCAAAATCTTTCATTTGCTAATTATGCTTATCAGTAGTTAGTGCCTTCAGTAGTTGATGTTGTTGTTGTTGTTGTCTTCAGTCCTGAGACTGGTTTGATGCAGCTCTCCATGCTACTCTATCTTGTGCAAGCTTCTTCATCTCCCAGTACTTACTGCAACCTACATCCTTCTGAATCTGCTTAGTGTAGTCATCTCTTGGTCTCCCTCTACAATTTTTACCCTCCACGCTGCCCTCCAATGCTAAATTTGTGATCTCTTGATGCCTCAGAACATGTCCTACCAACCGGTCCCTTCTTCTTGTCAAGTTGTGCAACAAACTCCTCCCCAATTCTATTCAATACCTCCTCATTAGTTATGTGATCTACCCATCTAATCTTCAGCTTTCTTCTGTAGCACCACATTTCGAAAGCTTCTACTCTCTTCTTGTCCAAACTATTTATCGTCCATGTTTCACTTCCATACATGGCTACAGTCCATACAAATACTTTCAGAAACGACTTTCTGACACTTAAATCTATACTCGATGTTAACAAATTTCTCTTTTTCAGAAACGCTTTCCTTGCCATTGCCAGTCTACATTTTATATCCTCTCTGCTTCGACCATCATCAGTTATTTAGCGCCCCAAATAGCAAAACTCCTTTACTACTTTAAGTGTCTCATTTCCTAATCTAATTCCCTCAGCATACCCGACTTAATTCGACTACATTCCATTATCCTCGTTTTGCTTTTGTTGATGTTCATCTTATATCCGCTTTTCAAGACACTGTCCATTGCGTTCAACTGCTCTTCCAAGTCCTTTGCTGTCTCTGACAGAATTACGATGTCATCGGCGAACCTCAACGTTTTTACTTCTTCTCCATGGACTTTAATACCTACCCAGTTTTTTTCTTTTGTTTCCTTTACCGCTTGCTCAATATACAGATTGAATAACATCGGGGACAGGCTACAACCCTGTCTCACTCCCTTCCCAACCGCTGCTTCCCTTTCATGCCCCTCGACTCTTATAACTGCCATCTGGTTTCTGTACAAATTGTAAATAGCCTTTTGTAAATAGCCTTTCGCTCTCTGTATTTTACCCCTGCGACCTTTAGAATTTGAAAGAGAGTATTCCAGTCAACATTGTCAAAAGCTTTCTCTAAGTCCACAAATGCTAGAAATGTAGGTTTGCCCCTCCTTCATATATTTTCTAAGATAAGTCGTAGTGTCAATATTGTCTCACGTGTTCCAATATTTCTGCGGAATCCTAACTGATCTTCGCCGAGGTCGGCTTCTACCAGTTTTTCCATTCGTCTGTAAAGAATTCGCGTTAGTATTTTGCAGCTGTGACTTATTAAACTGATAGTTCGGTAATTTTCACATCTGTCAACACCTGCTTTCTTTGGGATTGGAATTACTGTATTCTTCTTGAAGTCTGTGGGTATTTCGCCTGTCTCATACATCTTGCTCACCAGATGGTAGAGTTTTGTCAGGACTGGCTCTCCCAGGGCCGTCAGTAGTTCCAATGGAATGTTGTCTACTCCCGGGGCCTTGTTTCGACTCAGGTCTTTCAGTGCCCTGTCAAACTCTTCACGCAGTATTGTATCTCCCATTTCATCTTCATCTACATCCTCTTCTATTTCCATAATATTGTCCTCAAGTACATCGCCCTTGTATAGACGCTCTATATACTCCTTCCACCTTTCTGCTTACCCTTCTTTGCTTAGAACTGGGTTTCCATCTGAGCTCCTCATATTCATACAAGTGGCTCTCTTTTCTCCAAAGGTCTCTTCAGTTTTCCTGTAGGCAGTATCTATCTTACCCCTAGTGAGATAAGCCTCTACATCCTTACATTTGTCCTCTTGCCATCCCTGCTTATCCATTTTGCACTTCCTGTCGATCTCATTTTTGATACGTTTGTATTCCCTTTTGCTTGCTTCATTTACTGCGTTTTTATATTTTCTCCTTTCATCAATTAAATTCAATATTTCTTCTGTTACCCAAGGATTTCTACTAGCCCTCGTCTTTTTACCTACTTGATCCTCTGCTGCCTTCACTACATCATCCCTCAGAGCTACCCAGCCTTCTTCTACTGTATTTCTTTCCCCCATTTCTGTCAATTGTTCCCTTATGCTCTCCCTGAAACTCTGTACAACCTCTGGTTAGTCAGTTTATCCACGTCCCATCTCCTTAAATTCCCACCTTTTTGCAGTTTCTTTAGTTTTAATCTACAGTTCATAACCAATAGATTGTGGTCAGAGTCCACATCTGCCCCTGGAAGTTTCTTACAATTTAAAACCTGGTTCTTAAATCTCTGTCTTACCATTACGTAATCTATCTGAAACCTGTCAGTATCTCCAGGATTCTTGCATGTATACAACCTTCTTTCATGATTCTTGAACCAAGTGTTAGCTATGATTAAGTTATGCTCTGTGCAAAATTCTACCAGACGGCTTCGTCTTTCATTTCTCTCCGCCAATCCATTTTCACCCACTATGTTTCCTTCTCTCCATTTTCCTACTCTCGAATTCCAGTCACCCATGACTATTAAATTTCCGTCTCCCTTCACTACCTGAATAATTTCTTTTATCCTATCATACAGTTCATCAATTTCCTCATCTTCTGCAGAGCTAGTTGGCATATAAACTTGCACTACTGTAGTAGGCATGGGCTTCGTGTCTATCTTGGCCACAATAATGCGTTCACTATGCTGTTGATAGTAGCTTACCCGCGCTCCTATTTTTTTATTCATTATTAAACCTACTCCTGCATTACCCCTATTTGATTTTGTATTTATAATCCTGTATTCACCTGACCAAAAGTCTTGTTCCTCCGGCCACCGAACTTCACTAATTCCCAATATATCTAACTTCAACCTATCCATTTCCCTTTTTAAATTTTCTAACCTACCTGCCCGATTAAGGGATCTGACATTCCACGCTCCGATCCGTAGAATGCCAGTTTTCTTTCTCCTGATAACGACGTCCTCCTGAGTAGTCCCCGCCCGGAGATCCGAATGGGGGACTATTTTACCTCCGGAATATTTTACCCAAGAGGGCGCCATCATCATTTAACCATGCAGGAAAGCTGCATGCCCTCGGGAAATAATTACGGCCGTAGTTTCCCCTTGCTTTCAGCCGTTCGCAGTACCAGCACAGCAAGGCCGTTTTGGTTAGTGTTGCAAGGCCAGATCAGTCAATCATCCAGACTGTTGCCCCTGCAACTACTGAAAAGGCTGCTGCCCCTCTTCAGGAATCACACGTTTGTCTCGCCTCTCAACAGATACCCCTCCGTTGTGGTTGCACCTACGCTACGGCCATCTGTATCGCTGAGGCACGCAAGCCTCCCCACCAACGGCAAGGTCCATGGTTCATGGGGGTAGGCTTCAGTAGTTAGAATCGTTTATTTAGCTGGCAGTATTGGGGGTCACTATTGCATTAGTACGAGTAACGAAGATTTGTGTAAGGGAAGTGATTCATGAAAGGTATAAGTTATTGTTAGTCAGGGCCATTCTTTTGTAGGGATTATTGAAGGGCGATTGCGTTGCGCTAAAAATATTGTGTATCAGTTTAGTGATGATCAGTAAAGAGAGAACTGTCTGAGTACGTTGAGTTTTGTTCAGGTGTTTGACAATCAAATAACGTAACAGTTTTTCCACCACTGTCATTCTTTACATAAAAATGGGAAGTTTCAGTAGCAAGGAAGTAAAATGCTTCATTTGCTTAAAAGTGATTTTTCTGCCATTTCTATAAAATAATACGAGGAAAGAAATTATTGTAACAGTAATAAATTAAAAACTTAACAACAATTCATTCACAGTATACAATAAAAACAGAAAGTAACTGATCTGCTGCCTGTGTCTACATATTATGCCTTTATCTGCTTGGAGCCCATGAACCGGACAAATTAACACGAAAATCACAGTTCTTCAACCTCAGATTTCATCTGTAGTACAAATAGCGGTACGATCCCCGATTGCAATATGATTTTTCAGCAGTTTAAAAAAAATTAGACTCAGTAGGAGAATAGTGGTGATTCTTTTGTAGTAATCAACTAGTTTTCACTTTTAGAGGATAGCAGCGAACGGTGGGCGGAACAAATTTTCTTATATTTGCCTAATTAATTTAGTATTTTGATTCTACATACCTTGAAACTGTGAGTCAATTTTTTTCAATCTTTGGTCGATTTCTACGTTCCTTACAGGAAATAATAGGATAAAAGCCGAAAATCGATTATTTCAGAGACCGGTTAGTTTGACTGGTTTTAACATTAGGTTAAACTGTTTGTTTTTTTCTGATGGTGAAACACGCTTTATGAGGCAATGTTTCTGAACCATTTACGAAAGATGAAGTAGTAAACCAGGATATCTTGGTCCAAAAATAACGTCTAACTCGTGCCAATCCTCGCTTGTGTTTTGTACAGTATGATTCCGTTTGCTAACAGTCGCCCAAAGCTGTGAGAGGGAACATACATCGATTACGTGGCAGTCGCCAATATGGATACCGTTCCTGAAATAGATGTAGTTGGGGTTGCATAAAACGAATCGCTAGGGGCAGCTGAATCACTATATATAAACGATGTGACAAGATTCAGATATTTTCCATTCATCTTGTAGCTCGATACCAAGTGGTATTCCCTGAAGCCGTGATGATTGAGAACGGTTACTATTCTTCAGGAATACCATGATATTCGATCTTAGAATATGTTTTTACGATTTGACAAAAGACAGAAGTTAGAGATATTCGTCAGAAATTATGTACATCCATTCTTTAAGAATTTGTAAAAAAAGGAGTAACTACGCTGTTTTACTATCAGGAAGAACTATAAAAAGCGCTAGAAATTCCAATGAACGTAAGTAACGAAATGTAATTAATTCTACAGTATACCCCATGACGTGATGCATAATTTACTTTGAGCTGTAAATAATTTCTTTGCAATATTGGAAATATTTATGTCAATATCACTCAGTATTGTGAGTTGGTGCGGCAGTCAGTGACATGGCAATAGAATCCACACGCCTATAGCATATTTAAACACCGCATTTAATATTTAGTTTTTCTGTCTGTTGGCTTCAGTGTCAACGCGGGACTGGCTTAAATTTTTAGTTCGGTTCGCTGACTTTACCTAGGGTCAGAATTTCATTGGAGTTTCAGACTGCTGTTTTAGCAAAATCTGACAGGAAATGGTTATTACGGGTGAAGAAGCTATCATTAAGGCAGAAAAGCATACACATGGGTAAAGATTTCGTCTCAACAACGCTTACTGCTAAGATTCTGGAAAGGTTAGGTTAAGAAATACCCCCACAAACGACGCACCACGAAGGAATTATCCGAATGGAACGGATATCGGTACATGTGATGCACATGTACAGACAAACAAATTATTACAATTTCACTAAAATTGGATGACATATTCAAGAGAAAGAGCTTCACAAGCGAAGCAAGTCAATAATGCATAGGTCCACCTATGTCGTTATGCAGGCAGTTATTCGGCTTTGCCTTGATTGGTAGAGCTGTTGGATGTCGTCCTGAGGGATATCGTGCTAAATGCTATCCAAACTGGCGCGTTAGGTCAAAATTCGGAGGTGGTTGAAGGGATCTTCTACCTATAACGCTCCAAACATTTCAGCAAGACAGTGTCTTTCCGCACTCGACGAGAGTTTCCACCGCTCGTCTTCGAGCTTGCCAAACCCTACCTCGGCCAGAACGGTGACGGATCTATCCAACTGAGAACGTTTGGAGCATTACAGGCGGGGGCCGTTCAGCCAGTTCGGGATTCTGATGATCTAACGCGCCAACTGGACAGAATTTGGCACAATATCCCTAAGGAGTGCATCCAACAACTCTATGAAAGCAATGCCTAGTCGAATAACTGCTTGCATAGTGGCCAGAGGTGGAACAACGCTCTTTCTATTGAATAAATCATCCAATTTTTCTGGAATTGCACTAATTTGTTTGTCTGTACATGTGCTTCACATGCACCGATTTCCGTACCATCCGATTTATTCCTTGGTGATGCGTCAGTTTTTTCTTTTTTTGGCTTAGAGTGTATTGGTTTCTGCGCAGACGCAACATCCGCTCATCTGTCACCCACTACCCCACTTTCCTGTTGTTCTGTGCCACTGTGGGCTGCTGTGTCTGTGTTCAGCTGGAAGACAGTATTGGACGCTTGCTATAACCGGCAGAAGCTAATGTCTAAAAATGTAGCACTACTACTTCAACAACCTTCATGCTACACTCTCTCTTCATATTTTAAATAACCATCAGAGCCTCTTCACGTAAAATGTTTGCGTTCCGTAGTTGTTTGACTCAAGCTTGCGACAGTGGAATAGCAGAGAAGATAAATATACCTCCCTGTACAAAATCAAACCAATGGCTTATTGCTTTAAATAATGTTAGGTCTGCCTTTGTTTTCTATGAGTACCTGTATAGGATCATCTGGACTCCCAAGATTGTCAACCAAAGTTTTAGTATGCTCTGTCTGTTTAATATAAACCGAGAATGTGATTACATGTCTTTTTCTTTTCCGTCCTCTTCCTGACAGAAACTTTCCATTTCTTCTTTCGTCTTCCGATGTTTTTTTCCCTCGTATATTGTTTACGATTTAACGAAATTTTGAGTAGTCTTTTATTATCCAGCATTTGTAGGTGTGAATATGAGCTGTTGCAGAACGTGGTCATTTTTTGGGGGAATTTGTCCACCACCAGTTCTTGCCATCCTGTTTCATTTCTTATGCGTACGTTACGTTCTCGAGTAACCTCTGGTTCTTCTTAGAAACTTTATTTTTCCAGTATTTATTCAACTAAATGTTCGTTTTTGCCACCAATATGAAAGGAATGGAAAGCCATAGTTTTATAGAACTTCATTGTAGTACCTTGCCACGTTTTGTTGTTGAATGCCTTTGCAGATACTGTTACAAAAAATGGTTCAAATGGCTCTGAGCACTGTGCGACTTAACTTCTGAGGTCATCAGTCGCCTAGAAATTAGAACTAATTAAACCTAACTAACCTAAGGACATCACACACATCCATGCCCGAGGCAGGATTCGAACCTGCGACCATAGCGGTCGCTCGGCTCCAGACTGTAGCGCCTAGAACCGCACGGCCACTCCGTCCGACATACTGTTACATTTATGTTCAAATCTGGCAAGCTTTTTTTATAGATCTTTAACTGTATCAAGTAAAATTTGACAACAAAACAGGTAAATATTGATCGTTGCTTTAATACCTTGTAACATACCACAATTTTACTTCGGCCTGAATTTTTGTCGTAGAAAGTCATTAGTTTTGTATCAGCTTCAGAAATTTCAATACCATCTATCACACATAAGTTATTCAAATGATATACAGTACGCCGTAAATCGTTTACGACTACTAAAATTTGTCTCACCTTTGTCACGGAAGAGCGTGTAACTCTAAATACAATCTCTGAAGGGCCTGGCCTATCATAAGTGAAGATTTAAGGTAATTTGGTCACAGTAAATTTTCTAACAAATGTAATAAAATGTAAAAACTGTATAGAATTAGATACACGTAAACATGTTAGTGAAGGACGGGACTGTAACATCTTTCCCCGCCCTCCTCCCTACAGTATCCAAACCCCATGTGGCAGGTTATAAATAGCTCGTCCCATACATACTTCCAGGGCAGCAACAACTGCCTAAGTTTTGTAGAGCAACAAGCAAGAGATTTATTTGACGTCCTAGTCTCGACATTGCGTAGCAATCGCCTTTACCCCCACCTAGAGGAGGCCTCATTTAATTATAAGAAAATTTGTTAGAAATTTGTGGAAAGTTCTTATGGGGCCAAACTGCTGAGGTCATCGGTCCCTAGGATTATATACTACTTAATCTAACTTAAACTGACTTACGCTAAGGACAACACACACACCCATGCTCGAGGGAGGACTCGAACCTCCGACGAGGGGAGCTGTGCGAGCCGTGGCAGGGCGCCTACCCCGCGCGGTTAATTATAAGACTGAGGGAAGTGCCGAATACTAATAAAACAGGATAAAGTCTGACAATGAGATATGATGTATTGTATCAGAAATCAAGAACTAAGAGCCTTCACCGATGTTCTGATATTACTCACATACACTGAAGAGCCAAACAAACTGGTACACCTGCTCAAAAGTGGCAGCTTGGCTCGATATTTCTGCAGTGGACTTCCAGCGACTTGTTGAATCCATGCCAAGTCGATTTGCTGCACTACGCCTGGCAAAATGAGATCCGACTTGATATTAGGATGTATCCCATGACTTTCATCACCTGAGTGTATACTATGTGTTATCAGTACGTTCATGTGATGTAGTTTCGTTCCACACTCTTCACTGCTGCCTAAGCTTCCGTTAGGAGTAGGCAAAGAGCAGCAGCAAAAACATTACGTTGAAGGAAACCTTGTGATCCGTTTCGCCCTTATGAACGGTCCCGTCGTCTCAAAAGCTGATCAGACTCCGCCATTTGTCAAGCTACCGGTGAGATTCTTTTGACCTGGCAATCAGATTCTGTACCTGGTTCCCGAGCAAATCCTCAACGAACCATTTGCGTAGCAAATGCGTTGCAAAGCATCCACTCGAACGATTAAGCAAAGGGAAGACGTCGAACAAAGCCAGTCCGAGATTAGGAGAGCGGAAAGGAAACTCCCCCCCCCCCCCTTCCCCCTCGTTTTTCCCTATCCACCTCTCAGCTCACCCTGTGTGTGGCACTCGGAGCAAGCTAACGCAGCGGTCCATGACGCGTGAAATTCCGTACGTTGCTGCATTCCGAGGGAACGGGGCGCGACGCGGCGCAGGCGAGTGGATTTTCGATGGCTGGCGGGCGTGCATCGGCAGGTGTGGAGCCATCAGCCAGCAAGCGGACGCGGTATGCTGCCCGCTCAGGCTTCACGTCCTCGGTTTCCCTTGTTCCAGAAACAGTGGCGCGACGCCGCCGCGGTAGCATCCCAGCGAGCTGGTACTTCGCATGACTTCATAGCTGGCCGGAGTTTTCAATTAGCGCTGACGCCCGATGACAGCTCTTCTGTACCCGCGCGCGCTTTCAGGAAGCTCCCAAGTATTTATTATTTGTGCACATACGTCGCGGCACACGCACACGTTCCAACGAACTCACGTGCGCGGAACACACAAACACACACACACACACACACACACACACACACATACACACACACACACAAACACTAACGTCGATGGCAGCATTGGGAGGACCCGTATAACAGCTGACTTAATCTCTGCGACGCCGCTCATGGTCAGATAACTTTGCGATTACAACTGTTGGGAGCAGACAGGTACGTACTTGCATTTAATAAAACGCATCTATTGTTAGCTAAGGCTAGCGGAACGGCTGCCTTTACCGGTGATGTGCGGCTTACGAAATTTATGGTAGCCCGATTTGTGAACGAGAAACTACACTCCTGGAAATTGAAATAAGAACACCGTGAATTCATTGTCCCAGGAAGGGGAAACTTTATTGACACATTCCTGGGGTCAGATACATCACATGATCACACTGACAGAACCACAGGCACATAGACACAGGCAACAGAGCATGCACAATGTCGGCACTAGTACAGTATATATCCACCTTTCGCAGCAATGCAGGCTGCTATTCTCCCATGGAGACGATCGTAGAGATGCTGGATGTAGTCCTGTGGAACGGCTTGCCATGCCATTTCCACCTGGCGCCTCAGTTGGACCAGCGTTCGTGCTGGACGTGCAGACCGCGTGAGACGACGCTTCATCTAGTCCCAAACATGCTCAATGGGGGACAGATCCGGAGATCTTGCTGGCCAGGGTAGTTGACTTACACCTTCTAGAGCACGTTGGGTGGCACGGGATACATGCGGACGTGCATTGTCCTGTTGGAACAGCAAGTTCCCTTGCCGGCCTAGGATTGGTAGAACGATGGGTTCGATGACGGTTTGGATGTACCGTGCACTATTCAGTGTCCCCTCGACGATCACCAGTGGTGTACGGCCAGTGTAGGAGATCGCTCCCCACACTATGATGCCGGGTGTTGGCTCTGTGTGCCTCGGTCGTATGCAGTCCTGATTGTGGCGCTCACCTGCACGGCGCCAAACACGCATACGACCATCATTGGCACCAAGGCAGAAGGGACTCTCATCGCTGAAGACGACACGTTTCCATTCGTCCCTCCATTCACGCCTGTCGCGACACCACTGGAGGCGGGCTGCACGATGTTGGGGCGTGAGCGGAAGACGGCCTAACGGTGTGCGGGACCGTAGCCCAGCTTCATGGAGACGGTTGCGAATGGTCCTCGCCGATACCCCAGGAGCAACAGTGTCCCTAATTTGCTGGGAAGTGGCGGTGCGGTCCCCTACGGCACTGCGTAGGATCCTACGGTCTTGGCGTGCATCCGTGCGTCGCTGCGGTCCGGTCCCAGGTCGACGGGCACGTGCACCTTCCGCCGACCACTGGCGACAACATCGATGTACTGTGGAGACCTCACGCCCCACGTGTTGAGCAATTCGGCGGTACGTCCACCCGGCCTCCCGCATGCCCACTATACGCCCTCGCTCAAAGTCCGTCAACTGCACATACGGTTCACGTCCACGCTGTCGCGGAATGCTACCAGTGTTAAAGACTGCGATGGAGCTCCGTATGCCACGGCAAACTGGCTGACACTGACGGCGGCGGTGCACAAATGCTGCGCAGCTAGCGCCATTCGACGGCCAACACCGCGGTTCCTGGTGTGTCCGCTGTGCCGTGCGTGTGATCATTGCTTGTGCAGCCCTCTCGCAGTGTCCGGAGCAAGTATGGTGGGTGTGACACACCGGTGTCAATGTGTTCTTTTTTCCATTTCCCGGAGTGTAGTTCTGCCAAGAAGAATGTGATGTGGGTTCTCACAAACAATCAGCGGTGTTTCATGTATTTTAAAGTGACCGGGGATCTGAACGTGAACGCCAACAAAATTAAAACAGGGGTAATTCAATGTAGCTGATTTTAGTGAAACAGTGCCGAATGAATTCTATTGGGATATGAGGGACTACCAGTAGCAGATGACTTTTGCTGTTTGGGCAGCAAAGTAACTGATGACAGCCAAAGCATAGAGGATATGATCGGCTGTATTAAAAGAAACATTTATGAAAAAGCGATATTTCTCAACTATGAATACAAAATTCGATGTTAGAAATTCTTTTCTGAAGGTATTTGTCGTGGAGTATGGAAGTGATATGTGGACGATATGCTGTATATTACGTAGATACATCGGATAACTAATGAGGATGTACTGCACTGGACTGAGGAGAAAAGAAGTAACGGTGCAAATTAACTAAAAGAGGGGTTTGAACAATAATACACTTAAGGCTTCACGGAATCGTCTATTTGGAAATGGAGGAAAGTGTGTGTGTGTGTGTGTGTGTGTGTGTGTGTGTGTGTGTGTGTGTGTGTGTGTGTGTGTGTGTGTATGTGTAAGGGGGAGGATAGCGGCGTAATCGTAGAGGGAGACCACGGCTACACAATTTTTTTTTTTTTTTTTTTGAGTCAGTAGTTTTCTGACTGGTTTGATGCGGCCCGCCACGAATTCTTCTCCTGCGCCAATCTTTTCATCTCAGTGTAACAACTGCAACCTACGTTCTTCATTCTTTGCTTGATATATTGAGATCTCAGTCTTCCTCTACAGCTTTTACCCTCTACAGCTCCCGCTAGTACGATGGAAGTTATTGCCTAATGACTTACCAGTTGTCCTATCATCCTGTTCCTTTTTCTGTCAGTGTTTTCCGTTTATTCCTTGCCGATGGTGCGGAGAACCTCCTAATTTTTTACCTTATCAGTTAAGTTATTACATTAAGTAGTTTCAAATGGACGTAGGCTTCAGTAGTGATACAGAGATCAAGACTTTGGCACAGGATGGACTATCGTGGAGAACGACAACAAACTAGTCTTTGGACTGCAGACGACAACAAAAGCAACAGGTAGCTGCCAGTGAGCATTGATTTAAATCACATTGAAAATTTGTGCCAGACCGGGATTCGAACGTGGATCTCCTATTTCTAGCAAAGGCGCAGACCACTGCGCAATCCGGTCACAGTGGTCATCGCGACATCACAGACTACCCAGTACAGCTCCAGTCAGACCCAAATTCTCAACTTATCCACACATTACTGATGTGTGCCCCTTGCCCATTGTCCTGTCTAAAAGAACAGACACCACATATATAACTAAGGCGAGGACGGCCCATGATTACTTCAGTGCGGATTCATACCTCGCTCGAACTCTTACAAGAACTGGCAAAATGTCATCTGTGCAGTTGAAATAATCACTTTGTGTGGATGGTGCAGGGGTCAGCGCATCTGCCTAGTAAGCAGAAGGCCCAGTTCGAATCCCAGTCCAGCACAAACATTTAACTTTCCCCATTGATTTAAATCAATGCCTACTCACAGTTAATGTTTTAATTCCTTTGTTTCATGATTGGTAGTGGCTGCAGGATCAAAATGGAGTCTGTTCTTTCTGACATGCCCGAAGGAGCACGATATCTGTACCGCATGATAAAGTAGACAATTTAGGTCTGATGGAGACATGCTAGGGTAGTCCGTGCAGTTGCGATGATCACTGTATCCAGACGGCTCAGTGGTCAGGGCATCTGCCTAGTAAGTAGGAGACCCGTGTTTGGACCCCTACCCAGCACATACTTTCACCTTTCACCATTAATTAAACTCAATCCATCTTGCAGGTAACGCCATTAATTCCTTTGTATCTTGATGCATAGTCGCTACAGGATCAAAAAGGTGTCTTTTCTTTCACACATGTCCAGAACAGGAGACAACACATATAGTAAACAAATAAATCTCGTGCGCTGTTCTATAGTTGTCTGAGTTGCTTTCCCACACTTGGCCTTTTTGAGTATGAATCTGTGATGCCCGAGGTCTCTTAGTAATGTCCACCTGCCTAACTGAGTGCTAACGTGCTAGCCTACCATACAGCGGGCCCGGATTCGATTCCCGGGCGGTTTGGCGATTTTCTCCGCCCGTGGACCGGATGTTGTGTTGTCCTCATCATCACAGAAGCGCAAGTCGCCAAATGTGGCGTCGCGTGAAAAGAGACTTGCACCGTGCGGCCGAACTTCTCCGGATGGGGCTTTCCGGTCAACAATGCCACACAATCATTTCAGTTCATTTCCCTCTATAATGGAAGTCTCACTTTCGACTGTTAACATTAAAGCAGACTCTTTCACCAATGGATATCGCGGATCACTAGTTTGAATCTGTCAGGTTCAGAAGTAGGTACGCCATTGTTGATCTTACCCTTACCACTTTCTGTTACCTATTGTTACAGCTTCATCAGTAACACTGAGACTTCAAAGTGTATTTCAAGGCGGTACATTTGGGAAACCATCTAACCAAAGATAGTGATGAAGATTTCTTTCTTTGGTGGTAAATGTGTGCAACATTTATCCTAGTAAAATATTGCATTCTGGTAACTGACCCATATATTCCGAAGTCATTGTTAGTATATTTCTGGATAAAATGTTTTCTGCTTGTAAGTTGCGTGAGCTGAGATAAAGTTCTCGAGCTTTCGACAGCAGTCACCGTTAGCGTTCTCACGATTCAAGCCGAATTTACACAGGCAAGCATTACTTACACCACGACCACTCAGTCAGCTTATAAGTGGAAACACCCTATTTGCACACTGTCATTGAAAGTCATGCATAAGTCACGAAAGTTAAAAGGCGTTTAATATTATTGCACAAAGTCGATTCCACCATCAACACATACACTATATGATCAAAAGTATCCGGACACCCACAAAAACACACGCTTTTCGTATTAGGTGCACTGTGCTGCCACCTACTGCCAGGTACTCCATATCAGCGACCTCATAGTCATAGTCAGTAGACATCGTGATAGAGCAGACTGAGACATCGAACGTGGACAGGTGATTGGGTGTCACTTGTGTCATACTTCTGTACGTGATATTTACACATTCCTAAACATCCCTAGGTCCACTGTTTTCGATGTGATAGTGAAGCGGAAACGTGAAGGGACACCTACAACACAAAAGCGTACAGGCCGACCTCGTCTGTTGACTGACAGAGACCGTCCACAGTTGAAGAGAGTCGTAAAGTGTAATAGGCAGACGTCTATCCACAACATCACACAGGAATTCCAAACTGCATCAGGATCCACTGCAAGTACTATGACAGTTAGGTGGGAGGTGAGAAAACTTGGATTTCATGGTCGAGCGGCTGCTCATAAGCCACACATCGCGCCGGTAAATGCCAAACGACGTTTCGCTTGGTGTAAGGAGCGTAAACATTGGAGATTGAACAGTGGAAAAACGTTATGTGGCGTGACGAATCACGGTACACAACGTGGCGATCCGATAGCAGGGTGTGGATATGGCTAATGTCCGGTGAACGTCATCTGCCAACGTGTATAGTGTCAACAGAAAAATTCGGAAGCGGTGGTGTTATGGTGTGGTCGTGTTTTTCAGGGAGGGAGCTTGCACCCTTTGTTGTTTAGCGTGGCACTATCACAGCATAGGCCTACTTTGATGTTTTAATCACATTCTTGCTTCCCACTGTTGAAGAGCTATTCTGAGATGGATATTGCATCTTTGAACACGATCGAGCACCTGTTCATAATGCACGGCCTGTGGCGGAGTGGTTACACGACAATAACATCCCTGTAATGGACTGGCCTGCACAGAGTCCTGACCTGAATCCTCTACAACACCTTTGGGGTGTTTTGGAACTCTGACTTCGTG
This sequence comes from Schistocerca americana, assembly GCF_021461395.2. NCBI lineage: Eukaryota > Metazoa > Arthropoda > Insecta > Orthoptera > Acrididae > Schistocerca > Schistocerca americana. The sequence continues at coordinate 583,530,369 of NC_060122.1, read as the reverse complement.
CCAGGCCTCACCGACCGACATCGATACCTCTGCTCAGTGCAGCACTTCGTGAAGAATGGGCTGTCATTCCCAAAGATACCTTCCAGCAGCTGATTGAACATATGCGTGCGAGAGTGAAAGCTGTCATCAAGGCTAAGGGTGGACCAACACCATATTGAATTCCAACATTACCGATGGAGGACGCCACGAACTTGTAAGCCGTTTTCGGCCAGGTGTCCGGATACTTTTGATCACATAGTGTATGAGCTTCAGCAACTGCAGCTAGTGAGATGTGCTCTAATCATGAGAATAGATAACGCCATGGCTAAAAAATGGGCTTAGTTTTCAACTAACTAAATAAATACGTTGTAAAGTGGCAAAATGTTTTCAAACGTGTGATAGAAATATCATTCAAGCAGTTAGAAATTCATTGTAATCACTTATTTGTAATAAACTAGCACGACATATTTTGAACTGACGAAACGAATTCGAAAAATATTATAACTAAGAGTGTAGATTTGCAGATATTCGTATTGCCGCGGAACAGTAAATATTGTAAGGTATTTTTTATTTCATTGTAATGACAATAATGTTTTGCATCAATCATTCAGTATAAATATAGTGCTGAAGTGGAAATGCAAAATGTATATGTATCTTTAGAGAATTAAATCTACTCTTGGCACTAATTAAAATCGTATGTAAACATGACAGAAAGCTGTGAGACGGAGCCTGAGTCGTGCTTGGGTAGCTCAGACGGTAGAGCACTTGCCCGCGAAAGCAAAGGTCCCGAGTTCGAGTCTCGGTCCGGCACACAGTTTTAATCTGCCAGGAAATTTCATATCAGCGCACACTCCGCTGTAGAGTGAAAATTCAGTGTTTCTATAGGCGCAATCGCCGAGGGTTGACCATTCTGTATTCTAGTACAAAGTTTGATTACAAATTTAAGTACCGTAATGGGGAAATGAACGTTATATTTTCAGCACTGTGACCTGTCAGAACTTCGACTAACTCATAAAATAGAATCGAAGCAAAACTGTTGAAAGAAAAAAACTAATTATTCGATGTACCCTCAGTGTATTGCAGATAGCATCCAGTACTTAATATAAAAATTTAGAACTGTTGCTCTTCAGAACGCGATTCATGTATTACAGTGATGATGAAGTCTCTCCAGTTGCCGGATATCGCAGTTTAATTGTAATTTAATGAGAACTGGTACGGTATCTCGCAAACTTGTATTACACTTTCGAGTAGAGCTAGAAAAGTGCCTCAAAGAAATTAAAAATTGATTTTACTCATTCGAAAATGATTTTCAAACGAAACTTCACTCCTCGACACATACCTCCCTCATTAGCGTATTGGATATCCCCGAAAGATTGTTATGGCATACTCATTTCCATTTACAATAATTCTTAGTCCATTTTCTCTTCTTCAACGTGCTGGTGGCGAATGTACGCATAAGTAAACGCATGGAAATCCGCCTTTACGTCCATGTGTCCATATTATACACTCATCAGCCAAAACATTATGACCACCTACCTAATAGCTGGCCTGTCCATCTTTGGCACAGATAACAGCGGCTACATGTCGTGGCATGGAAGCAGCGAGGCCTTGAAAAATCTTTGGAGGGAGCTGGCACCACATCTGCACACACAAGTCACCTAATTACCGTAAATTCCGGGGAGGGGCGCAATGAACTCTGGCGCCACGTTCAGTCATATCCCAAATCTGTTCAATCGGGTTCAGATCTGGAGGGTTGTGAGGCAGCACCTCAACTGGAACTCGCCGCTGTGTTCCTCGAACCAGTCCATCACACTCGTGGCCTTGTGACATGACGCATTATTTGCTAAATATGCCGCTTTCGTTGGGAAACATTATCGTCATGAAAGGGTGTAGGTAGTCTGCAATCAATGTACGATATTCCTTGGCCGTCATGGTGCCTAGCACGAGCTCCACTGGAACCATGGATACCTCCATGGATACCCACATGAATGTTCCCCAAAGCATAATGGAGCCGCTACCAGCTTATCACCGTCCCGTAATACAGGCGTCAAGGAGCTGTTCCTCTGGAAGTCGACGGATTCGCGACCTTCCATTGGCGTGATGAAGAAGGTGTCGGTTTCCTCAAACCATGCGGCGCTTTGTCACTGCTCCAATGTGCAGTGCCGATGGTCATGAGCCATTTTTCAGTCGTAGTTGCCGATGTCGTGGTGTTAACATTGTCATATGCATGGGTCGTCGGTTGCGGAGGCTCATCATTAGCAGTGTTCGGTGCACTGTGTGATCACACACACTTGATCTCAGCCCAGCACTAAAGTCTGATGCTAGTTCCGCCACAGTCCACCGTCTGTCCTGTTTTATCAATCTGCCCAACCTATGACGTCAGTCATCTGTAATGAGGTGAGCCTGCCCAAGCCCATGACGTCTGGACGTTGTTTCACCTTGGTTTCGTCACTTGTTGGAGTCATCCATCACAGCTCTCCTCGAACACTGAAAAAGTCGTGCAGTTTCGGAAATGGTCGTGCGGAGCCTCCGGACCATCACACTTTGCCTCGGTCAAACTCAGATAGATCTCGCACTTTCCCCATTCTACTACACACGGACACCACGCTCACTGATACTGTATGCACCGATCGTGTGTTTGACTAGCAGTCATTCCTCGCCAGGTGACGCTGCTATTGCCTGGACGGGTTTGTATTGGTAGTAGGTCGGTGGTCATAGTGTTTGGCTGATCGCTGCATAAGCGAGGCAGCAGCGTCCAGACCGTTCGAGAGGTAAAACGAATCAACACTTCTGCAGGAAGATGAAATCATAATCCTACCTCATTGCTGGCTTCCCAGAAAAGCGATGGCGTCAGCAAGCGGGAACTTTCTGCCCAAATAACAAACTCATCTGTTACGTTTAGTGTCCCATTCCCCTATCTAATAACCTCAGCGTCGCCAGATTTGAAATGACTACATTCCATTATCCTTCTTTTATTTTTGCTCGTGTTCATCTTATAATCTCTTTTCAACACACCATCGATTCCTTGAAAGACATCAGTTTTCCTGTGTTGGCTGTTTTTATGTTTGTTTTATTTTTTTGTGTACTACGAGGTTTCAGGTGTGTAACAATTTTCAGAAAAAATAGTTCACCTGGTAAACACACATGTTTTGAGCTACAGTCATATAATTCCATGGATTGTATGTCGTTGACCGGCTCGAAGTCTGTAGCCGCAATACCCGTTTCTACACAAACAATATCACACAATCAAACCATTCCTTTTCTAAATTTCTCCTCAGCTTTCTTCATGTGTTTACAGATACAGTAACATGGGTTACAGGTTACAACCCTGTGTCACTCTCTTCTCAACTACTGCTTCCCTTTCATGTCCTTCGAATCTTATAATTGCAGTCGGGTTCCCGTAGAAGTTGTACTTCATCCCTACTACACTCACAATTTCAGAAAGTACGTTCTACTCAAAATTTCTAAAAGCTTTCTCTAAATCTACAACCACTACAAATTTAGGTTTACCGTTCCACGGTATCTTTTAGTACAAGTCGTAGGGTGAGTATTGTCTCGCATGCGTGTATTCCTAATTTCTCCGGAACCGAAACTGGTCTTTCCCGAGATCACCTGCTACAAGTTTCTCAATTATTATTTAGATTTATTTATTTTTTATTTGAGAATAATTCTGTTCAGTATTTTGCAAACATCTCTTACTGAGCTGATGGCTCGGTAACATTCGCGCCTCTCAGCATCTGACTTCTATGGAAATGGAATTACTACATTCTCCTTGAAATCTGAAGTTATTTCCCCTGTCTCAAATATTTGCATTTAAGATGGAATAGTTTGGTCTTCGGTGGATCTCCTAAAGATCTCAATAAATCTTCTACGGCAAGAGGCCTGTTCCGACTTGGGTCTCAGTGGTTTCAGTGTTCTGTCAAACACTTCTCGTTGTATCATTTCCATTCTGCACCACATTTCCAGTCCAGTCTCCTGAATGGTTTCGCCTGAATATTTTAACTGAAACTCTTCCGATTTTCTTATATGTTGTTGTTAGAATTTTGAGGGCCAAGTTGTTGCTATATATTTTTTTAAAGAGGTATTTGGAGACACTCTTTCTGAGGTTTTATTTACGATTTCTATCTATTCTTGAGTTGTTTTAATATCCTGAAATAAAAGTGCCAAGTCGTCCGCAAAATCTAAGCTGTCTGTCCTAATCTTTGTTCTTCCTATTAGTAAATCCATAGGTTCGTAAATTTAAGCTCCGATTTCGGTTTTCGCCACTCTTGGATTCCTTTTCTCTAAAACATAGGAGAAAAATAATGGAATGAGTCTATCGCCTTGTCTCATCCCTGATTTAATTTAAAAATGTTCCAAAGTTTCTACCCTCAGTTTTACCTTACATGTTGTACCAATTAGTGTTTAACTAATATTTGCAGTGGTTTTAAAGTCCAGACGTTATTGTTTCAGAATGTAGAAGAGAGCCTTATGATACACTTTGTTATAAGCTTTTTCCAAATCTGTAAAACTAAGAACAACTTTTTATAATTTTTTTATTTCTGCCAATTAGTTTCTGGCATAAAATTTGTTTTGAGCAAGAGCTACTTGATCTGAAACCTGTTTCATATTCCCTAAATTTGTGTTCTACTTGTAGTTATGCTCCGTTAGGCAGCTGGAATTCTGAAACAAATCCATTTGCACCAGATTCTTTATTATTCTTGAGCCATGTAATTTGTCTTAGCAGTTTCCTCTTCATTTGGGTTTTAGGGAATTTATGATGGAAGTCTTTCGCTGCGCTGAAAGTCGTTTGAAAGTCCTTTTAAAATATGTACAAAGTTCTATACAGGTATCTTGATTGTTAAGTTCAAGTAATCCATTTTCCTTCTTGAACGAGAAAGTTTTAGGCTTGTAGACATTCAGCTTCGTTTTAAATGCTTCATTAAAGATCCTGTTCTTGCTGTTTGGTAGTCTTCTTCAGTTTCACAGGGTTATCTCATATTATTTTGTTGTTCGACTAACTAATTTTGTAGCTTCTTGCATTTCAATGTTAATAAACTCTGGTGTCAGAGACCTTCTGAGAATTTATTAAAAAAGAAACAATAAAATCTCTTACCATAGAATTTTTTTTATCGGGTTACGAGAAAGCTATTTGGCGATGAAGCAGAGACTGTTTTCGGTGTATTGTTCCCAGTATAGTGTTCGAACCAGAATTTTGTTCCAAGTGCACTCAGATTGCTACAGGGCTACAGCAAGTGAATAATAAGATAATATTTTAATTTTGTTTTGAATTTGCAGCTGTTAATAGTTTCTTGCTTTATGTCTTATGCCAGCTTGTTAAAGACTTTTGCAAAAGAATACAGAGCCCAACATTATACAAGGAAGGTAATAATTTTGTTTTGTCATCAGTATCTCATATGGTTTGATGCTGTCCTCATTATATTAAATCTTCAGCTAATCTTTCAGTCCTGTTTAGTTACTAATGCAGATATGCTTTATAATTTATTCTTTGTTTGCCCTACTACATTTAGCTGTTTCAGCCTTTTCACAGTCAGTTAAAATATTCTTAGATGCCATAGCAGATGCCCCATTAACCTGTCAGTTTTCCTCTCTTATTCTTTTTAGTACTTCCTCATTTCGTACTCGATCTGAGAACTTAATTTTTAACATTCTTCGATAGCACCACATTGCAAATGATTCCAGGTACTCTCTCCCCAAATATCCAATAATGCACGTTACAACTCAGTACAATGCCATGCTCTAAACATAGATCCCAGCAACGCCTCCCTCGTTTCCCTATCAATAACTGATACTAGTAGAGCTCATTTTTTGTAGAGAGGCTTCTTCAGCAGTACCATTCTATTGTGATATATTTCTTTATTCGGCTGACCTGTACAATGCTGTTTCTCAGATAGGACAATTCTTTCACGTTTCCACTTCTGTGTCGCCCTCAGTTTTGATTTTAAGCGAAGCACGTCTCTCCTAGTACTCCACTACTCAAACATGGAGGGCAAGCGGGGAAGTTGTGCGCACTTGAGCAAAAATTACTATTTTCATACAGTCATAACAAGTGAGCCTAACAAAAAACAACTGTATTTAAACTTGCTGCAGTTTCTTAACTTTTACTATACTAAATAAATTTTAATTCAAAAGTAAAATAGCACAATGAAGTTTAACTGCTAATATCACAAAGAAGCGACTGCACATGGTTCCCTATCCCATGAGGTAATTATCCTCAGTGGATGGAGAATTGTGCGCTTGAGGAGGGAAGTTTATATTAAATACATACGAATGAAAATAATTGCCGCTTAAATTAACCGTCAATTTTTGTTGGAAATTAGGATATGGAAATGTATTTAAACAGTAACATGGAATATCTAACCACAACCATTTTCACATTTCAACAATCTTTAGAATGTGTATCTTCCTTCAGTATCCGTCACAGTTGCGATAACAGTCATTTCTTTGTGGTAATTAATTTCGGACCCCCATGTCCGTTTTCCAACCATGGCTTACAAGAGATTTTATGTGTTAACAAAGGCAACATTACAATGCACTTCCATGACATTACAAACAAGGTGAAAGTTATATGAAGCATTACATTTTTTTAATTCTGGGCAATACGTGTTTTTATACACCTTAGCCGTAAGTGTAATTTTACAGTTCCCATAACTGTACACTAAGTAACCAAATATTCGTTATTCCTCACCAGTATTCATTACGTAGATACATAATGATTAACTTCGTGTTTGCATACGATGTGAATTCTTTCCAATTGAACAGAGGAAACAAACCCGGCGTGCCCTACTCGCCTCGTAATCTCGGTAGAGGCCGCTACCACTGATATACAACAGCATCATACCAACTGAAGTGTCGCGTACAGTTTTTGTCGGTGGTAACAGCCACTATAACACCACAAACCGTAGTTACAACTTTTACGATTATTTGCAAGCATTTACATTTCTTGTACATACACAATTGTCACGCATCGTCCACTATAATACAACTAAAGGAGCTCCACAACACGGCGTACACAAAACTAATACCTATAACTCATCAACGATACAGCAATTATAAATTTTTTTAAATTCTAATTTAAGTTACAATCATTCCGAGTTCGATGGCTGGGTTTTTCAACAGAAAATTGGATCCGCTGTGGGCAATTGTATCTCTGAGCTGCTTGTGGATATTTCTGTAAGTAATCTGGAAATTAATTTTTTTCTGGGCAACCCAAAATTTGCAAGTAAGATTGTGGTTTACAAGCGGTATGTAGAAGGTGGGTTTTTAATACTCAAAGGAGGGGTTGCGGAGCTTCTAGCCCTCCAGTCAATATTTAACCAGCAGCATGGAAATATGAAGTTCACTACGGAAAAGAACCAGATAGGAAAATAAAAATTTTGAACATAACTGTTATAAGAGGGGACGGGAAAACTACAGTTAACTAACACAAACAGATGCACAAATAGGTGCTGATTCAAACCATCACTTACCACATAAAAAGACGTTTTCTCATGCATTGGCAGCGGAGTTGTGTAAACGATCAGTCGAAAATACGGATCATTAAACCGGTGCCTATAGCTAAAGGGTACAAGAGTGAAGTTGTTACCTTACAGTACCATGGAATAATTTCAGAGAAGCTGGTCTCTGCGTTTCCCATAAATATTAACATGGCTTTTCAGACAAAGAGGCATTTAGGATTCAGAGTGAAACATGGATTAAGGCGAGTAGATGAGGGGAGAAATAAAAAATAAAAAAAAAGATTCGTCGAGAGTATACAAGTTACGATGTGGAACATGCGAATGATTCTCATTGGTCAGATCGGACAAAGCTTCAGTGTTAGATACAAACACCATGTAGACCTGAATAAAAGAGCAACTTACGGACAGTGTAGCACCAATCATACGGCTGGCAGCATAGAAGACACTCTATAAATTCTGCATGTTGCCCCTAATGAGCTAAAGCAAAACTTACTTAAGGAGTTGGAAATGTATAGGAACGAAATTAAAGAGCCAGATAAAATAATGAATGAACAGCCAGAATTCAGATTTAACAGGATTTTGCCCCATTCAAGGCCTATAATTGACAGTATAACTACAGTTGTGTTAAAGCTATTTCAAAAGTACGGGCTTGTATGTTAAAGAAAATGAAAACATTTGGTAATGCACAGGATAAGACAATTATTATATATTTCAGTAATCCTCAGAATGTTTCAACATTATGCTGTGTATGCTGGCTACGGCCTCTAAGTGCGACAGGAATGCGTGCCATAACAAGGCACTGGTGAATGTTTGATAAGTTAGGCTTACCAAAATGTTGTGTGGAGCAATTCTGTGTTTGTTTTTACTGTCAGTATGCCTGGTTTATTGTGTCTGGATATGAAAGTCAGTATTTTAATAGCTGCATGAAAATAATTCGTTTGTACGCAATGCATATAAAAGATGAGAGACGCATAGGTGAACTTTTGAAACGTCTGGTGGTAGCTGTCAGTATTTTTGTTTATGATGTGAAATGATGATATAATACCATGAATGTAATGGTTGTACTCGTATCTTAATATGAAACAAGGTATCGACTATTCGTCATCTATCTGGCCGGGGCATGTATGAAATGTACTGTAGGCAGGTTGTCTCAAAACGTCAGCGGTTTAATTAGTATGAGGAATTTACCTGTTTCGGAGATGAATGGGTTTTCAAAGTGTTAATATGTTACGATGTGAGCTCAGTATAGCACACGAGATGGTCTAAGAGATTTAACGTTATATGATGTGAGCTGAATTGCTGCACGCTATGTGGTTGAAGGGTGGTAATTTAGTGTACAAATGCCGTACGAACTGTGGGTTCCATGCAAACTTTATAATGTTTATCTATTACGCTACTGACGGATGATGAATGCAATGTGTAGGAAAATGTTTTTTTCGCGTTATGTAATTACAATTTAACAATTTTCAGATTTTTTTTTCCTTTACGTTTACTGTGAAACCTTGCTTCTTGCCGAATTCCATGATTCCAGATTAACGGGAAGCACCCTATACGTTTTAATGTGTGTTTGCGAGTTTCAATACATGTGGCCGAATACGAGGGTTGCCCAGAAAGTAAGTTCCGATCGGTCGCTGAATGGAAGCCACTAGGAAAACCCGGTAAAGCTTTGCACAGATGTATTGGGCAGTGTCTCTAGTAAGCCCGTCGATCGTGTCCCGTCGCTCTTTTCAGTTTTCAGTGAACAGTGAGCACGTAAAAATGCGTAGGGAATAGCGTCTCCCGCCAAGTATGAGGGCGTGGTTAGAGATTTCGCCTGTGTCATGCAGCCCACGAAACACAACTGTCGAGCAGTTCCTTCAAATGGTTCAAATGGCTCTGAGCACTATGGGACCTAACATCTGAGGTCATCAGTCCCTTAGAACTTAGAACTACTTAAACCTAACTAACCTAAGGACATCACACACATCCATGCCCGAGGCAGGATTCGAACCTGCGACCGTAGCAGTCCCACGGTTCCGGACTGAGCGCCTAGAACCGCTAGACCACCGCGGCCGGCGAGCAGTTCCTTCTTCGTGCCAATTCTCGGCCCCACACTGTAGTGGCAATGAAGACGCTCCTGCAGCGTTTCCGATGAGAAGTATTTGATCACCCACAATACGAATACAAAATTTTTCCACAGACAACGAGCTGAAGACCAGTGCAGATAACTGTCCGAAAGCACAGGGGGCTGCTTTCTATGGCGAGGATATTGGAAAGCTGATACAACACTACGACAAAACTCGAAGTTGGAGCGGCGACTATGTAGAGAAGTAGGTGAAAGGTGTACCTAACAGTTGCAGGTAAAACGTTTCTGGTTTTCACTGTGGTTTCCATTCCGCGACCGATCGTAACTTCCTTTCCGGACAACCCTCGTAGTTTCACTGAGCTGACTTAGAGGTTTAAATGTTTTACACTGGCAACGGATCATAGACCTTAGCCTTGATACGCCACTCTGTTCGACAGAAGCTGTCGTTACAGATGGACAACAGACAGACACATGAAAATAGTAAGAAAATAATTTCTCGTTGTATATAATTACAAATTAACAATTTTCAGATTTTGTTTCCTTTACTTGTACCGTGGAACCTTGCTTCTTGTCAAATTTCATGATTATAGGTCAACAGGAAGTACCCTAAAGGTTTTGATGTGTGAGTTTTCGAGTATCAAAACGGATAACATAAATGGCCATATCTTTTTACTGAATTGAGTTAGAAACTTACAATTTTTACAACCTTAACGTGTGACATAAATTTGAACTTGATGCATCTATCCGTGTCTGAGAAAAAGGGGTGTTATCAGTCGGACAGACAGCCAGACAGACAGGAAGACAAAAAGACGGACGACAGAGCTAACCTAAAAGAGCTCCGTTTTCGCAGATTGAGGTACTGAACCCTAAAAATTGTAGTGATATAATGTATAAAGGAAGAATGGACTGCTGATCAACAGTCGATTGCCACACGAATGAAATGTTATTACTGAATTGTGTCAATCTCAAGAATTTATAATTAATAATTATTTTAATACATTTTATAAAAAAAGGAAAAAATAATGTTAATCGTAACAATTGTAACTAAGGTATGTTATTTTAGAGTGGTCTGTCAGGACTGACTAAAAATGAATGTGATGTTTCAGTTACGTATGAGGTTGTCACATACCTCTACCGAGGATACAAGGGGACTAGGGTACGCAGCGTTTGTTTGCTGTGTTCGATTGGAAATAGTTCACACTGTATGCTCATCTGAAGTTTTGTATCTGTGTAGTGATTACTCGTGAGGAATAACGAATATTTCGTATTTCGCGTATGTCTAAAGTATCTAAAAACATGTATTGCACAAAGAAAAAAATTAGAACGCTTTGTGTAACGTTCAGCTTGTGTGTACAGTCATGGTAGTACATTGTAATTTTGCCTTTATTAACACATAAGATCTTTTGTAAGCCATGGTTGAAAATGGACGTGGTAGTCCGAAACTAGTCACTACAAAGAAATCACAATCATCGTAACTGTGACGGATTTGGAAGGAAACAAAAGTGGAATAGCCGAAGTTGCTGGTCCTATCCTTCATCGGCATGTTGGAACTTCATAAAAATCTTTAGAATGTTCATTTCTTGCATAAGCAGTCATCACAGACATAGTCCGGATGTGTCTTCTACAGTACAGGCAGCATGATTAAAAGCAGAGCACACAACACATTTCTACGACAATTCTTTGTCTTTACCTACTTCTCCAAGCATTCAACGTAACTCATTACGTTCTTGACTAGGCGCAGGTAGTGTTTTCTGTGAGCCAGTAAACTCGTTATCGTAATCATCGTCGTCATCAGAAATGCCGGAAATATCCGATATCTCCGATTACTCTGGTGTTTCGTCCTGTCTAGTAGTTTTCTTTCTCGTCTTTCCTGGTTGCTCAGTATAGCACAGTTTTCCATCTCTTCTTCTTGAAGCGAGCATGTTGTTACTTACGGGAACATAAAGGGACAGCACTATTTGGAAGTTGTTATTTTTCCTGCAATCGTCAAATATTGAACGCGTGCGATTACCTGCTGCGCATTCACCCAACCCTCCCTTATAAGGAATTAATTTTTGTGTCTTACATTATGAGTGTAAGGTTCATTGACGTTTTCCTTCTGAGTAGTTCGATTCGGGTTGTGACTGTTGACAACTGGTTATTGCTTTCCGAAGAGATACACCATTGTAATTGAAACATCTCGGCCCTTTAGATCGCCTTTCCTTCACTGTACATCAAGACAGTCTGACTAAACATCTGTAAACGAACTGTGTAGTATCCAACCAGGGAGCTCTTTTTCTGGTAGAACTATAACTGACTCCGCATATTCAGGGTGGATTTCGAAGAAGTCAGATCGTAGAGATGACATACATAGACAAAGGGTGCTCTGACCCATTAGGAAGCCAAGTTCTGTCAAGAGAAAGTATGCTATAAAACAAGCGATTGTTGCTCTAAAAGCGAAAGGAGGCAAATAGATAATCTAGAGAAATGGTCTCCCTCAGGGAAGTGTACGGCAGCCCCTACGCATTACATCCAAGCGATCGAACTACCAGTCACCTGACACGGTACATTGTCTTGGTACGGCCGGCCGCTGTGGCCGAGCAGTTCTAGGCGCTTCAGTCCGGAACCGCGCTGCTGCTACGGTCGCAAGTTCGAATCCTGCCTCGGGCACGGATGTGTGTGATGTCCTTAGTTTATTTAGGTTTACTTGGTTCTAAGTCTAGGGGACTGATGACCTCAGATGTTAAGTCCCATAGTGATCAGAGCCACTCTCTGGTGCGAGTGCAAGAAAACTGTATTTATTCTCTCTAAGTTGATCTTAATGACGGAATTGAAGGTGGGGGCGGGGGCAGCGCGGGAGGGGCATCAGATAATTCTTTTCAGCAAAACCGAAAGTTGCTACAGAGGTCCTCCAGATTTCGTATCCGATATAGTAAGGAGTCGTGCCTTTTGTACCTAATAAATTATTTGCTTTTACGTTCCTATAAGAAGAAAAGAGGGGAGCTACCACATCTCAACAATCAAATAATAACACCTGTAAGTTTAATGATTCCAACGCAAAGCATATATTCCTTCCTTTGGTACAAAGATAAAGAAATAATGCAGATCACCTTGATCACCTACATCTCCAGTTTAGACACCATAGAGAATTTAGTTATTTATAAGAATATTGAATAATTATACATGCCTATTGTCTGTATCGACAGCAATATGCATATTTACAATAATCATTGTATTTATGTAAGCACGTATGTTTCACAGCTCCTCCTAAACGACTGGACCGATTTCAACCAAACTTGGTTCATACTCGAATACCACTTACTCTCCAGAAAGTTGCACTGTGGGGGTAAAAACAACCTACCCAAAGGGGGGGCGGGGGGAAGGGAGGGGCAAAAATGGGGTGTTATAGAGTCGTAACTCAGGAATGTCTGGAGCAAGTTCAATAAAAAAAATGGTTCAAATGGCTCTGAGCACTATGCGACTTAACTTCTGAGGTCATCAGTCGCCTAGAACTTAGAACTAATTAAACCTAACTAACCTAAGGACATCACACACGTCCATGCCCGAGGCAGGATTTGAACCTGCGACCGCAGCGGTCGCTCGGTTCCAGACTGCAGCGCCTAGAACCGCACGGCCACTCCGGCCGGAAAGTTCAATCAAATTTTGTATCTACGTGACTCATTATTTGTGTTATTCATGTAATGGCTGGCTCTGAGCACTATGGGACTTAACAGCTGTGGTAATCAGTCCCCTAGAACTTAGAACTACTTAAACCTAACTAACCTAAGGACATCACACACATCCATGCCCGAGGCAGGATTCGAACCTGCGACCGTAGCAGTCGCATGGTTCCGGACTGCGCGCCTAGAACCGCGAGACCACCGCGGCCGGCTTATTCATGTAATGATTTGCATAAAAATTCTGTGTAGTAATATACTCCTACCACTAACAGGGGCGAAAGTGGGAGTGAGAAGCCGTGACATGTAAAAACGACCCGTTGGTATTTCTCTTGTGTTTAGTTGACATGGAATACTTTAAAAGTATCTGTTTCTTCCATTCTTCACACATAAAAGTTGAACCATCGCCCATGAATTTCTGAATGCGTCTTACCCAGGCAGAATTACAAGCTTCCACAGGATTCAGATGATACTGCAGGGAAAAATTCACTACAGACACAGATAAAAACATGTAATATCTGTATGAAATATATATAACATAAGTTCGTGGATGGAGCTGCGATTACATAATACATCATTACTGAGTCGAGGTTTGATTTATGGGGTGTGTACAAGGGGTAGACAAAATTTGGGACCGAGCGAGGTGGCGCAGTGGTAGCACAGTGGACTCGCATTCGGGAGGACGACGGTTCAATCCCGCGTCCGGCCATCCTGATTTAGGTTTTCCGTGATTTCCCTAAATCGCTCCAGGCAAATGCTGGGATGGTTCCTTTGAAAGGGCACGGCCGACTTCCTTCCCCATCCTTCCCTAATCCGATGAGACCGATGACCTCGCACTTTGGTCTCTTCCCCCAAACAATCCAATCCCATCCAACATTTGGAAACACCGAGAGAAACGTATGTATGAAAATAAATGCAGATGCTACCCAAGCCTGCAAGTTACACTGCTGCTTCTGACAACGAACGGCACCTGTGCAGTGTCCTCAATACGTTACAACTGTCAGTCTTGGTCAGAACAGTGTTCTGTATAGTTGTAAGTGCAGTACGTCGGAGATCAGCACAATCGAACATGGTCATATTTTTGGCTTTCGTCTGAAATTTTACTAAACCGTAATAGACAAGGTAAAGTGTAGTGATTTCATATTTTTGTCAACTCCTATGTGCAGCCTGAGCAATTGAAACAATTCTCAGAAACAGGAAACTACAAGGGAATTACCTTCGTCTAAAGATAGCGCAGAAATAATTACAAGGGCAAGGGAAACTAGTACTGAGAGCAATATTGCTTCATTAAGATTCCTTTCGTAGGGCTTCAGGTGTGGTGGCCAAAATCTATCCTGCACCCTCCGATGCAGCGCAACAAGGAGTAAGTGCGTTTAAGACTGGACACGTTTCTGTTTTAATTTCGACAGTCGTTTATAGTTATGACTGCTGTTGCAGAATATCAGGTGTTGGTTTGTAATAATGTACTAACTCCTCAGTTAATAAAAATTTATATGTCTAGCTGTACATGCACTGAATAAATCACGTCGACAAAACGTACGTGAGGTGCATGGTGCTCTCAGCTACAAGAGAGCAAGAATCAAATTAGAATCTTCCTTTTATAAGGTCAGCCCTCGAGGAATGATGTAAGAAATCATCCTATCCATTAAGTCAAAATGCCAGAGTTCTAAGGGATGGTTCGCTTGTTTCTTTCTATATGGACACGCGAGATAGGACCTACTTTCGGAGATGGAAAAAAACTGCAATTTAGTTTCTTGTTGCGTCCAAGAATGAAAAGCGTTTGAAATCGTCTGTCCTCCATCTTAGGTAATTTATTAAATAATTGAATTGAGAATGAAATCTGCCCAGAAACCTGGAATAGACGGCAGTCAGACAATTAATAATGCCTCACAATTTTTTCCAGAGAAATTATTCTTAAGAGTTAGGATTTGGTGACAGTATCGGTCAAAATTTCTTTTAATTTCAGTGAACAGAAAATGACAAATGTGAGGCTTCACGTTGGGCACCAAAAATGTACCGAATTGAAATAACAAATAAAGTCACAATCAAAACAAATTATTAAAGGATTAAAACATGCAAACAGTTCCACTTATTATTATGTCATCAATAAAGATATAAATCTCAGGGCCTCTTTGACAGCCATAGGAGTGACTCAGCATTCACTAATTTAATAAGTGGGGGAGGGGAGGGACAACTTGTCTCATCTCACCACTCGGCAGTGTGTATTTTCTCTGAAGGCGTTTGTGGCAGAAGTGACATCGGCATGACGCGTTGACCACCCCCTCATCGTTTATGTTGCGTCGGTTTGATAGTCGGCAGCTTACATCTCACGTGTTCTGCAGCTTTACGGCGACACCGTGGGTGGTGTAACTCGTTCTTTCTTCTGCACTGGCTCACTTAATCCACCAGGCACGCGAATTGGTGGCTGACGTGGTGTTCCTTGATGCGCTCTTTTTATGACTGCTGTGAATGGTGATAATTCCGCAAAGGTGGTGTTAACATAATATTTGGAGGCTGAGGTCAGAAACGGAAAAAGAGGCCTGATGCTTAAAGATATGGGCATCGTACCACAAGGTAAATTCATTCAGAATGAGGTAGAAAACGAGTGTGTCACAAAGTGACAATGGGCATCGGAATGAATGCTGGGATCCGATTCGTAGTATGAAGACTGACATAAATTTTTATTTTATGAACAGGGACTGAAGCGACGAATTAAAATTCGTACAAAGGCCGGGATTCGAACCTGGATTTCCTACTTATTAGGCAAGTGTCTTATCCCCTAAGCCACCTTGGCACAGCGGTCCACTCAACTGCACGGATTACCCTGGCATGGCTCTCTCCTCGATCCACAATCTCACTACCTCCAGAGTCTACTTTAAATTCCCCCTTCAACTTCAGTCTACATACACAAAATCGTATCTGTTTGTGACTAGCAAAGTCTCAGAAATTGTATAATTTCATTTGTGTAAGTTCCTGCACCTAGGTTTCAGTGTGGATCTGCCATTTTGGTTTGATGATTAGTCGCTCTTCCAGAACATGGAGAACCTCGGCTATTCTGTTCCTGCGTGAAGGGGAATTTAAAGCAGACTGGGGCGGCAGTGAGAATTTGGATCGAGGAGGTAGCCATGCCAGGTTACACGTGCAGTTATCTGAACCGCTGTGCCAAAGTGGCTTAATGGCTAACGCGCCTGCCTAGCGAGCAGGTGACCCTGCTTCGATTCCCGGCCTAGGTACAAATTTTCACTCGCCACTTCGTTCTATATACACAAAATCATATCAGTATGAGACCAGTAAAGTCTCTGAAATTGTATCATTTCATTTAGATTTTTATTTGTGGGACATGCACAACCAACATTTTAACGTCATGTGTGAAATATCCTACCAGTAGTCCTGACGTAGATTTTGTCAGAGTCCCTACAATTGAGCTTGTAGATACCATACTGTAGTCGTCTGTCCGGTTTTAATGTTATGATGTTGGTTTTAGTTTTTGGAATGTGTTCCTATTTTGCCGGCCGAAGTGGCCGTGCGGTTAAAGGCGCTGCAGTCTGGAACCGCAAGACCGCTACGGTCGCAGGTTCGAATCCTGCCTCGGGCATGGATGTTTGTGATGTACTTAGGTTAGTTAGGTTTAACTAGTTCTAAGTTCTAGGGGACTAATGACCTTAGAAGTTGAGTCCCATAGTGCTCAGAACCATTTGAACCATTTTGTTCCTATTTTGAGTTATTCAATTGGTAGGCTATATTTATGCCATATTTTGTTGTGATAGGTCACTGTATGCCATTTTCTTATGATTGGACTGCTTTTATGTGTTGGCGTAGTTTGTTTTGTTTCATCTTTGGTGCTTTTACTATTTTGTTCAGATTATGTTATTGCTCTTGTTGTATTGATTTTGTAACGCTATATTTTTATAAGCGCTAGCTGTTTTTGATAATCAAAAGTTTCTAGGAAATCTTATTGACTCTTTTTAACATGTATGTGATTGCAACTTGTTTGTGATTCTGTGGATGTTGTGAAGTTGCATTTATTATTGTACCTGTTGTTGTGGGTTTTCTGAATATTATGTGTAAAGTGTGTATCTTTTCTTGTCTCCCAAGACACAGAAACAACACAGGGACAGAAAATGACATCAGTGATGTATCAAAATTAACTAAACAAATCAGATATAAAATGCCTTCAAAAATGAATAATTTAATATAAAAACTCATCCCAAAACTAAAACTAAAACCAGACATATATCAACAGTCTGGCATCTATCAACTCAATTGCAGGGACTGTGACAAAATCTACGCTGTGATTGCCAAACCAATGAAAACAGACACCACCTCACCTTTCAAGGAAACTATCACATACACGAAGTACTAAGTCACAGTAAACGGCTACGTAATGACGAGATAAATATTGAAACCAGACACTATAAAAATCGAAGAATAAATCATATATAAAAAAGGTGACTTTTATTTCCCCCTCTTTCTCTCTATTCAAGTTTCCCCTCCATTTCTTCTTCATAGCTTTCCTGTATCCCATTACCAACTCACTCTTCCCGTCCCCACTTCGTGCATTCACTATTCACTACCATTACTCATCTTCGTCCCCTAACTTACCCTTCCCAGCTAATCACCATTTAGATGTGCAAGTATACAAATTAACGTAATTAAACGACACAATGCTCATATAACATCACATGGGAAGCTAACATATTTAGATGCGGTTAAAAACCAAATTAACGGCTACGTTAGCAACAGTACACACCTACAACCACAGAGAAGCACGTTTAGCCAGAAGTACGCAACCAGACTGTAGCGGTGCCACTATGCGTCATGTTACACATCAAGATACGTGTAGTGCTGTGAAGAAATGTGGGACTATGTGAAAAATAGCAGTGCCAAACGAGAGAATATCACTGAAATGTATACGTAGACGATTTTTTCAGACGTGAGCGAAAATCGGATACAAAATACTGTAAGTAAAATCAAAAACTTTCGCAACGAACAGTTTATAAAGGTAGACAGTAAGCCAAATTGTAAGTATGTTTCATTAAGGACTATTGATTATGTGTTATACCAATAAAACGAAATGCGAACGATGAAAAATATACACTTACTTCTTGTTGCACGGATAGATTTAAAATAACTTCAATAACCATGAGGGCTGTTCGAAACGTAAGGTCCGATCGGGCGCGAAATGGAAACCACACTGAAAATCCAATCAATCTGTGCACAGATGTGTTGGGCAGTGTCTCTAGTATGCCCGTCGATCGCGCCACATCACTCTTTTCAGTTCTGAGCGCACGGCGAGCACATAAAGATGCCTAACTAAACAGTGTCTCCTGCAAAGTATGATGGGCAAGTGAGAGATTTCGCCTCATGTCATGTAGCCCGCATAACACAACTGTCATGTGGTTCTTTCATCACAATTCCCGGCCACACTATGCAGAGGCAATGAATATGCTCCTGCAGCGTTTTCGATGAGAAGTTTTAACACCCTCAATAAAGCCTGTAAATGGATGCCCCAGAGTTTCATCTCGGCTCAAATGAGCCACTGGCTTTGAAGAAAATTTTTTGGCACAGTCAACGAGCTGTAGACAAGCTTACAGAATTGGCTCAAAGCACAGGCGGCTGCCTTATATGACGAGGGTGCTGGAAAGGTGGTACAACGCTAGGACAAATGTTTAAGTCGGAGCAACGACTGTGTAGAGAAGTAACCGGAAGGTGTAGGACACTGTAGCAAATAAAATATTTTGATTCTCACAGTAGTTTCCATTTCGTGAACGATCGGATCTTACTTTCGGAACAGTCCTCGTATAATGCAACTATGGACATTATGGTCACACAAACACAAGGCGTATATTTACGCTGAAAGAATGCCTCCTTTCTCTTACTTATAAGAGCAGTAAAAGTGAGGCCTAGAATTGGAGTGAAATGGACTCAGGAACGGAAAAACAGTCACACGCCAGGAGGAGGAGGAAAACTCACGTGAATTGAGACCCATGTGGTCGAGAGTAGGCTTGAAAGGAACGATAACAATAATAAAAGCCCGTATATAGAGTAAACCTCACAAGTTAACGTGGAAATGTAGAATTACCTCCAATATACTGTAAACTGCTTAACCAGCCACACGAGACGCTACAGTGGTTCTGGTAGCGATGCTCCGCGGTGGTTCAAGTTGAGCTTGAAGATTTCTCCATCTAGTCGTGTAAGCACTCTACTCTGCAACCACAGTGCCTGCCATTGCATTCGCATATGATGAACCACTGGTATTTCACAACCCATGAGAATTCAACCGGGCGTAATGGCCAGCCAGTCTCTCATTACACAATTATACAGGCAAGTTTAAAGGCACTTGAAGGTAGATTGAGCTCGTGATACCCCATGTTGGGATTAACTACATGGAAGATGAGCCACCACAGTTAAATGAAAGGAGAAAATACAAAAATGTCATAAATGAAGCAGGCAAAAAGGAATACAAACGTCTCAAAAATGAGATCGACAGGAAGTGCAAAATGGCTAAGCAGGGATGGCTAGAGGACAAATGTAAGGATGTAGAGGCACATATCACTAAGGGTAAGATAGATACTGCCTACAGGAAAATTAAAGAGACCTTTGGGGAAAAGAGGACGACTTGCATGAATATCAAGAGCACAAATGGAAACCCAGTACTAAGCAAAGAAGGGAAGCTTAGAAAGGTGGAAGGAGTATAGAGAGGGTCTATACAAGGGCGATGATCTTGAGGACGATATGGAAGAGAATGCAGATGAAGATGAAATGGGAGATATGATACTGCGTGAAGAGTTTGACAGAGCACTGAAAGATCTAAGTTGAAACAAGGCCCCCGGAGTAGACAACATCCCATTAGAAGTAATGAAAGCCTTGGGAGAGCCAGGCCTAACAAAACTCTATCATTTAGTGAGCAAGATGTATGAGACAGGCGAAATACCCTCAGATTTCAAGAAAAATATAATAATTCCAATCCCAAAGAAAGCAGGTGTTGACAGATGTGAAAATTACCGAGCTATCAGCTTCGGGAGATCCAGTCCTGACAAAACTCTACCATCTCGTGAGCAAGATGTATGAAACAGGCGAAGTACCCTCAGACTTCAACAAGAATATAATAATTCCAATCCCAAAGAAAGCAGGTGTTGACAGATGTGAAAATTACCGAACAATCAGTTTAATAAGCCACAGCTGCAAAATACTAACACGAATTCTTTCCAGACGAATGGAAAAACTAGTAGAAGCCAACCTCGGGGAAGATCAGTTTGGATTCCGTAGAAATACTGGAACACGTGAGGCAATACTGACCTTACGACTTATCTTAGAAGAAAGATTAAGGAAAGGCAAACCTACGTTTATAGCATTTGTAGACTTAGAGAAAGCTTTTGACAATGTTGACTGGAATACTCTCTTTCAAATTCTAAAGGTGGCAGGGGTAAAATACAGGGAGCGAAAGGCTATTTACAGTTTGTACAGAAACCAGATGGCAGTTATAAGAGTCGAGGGACATGAAAGGGAAGCAGTGGTTGGGAAGGGAGTAAGACAGGGTTGTAGTCTCTCCCCGATGTTATTCAATCTGTATATTGAGCAAGCAGTAAAGGAAACAAAAGAAAAATACGGAGTAGGTATTAAAATCCATGGAGAAGAAATAAAAACTTTAAGGTTCGCCGATGACATTGTAATTCTGTCAGAGACAGCAAAGGACTTGGAAGAGCAGTTGAACGGAATGGATGGTGTCTTGAAGGGAGGATATAAGATGAACATCAGCAAAAGCAAAACGAGGATAATGGAATGTAGTCGAATTAAATCGGGTGATGTTGAGGGAATTAGATTAGGAAATGAGACAATTAAAGTAGTAAAGGAGTTTTGCTATTTGGGGAGCAAAATAACTGATGATGGTCGAAGTAGAGCGGATATAAAATGTAGACTGGCAATGGCAAGGAAAGCGTTTCTGAAGAAGAGAAATTTGTTAACATCGAGTATAGATTTAAGTGTCAGGAAGTCATTTCTGGAAGTATTTGTATGGAGTGTAGCCATGTATGAAAGTGAAACATGGACGGTAGATGGTTTGGACAAGAAGAGAATAGAAGCTTTCGAAATGTGGTGCTACAGAAGAATTCTGAAGATTAGATGGGTAAATCGCATAACTAATGAGGAGGTATTGAATAGAATTGGAGAGAAGAGAAATTTGTGGCACAACTTGACTAGAAGAAGGGACCGGGTGGTAGGGCATATTCTGAGGCATCAAGGGATCACCAATTTAGTACTGGAGGGCAGCGTGGAGGGTAAAAATGGTAGAGGGAGACCAAGAGATGAATACACTAAACAGATTCAGAAGGATGTAGGTTGCAGTAGGTACTGGGAGATGAAGAAGTTTGCACAGGATAGAGTAGCATGGAGAGCTGCATCAAACCAGTCTCAGGACTGAAGACCACAACAACAACAACAAATGGTTGAAATGGCTCTGAGCACTATGGGACTCAACTGCTGAGGTCATTAGTCCCCTAGAACTTAGAACTAGTTAAACCTAACTAACCTAAGGACATCACAAACATCCATGCCCGAGGCAGGATTCGAAACTGCGACCGTAGCGGTCTTGCGGTTCCAGACTGCAGCGCCTTTAACCGCACGGCCACTTCGGCCGGCAACAACAACAACAACAACAACAACAACAGTTTAATAAGCCACGGCTGCAAAATACTAACACGAATTCTTTACAGACGAATGGAAAAGCTGGTAGAATCCGACCTCGGGGAAGATCAGTATGGATTCCGCAGAAATGTTGGAACGCGTGAGGCAATACTGACCCTACGACTTATCTTAGAAAATAGATTAAGGAAAGGCAAACCTACGTTTATAGCATTTGTAGACTTACAGAAAGCTTTTGACAGTGTTGAGTGGAATACTCTCTTTCTAATTTTGAAGGTGGCAGGGGTAAAATACAGGGAGCGAAAGGCTATATACAATTTGTACACAAACCAGATGGCAGTTATAAGAGTCGAGGGGCATGAAAGGGAAGCAGTGGTTGGGAAGGGAGTGAAACAGGGTTGTAGCCTGTCCCCGCTGTTATTCAATCTGTATATTGAGCAAGCAGTAAAGGAAACAAAAGAAAAATACGGAGTAGGTATTAAAATCCATGGAGAAGAAATAAAAACTTTGAGATTCGCCGATGACATTGTAATTCTGTCTTAGACAGCAAAGGATCTGGAAGAGCAGTTGAACGGAATGGACAATGTCTTGAAAGGAGGATATAAGATGAACATCAACAAAAGCAAAACGAGGATAATGGAATGTAGTCGAATTAAATGGGGTGATGCTGCCGGAATTAGATTAGGAAATGAGACACTTAAAGTAGTAAAGGAGTTTTGCTATTTGGGGAGCAAAATAACTGATGATGGTCGAAGTAGAGAGGATATAAAATGTAGACTGGCAATGACAAGGAAAGCGTTTCTGAAGAAGAGAAATTTGTTAACATCGAGTTTAGATTTAAATGTCAGGATGTCGTTTCTGAAAGTATTTGTATGGAATGTAGCCATGTGTGGAAATGAAACGTGGACGTTAAATTGTTTGGACAAGAAGAGAATAGAAGCTTTCGAAATGTGGTGCTACAGAAGAATTCTGAAGATTAGATGGGTAGATCACGTAACTAATGAGGAGGTATTGAATAGGATTGGAGAGAAGAGAAATTTGTGGCACAACTTGACTAGAAGAAGGGACCGGGTGGTAGGGCATATTCTGAGGCATCAAGGGATCACCAATTTAGTACTGGAGGGCAGCGTGGAGGGTAAGAATCGTAGAGGGAGATCAAGGGATGAGTACACTAAACAGATTCAGAAGGATGTAAGTTGCGGTAGGTACTGGGAGATAAAGAAGCTTGCACAAGACAGAGTAGCATGGAGAACTGCATCAAACTAGTCTCTGGACTGAAGACCACAACAACAACATCTATGCTGATGTCGAAAATTAAAGCAACAAACCGAAAATTTTCAATGTTGCGTTTATTTTTCCGCAAAACTATATAATCAGGTGATAGTAAAGTAGAAGCAATATAAAGAATACAGAATTTAAATTACTGCAACATGCATAACGGTAGAGAAAAATATTCTTCGTTTCTTCCAACTTAACGGATGTACACACACACATTCCGACAAGTAGTTAATGCGCTCAGTGAGACATGTGACCACCACCTCTAGCAGCAAATGGTCTAGAAGCGTTATTCAACATGGTGGCGTTGCTGTCAGGGTTTCTCCGAGCCATAATCCGTAGGTAGCGGTCATCCATTGCAGTTGTAGGCCTTGAGCGACCTGAGCGAGGCATGTCATCGACAGTTCTTGTCTCTCTGTATCTCCTCAATGTCCGAACAACGTAGGTTTGGTTCACTTCGAGACGCCAGGACACTTCCCTTGTTGAGAGCCCTTCCTGACACAAAGTAACAGTGCGGACGCGATCGAGCCGCGGTATTGACCGTCTAGACAAGGTTGAACTATAGACAATATGAGCCGTGTACTTTCTTCCTAGTGGAATGATTTGGTGAAGACTGCCAGTCTCGCTAGCGGGATGAAAGCAGAGCTCACCATCTGCAGCACCGTCGACAGGACTGACTGCAGACCTTTGGTACAGAGCCGAGTGGATGGTCTGAATCAGAGGCTGAGACGGTTCTGCGACCGTGTGGGCTGCAGATTCCTCGACTTGCGCGATAGGGTGGTGGGGTTTCGGGTTCCGCTGGATAGGTCAGGAGTCCACTACACGCAACAAGCGGCTACACGGGTAGCAGGGGTTGTGTGGCGTGGGATGGGCGGTTTTTTAGGTTGGATGGCCTTGGGCAAGTACAGAAAGGGCAACAGCCTCAACGGGTGCGGGGCAAAGTCAGGACATGCGGGGACAAAGCAGCAATCGGTATTGTAATTGTCAACTGTCGAAGCTGCGTTGGTAAAGTACAGGAACTTCAAGCGCTGATAGAAAGCACCGAAGCTGAAATCGTTATAGGTACAGAAAGTTGGCTTAAGCCAGAGATAAGTTCTGCCGAAATTTTTACAAAGGCACAGACGGTGTTTAGAAAGGATAGATTGCATGCAACCGGTGGTGGAGTGTTCGTCGCTGTTAGTAGTAGTTTATTCTGTAGTGAAGTAGAAGTGGATAGTTCCTGTGAATTATTATGGGTGGAGGTTACACTCAACAACCGAGCTAGGTTAATAATTGGCTCCTTTTACCGACCTCCCGACTCAGCAGCATTAGTGGCATAACAACTGAGAGAAAATTTGGAATACATTTCACATAAATTTTCTCAGCATGTTATAGTCTTAGGTGGAGATTTCAATTTACCAGATATAGACTGGGACACTCAGATGTTTAGGACGGGTGGTAGGGACAGAGCATCGAGTGATCTTGTACCGAGTGCACTATCCGAAAATTACCTCGAGCAATTAAACAGAGAACCGACTCGTAGAGATAACATCTTCGACCTACTGATAACAAACAGACCCGAACTTTTCGACTCTTTAAGTGCAGAACAGGGAATCAGTGATCGTAAGGCCGTTGCAGCATCCCTGAATATGGAAGTTAATAGGAATATAGAAAAAGGGAGGAAGGTTTATCTGTTTAGCAAGAGTAATAGAAGGCAGATTTCAGACTACCTAACAGATCAAAACGAAAATTTCTGTTCCGACACTGACAATGTTGAGTGTTTATGGAAAAAGTTCAAGGCAATCGTAAAATGCGTTTTAGACTGGTACGTGCCGAGTAAAACTGTGAGGGACGGGAAAAACCCACCGTGGTACAACAACAAAGTTAGGAAACTACTGCGAAAGCAAAGAGAGCTTCACTCCAAGTTTAAACGCAGCCAAAACCTCTCAGACAAACAGAAGCTAAACGATGTCAAAGTTAGCGTAAGGAGGGCTATGTGTGAAACGTTCAGTGAATTCGAAAGTAAAATACTAGGTACCGACTTGACAGAAAATCCTAGGAAGTTCTGGTCTTACGTTAAATCAGTAAGTGGATCGAAACAGCATATCCAGACACTCCGGGATGATGATGGCATTGAAACAGAGGATGACACGCGTAAAGCTGAAGTACTAAACACCTTTTTCCAAAGCTGTTTCACAGAGGAAGACCGCACTGCAGTTCCTTCTCTAAATCCTCGCACAAACGAAAAAATGGCTGACATCGAAATAAGTGTCCAAGGAATAGAAAAGCAACTGGAATCACTCAATAGAGGAAAGTCCACTGGACCTGACGGGATACCAATTCGATTCTACACAGAGTACGCGAAAGAACTTGCCCCCCTTCTAACAGCCGTGTACCGCAAGTCTCTAGAGGAACGGAGGGTTCCAAATGATTGGAAAAGAGCACAGGTAGTCCCAGTCTTCAAGAAGGGTCGTCGAGCAGATGCGCAAAACTACAGACCTATATCTCTGACGTCGATCTGTTGTAGAATTTTAGAACATGTTTTTGGTCGAGTATCATGTCGTTTTTGGAAACCCAGAATCTACTATGTAGGAATCAACATGGATTCCGGAAACAGCGATCGTGTGAGACCCAACTCGCTTTATTTGTTCATGAGACCCAGAAAATATTAGATACAGGCTCCCAGGTAGATGCTATTTTTCTTGGCTTCCGGAAGGCGTTCGATACAGTTCCGCACTGTCGCCTGATAAACAAAGTAAGAGCCTACGGAATATCAGACCAGCTGTGTGGCTGGATTGAAGAGTTTTTAGCAAACAGAACACAGCATGTTGTTATCAATGGAGAGACGTCTACAGACGTTAAAGTAACCTCTGGCGTGCCGCAGGGGAGTGTTATGGGACCATTGCTTTTCACAATATATATAAATGACCTAGTAGATAGTGTCGGAAGTTCCATGCGGCTTTTCGCGGATGATGCTGTAGTATACAGAGAAGTTGCAGCATTAGAAAATTGTAGCGAAATGCAGGAAGATCTGCAGCGGATAGGCACTTGGTGCAGGGAGTGGCAACTGTCCCTTAACATAGACAAATGTAATGTATTGCGAATGCATAGAAAGAAGGATCCTTTACTGTATGATTATATGATAGCGGAACAAACACTGGTAGCAGTTACTTCTGTAAAATATCTGGGAGTATGCGTGCGGAACGATTTGAAGTGGAATGATCATATAAAATTAATTGTTGGTAAGGCGGGTACCAGGTTGAGATTCATTGGGAGAGTCCTTAGAAAATGTAGTCCATCAACAAAGGAGTTGGCTTACAAAACACTCGTCCGACCTATACTTGAGTATTGCTCATCAGTGTGGGATCCGTACCAGATCGGTTTGACGGAGGAGATAGAGAAGATCCAAAGAAGAGCGGCGCGTTTCGTCACAGGGTTATTTGGTAACCGTGATAGCGTTACGGAGATGTTTAATAAACTCAAGTGGCAGACTCTGCAAGAGAGGCGCTCTGCATCGCGGTGTAGCTTGCTGTCCAGGTTTCGAGAGGGTGCGTTTCTGGATGAGGTATCGAATATATTGCTTCCCCCTACTTATACCTCCCGAGGAGATCACGAATGTAAAATTAGAGAGATTAGAGCGCGCACGGAGGCTTTCAGACAGTCGTTCTTCCCGCGAACCATACGCGACTGGAACAGGAAAGGGAGGTAGTGACAGTGGCACGTAAAGTGCCCTCCGCCACACACCGTTGGGTGGCTTGCGGAGTATAAATGTAGATGTAGATGTAGAACTGATCGGCTGTCGGACCCCCCCCCCCCCCCCCGTCTAAACAAGAGGTGCTCATGTATGGATGTTTACATCTTTGGTCGTGTTTAGTGACATCTCCGAGCATTCAAAGGGACTGTGTCTGTGATACAATATCCACAGTCAACGTCTATCTTCAGGAGTTCTGGGAACCGGGGTGATGCAAAACTTTTTTTGATGTGTATAGTTCTTCCCTTGTTGATTCAGTAAAGAACTTCCTCCTTTCTTACCATTGCACCTAATTTTAAATATCCTTCTACGGCATAACAAACCAAACGGCTCGATTACCGTATTTTCCAGT
Organism: Schistocerca americana; assembly: GCF_021461395.2. Lineage (NCBI taxonomy): Eukaryota > Metazoa > Arthropoda > Insecta > Orthoptera > Acrididae > Schistocerca > Schistocerca americana. The sequence continues at coordinate 583,503,215 of NC_060122.1, read as the reverse complement.
TTTCCCACAGCCCACAATTTTCCTCCGCACAATATTGTTTTGCATACGCGCATTCACGTTAACTTCTTCCTCAATTTAGACTTCTTTTTTTTGAGGAATGCCCTCTTTTCATGTCCTAGTCTGTTTCTTGTATAATCTTTGTTTCGTCCCTAATGAGCATTTTTTCTCACTTTCGATGAGCCTAGCAAAGTCATCATAGAATCTTATCATTGATGTAATTTCACCCAGAGTTTCAATCCCGATCCTGAACCTTTATCTTATTTCCGTCATTGCTTCTTGTACAGACTGTGTAGAAAGTGGATTCCTGTCTTCTTTCTTATATTTCCCCCTTGGTTCTTGTACGTATTGTGTACTAATTGTCTTTCCCTGTAGTGTATACCTATTTCCTGAGCGAGGACTACTACTGACATATGACTGTAAACAGCTACTCATAGTGTTTTTACTGTTGAAGTTATACTTGTATGTTATTTCATTTAATATGTGCTTCAGAAGGAATTGTTGATAGATTTTTAACTCAGCCGATTGGCTGCGTTTACAAGCAAACAAATGCGGGATGGAATTCATAACACCGTAACGTACCAAGCATCGACGTGATATAAAAGCAGTAACATTTTCAACCGTACAGTGCACTCGAAATATACGCATGAAAAAGGAAGGAAGCATCCTTTTTGAAGGCTCTTCGTTTGCTTTGCAAAAAAATGTTTTTGCAAAAATGTTACCTCCACCGTACTGCCGAAGTCAGGCAAATGGCTTCTGTTTATCGTGTACTTTCTTTGATGCTCCCTCACGGTTCTGATTTTCTCCACCACAAAGGAAAGGAACGCACCTGCAGATGAAATGGCGAACAATATCTCTTTCGCTTCTTTCCAAAGCATTTCGCCGCTGAATGAGATAGCAGCGCTTCACGTATAATCCCCGTCAAAATTGCATGGCTGCGGGCACTGGCGGTTTCCCTGTGGAAAAAAAAAATCTTGCCAAAAATCGCTGAGAGATGTGGAAATGAAACTGCTCTCATCCAGGAGGGAAAGTAACGACGAGAACATTACAGGCCCCGAGGACCTGATGAAAGCTGCACTCTTAATGCAGCCTTACTCTGCGTTCGCTATAAGTTGCTGAAACAATTGCAGAACACGTTGTTCCTGACTACTAGTGTTTCTCTACACTCTCATTCAACAGCAACTGGAACTTATTTTAACTTTGTGTGTCAGTGACATTGCCGTTCTAGGAAATTCAGCGAAAGATACGTCAGCCTAAATTATGGATGTGCTGCTGTTACATAAAGAACCTTCGTCTGTACAGTCAGGAAATTTCTGTTTTAATACCGACTGATGCGGACATTTTGTCATACACATACTTTGCAAAAGAAGACGCTTAATCTTGTATTCATGTTTGTCAAATTTCTAGCCACGTCCCGATACACCGTGAGGTGACAAAAGTCATGAGTTAGTGATACACGCATACACAGATGGCGGTAGTATCACTTACACAAGGTATAAAAGGGCAGTGCATTGGCGGAGCAGTCATTTATACTCACGTGGTAAAGCTTCCTACGTGATTATGGCCGCACAAGGGGAATTAACAGATTTTGAACACGAAATAGTAGCTAGAGCTAGACGCATGAGACATTCCATTTCGGAAATCGTTAAGAGATTTCAGTATTCCGAGTTCCAAAATGTCAAGAATGTGCCGAGAATACAAAATTTCAGGCATTACCTCTGACCACAGACAACGCAGTGGCTGACGGCCTTTACTTAACGAACAAGAGCAGCGGTGTTTGCGTAGAGTCCTCAGTGGCAGCAGACAAGCCACATTGCGTAAAATAACCGCAGAAACCAATGTGCGAGGTACGGCGAACGTATCCGTTAGAACAGTGCGGCGAAATGTGGCGTTAATGGGCTATGGCAGCAGACGACGGACGCGAGTGCCTTTGCTAACAGCACGACATCACTTGTTGCGCCTCTCCTGGGCTCGTGATCAAATCGATTGGACCCTAGGCGACTGGAAAACCATGACCTGGTGGGGTGGGTCCCGATTTCAGTTGACAAGAGCTGCTGGTAGGGTTCGAGTGTGGCCCAGATCCCACGAAGCCATGGACCCAAGTGTTGGCTCCATAATGGTGTGGACTGTGTTTACTTCATTGGAGTGGATCCGCTGGTCCAACTGACCCTATCATTAGCTGGGAATGGTTACTTTCGGCTACTTGACCATTTTTAGCCATTCATGTACTTCAGGTTACCAAACAACGACGGAATTTTCATGGATGACCTTGCGCCATGTCACCGGACCACAATGGTTCGTAATTGGTTTGAAGAACGTCCTGGACAATTAGAGCGAATCATCTGGCCACCCACATCGCCCGACGTGAGTCCCATCGAACGTTGTATAATGGAAGTGTCACGAAGTCGTGGAACTTACACGTGCCAGTACAGATTGTATCGTTGCCTGTGATGGAGGAACATGAGCAGCGATGCTGATTCCGATAGGTGGTGGATAACTTAGCTAATTTCTTTGCAGCCTTTCGGCATCAAGCGCACGTTTCTATTCCAACTCACCACAGAGGATGGTCCGTTAACGTTGTTGTTTGTACATCCCGATTTCCTGCTCTTCAGAAACCCGTTCGGTAGATGAATGGAATAAGATTTTCGCAGCATCAGTCATCATCTTTGTTTGTGAGGCTGTGTTCGGCAACAGCAGATTTGTCGAAAGCGCAATATTTAATGCTCCATCGGTGTTCTGTGCAGCATACTAACAAGGGAAGGGAGGGGGGGGGGACAGGGGGGAGGGTAGCAGTTTGACATGTGGGTCACCGATTTGGACCAAGTTTTGGAAGGACGTCCCATACCGAAATCAAAGAGACACGTGTTTCAGCTTCTTACCAGACACTCAGTAGTTTTTTTTTTTTTTAAAAAATCGAGGTCAAAGGTGATGACGGAAAATAATATTATCAATGCTATACATCGAAAGATGGTGTAAAAACAAACTTTTTTATTAATATAATATGGGGTCCAAAGAATAATGTTCGAGTTATTAACGTTTTTGTGTTTTCATGCAGTAGCTTGAGTACCCGTTATCCTACCTGTCTAGCACAACGACGTAGGCGGTCGAGTGGTCAAGACATTAAACTACTAAACCACTGGACTGTGTTCGATTCTTGGTCGTAGCTATTCTTCAATCGATATTTTTTTTTCGCTGTCGCTGATAATATTCTAATAAACAGAAGTTTTTGAAGTAAAACAGCGGGAGGTGTGATTAATAATCAAATTAATGTGTTTATGATCTATTGACAGTTATATTCATTGTTATATATAGTATAAAAATACGCCTAAAGTGTATTATTATGTGATCCTAACTGGTCGTCTATTCGTGAGCGTTCTCGCAATCAGGGGCTGAACTTTGTTATAGGAACAGGCAAAACAAATATCAGTCGGCATTTAGCCGTGACACGGCTCGGACGCGCGGAGCGCTGAGTAGCGCTCCGCACGTGTTTGTTTACTCGCTGCGCGAGGTACTGTGTTTACTGTTGTGATTTAGATGGCTCAAATGGCTCTGAGCACTATGGGACTCAACTGCTGAGGTCATTAGTCCCCTAGAACTTAGAACTAGTTAAACCTAACTAACCTAAGGACATCACAAACATCCATGCCCGAGGCAGGATTCGAACCTGCGACCGTAGCGGTCTTGCGGTTCCAGACTGCAGCGCCTTTAACCGCACGGCCACTTCGGCCGGCTTGTGATTTAGAGCTCTCACTAGATACGGCGTTCTTTTACCGCTAGACGACGGTGAGACTCATGTTCGACGATTCCTAAGCGCGTCCAAAGGCTTATGAAATCGAACTGTTTCTGAGAGACGACATGCATGTCGATCCCCACGAGCTGATACGCATACACCTGTCTATCACTTCCAGTATAGTATATCTCAAGATGAAGATCGAAGAGGCATGCAACGACCTAGTCCGATGTTCCACCAATGGCTACCGCTTTCGCTATTCTGACGGTAATGTAAGCACGGTAACCGTGGACAACGCGGGTTTGGGCGTGCGCACGGTGCGCTCGTCACTGAAGCGTTGCGGCCATATGGCACGGTCCTAAGCTACATGGAAGAGACGTGGAACATCTTTGAAACCTATCGCGCGCTCAATGGCGTCAGACAGCTACGCATCGAACTCCGGAAACACTTGGAGTCGTACGTGTTCATCGCAGGTTGCCGAGCCATTATTACTTATGACGGAAAATCGCGGACATATGTCGGCTGTGGACAGGAGGGCCACGTCCGATCCAACTGCCTCCAGCGTCGCCTTATCCAGGTGCCAAGTGCGGAACCAATACAGACAGCTATGCCAACCGCATTACTGCTTACGTACATGGAAGCCCGCGAACTCAGCCGTCCATGACGCCATGACTGCGGCCCTTGGAAGACACAACGCCCGCAACCACCACCACCACCACCACCTCCACCGTCGTCGTCGTATCAGGTTCCGGACGCTGACCGCATGGCCGGAGGTACTGATCCCAGCCCTTCGAAGGGAGCGGACATACGGACGCGGAAACAACGACCGCCGAAGCGTCGTAAGAAACGCCGCCTCTCGACGGAAGACGACCAATAGGGCAGAGACAGGGAGCTCGCTGCCGACGCCGTTTGAATCGTCGTTGCCATCGGAATCTACCAGCACCACCCCAAGGCAGGCATCCGACACCACGGACAGGATGGTGGTCTAACCCAGCACAGACGTTCCCATGACTGTAGCCCCTCAGGGCAAAGACCAGGTGATGGAGCACAACGCCCATGACGACGCGCCGTCACCAACCCCTTCCCCGCTCGGTGACTATGCTGCTGAAATGGAGGCAGAAGACGCACAAGCCACTCTTGACACTTTCGCCACACGGGACCCGCGTTTCACATGGGGAGAACCTAACACCCGCCGAGGGGATGCTTTAAAGATACCTGCCGTAAAGGAAGGGTAGCCAAGCGGCCCCATTATCACCGAGAGGCCGCCATTTGCATCTACTCAATCCACATTTAGATGTCCCAATCCTACCGTGTGGGCACAGTCAACGTTAACGGCATACGCTGTGTCATCACAACGCGCATGTTCCATGATATGCTCTGGGCGGTAGACCTGGATGTCACCCTCCTTCAAGAAGTCCATCCAGAGCTGCAGTTGAACATTTATGGATACACAGCCTACACCATCCCATCAAGCGACGGTGCCGGCGGAACCCCCATCCCATAACGCGATGGAACAGAGGCATCAGAAGTTACGTATTTGCTATCTGCACGAGGTGTTACCGTCATGGTGGGAGCAGTCCGCGTTGTCAATGTTTACGTGCTCTCCGGGTCATCTCGTCGCAGAGAAAGGGTCATCTTTTATTCCGACGAAATGCCTCCACTGCTGAATGGGAATACGGAACACTACATAATAGGCTGCGATTTTAATAGCGTCCTGGATCCAGCAGACCAAACACCGCACTATTCTACATGCCCAGCACTACGGGCTCTCGTGAGAAATCCTGGCGCTACACAACACGTGGCGTCTCCTTCACGAGGACCGCCGTGGCTATATATATTTCACTGACCACTCTGCCAGCCGCCTCGACCGGATATACGTCTCACGAGGACTCCGCGCCGCGACGAAGGACGCAGAACTGTGGCCGACAGCCTTCACTGACTATTTGGTATACATCTGCTCGGTCACTCTCCCCGACAGCTCACATACCGCATGTCGGCATGTCGCATGTCGGCATGAGATTGCTGCTACGTGGGACCGCTGCCTCTGTAGTTTGCATGCACAACCTTCCACCTTACATTGGTGGCTCGACCACGCCAAGCCGACCCTCTGACGGACACTCATGGGATATGGCAGTGACAGAGCGTGCTGGCGTCGGGTGACGTCGGAATTTTATTACGCTGCGCTGAGGGAACTCATGACCCAGCCGCCATCACGTGAATGGCAGACAACGGTTAATCGTCTCAAAGCTCGCCTACTCCGTCTCACTGCGGAACTGCTAGACGGAGCCCGAGTCCGGGCGAGGGTGCAGGATACCATCCCCACCGAAATGGCATCCGTATATCACGTTATCAGAGAGGGACGCCACCGCAAGCGCAACCTTATAACATCAGTAGAGGCAGCAGAGGGTGGACGCGGCGACTCGCAGTGTGCCATCGCTGCAGCATTCGTCCAGATTACAGGTCATTTTACGCCGAGGACCCACAGACTGTTCGCGAGTACGAACACATCCTGTGCGGTCTGCTTGACCCAAGAGTAGTGGCCCAGGACGACGCCCTGCTGACTCCCATAACTGCTGAAGACTTAACAGCGGCCTCAGCATCGAAGAAAATGGGGGATCCTGCCTGAAATGCGGGCAGACGTGCTTTAATCAAATGAAACTACATGATTCCAGAGATATGAAACGTCTGTGGTGCGTATATGCAAAATGAAGTGACAAAAGAAAATTAGTAAAAAGGCCAGGAACGAACCTGCTCACCAAGGCGGATGTGGTAACCGCTACGCCACCCTGGCACTGACTTAGTAAATCTCCTAAACGCTAACAGCATCGCAGAGGCCCTCAACTGTAAAAATATTGAAACAGCGCCTCAGGATCGAACGAAATGTGGAAACCTGCAAGAAACCCAGACGTAGGGCTTTAATCAAATTTCAGGTCTCAAATGTCTATGATGGACATACACAGAATGAAGCAACAAATGAAAATTTCTACCAAGGCCAAGATTCGAACCCAGATCTCCCCTCACTAAGACAGAGGCTCTAACCTCTACGCCACTCAGGCACAGTAGCTTTGTGCAACTGCTCGGACTAGTCTAGCATGTCTCCCTCCTTAATCCAAATTCCCATTCATGCCTCAGCCCACTTGATATTCCCCATAAATTGGAGCGGCATTGGAAAAGCTCTCCAACTGTATACGAATAGCATTTCAGCATTTCAGCTTGAAACCCAGACACAGGTGCTTGATAAAATGATGAAGCTATCTGGTTCCAGAGTAGTTTTTAAGTCTCAAAAATCTGTGTATGTACGCAGAATGAAGCAACGAATGGTAATTTTTTTTTTATCAAGACCGGGATTCGAACTTGGGTTTCCTGCTCACAAGGGCAGATGCACTAACCACTGTGCCACCCTGGCACCTACATGGACTACTCTAGTATGCCTTCCTCCTCAGTCCAAATTCATATATGCCCACCTCAGTCCACTTGGTGTTTCCCTAAGCTCGAACAGCACTGTAGAGGCGCTCCCATGGTATTGGAATAGGATCTCAGTATCGAACGACACCGGGCATCGTGCCTGGAGCCTCAGCACAGATGCTTTAATCAAATGAAACTATGTGGATTCCGAGATATTTCCAAATCTCAGGTATCTATGACACATAGCGGGTGGTTATAATTAAACTTTCCGTATTTAAAACTTTATAACACGGAAACTAACTACTCTGCGAGTACCAAACTTGTTAAGGACATGGGGAAGAGAAATAATGCAGAATCAGTTCAACGGCAACACTAAAAATGAGCTCAACATGGCGCCTATCGGTACCCAAAGAGTCTGAAAGTGCAGGATTGCATTCTGCACAGCAGAACGAAGCATGCCCGTAGGTACGCTGGCTGGCTCTCTTGCCTCTGCCTCTCAGATCACCACATGTGTCAAAGTTCACCTGGTAAACCACGTCCTTCAGGTAGCTCCACAACTAGAAATCACAGGAAGTGAGTTCAGGTTATCGAGCCGCCCCTACATTTGGAATCGATCAGCTGGTAATTCGATCGTTTCCAGATGTGTTTCGGAGAAGCAGGTAAACTTCACGAGAGATGTGCGATGGGAACCCATCTTGCATGAAAACTGTTGAGTTCAATGCGTCTCTCTCCTGTAGGGCGGGTAAGACACTCTGGCGAAACATATCGCAGTAACGCTGACCAGTCACACTGCATGTCTTTGGTCCTTGAGCGCCAAACTGTTCAAAAGTGAATGGGCCGATGATGAATGTAGCCGTGAAGCCACACCATACAGTGACACGTTCATCATACAGATCAACTTTATGCTGACTGCAGGTGAAGATACCCACACTCGGCAGTCATGTATGTTCACCTCACCCGTCAGAGAAAATAGGGCTTCGTCTGTCCATAGAATGGTCCAGGGCCAGCCCTCGTCAACTTCAATCCTTGCGAGGAAATGGAGAGTGAAGTCAACACGTCGTTGTGCGTCCTGTGGTGCAAGATACTGTACGATATGGATCTTGTATGGATACCATTTAAGAATCCAGAATGAGATTTTCACTCTGCAGCGGAGTGTGCGCTGATATGAAACTTCCTGGCAGATTAAAACTGTGTGCCGAGACTCGAACTCGGGACCTTTGCCTTTCGCAGGCAAGTGCTCTACCAACTGAGCTACCCAAGCACGACTCACGCCCCGTCCTCACAGCTTTACTTCTGCCAGTACCTCGTCTCCTACCTTCCAGATTTTACAGAAGCTCTCTAGCGAACCTTGCAAAACTAGCACTCCTGGAAGAAAGGATATTGCGGAGACTTGGCTTAGCCACAGCCTGGGGGATGTTTCCAGAATGAGATTTTCGTTCTGCAGCGGAGTGTGAGCTGATATGAAACTTCCTGGCAGATTAAAACTGTGCGCCGGACGGAGTTCGAGTCCCGGTCCGGCACACAGTTTTAATCTGCCAGGAAGTTTTATTTAAGAATGATTCTAAGCACCTTCCGTACAGTGGACCACGGGATGCTCAACTGTCGCGACATTGCACGTGTACTGCCTGACGATCGGGAATTGGACGCAGCGTTGTCTGCCATAGCAACAGCGATTTCATCAACAACCTGTGGTGTAACCGTTCGTCGGCCTTTTCCCAGAGCGACGTCCAGTTCTCCAGATGATTCGAAGTTCTTCATCATGCTCCGCACAGCAGGTGGAGAAAAGGGACCCATACGGAATCCTTTCAGTCGATATTCTCGAAGGGCAACTGCAACATTACTGCTGTTTCGATAATAGAGTTCCACCAATAAAGCCCTGCTCCTTTTGTCCAGGCTCTTATTGACACGTCACCAAGTGCACTGCGACTGGTCAGGTGTATGAGACTATGAATCACGATGACTGACCACGGGGCCTCATGGCCATAGTTGGAACTGGATGGTGGGGCTGTGACGCATGAAAGTCATGCACCCCATACTCTGGTCATTAATGCTACCAAAAATGGTACGGTAATTAGTTTCCATGTTATTACGTGTTAAACAGAGAAAGTTTGGTTATCATCATCCTGTATATGCAGACTGAAGTGGTGAATGAAAATTTCTACCAATGCCAGGATTCGAACGCGGGTCTCCTGCTCAGTAGTCAGACGCATTAACCGCTAAGTTGTATTGGCACAGGGGCTTTGCAAAACTGTGTGGACAACCCTAATGAACCTTTCTCCTCAATCCACATTCCCATTCCCGTCTCAGCCCACGTGTGATAGGGTAGTCTGTGCTGTTGTGCAAATCCAGTGTGCCAGTGTGGCGTAGTGGTTAGCGCATCTGCCCTTTGCAAGGGACCTGGGTTAGAACCCTGGGATTGATACAAATTTTCATTTGCTGCTTTACTTTGCACATATGCGATATACACTCCTGGAAATGGAAAAAAGAACACATTGACACCGGTGTGTCAGACCCACCATACTTGCTCCGGACACTGCGAGAGGGCTGTACAAGCAATGATCACACGCACGGCACAGCGGACACACCAGGAACCGCGGTGTTGGCCGTCGAATGGCGCTAGCTGCGCAGCATTTGTGCACCGCCGCCGTCAGTGTCAGCCAGTTTGCCGTGGCATACGGGGCTCCATCGCAGTCTTTAGCACTGGTAGCATGCCGCGACAGCGTGGACGTGAACCGTATGTGCAGTTGACGGACTTTGAGCGAGGGCGTATAGTGGGCATGCGGGAGGCCGGGTGGACGTACCGTCGAATTGCTCAACACGTGGGGCGTGAGGTCTCCACAGTACATCGATGTTGTCGCCAGTGGTCGGCGGAAGGTGCACGTGCCTGTCGACCTGGGACCGGACCGCAGCGACGTACGGATGCACGCCAAGACCGTAGGATCCTACGCAGTGACGTAGGGGACCGCACCGCCACTTCCCAGCAAATTAGGGACACTGTTGCTCCTGGGGTATCGGCGAGGACCATTCGCAACCGTCTCCATGAAGCTGGGCTACGGTCCCGCACACCGTTAGGCCGTCTTCCGCTCACGCCCCAACATCGTGCAGCCCGCCTCCAGTGGCGTCGCGACAGGCGTGAATGGAGGGACGAATGGAGACGTGTCGTCTTCAGCGATGAGAGTCGCTTCTGCCTTGGTGCCAATGATGGTCGTATGCGTGTTTGGCGCCATGCAGGTGAGCGCCACAATCAGGACTGCATACGACCGAGGCACACAGGGCCAACACCCGGCATCATGGTGTGGGGAGCGATCTCCTACACTGGCCGTACACCACTGGTGATCGTCGAGGGGACACTGAATAGTGCACGGTACATCCAAACCGTCATCGAACCCATCGTTCTACCATTCCTAGACCGGCAAGGGAACTTGCTGTTCCAACAGGACAATGCACGTCCGCATGTATCCCGTGCCACCCAACGTGCTCTAGAAGGTGTAAGTCAACTACCCTGGCCAGCAAGATCTCCGGATCTGTCCCCCATTGAGCATGTTTGGGACTGGATGAAGCGTCGTCTCACGCGGTCTGCACGTCCAGTACGAACGCTGGTCCAACTGAGGCGCCAGGTGGAAATGGCATGGCAAGCCGTTCCACAGGACTACATCCAGCATCTCTACGATCGTCTCCATGGGAGAATAGCAGCCTGCATTGCTGCGAAAGGTGGATATACACTGTACTAGTGCCGACATTGTGCATGCTCTGTTGCCTGTGTCTATGTGCCTGTGGTTCTGTCAGTGTGATCATGTGATGTATCTGACCCCAGGAATGTGTCAATAAAGTTTCCCCTTCCTGGGACAATGAATTCACGGTGTTCTTATTTCAATTTCCAGGAGTGTAGATATTCGAGACTTGAAAATGTCTCTGGAACCATATACCTTCATATGATTGGATCAAGATAGATACTGACGAAATATCATCTTGGTGCAAAGACTTACCAGTATTTCTCACTATTGGGAAATGTATATGTCACAGAACCTAAAAATGTGCTCTCTGACGCCAGCATTAATAAATTACAACTGAAGCCAGTCATGCAATGCAGAAACTACAGTGCAAAATAAACAGAGGTATGAAGTGGAACTATTGCTGAAACAACTGGTACGTATCGAATGATTGGAAGAAAGTGCAATATTTTTACAAAATTTATTACTTACGTATCGTGTGTGAGACTGATACCGCGACATTTCTCAAGTGTATATTAACCGTAATAGGTCGCACTAACGGGCTATCTGTGTGCCGAGAGAGTGTAACAGAAGTCTGAAAGTATCTTAGCTCTTAGTCTTTCTCGGAAAATCAACTTGTAAATCTCGAAGAACCGAATTTTGTCCTGCAAACTATTAAATACTTTAATCCTCTGCATATCGATCCTGTAGGGAGACGCCAGATAAAATTAGACTAATTAAAACTTTCTAAGATGGGAATGGTTGTTTATCATTCTTCCCCTGTTGCATTTGCTGTTGGATGGGGGGATGTCTCAATGTGACGAAGCATTAAAAGTTTCGCGACCTGACTTTTATTGTATGCAGGTTAATCCAGTTAAGCTTTTAGTCTAAAATAGTACCAAAGTCACTGAAAGTATAAACACTATTTGAGGTTGGAAAGGTGTGAATATTTTTCTATGTTGACAATGAAGGTATTTTTTTTATCTGTCTATCCTGGAGCAAGTATGGTTTGTTATGGCAAATGCCAGAAATAAAAGTAAAAATTAGTTTACGGGGCAATTTTCATTTGAGATTTCTGAAAAGGAGTATTATGATATGAGGGCTGTTAATGTTTGCAGTGATATTTTCAGAAAACAGGCGCTGAATCCGCTAGTTACGATTCGCAAAATCCAATACTTCTGTTTTTAAACGAGTTTCACCGCTAACGATCCGAAGTTTCATATTGCTACACTTCTTGTTCTTAGGAAAAAATCTGAAAGGATACATAAATGCCGGCCAGTGTGGCCGAGCGGTTCTAGGGGCTTCAGTCTGGAACCGCGCGACCACTACGGTCGCAGGTTCGAATCCTGCTTCGGGCATGGATGTGTGTGCTGTCCTTAGGTTAGTTAGGTTTAAGTAGTTCTAAGTTCTAGGGGACTGATGACCTCAGATGTTAAGTCCCATAGCGCTCAGAGTCATTTGAACGATTTTTTTAATACATAAATACGTAGAATAAAAAACGCTTGCTTCAGCATCGCGGAAGATAAGAACTGCAAGAAAATGGAAGTCAATTAGACAATAATAATTCCACAGAGGCCTTATCTCACAAATTTTGAACTGATTCACAGAAAAATCTAACTGTGTAAAATAGTGTAATTAGGCGTGATAGAGAAGTTCACAACCTTTGTGGTATACGCGTTCAGAAACTCGTCTAGGTATTCCGACTAAGTTGTTCGGTTGCTTTTGTAAATCACTGCTGACGAATGGTGGAAAGATTGGTTTTACAAGGTCATGGCTGATCCTTTATTCAATTTAAACTGTATTGTAGCCCCATATTTAATGACCTTGTGTCACAGGTTATTAAACCAGTATTACGATTTACTTTTCAGACAACTCAAGAAGAGTTTTTAAAGTTCGGTACAAGTAGGATTTTCAAGGAGGGATTATGTTCTTGAGAATCTATACATCTTGACTCTAGTAACAGATAACATCACGAATACAAGATTACGGCACACATAGCTTTCATCTGCGCGTTCCTAATCGTTGCTGTGGTATCCATCAGTAGCTGCTACCAGTTGCTCCCTTAAATGTTGGAAAAGTGCTGGTCGTAAGAAAGGTCCTTTCTAATTGTATTCCTGAAATACACGAGAAAATAAATCGTTTCAGGGTCACACACTATTTGCTATAAGTTGTAGTTTATAAACGTAGCTCATTGGAATTAGCCATATTTTTTACTGTATGTTTCTTCATCGCCAATGGAAGAGAGAATGGGAGGAGTAGCAGAACCAGCCATAACCAGCGCTCAGACTGTCTCGCTTTTGAGATATGATCTGTGCGGCGGTAACAAGCTACACCATCATCACACAATGTTGGCACAACAATGTGCTTTGTGCTTCGTACCGAAATCTACAGAACTATAGAAACCACACGCGGTTCACTGTGTTTTGGAACCTTCAGTTTCCTATCAGTTGAAAACAAATCAGCGAAGCTTAAGATTCATTACGTACTAGATGTAACCTTACTATACACTGTATTGTTAGGTTTACAAGTTTGGCAATGGCCAGATACAGAAAGCAAGTTGTCTGAACTTTTCTAATATCTACCCACTTCTATTGGCTCGGAACTAGAGAGCCCAGCAAATACGAACAATTGTAGAAATAGTGTTGCCTCCGCTCTTCTCCGTAGCTCAGTGGTCAACGTACTTTACTGCTATGTGGAGGACCCCGGTTTGATTCCTGGCACTGCAAGGGATTTCCTCTTGGTGGGAGGACTGGCCTGGGGTGCTATTAGCCTCGTGTTGCCAACTGAGGAGCTACTTGAGTGAGAGGTAGTAGCTCCAAGGTCTGGGAAGCTGACAACGACCAGGCAAGCAGTGTGCTGACCTCGTGCCCTTCCATACCACATGCAATGACGCCAATAGCAGAGAGTGACACGGCGGCTGGTCGGTGCTGAATGTGCCTGCCAGGGTCACTGGACGAGGCTTCAGCCTTAGATTTTAGTGTTTTGTCCTACTACTGGTGTTTAAAGATAAACACATCCCTCACAAACGCTCTAAAACTCTTTTTCATTTTACTTAGGCAAACTGCTGAGGTGAACATATGCTGAGCAGTTGGAACACACTACCCATCCAGCAAGTGATGAAAAAAATTGGGCGGCGGGGTCAGGGATTTTCTCTGCCTCGTGATGGCTGGGTGTTGTGTGCTGTCCTTAGGTTAGTTAGGTTTAAGTAGTTCTAAGTTCTAGGGGACTTATGACCACAGCAGTTGAGTCCCATAGTGCTCAGAGCCATTTGAACCATTTGAAAAAAATTGGATTTCTGGACAATATTTAAGCTCGCAGAAAATCTAAGCTAAATGCTGACAAACAGCAGGAAAGCATTCCTGAGACGATAAGGAAAAAAGAAAAGGGCATATGAACACACTGCCAATGAACACACTGTCAGAAATAAGTTCCAAGACTGGTACATCCACTTGATGGATGAAATAGAAGATCTCTGACAGTGACCCTAGTATCAGCACCAAGCAGGTGGCTCGCCAGCATGGGGTAAGCCAAGCGTGTGATATCACATATCGATACCACCCCACGAGCGTCGGTAATGGAACTGTAAGTTTCCGTTCGACGCTGATAGTGGTCATGCGTATTCCAGCGGATTCAATGGCGCCCACCTGCTGAGCCACATCTCCAGCTGTGGACTATGAGTGGCCTCTGCTGCACAATATAGGATGATCGGCAGCAGCAACTCGGCTCATTCGCGCTTCGAGCCTCTTCACTATGGGATGTTGCGCAGAAGCCGCCTAGTCGCTGCTCCGACTCCATCGTTGTTGCTTCAGTATGAGCTGGACTCTATTTCTTGCGAGATTATTTGTAATAAATCTTGGTAAGTGTCGAGAAATACATGTTACCTATTTACGTTTTATTCGTGAGTGGAATTTTTATCGTACACTCTAAGGGTGGGCGTCTGGCCTTCTCTCCCAGGCCTCCACCTTCCCTCCATTTATCCTCTTCGTATCTATTTCTTAGCATTTTGTTTGTCCTGGTGTTCGTCTTTTCCCTATATGTGTTCATCTCACCTTGTCTTTTAGTCTGGAGACCTAAGTGTGTTGCAGAGTGGCTGGCTCATCCTTTTGTATTCTTGTGATCAGCCATCCCAGGCCATCTGCTATATGGTTTTAATACTTTCATCTAATTTTCCTTTTCGTGTACGTTTTCCACTTTTGTTTCGTTTCTTTCGTTTTCTCTTCCGGTGTGCTTCCCTTAAGTTTTCCGCCGTTTTACTTTCCCCAAATCCTTTTGGGAATTGTTTTACCTTGAGACTTATTTCCATGAGGAAATGGGGACTGATGACCCTGTCGTTTGGTCCCTTTATACCCCAAACCAACCAACAAACCTTCTGACGGACTGCAGTTTGCTTGGGACACTTTCAGTTAGATGCCTAAATGTCTGTGGGGAGTGGTAGCCATTTCTGCCTCAAGACCCGAAATCGGAGAAGTTAATTATGTTGAGAGCAGTGGTGTGGAGCGAAGTAAGACGTTCTAACTCATTTGTGCTCCTATCCAGCTTTCCTATGACGATTGTTGCTACATCACTCTGCAGCCCATCTCCTATTATCCAGTCTAAAGCGCCTAGAAGCGTTCTGCCACACCGGCCGGCCATCAAAAGCCACCATGTGGAATATTCTCCATGGCATTTGCCACTGTATCAGTTAAAACGTGTGCAGACGGTTTTACCTACGGACTTGCCTTGTCACTGGTTCATCACCCAGGCTACCACTGTGCTGGGATTTCTGTCATCTGTCCTATTCATAGATGAGGATACTTTTAAGGGGGACGATAGCATCAATCTTCACAACATCCACCGATGGGGTACAGAGAATCCCCATAGTACACTGGAACCAAAGCATCCACATTGGTTCAGCCCCAGTATGTGAAGGGGGATTACATGCGACCCTCTCGTGAGACCAGTCATTCTTCCACAGCGCCTCACATGCGAGACTTATCTGCACTTTTTGCGGGTGACTCTGCTTCCCCTCAGAAAGATGTGCGTTTAGTGATACGAAGGGTAAAGTGGCTCCTACATGATTGTGCTTAAACACAATATCATCTTGAGTACTAAGCTGAAACACTACCACACACAGGATGCTACCACTTGCCTGGTGTGTTCACATGTGTGCTTTCACTCACTGAAACTGCACTATCAAATATCTTTTATCTTATCATTAAATGGGTGTACCTCCATTAGAATGTATTTGTGTGTGTGTGTCTGTCTCTGAACAGTGTGCAAAAGATAAGTAAATAATCATCATTACTGTTTCACTTTAGTTATGTCAATAAGTTATTTTTCTGCTGTATACTTTGTGCAGTGTAGAAATTTCTCCAATATCCATAAACTCTTACTTTGTTCTTAGTGTTGTGTAAATTTCCGTCCTCTTTGAGATTCTGAAAGTAAAAGGGATAAACTACAGGAAGCAGAAGATTATATACAACTTATACAGAAACCAGTTTGTAGTTATTAGAGTCGAAGGACGTGAAAACGAAGCAGTAGCTGACAGGAACTGAGACAGGGTTGTAGCCTATTCTCCGAATTATTTAGTCTTAACAATAAGAAAGCTATAAAGGAAACCAAAGACAAAGTAGGAGTGGGAATTCAAGCTCAGGGAGGATAAAGAAAAGCTTTGATGTTTAGCCATGTCTTTTTAACTGAGTGACGGCAACTGATTTGGAAGATATAGATATCAACAAAACTAAAACAAGGATAAATGAATGCAGTAAAATTAAGTCAGATGATGCGGACAGATTTATAGCGGGAAACGAGATACTGAAATTAGTAGAAGAGTTTTGCTATTTGGGCAGCAGGATAAGTGCCGATAGTCGAGGTAGAAAGGACATAAAACGTAGACTATCAATATCAGGAAAATTCTTTTCTGAAAAAGACAAACATATTAACATCAACTGTAAATTTATGTGCTGTCCGGAGCGTAGAATTATATATAGAAACAATAGGAAGAAGAAGAAGAAATCAAAAGCTTTTGTGATATTGTACTGCAGAATAATGATGAATAGATAGGACAGATAAGAAAGAAATACTGAAACGAAATGGTGAGAAAGGAACGATAAGGCGCAATCTGACTGAAGGAAAAGATCGATTGGCAGGACACATTCTCAGGCATAAAGAACAGTCCATTTGCTTTTGGCGAAACGCTTGTGTGTGTGTGTGTGTGTGTTTTTTTTTTCTTTTGAGTGGAAGGGGGGGGGGGGGGTGGAGTGGGAGGCAAGAGTGGTAAAAACTGTAGGAAAAGATTATGGCTTGATTACAGTTAGTAAACTGAAGTGGATGTAGACTGCAGTAGCTGTACAGAGACGAAGAGGCCTGCACAGGATTACAGTAAGCAATCTGATGTGGATGTAGGCTGCAGTAGCTACACAGAGATGAGGAGGCTTGAAAAGGGTAGTGTAGCTTGGAGAGCTGCATCAAACCAGTTTTCAGACGGAAAACCACACACTAACTTTCTCCCTTGTATTCTATGTTAGCTCTAATTTTCTGATAAAATCCTACACTGATGCGAATTTGCGTTGTCTATTTGGCAGGAGTAATACACTTTCCAGTCACGTTAATCTGGCCACGTGTCAAAAGGCTGAGTAACCAACTTGTGCAGCGCAAACCACTGCGAGACGTGCAGGAAGATGGTAAGTGAGGTTCTGAAACGTGGCGGCAGGGATGTGGAGCCATGCTGTCTCCAGCGCCGTGGCCAGCTGCGCTAGGTTCCTAGGTTGAACATCCAAGGCGCAATCGAGGTGGTTTCCCAGATCCTCGATCGAGTTTAAATTTGGGGAGCTTGGTGGCCAGGGGAGTACGGTAAACTCACCCTGGTGCTCTTCAAACCAAGCACATACACTACGGGCTGCGTGACACGTTGCTTTGTGCTGCTGGTAGATGCCATCAGTCGGAGGAGAAACACACTGCATGCAAGTGTGGACGTAGCCCCGAAGGACAGATGCATGCTTGTGATGATCTTTCCAGAATGTCGAGATCACCCAGGGAATGCCACGAAAACGTTGCCCACACTCTTACGACGGTTGTTGCAGGTCCCTACACGCCAGCACCAATATGTTCGATGGAGCATAAAACATGATTCACCTGAAAAGGCCACCTGTCGCCACCCAGTGGACGTCCAGATACGGTTATTGGCGATGAATACGAGTCAGCGTGGGAGCATGGAGCAGGACCCTCAGCGTAGGCCAATACACAGCAACGTTTGCTGAACGATCGTTGAGGAGATGCTGTTGGTAGCTCCTTCATTCATACAGGCAGTCAGTTATTGAACAGTTGCACGATATATTAGCCATTACACATATCCGAAGCTGTAGTTTACCCCTGTCATCTTCGGCCCGTGGTGCACTGCAGTTGCCTCGGCGCCAGTTTTGAATAGCGCCATTTCGCCATGTACAGTATACTTTAATCACAACGGTACGTGAACAGTTTACAGACTTGGCCGTTTCGGAAGTACTTCCACCCTTGGCCCGAAAACCAATGATCATCCACTTTTGCACGTCGGATAAATTGCTCTGTTTTCACATTACAAGGACTGCACTAATTTCCGCGTCCTCCCCGACATTTTTTATATACCCTCCATTGATAGAGTCGCCACCAGCCACATGTGAGTTGTTCTTGCACGTTACGTCCAACGTAGGTAGTATCACATTTTATTTATTTATTCGTATGGCTAGGGCCCCCCTGTCGGGCAGACCGTTCGCCGGGTGCCGATCTTTCAATTTGACGCCACTTCGGCGACCTGCAGTCGGTGAGGATGATAGGATGATGATGAGACAACACAACACCCAATCCCTGGCCGGAGAAAATTACCCGACCCCAGCCAGGAATCGAACCCGGTCCCAGAGGATTGACAATCTGTCACTCTGACCATTCAGCTACCGGGGGCGGACAGTATCACATTAATGTTACTGGACTGTGTAACAGCAGTCTAGGATCTTGTGACCTGACGTTCCCTCTAACAGAGGCACCCGTACTGGAATATAGGTGATAAAAATGAGAATACAAAAAAAAATCATGAACAAAATATCAGCGTGTTGCTTGCAATTGGAAAGTCATGGCGTAATTTTCTCCTTCAATTTGAAATATTTCTGGAGAAATTTATAATAAAATTTGTCCAGCGCGTTTTGAATGGCGTTCGTACTTTACCAATGTACGTTCCGAAGTTAAAGGTACATTGATAGGGGCTTCAGTTGTTACGTAAGGACCTTCACTGCAACACCATCACACCAGAAATGAGTCTCTATGATAGATATCGTAGTGGGTTATAGATTGTAGTTTGCGGAATAGTGACTGAAAACAACAAAGAATTACGGAAGAGTATGTGTAGATCTTTGAAAAAACTTTCAGTATACCTGCAAATTTTGCAAATTTATGTCGGCTATGACATCACAATGAAGTAACATCGACACATTGTTTACACGGTTTTCCTTTTCAAAGACGACACAGTTTTCAAAGACGTCACTACAAGTTTATTTATGATCCGTGTACTATTAAAATATCCATGCAATTTGTAAGGTTCTTTGAAAACTGTGCAAGCGACGTGTCGGCGTTAATGAATTGTGGTGTCATAGACGAGAAATTCAACAAAATTCGCAGATATTCTAAAAGTTTTGACAAAATTCTATTTAAGGCGTCGCTTCTAAGAGTCGTTAGGCGCATTTTCTCTGGTGTTTCGGCGGATATTTGAATTCTCACTTTTGCAGTGTGTAGCTGGAGTCAGGCTGGACAAATACTACCATCGCGTATTTAATGCGACGCTCAGTGTCGTCGAAAAGCGTCGGTTTGTTTACAGCTACAAACAAAATGATTTTCTAAATAGGAATTTTAAGTGTCCATTCGATAGAGCTGTCCTACATTAATGCAATGCGACATTTGTTTTATCGACAGGGACGTAGAGGACCAATAATAATCTTCGCTGCAGCAGCGACTGAGCAGCGCTGCTGCATGCTGGTAGCAACCGGAGTAAGCCAGGGCGGTGCTGTAGCTGCTGGAGTACAGTTTATTCTTCGTGTTTCACTGACGCTGTCAACGCCTATTTATAAAATAAATATTGCAATAATTTGAACCGATCTATCGAATGGGCAGTGACACTGAGCTTCAAAAATAATTTTGTTTGTAATGGGAAACAAACCGACCTTTTCCATCGACACTAGGCGTCGTATTTATTTGGCCAGACTACAGCTACACACTACAATAAAAAATTACAAATATCTGCCGAAACAGCAGAGAAATTGGGCCTGATGACTTAACAGGGACACGTGGCGTTTGTTCCACCACAATTTCGAAAGTTGCAATTAAGAAAGCACTTTTTAACTCCCACAGATAAGCATTTTCGAGTGTTGAAGCTGCAATGAAAGTTTTTACGTAACAACCTAAGCACTGATATGATGTTGTGGCTTCGAAATGTATACTGGCACAGTAAAAACACTAATAAAAATGTAGTAAACGGATTTTGGTATTAAGTTGTCCATTACCTGCACTGCTTCTCGTTTGCCACGTGTAGCTGCTAAGGCTACCACGAAATATTTCTGTTTTCTACCTTCTGAAATGAAACAGAACGTGATTTAAAAAAATGACAACCGCGAGATTCATGTAAAAAAATCTCTCTAATGAGCGAAACGAGCGCCATTTCCGCAATACCCATTAGAGAGAAAAAGAACAGCGGTCTAGTTGAGTGTGGGGAGACTGCGACAGCGAGAAACGTAATCTGCTGAACTGAGTCCAGCAGAGTACCACATGGCGGGGGCGGTGCAGACACGTAAATCTATCGCCCCGCGCCCTCCGGCACGGGGATGCGGGCGCCACCTGCTCCACGGGCGACTGCTGCCCCTGCAGCACCGGAAGTGCCGCCATTTGCGCCCGGATCGGCGTCCTCGGTGGGCGACGTGTGGTTAGGGACTGGGGGCTGCTGGCTGGGGGTGGTATTTGCATGTGCCGCGGGCTGTGGGCGCCCAGGGGCACACAGCCAATACCGGTTACCAGGCACGCGATCGCACACACCCACCCACACACACACACACACACACACACACACACGTACAACAACAACGGTCACTCTGAGCACTGCGGGACGACTATCTAGTTTTCTGACATGCAACTACCACACAGCCCAAGTAGCTGCTTCCTCGAAACATCTGTGTCAATCTGCATGTAGTTTATTGTGCCGAAGAACCCGTCAGTAGAGCCTGACGGGAGCAGTGTTCCGCAACAACCCCTCTTTGTTGCTTACTGGTACATCAGGGCGAGACCAGTCTATTTTAGACTTCTTTGGAGAATACACATCACGGAAAAATATTTTTCAATTTAACTTGTAAAATGTTTTACATTTTACAAGTTACGTCACAATATGAAAGAACAAAATAATTCTGTACATTGCAACACATTCACAGTTCATTCTGGGAACCATTGGAAAGAAAGGAAGGAAAATTAGGGTTTAACATCTTGTCGACGTCCAAGCTGTTACGAGGGCTATTTTCTGGAGACTAGAAATCTACTCTGTAGGAATCAGCATGGGTTTCGAAAAAGACGGTCGTGTGAAACCCAGCTCGCGCTATTCGTCCACGAGACTCAGAGGGCCATAGACACGGGTTCACAGGTAGATGCCGTGTTTCTTGACTTCCGCAAGGCGTTCGATACAGTTCCCTACAGTCGTTTAATGAACAAAGTAAGAGCATATGGACTATCAAACCAATTGTGTGATTGGATTGAAGAGTTCCTAGATAACAGAACGCAGCATGTCATTCTCAATGGAGAGAAGTCTTCCGAAGTAAGAGTGATTTCAGGTGTGCCGCAGGGGAGTGTCATAGGACCGTTGCTATTCACAATATACATAAATGACCTTGTGGATGACATCGGAAGTTCACGGAGTCTTTTTGCAGATGATGCTGTGGTGTATCGAGAGGTTGTAACAATGGAAAATTGTACTGAAATGCAGGAGGATCTGCAGCGAATTGACGCATGGTGCAGGGAATGGCAACGGAATCTCAATGTAGACAAGTGTAATGTGCTGCGAATACACAGAAAGTTAGATCCCTTATCATTTAGCTGCAAAATAGCAGGTCAGCAACTGGAAGCAGTTAATTCCATAAATTATCTGGAAGTACGCATTAGGAGTGATTTAAAATGGAATGATCATGCGAAGTTGATTGTCGGTAAAACAGATGCCAGACTGAGATTCACTGGAAGAATCCTAAGGAAATGCAATCCGAAAACAAAGGAAGTGGGTTACAGTACGCTTGTTCGCCCACTGCTTGAATATTGCTCAGCAGTGTGGGATCCGTACCAGATAGGGTTGATAGAAGAGATAGAGATCCAACGGAGAGCAGCGCGCTTCGTTACAGGATCATTTAGTAATCGCGAAAGCGTTACGGAGATGATAGATAAACTCCAGTGGAATACTCTGCAGGAGAGACGCTCAGTAGCTCGGTACGGGCTTTTGTTAAAGTTTCTAGAACATACCTTCACCGAAGAGTCCAGCAGTATATTGCTCCCTCCTACGTATATCTCGCGAAGAGACCATGAGGATAAAATCGGAGAGATTAGAGCCCACACAGAAGCATACCGACAATCCTTCTTGCCACGAACAATACGAGACTGGAATAGAAGGGAGAACCGATAGAGGTACTCAAGGTACCCTCCGCCACACACCGTCAGGTAGCTTGCGGAGTATAGATGTAAAAGTAGATGTAGATGTAGATGTAGACGAAAGTGAAGTCCGGTCAGTTTCGAAATGGAAACCGCAGCGAAAACCAAAATTGTTTTATTTCCAACAGTGTGCTGTACCTTCAAAATACTTCTACACATAGTCGCTGCTCGGAGTTCGACATTTGTCGTAGCTTTTTACCATCTTTCCACAAAAGGCTTTCCACCACTTCTCTAGGCAGGTCTGTATTTCGTTATTTGTGCGAAAATGTTGTCTTTTTGCTAGCGGTTCCTGTGAGGAGAAATGAACATCAGAGGGAAACCAGTCCGGGCTGTACGGTGGATGATCATACACTTCCCATCGGAAACGCTGCAGACGCTCCTAACTGCCCTTACAGCGTGCGGCCGAGGATTGTTGTGAAGAAGGAAACGCATGACAGTCACGTTATGCGGAGTTGCATGAAATCACGCGAAACCTCTCAACGGGCACCCGTACTTGGCGGGAGACTATTCCTCACGGCATGTTTACGTGCTCATTGTGCGCTCATAACTGAAAAGAGTGAAGTGACGTGATCGACAGGCATACTAGAGAAACCACTCAAAGCGTCTGTACAAAGCTTCAGCGGATTTTAGATGTCGTTTCCATTTCGCAAAGATCGGATCTTACTTTCCGAACAGCCCTCGTTAGAAAGAAGGAAATGAAGGATTACTAGTGTTCATTGTCCCGTTGTCATCGAGGTCATTAGTGACCACAAGCACGAAATTTTTCCGTAATGGGGAAGGAAATCAGCCATGTACATTGAAAGGAACAATTTCGGCATTTGCTTCGAGAAATTTAGAGGTCTTGGAAAACCTACATCGAGATGGCTGATAGCGGATTGATGCCGTCCTTCTCCAGAATGCAAATCTAGTGTGCTAACCACTGCACCACCTCCCTCTGTGGAAGTTGTTGGAAGACACGTGCTACTTCTATTGCAGTCTGTTGTCCTTGAACTCAGAATACACTCACACACTTTTCTTCTGTCAAAAAGTGTGAATAATTTCCGATTTTGATGTTGTAAATTTTCTTGTGTATGTTGTCCTCCGTCGTGATCCTTTGAGTTCCTCTTAGATGTTCGCGGGAGCGATACGCCTGAAGTCGCAACACTGGGGAGAGTTGGGCAGCTGTGCGCAACAGGTAATTGTACACATTTAGTATTTCAAGCTTGCTATCAACTCGACGACTCACGGCTACTGCTGCTTGCTTCTGATTCCTGTAAGTAACTAACATGAATCAGAAGCAAGCGTCATTTGAGCTGTGGAATGCGAACAATAGACGAAATACCTGGCGCAGTGTGCTATTGTATTGGACTGTTAGAGAAATTCATTATAATGAATAAAACATACTCAATACAATCCAACCGTCGAAAATCATGGGTAAAGAAATGACGAAAAACACATCGACTTGCGAGGTGTTCGCTGATGAAACCTATATTTCGACTGCAGAGGAAACTGTAGAGTAAGCAGGTGAAGCGCTTAGTGCGCGTTGAAGAAAAGCCTTACAATTCACTAGAATAAAAGTGAAGAAGAGGCAGAAATCGACTCAGTTCTACCAGAACTGAAGGAAAATTGAAATCTACATTTTTTATAAATGTAGTCGCGAAACTTTAATGTAATATTAAAATTTCCGGCAAGGAGTTCTTGAATTAAAAGAATACTCTTTCGTCTTTAACAACAGATAAATGCTGTAAGCCTTGCCGAACTTCATTCAGTATGGACACCGAAATCGATCACGTTAAAAAACGAACGCAAACTAAAAAATAATAAACAGCTATGGCGATTGAAGAACCAGACTCTTCCGTAATACACTCGTCCTGGAGATCGGTTTGCGTAGTCGCTGGTATGAACACGGTTTCGTAAGTTTTAAGTTATAATTTTTATGGAGGCTCCACCGCTGTCAGTTCGCTTTGAGAGCTAACTGGGAAATGACGAGTCCTTACTGATTCCTTCAAAGAAAGAAAATCAGTTGGTCAGGTCAGAAATGGTAGAATGCAAGATCTCCTTCCAACCTGCAGGAATAAACGGGTATACTTCCTGACCGACCGACCGTACCCTAGTTGTCAGGAACAAGTAAGTAACACCACCAATATTATTGACAAGACACACTACAGCAGTTTCACCGAAAATAATTTCAAATAATTTTCTCACTCATTTATTGTTTTACACATTCGTGTAGTAATCTTCTTCGGATATGCATTGATAAATCAAGAAAATATGTATAAAAATAAATTAAAAACAATACTAGGCTTCCGAACACTGGGCCCAAAAGTGTAAAACTATCATACTAGCCGCTGTACCACCACTAGAAAATGTAAAAAGGGGAATGCATAGAGCCAGTCTAGGTATAACGGGGGTCACTGAAGTGAATTGGAAAGATTAGGAATTCTCGTCAGTTACAGTAAGCCATCCTCTTCCATTGCATCCTTATACACCTCAACCAACACTTGCCCATCCCTGTGAACCAGTGTGGCTTCCGTTCCAACTTCTGCTTTGATAACGAACTCTTGTTCCTCACACATCTTCTGTCATGTCAACTTAAGAACAGGAAATTCGCAATTTCTGTATCGCTCAACCACAGTATACCGAAACGGGCAAACAAAATGAAACTGTAACACAGGATACACATAGGTAGTATGCTATAAAGTGCTACTGGTAACACAGTAAGAGTTGACAAATCGCTGGCCGCGGTGGTCTCGCGGTTCTAGGCGCGCAGTCCGGAACCGTGCGACTGCTACGGTCGCAGGTTCGAATCCTGCCTCGGGCATGGATGTGTGTGATGTCCTTAGGTTAGTTAGGTTTAAGTAGTTCTAAGTTCTAGGGGACTGATGACCAGAGCTGTTAAGTCCCATAGTGCTCAGAGCCATTTTTAGTTGATAAATCACCAATGGTCCACATTTGAGATATTCCCAGTTCAATTCTTATTAATGACTATATATTTAAAATAACAATAAAATGTTATTTTGTATGTCTTGCAGGAATTGTTTCAAAAGCTGCAGGCAGAGGATTAAATATTTTTGCAGGTCTATACAATTTAGACGGTACAGCAGAACACTTGAGAAACCACCAAGAGCATTAGACCATGTACAGCATTCTACACTTCTCTTCAAACTCCGGATATATGCACGTTTGATTAAATATTTCTATCTGGTTGGTTCGTTTCTATCTGTCCATCCTTTGTCACTATTAGCAATACCAATGCCTGTACCTTCTATTCTATTGCAGGTTTGCCCCCAGGATATGTCCTCTTTTCTCTCCCGTACTCCGTCTACACTGCTGATGTGGCAAAACAACCCCGTATAGCTCACCTCCTTCAGTATGTTGACGACATTGCATTCCTAGCCTCCTGTCCACCTTTCCAGAATTCCAAGTGGTATCACTCCATGCAAATATTTGAGTGCTGTGCGCTCCATCTTCCTTTCCACGTCCATTTACCTTCATTTACATGGATCTTCAACAATCTCATCAAATTCCCACCCCATCTCACCTGCGCTGAACATCTTCGCATTTCCTAAGCTATTTGGAAACAAGATTCCAATAATCCCATTGTGTCCTCTGCAATCACCAACTATGGTTTGGTGCCGTGGCTTTTTTCAAATTTATTGGCTTTCGGAATGTGCTGATACAGCCATCTAAACACCGAAATTGTTATATTACAGATTACAGTTACAGTCCAAAGTAGACATTAGTTTAAGTCATATCCTGTTACGAAGTTACATAGGGTTAACAAAGGTCTGTTTCAGACATAAAGTCTTACAACCACAGTATGCTGAAATGGGCAAACACGACGAAAATGTCACACAGGATACACATAGGTAATGAGAAACAACAAGTTACTCTCTGACCTATTTTTCGTATACGAAAATTATTAAAGATTTTATTACAACCTGACACACCTTGAGCGAGACTCTAGATGGCCTGAGAAGACTTCGATGGAGTCTGGTAGGGCGCTAAAAGTATGAGGTATTTTTATGGTTCTTAGCTCATAGAAATGGCATGTTGGGAGTTGGAAGCAATTGGCGGGGAGCCCATCCCTCAGTAAATCTTGCCGGACAGACTAAAAGCCATACAGGGCAGACTGAGCAGCCCCTTTGTGTGACAGGTCTCCAGCAGAACAATGCCGCTATACCTGCATTTGCACCAGCCGAAGGCTGGGCTGTGTGAGATGGACTGAAAGGACGCATCTACAAAGCGGAGTTGGAAACTGGGCGTGTGTGCAGAGCCATGAGTAATAAAAATTCACAAGTTTTTGTGTTCGCCGATACTGTAAATAGGCCTGTGACCCACTTCCATCTACCACCTCGGTTGTACAAGAAACTCCAGCTGAGAAACTTTTAGAGATAGAATCTTTATTACACCTCATAGCTAGGACTAACAAGCTCCAAGGCACAGGTGATTTAGATAAAGCTCTTTAAGATTGTATCTGTTCACTTGTTACTGCGGGAAGCGATGCGACTTTGGAGAATAACATCTTCCCCGTCGACGAAAACTTAAAAAAAAGCCAGTAATTGGCGGTTTCTTCTTTTTCCAGAGTCTTGCCCTGGTTCGACAGGAGTTTGTGATGTCGTGTGGGAGGGGAGATTTAGGGCCTATAGAGCCCTATTATTGGCTTAAGACAGCGATAAGGCGGTGTGGCTCGTGCATTTTGCGGGTAAACGGATTTTTTTTCTGAAGAGGCGCGAGGCACTCAGGTGCTGGACTTTGGTCTGGTAAGAGGACTTTTGGTCGATGCTCTGGCATCATTTTGACTTCCTGCACAACATACCAAGCGTTGTCAGTGTTTTTACGGACCTACTGTAACTAGGCCGAAAGAAACTTAAGTGCTTGTCAGTAACGTAAAAAGATTTCAACTGTCCCTCTTCCTGTCCGAAACCCATGGTGCTCGGTCTGGTAATATTTCTTCGTTTTCACCCCACCATTCTAAGCACCGCTTAATAATCCTTTCCATTACCTACACTGTAATAAGGTGGTACGCCGATACGACTCTGGTTTATCACATATTTTTCTCGATTTGTTGATTGGGACGACGCGACATCTTTTCAGAGAGTCAATTTTGATCTTTTGTGTCTGTATACTATCGAAAATTTTGAGGACCAGCAGTTTTCCATTGTGTGAGATCTGTCGTAGCATTGGATAGTCATGATAATCTTGGCCAAGTACGGTACCGTTCCCTTGCGAGAGCGCGATCTAAGAGTTCATCCAGCGAAAAGTGTTCTGTAGTGACACTGTTATTCTCTTCATATTTTGCCTCGTCTTACTTTTCAGTTACGTGAGGCGGAGCTATTATACACAACAACGTTTTTAAAAGTTCGTCAGATGATGGAGGTGTGGCCTGTCCATTGTCAGACCGTTTTCTGTGTTGCTTATCACCTTCCAAATCCTCGTTCTATTTCTTTGCAGACTGCAGTGCAAACATTTTACCACGATTTTCTCTTTTCTACTTAAACATTTTCTTGGCTGTATCTTGTGGTTTCTTAAGAGCAAGGAAGTTTGTATCACTAGAGAGATTTTTGTATTTTCTCAACGCCTTCCTTCGTTCCTCGAGGACTGGGTCACATTCTGAATCCCACCAACAGCGTGCTGGCTGATGAGCAGACCGCGTGTGTCCTGTTTGAGGTGTTGAGACTTCCGCTGCTTCACTGATCAGCAGTAGCAAGACTCTGTAGTTTCTTTGGGGATCCTCACTTTCGATGATTGATTCCAGTTTTTCTCCCAATAGTGTTTCGTATAGTTTCCAGTTGGCTTTGTTTGTGTTCCATTTCCGGCTGATTTCGTGCTTGACGGTCTTCTTAGATTGTGTGTTTACTATGATTTGAACTGGCAAGCGATCCGAACCTAAAGTACCCAGCATCACTCGTCGTGCTGTTTCGATGGACAGCTCAGGGAATGCTATGCTCAGGTCCATTGCCATCGAGACTTCACTGTGCGGACTATTCATGTGGGTGAGTCCTCACTGAGTACTACAAGGTTTTCCTAATATAGTACATCCACTATTATTTTTCCTACTGAGTTCGCATTTCCGCAGCCCCACAGTGGAAAGGGGCCGTTAAGGTTACATAGTTGCAGAAGCGGTTTCCCGATGGAGGCAGTGATTGTTGTTTGAAAAGTCTGTCGTTAAGTGATTTGTATACTGAGACCAAATTCAGGCCAGGTCTTTGATCCGCAGGCGGATACCGCTAGTATTGACAACGGACAAGTGGAGATCTTGTTTGACCAATAACGCTGCATTGACCCAGCCATCATCTCTTATCTACGAAAGAGTAAACCGGGAGCGTGAACGATTCGTTCGATTTTAATCATGTTTCTGTGATGGCACAAATGTCTACATTAATTTAGAGCAGAAAATGTCGAAGGGTGTCTTTTTTTTGTTTACCTTGAGTGCTCTTGCGTTCCACTGGATGATTCTATAGGCCATTTTGAGATGCAAGGAGCGGGGTCAACGTGTTTTGACAGACATACGGATCGAATGTATTTGCAGTACTGTACTGCTGGTACGATATATCGTTCATTACAGCCACAATAGGCTTAAAATGTTGTTAACGTAGTATTTCGCAACATCAGTCTGTTGGCGGAGTCTGTTAAATGGTGGTGGGTGAGTGTTGGGACACGTTGGAGCGGGAGGGAGGCAGAGTTCTGGTGGTGCAGTTGGTCCTGGGGAACCCTTCTTTGATGGGGCCCTCTATGTTCCTTGGAATTTACACGTTGCTGATGATATACTTGCTCATGCTGTGTCAGAGGATGGCGGTATCGGCGGTAATTCATGGGAAGCACCGTTCTTGACGTCTGTATTATGGAATGGGTTGGTTGCTGTGGATCGTAGGTGGCGGTACTGATATTTGCATAGAGCTGCTATTGAGTCAAAAGGGACGGGAATTCTGTGCCCTGTATCGTCATATTTGGGTGAGAAGTAACTGCATTCGCATGTGGCCTAATATAAAATACAGCTGTTGCTTCTTAGAATGTAACATTGTTGAAAGATGTAAGTCTTCAATTTCCTTGTGTTCGAGAGACACTGGGCGTGTTCAAGATAGGGATCTGTGACCACCAGTACAATGAATACAGGCTGGTGATTGGCCTCCCACAGGCATCACTTCTGTGTGGGCCTGCGTTGTGCGCACATCTTGCGCTACTTCTGCACTGTGTGCTACCATGTCCAAATCGCAAACAACTGTAGCATTGTAAGTCGGAGGATACATAAACGTCCACTGAACTGCGAACTGAATGAATATAAATTGTGGGAGCCTCTGTGATCTAAACGTTACAACACAAACTGGAGACGGCTTTGTTACCTTGCGCCATTTCAGGATTATTTTATTAAATCTCCTAAAGGCAATAGCCTGGCAGCAACACGTCATTTCCGTTAGCAATTCGTCTTCCATAGGGGAGGTTTAAACATTATTAATGATGCCTTGTTTAGCGGTGAAGAACTTCGCAATGTATGACTCCTAATTTGCTTCGTCTAAGAAAGAATATTGTACCAAACCATTCCCGGTTTATACTAATACAGTCTCAATTTTCACACGGTTCTTCCCTGATGCAGTAATATAGATTATGCTTTTAAATAACGACTCAGATTCCCGTCTAACTATTTTCCTCGTGCTATAGGGTGGAATCCGCCTAAGAAGTAAGCCTCTTTGTCGATAGCTGCGTGTAAGTTTGCAATGCAACTTACATGTTGGTGAGTGATGGTACCTTCTAGGGTGATGTCAACACGTAGCACCTTCTCCATTTTGTCTCGTTGGTAGTCGTCTCCTTCCTGCTCCGAGCAGTCCCGTTGGCGTTCCTGGGAGAGCTGCAGGTCTCTAGCTGTAGTTGCAGAGACAGGTGGACATACTGATGTGTGTGTCTGCATTGTGGGGCGCGATGATTATATCGCTAATCACTACGCTGATGTGTGCATCAGTATCCATTGCGACACTGTAAGACTGGTTCTACGTAGTTTGTAGAACAGGGGGTTGCAAGCGTCACCGTCCGTGGTGGTGATCACAGCGTAGCAAACGTTTTAACGATTTGGCAGAGCCTATGGAATTAGAACAAATCCCTTAACGAACTATCATGAGCACATGCTGAGTTGGAAGCGTTTACACCATACCGCATCGATGTTGTCTCTTCCGCTTCCTGTAGCGAACTGCTGCCACGTCTTTATAAGCAGTTGACTCCCTCTACCAGGCAATGAAATCCGCCCAGATATTTATCCGTTCTACTAACTATAACTGTTCCCAGTTATCCCATTTCGCGTAAGGGCTCCTCCACCCTCTTTCTTCTATGTCTCTCCCTATCCTTTTTCCTCCTGATACCCATCGATCTCCTCCTCCCTGTCTTCCCACTATCCACCCCACAACCTACCTTCAGCTCAATAGATACTACCCAAAGCACTACTCTACTTTTTACCACATACTTCAACCCTGTGGAATACATTTTCTCCTCCCCAAGTCGTTTTTTCCTAGTGCAGGCCCTTCAGCTTTTTGATGAAAATGGAGTGCTGTGTTTTAGAAGAACGTCACCATGTAAGCATGTGGTGTAAATGTATATATTTTTTTCTTTACCTTTTGCCGGCCGGTGTGGCCTAGTGGTTCTAGGCGCTTCAGTCTGGAACCGCGCGACCGCTACGGTCACAGGTTCGAATCCTGCCTCGGGCATGGATGTGTGTGATGTCCTTAGGTTAGTTAGGTTTAAGTAGTTCTAAGTTCTAGGGTACTGATGACCTCAACTGTTAAGTCCCATAGTGCTCAGAGCCATTTGAACCAGTTTTTTCTTTATCTTTTAATCCTTCGTTTTTAAGGGGATACGGAATCGGATTTTGGGTTAAAAAATGGAATTTTTTTTTATTGGCGTATTATATTCTGCCATGTTTCCTCTTTAAAATGACGTATCATACATAGCTCTACTACAATTATAACTATTTTATTTTTATATATTTGTGAGATCGGGTATTGCGCTTTAGTTATACACGTCTCTCGTGGCTGACCATGAACTTTTTGGCAGTACCTTTAAAGTGACATGAATTCAAATATCCCGGTTTCCAGCGACTATTTATACACTAGTTGCCCGAAAATGTTTCTCTCTGGTTTCCTCAAGTTACTCTTTGACTTTGTGGCGGGACTGTTTTGTAAACAGTGTGATATAAGAAAGTAGTTGTTGTTGAGTTATTTCGTATTTAGTGCTTCATTTTTCGCAGTGAAAATGCCTAGAGCTAAAGCAAAAGTATTTAAAAAGCGTGTGAACTGGCAAAAGAAAAGAAATAATGATTCATTAGCAAAGCAAAGCAGTTCATCATCATCACTGTTGGAAAATGTGAATCCACTTATTACTGATTTGCCGAACGAACTTACACCAAATGAAAACAGTGCTTCTCATAAAAAACTAAGAGATTTGGAAGAGAAATATAATTTACTTGATAGAGGGAATGAAGTTTTTGAACTCATTGATACGAATATATTGTGTGAAGCTCTTGAAAACAGTTTGTGCTGCAAAAAATGTCATGGAAACGTTTCTCTGAAAGTAGAATCCCATGTTGGCCTGGCTGCCCAGTTTAATTTAATATGCAGTGTTTGTAAATACAGCTGTAAGTTTCCAAGTTCGGTTTCAGTAACTGTAAATAATGGATACAAGAAAACTGAACTTTATAGTGTAAATATTAGGTTAGTTTATGGATTGCGAGCAATTGGTAAGGGCAAAGCAGCTGGTGATATGCTATGTGGTGTTCTAAATCTTCCAAGTGCACCTTCAAAGTTTGAAGCTTACAATTATGTACTAGGATCTGCAGTTGAAGATGTAGCACAGAAGTCAATGCAGGTTGCTGTGGAAGAAGCAGTGGAAGAAAATGACGGCAACTAGTGTTGATACTGGCAAGGTTATTGATGTTGCAATAATGTCTAAATACTGTAGGTGCACAGGCAGGCTGAAAAATGAACACAGTGATGACTGTATTGCTAATTATTATGGTAGTAGTGGTGGCATGGAGGTTGCTGGGGTGAAGAAAATTTTTCATCGCTCTTCACAGTGGTATAATGTTCGCTATGTCAAATATCTGGGAGATGGTGACTTTAAAGCATTCAAAGAAGTTTTGGAAAGCAAACCATATGGGAACAGTGTAAATATAAGCAAACTTGAATGTATAGGACATGTGCAGAAGAGAATGGGTGCCAGGCTGAGAAGGTTAAAATCAGTTATGAAAGGGAAAAAACTAGATGATGGGAAAACCTTGGATGGCAGAGGAAGATTGACTGATTCCATAATAGACCACATTCAGAACTGCTATGGCCTTGAAATCAGGCAAAATACAGGCAATCTTGAAGAAATGAGGAGAGCTATATGGGCTTTATATTTCCACACCGCATCCACGGATGAGCATCCACAACATGGTTTGTGCCCCAAAGGTGAAAACAGCTGGTGTAAATACAATAGGGGACTAACAACAGGAGAGAAATACATTCACCACCACAGTCTACCATCAGCCATCATGGCAGAAATAAAGCCCATTTTCAGAGATCTGGCTGACAGAAGTCTTCTGATGAAATGTCTTCACGGAAAAACGCAGAACCCCAACGAGTGCTTGAATAGTGTGATATGGCATCGTCTCCCAAAAACAGTGTTTGTCGGAATTAATACACTACATTTTGGTGTGTATGATGCTGTGGCAACCTTCAATCTTGGAAATATAACTAAATGCCAGGTCCTTCAAAAGTTGGGTATGTGTGTTGGTTCCCGTACGGTACGTGCTATGTTCTTTTTAGATCAGCACAGACTAAGGCATGCTGATAATATAATCAAGACATTAGTGAAAAAAGCAAGACAGGTGCAGAGGGGTGCCAAAAGAAGACTTGAAGATGATTATGAAGACTGTGAAGGGGGTATTAGCTACGGATCAGGAATGTTTTAATCTTCTTTCTCCGTTTCCCGTAAGTTTACTTTTTACTTCATCTAGGAACATTATCTCAGGTACTGGTCAACCTAGAAGTCTGAAATTTTTATGACGTAGTGACATAGGTCCCTATTACATACTGAAACAACGATTTTTTAATTACTTGATTTACAAAAGACTTAGAGGTGATAGTCTAGTAAAAAGCGATGGAAAAAATTTACTTAAAAATAAATGTACAATATCTCTGTAAGAAAATACTTTGACAATAAACTGTTGTTTCAGTATTGTTGTAACATATGAATGCACATACAGTAAAATTTTTACCTCTCTGTCTCCAGTAGTTTGTGAGAAAATGTTCCCTATAGTAGGCATATATTAACATTGCGGGGATAGGTGATTCCGTATCCCCTTAAGTTAATAGCAAAGAAACCAACAATTTTAATGTATGTGTAAAGGCCAGCAGAATTAATCTGTAAAATTTTCTCGTTACCGTAACATTTGATTCATCTTAAAACTTTTGGGTGAAGGGCTGAAAATTTGTACCGCTATCACCCGCATCCCTTCGTCCCTTTCTCATATAGGGGGATTGGGATGATCAACAATAAAGAAAAACACCAATAGGATAAAATAAAAGTATAACCAAATGTGACACGATTTTCGTAACGTTTCAGTTTGACAACATGTGCACACTTCTTAAAATCAGTGGTTAGAAAGGAACTTCTAGATAAAAGTATCAAAATAGTGATGTTCTTCTAAACACAGCACTGCACTTTCAGTAAAAAGCTGAATCTGCACTGAAAAAAAGGAAGATTTGGAGAGAGGAAAATATGTTCTTTAGGACTGAAGGATATGGATAAAAATATAGGGGTACTTTGGGTAATTCTTGCTTCTTTCTTGCTCTTGCATTCTTATTATGCTCCATAAGACATTCAATTACAATTACAACTTACAGAAGAAGCATCAATTACTTATTCTGATTTTGCCGTCTTGGTTCCTGTACATATTCTATATTACCTTTTCCAACTGTGGTGTTTTCTTTATTCGTTTTACGACTGTATAATTTTGGCCTTAGACCATTATGAAGCATTTGTAAAAAATTTCATCGATGGCACAGTATGCCATACAAGTCTACATCTGTGTATATTCGAATGGCGTCCACTATCCCCCTGCTTGTGAGAGCAGGCATCGTATTTGTCATGAAATTAGTAACAGTAGTACCTGTAGTACCGGTATTTCACGCACTATCGCGCTCAAAGTAAACGGTAAGACCGCAAGGCGAATGGGAGACTTAGTGTATTGCATAATTTAAGCGAAAAGCACAAAAGACTTTAGAGTAGTCTATTCCACTGCTAGGCATAATAGCAGGTATGGCAGAAAATACGCCACTGGGGTCGTAATAGGTCATTCTAGCTTATACGGAGTTTAGATGGGACGTTCAGTGGACTTAAAATGGAAACTTTAGACAGAAGGAGGTTTTATTCCCGGGAAATCGTGTCGGGTTAATTTAGAAAACCAGTAATCGAGTTAGACTGCATAACAGTTGCTTCTCATACTATATTTCACCTAGGGTTGAAAATAAGACAAAAAAATACAGAATGGGTACAGAGATAAATTGACTTTCATTTATTCATCTCTTCACAGGCGAATGAAATATTTGTACGAAATACCCGCACCGTGCTTTGTACTGTGGTTATGTAGGGATCTTTTTCCTATGTCTCAATATGTTACTGCGTCACTTCCGCATTTAAAGACGTTCTCGTCATCGCAGCTGTGAAAAAAATACGTTTAACTTCTATCTCTTATAATTCACATCGTAGATTAGGCCATCCACTCATTTTCTCGTTCTGAAAAGTACTTTCGACCACTCTGTAGGTGTAACGAAATCTCCACTCTTGCAGGATTCCGGTTTGCCTTCAGATTTTTAGAAAAGTGTTGCTCCGTATTTCGATTTGCTGTTCGATTGCGGCTCGTCGCTGCACTTTGCTTTCCGCTCTGGAGACGGGGAGAGTGCTAGTCTATGTCGCCATTCTTTTTCCGTTCCACTGTAGAGCACATCCCGTCTACAACTAATTGGTCTCCGCTAGACGTTAATCTCTGTCAATGCTTGGTGGAACGCTCATTCATCTTCTCACGAAAATTCTAAAAGTGTAATGAGTCTGCCGGGAGGCATTAGGGGCACGACGGCTGCACCCCCGGGCATTGCGCTTTTTATTTAATCCCGATTTTACTGTAGCTTCCGTTATTTACACTTTGCCGGCTATGCAGTAACATGGTCGACATTCGGGTCTTTGCTACGCGAGGGTGAAATTTATCGTAAACGGAATCAAGCAAGACTAACAAGATATTAATGGCGTCAAGCCTTAACCCATTTAGTGGACTCGTTAATTTGTTACCAAAGAACCTCTAGAAGCAAAAGTGGCACAACAGTATAAAACTCGAGAATGCAGTTATAGCGGTTTGCATTTCCGTCCTTGCAATTCGCACAATTATTTTTCTAATCTGCTAACACGAAAAAGCAGTCCAGATCGCAGTAATTATTATTTATTAGTTGTAGCAAGTGGTTTCGGTTGAACCGACCATCTTCTGACCAGAAGTTCTTTTATGACGTGTGGAAAATGTTCATTGAACTACTGTTGAGTCACCAGCTAAACACAAGGTTTTCAGATTCAATTCACTTTTAATGGCAACTTCTAAATCATTTTGCACTATTTCTTAAGTCAGTTTTAAGAGACCTGCTCTCGATCTTTCCCTAAGTGGAAATATTTATCAACATCAATTCTTCGAGTAAATATAAACGCACCGAAACCAAAGGACGTTAAGCTATTCTCGCTTTCAGTTTATAAGTAGAAAATATATATATATTTTTTTAAGTTGTGGAACAACTGGTCACGCATTGAAAAGATCTATTTTTTGGTTCTGTCAGATGAATTGTGCAGCTTTGCTTGTTAATGATTCTTGAGCCAGTCAACACTCTACATAACAATTGCAGGATACTAAGCACTTGGTAATGCATTCGGCCATGATGCCGCACAACACTTCAGTTTAGGTAGACTGAAATAATAACAATGAGTCGGAACATTATTCAATTTAAGGATCGATGTCTGTCTCACCCAAATATAAATTTAATTTTTTAAAGTACCATTGTTTTGTAGTGGAAATAAATAACATTACTTGTTGTTTGCCAAGATTCTCGTATAATTTCTCATGTTGTTTTATGAGTTGTCTTTCAAACTCAGAAAGGAACGTTAAAATCAAGCTTACGCACTACTTAACCTAAATTATCCTAAGGACAAAGACACACACGCATGCCCGAGGGAGGACTCGAACTTCTGCCGGGACCAGACGCAAGGTCCATGACTGAAGCGCCTCAGACCGCTCGGCTAATCCTGCGCGGCCCTTCCGATTTCTTAAGCTTAGTCACCCCACGAGCCACACGGGTTTAGACTAACATTTACTAAACAAAAGGAGAAGAAAGAAGGATGCTACTGGTCGCGTGTTTATATTTTGATCATAATTAAAAATTTATCTTGTCTCTCAGTGGGTAGATAAAGCTAGTTTTTAGCTCAAAACTTTCAATTTTGAAACAATAAATAAAACCATTAATTACATTGCATCGTGTTTCTTGCTTCAAAAAAAAAAAAAAAAAAAAAAAAAAAAAGGTTCAAATGGCTCTGAGCACTATGGGACTTAACATCTTAGGTCATCAGTCCCCTAGAACTTAGAACTACTTAAACCTAACTATCCTAAGGACATCACACACATCCATGCCCGAGGCAGGATTCGAACCTGCGACCGTAGCAGTCCCGCGGTTCCGGACTGCAGCGCCTAAACCGCACGGCCACCGCGGCCGGCTTTCTTGTTTCACAAAGCACTCAATTACAGCTTAAAGAAAAAAACAAGTTACTGTAGCCAGGCAACCATATCAATTAATAAAGAAATGACAACACTCATATCGATAAACGATACATTTGTGAGAGTAATACAACCATGTTTAGAAAAATAAAAACACCTTGAACGATTAGAGGCAGAGCGTTCATATACACCACAAATGTACATTAATATGTTCTGTTCTGCAGGAGTGATTAGCATTTGAACCATGTCAGCCGGCGAGGTCAACATCGACATCGCGGCGCAACACCATCTACCCGTAAATTGTGCCGGCTCTCGTTGTCACGATAAACCGAAAATAATGGATCAGTGTCACTTGAGCAGACATGCAGGATGCCTCGCAGACGTATGCCTGCTGCCCGTATGGAACGAAGTGTTTTTCGCAGTGAAACGAGTGTGTGCAGAATGGTTCACGGAAGACCGTAGAAGATGACGAGATGATGGATGATGGTCACACCCCCCCCCCCCCCCCCTCCCCGCCTAGAAGATCGACACCTCATCCACATTGCAGGACAGATCTGCGCCGTCCTTGGCTCTGGCGCAACAGTGGAACAGTGTAACACAGCGTACAATATCAGGGATGGCAGTCCGTCGCGGTTTATTACGACTTGGGTTACATGTGCGTCGTCCACTTCTCCGCCTACCTCTGACGAATATACAGAAACGTGCTAGACGGCAAGACGGCAATAGTGTGTGGAAAGACGTCACTGGAAACAGGGATGGCATAATATAGTGTTTTCGAACGAATTCTGTTTCTGTTTGTTTGAAAATGATGGTCGCATTTTGGTTCGCCGCAGGCAGGGTTAGCGGCATAACAGTGACTGCATTCGATTATACGTTGTCGTATTGGAAGTCAGATCTAGAAACTGGAGAGATCTGTAGAGACTGAATTAAGAGTCTTTAACCGTTCTTTCCACTAACTTGTCGTCTTCTAAAGTTGTGTCCCCAGTGCAGAAGACAGCTCGTCGGTCGTGGGATATTCTTCAGCGGAGGCTGCTATGCTGTCATCTCGAACTTGAACCCGTGTTCGCGCTTTTTTTTGTGGGATGCCACTTGCCCAGGTTATTCTCTGTATCTACAGAGGGCAAGATTGTAGTGCTGACGGTGGTAGGCCACACCTCTCATTAATGCATCCTGTTTGTTTATATCTTACAAAATAACTTTTTACACTGTCTTCTTAATAGGACGGTAACTATTCTGACAACTTCCGTCCGTAACAGAGATACACGTCCGGCTCTGAAGTACACCCGAAACAGAGTGACCAGCGCAGCCGAAGTATTTCCCAGGCGCGCCAAAGCGACCCGAAGGTGTTCGAAGCACTTCGTTTATAATATCATTATTCTTATTTTTCTCAAAACTAGTGAAATTCAATAAACAAAAACGGTAGACTCGTAGGGTAACCACGAGAGATTGTCATATTGAAAACTGGGTTAAATACAATGGAAAAGTATAATAATTACTAAGAGAATTTAGGCGTTTTGGTCCTGACAGGAACCAAACAATATATGTTGTAGATGTAGCGCCGTCCATTTTTACACAACACACGTTTTTCATCTAATATCAGCGCAGTGCCATCCACTTTTACCCAATAACACTTACATTTTCTTTATTTAACATCGGCGCAGTGCCGTCCACTTTTACTTAATAACACTCAATTTTTTTTACTTACGCCAGCACTAGGCTGTCCATATATATTGTTCATTATCACATAATTCATAGCCGGCCGGGTGGCCGAGCGGTTGTAGGCGCTGCACTCTGGAACCGCGCGACCTCTACGGTCGCAGGTTCGAATCCTGCCTCGGGCATGGATGTGTGTGATGTCCTTAGGTTAGTTAGGTTTAAGTAGTTCTAAGTTCTAGGGGACTGATGACCTCAGCAGTTAAGTCCCTTAGTGCTCAGAGCCATTTGAGCGATAACTCATAAATACTCTAAATTATATCAGCATATAAGTGTCGTTGCATAAAATTCATACATAGATGTTAAAAATTTTTACAATATACACAATGTTCCATTGAAAATAATACAATAATATTTACAGAGTCTTTGTTACTGCTATGGTGTCTACAGGCCTTTCGTTTGAGTTGTCTCCTCACACGTCTAGTGTTCCTAACCTTGAGACACCTGTCAGTGCACTCTCGCACCACCTGTTGATATTTTGCCGTCACGCATCAGGCGTGACTCATACTTCAGCGGTTTAGCTTCATTAAAGTTAATAATGGCGCTCGACGCACCGCTATATAACGTCTACGTATTGAAAATAGAAATGATATGAAAATAGCTCTCATTTTGTACTTCAGGTTTTATTTTCATTTCATTCGATAATTTAACTAGGAATCCGAACAAGATTCACAGGTCTTTTGAGAGAACTGAAGGTACCCTAGATTGTGATAACAGAGAAAAATAATGAAACAAATCCTGTTGCTTTAATTCGCTTGTAGCTTATTGTGGACTTTGCTGCTCAAACATGTAAACACTATGAATAAAACGAACAACAGCGAGTTTTAAATTTTAAAAAATCGTTTCAGCCGTGCCCCTTGACTTAATGAACGTACTACGCAGTAATATATGAAGTCACCATATTCTTGGTTCATTTCCACTGAAAACTGTTGCAACCGACAATGAAATAATGGATGCTACTTCAGGAAATTTATTATTCGTAGCATCAATTTCTTACAGTGCTCCATGCCTACAAATTTAGCACTGAGTACTTCTTGATTCACAGAACAGTGAATCGTGTCTCTCGATCGTTGTAATTTTTTGCTCTTTCATTGTCATCTAAATGTTTCATTTCTCTCTGCATAGTACTGTAGTGTCGTTTCATGGCAAATAAGTAGTACCCGTCGCTTATGTGAACTGA
This sequence comes from Schistocerca americana, assembly GCF_021461395.2. Classification (NCBI taxonomy): domain Eukaryota; kingdom Metazoa; phylum Arthropoda; class Insecta; order Orthoptera; family Acrididae; genus Schistocerca; species Schistocerca americana. The sequence goes on along the minus strand of NC_060122.1, from coordinate 583,463,058 downwards.
GAATTCTCATCCCTCTCTCCTGTCATTCCCCATTCGTTTTAAAGGATTGTTACGATAGATAACCAGATTGCCTCATTTTGCGAAAACAGTCACCGGACCTATGAACGGTTTTCATACCACGAACAAACAGCGAATGGTAAACAGCGCTGACACCACGATTCTGCCGAACTCAGAGAGTTGTACCGATCGAAAAATGCCGCACCGCAACGAAAATGGAATGTCGCGCTATTCCGGGTATTTCCCAGAAGCACCGAGAAAAACTGAGTGACAGGTCGGTCTTTGTCATGCCTACAGCCTGCACACGCTGCACGCTTGAAGTTTGGGCACGCCTTGACTGGCCTGAATATAAAATGTAGACTTGCAAAGGCAAGAAAAGCATTGCTGAAGAAGAGACATTTATTAACATCATACAGGGTGATAATTATTGAGTTCTACGAAAAAAACGTAAAAACTACGGCTTACATACACTTTATTCAACGCGTAAACGTCACTACAAATACTCTGATTTAGTTTATGACATCATCGATATGCCTGCCATCATTGGCGATGATGTGGCGCAGACCAATAGCGAAACTCTGCGTGACCCGCTGTAGAATTTTGGGACACGTATTATGTTCTGGTATAATGACTTTTCTGGAGACTAGAAATCTACTCTATAGGTATCATCATCGAAAAAGACGATCGTGTGAAATCCAGCTAGCGCTATTCGTCCACAAGACTCAGAGGAACATAGACACGGGTTCCCATGTAGATGCCGTGTTTCTTGACTTCCGCAAGGCGTTTGATACACTTCCCCACAGTCGTTTAACGAACAAAGTAAGAACATATGGACTATCAGACCAATTGTGTGATTGGATGGAAGAGTTCCTAGATAACAGAACGCAGCATGTCATTCTCAATGGAGAAAAGTCTTCCGAAGTAAGAGTGATTTCAGGTGTGCCGCAGGGGAGTATTGTAGGACCGTTGCTATTCACGGTATACACAAATGACCTTGTGGATAACATCAGAAGTTCACAGAGGCTTTTTGCGGATGATGCTGTTGTATATCGAGAGGTTGTAACAATGGAAAATTGTACTGAAATGCAGGAGGATCTGCAACAAATTGACGCATGATGCAGGGAATGGCGATTGAATCTCAATGTAGACAAGTGTAATGTGCTGCGGATACATAGAAAGAAAGATCATTTATCATTTAGCTACAATATAGCAGGTCAGCAACTGGAAGCAGTTAATTCCATAAATTATCTGGGAGTAGGCATTAGGATTGATTTAAAATGGAATGACCAGATAAAATTGATCGTCGGTAAAGCAGATGCCAGACTGAGATTCATTGCAAGAATCCTAAGGAAATGCAGCCCGAAAACAAAGGGAGTAGGTCACAGTACATTTGTTCGCCCACTGCTTGAATACTGCTCACTGATATGGGATCCGTACCAGATAGGATTGATAGAAGAGATAGAGAAGATCCAACGTAGAGCAGCGCGCTTCATTACAGGATCATTTAGTAATCGCGAAAGCGTTACGGTGCAAGAGAGACGCTCAGTAGCTCGGTACGGGCTTTTGTTGAAGTTTCGAGAACATACCCTCACCGAGGAGTCAAGCAGTATATTGCTCCATCCTACGTATATCTCGCGAAGAGACCATGGGGATAAAATCAGAGAGATTAGAGCCCACACAGAGGCATACCCACAATCTTTCTTTCCACGAACAATACGAGACTAGAATAGAAGGGAGAACCGATAGAGGTACACAAGGTACCCTCCGCCACACACCGTCAGGTGGCTTGCGGAGTATGGATGTAGATGTAGATATAGAAGTGTCGGAACATCGGTGTTGTTGATGACCTCATGAATGGCTGTTTTCAGCTCAGAAATGGTTTTGAGGTTATTGCTGTACACCTTGTTTTTAATATAGCCCCACAAAAAGGAGTCGCATGTGTTCAGATCTGGAGAATATGGAGGCCAATCGAGGCCCATGCCAGTGGCATCTGGGTACTCCAGAGCCAGAATGCGGCCCCCAAAGTGTTCCTCTAGGGCATCAAACACTCTCCTGCTTCGATGGGGTCGAGCTTCGCCTTGCATGAACACATTTTGTCGAAATCGGGGTCGTTTTGGGTAATAGGGATGAAATCATCTTCCAAAACCTTCACGTACCGTTCGGTCGGTAGTCACCATGCCGTCAGGAATATTGCACTAATTATTCTGTGACTCTAAATTGCACACCACACAGTCACCCGCTGTGGGTGAAGAGATTTCTCGATCGCGAAATGCGGATTCTCAGTCCCTCAAATGTGCCAATTTTGCTTCTTATTGACGAACCCATCCAAATGAAAGTCGGCTTCGTCGCTAAACCAAATCATACTAATTTCCATACTAATTCCCATCCTACCCCATGGTCAACCGTGCAGTTTGAACGTCATAACGGAACTCGTTCAGAAGATTTGACGATTTTATTTCATATAGTTCAATAATTGTCGCCACTGTGATGAAGAAGCCGTTACCGACAATGCAGTAGTTAAGGTAAAGTGAACAGTATTCGTGCAGTCGTCTGCCAATGGTTGTTGCCACTGCTTAGTTGACTGTCTGGTGATTTCAATGTAACACTGTAGTACACGGTCTACGAGGTTGTCAGAAACAGTCTGAAAAGCTTGTGAAGTTGTTTCAGGGGAGGTAGTGCTGGGAAAAAATTGTTAAGAAAAAAAAATCGATGCGTTCCGCCGTTTACGAGTTGTTTAGCAATGAAGTCAGCCAATCAGGCCACTGCTCGTGCCAGTTCAAGCGCTGGCACGGGCTAAAATACGGTAATGCAAAGACATCTGTGGATCGGTGGGTTACCGCTTGCTCAAATGCTCATTACCAATTAAAATGTGCCTTTTCGAACTTGATAAATTTAAGCTAGGCGAGCAAAAGCTACGTTTCTTAGATTTGAGGAAACAGAACGACAAACACATTTGGCGACACTGTCTCTGACACGCTGCTTGAATCTGCGCTTGCGACGACCTGATTGGCTAATTTCAATGGTATATAACTCGGAAACGATGGAACGTAGCGGATTTTATCTTAACAGTAATTTCTCAGTACAGCCTCCCCCGCAACGTACTTAGGGTACAAGCGCGGGGCTGTTCCGCTCACGGGGATAATCCGCTTTAAATAAGAAGTGTTGCGGCAGAGGTCTAGTTCCTCACAGAGTCAGGGTCGTTTTACCTTCATTGGGTGCCGTTATCACTGTGTCTTCGCATGTGGTTGTAGTAAGGATGTTTTCTGTTACATTGTTGACAGGGCAGAGGAACAAGCTCTAGGGGAAGCGAATTATGGTGGATTATTGCCATAATTAAAGAATATACCCTATCAAATTAAGGTGTACCATACACAATAACGTGAAGTTTTAAACTCTCATTGTTGCTTGTATAAGAGCACAGGTTATGTAGTGTGCGTCATCAAATATTGCTGGCTTTTTCCACAAGCGTGGATTCTGGGAAAGGCAGAGAAAAAGCGACTGGAAGCAGTGGAAATGTGGATATGGAGAAGAATGACGAAAACATGCTGGGTAGATAGAAAAAGTAATAAACAGGTCTTAAGAGAAGCGAATGAGAACGGAACGCTGCTAAATTATACAGGAAGAAGAAAATCAAAAATGATAGGGCACATAATGAGACACAACCAGTTCCTAAAGAATGTATTTAAAGGAAAAGTTTTAGGGAAAAAACCAAGAGGTAGACCAAGAGAAACGTATTTTAATAACATCAAAGAAGATATGGGGATAAAATCGTATGAAGAACTGAAGAGGATGACAACGGAGAGAGGGACGTGGCTAAATCGACAAGGCACAGCCTTTAGTTTATGATGATGATAATTTTCCACAAAGGTCTGATTTTCCGCGACTTTCCAAATGTCTGCACATGGGACTATTTCACCCTGTACACCAGGGTCCATTTCTGTTCAGTCAGATTATTAGTGTAAGTGATGTTTTACTGCAAAATGGTAGAGAACTCGTTTTCCTGGCTTATTTTCAGGTGGTCCGTATACACGAAAGGAAAAGCTAAATGCCTCGTGGTCCGAGGAAGATATGAAACATGCATTAACAAGTGTTACAGGCAGTTCCTCTGGAGAAAGTGCCAGCAATGCGCTACATTCTTTCACGAAATTTGAGCAGCTGCATAAGGATGAAAAATGTTACTTGCGTTTAATGCTTGTGATTTTAACACTGATATACTTTGGGTGGAATAACTTCTTGGCTGGGTGGAATGTCCCCATCATTTTTATATATTATGATTTCTGTCTTCTTCACTTGTTTGTTTGATACTTTGTTCGTGTAAAGGAATTTCGACCTATGGATACTGGAATGTATTCACAATTAAAAAACCATATTTCTATCACATTGACAGAATTTTCAAGAAGTTTCACGTCAAATTATGCAGGGCTTACAGCTGAAATGAGTGGAATAGCTCTTCTGCAGAGTAAAAGCTTTTCAGACTGTTCCTGATTGCTCTCTGTATCATCTGTGGTATAAGAGAATAATGCACTCGTGGACGCGATGCGGATGTATCTATCATGTTCCTTATCCACTCAGTCCTCCAACCAAAACACTGATTCTCCGCGGGCTGCAAGCAGTAGTTTCATCATGCGTCAAGCAAGCTTAATGTTGTAGGCCACTGATATAGAAGGTAGCCGCCATATTTACATAATTTTGATTGCGTCCTTCTGAGAGGAATTGTTTTTATGGCACCTGTTGTTTGAGAAGCATGATAACTGCATAAAGAACCAGGCTGTTGCGACTCGCGCACTTCCAAGCAACAGTCGTAATGAGAAAGCTGAAAGAGCACCCATCGTGCTGGCGAAGACAATCGCTTTCCCCCAGTAACAAGCATTCCCCATTAGGCGCTCCTTCGTTTTGCGAGTGGCACTGATGGAAGCCTAACACACAACGAGTCGACACCCCTCGGCAGTGCGGGACTGCCATATTTCATCGTGTTGCTGGCACATAGCGTCCTCGCTAAATATTCCGGGACGGAGCCGGTGATGTTTTGTCGCGCATATTTGTCGCCATATTTTTTACACGCAGCTCGCTCCCTCCACATGCCACCCCTATGCGCTGACACGCGCCTCGTAACCGTAAATAAACATCGCTCCCCCTCTCGATATTCACATATGATAGTGACAAAGCACAAAAAACGTGTAGCAACGGACGTATTTATTTCGTTCTCGGGGGAAAGAGTGGGAGACTGACAGGTATGTAAGACATCGTTCTAAGTCCACTGAAAAAAGAAAAACAACGAGGAAATCCACTAGTTACAGAAGCTTATAACAATATTTTACTAAATTACAGACGAGCTGATTTTTTTTTTGAATAAGGAATGAATTTTCACTCTGCAGTGGCACATCGAAATATGTTTTTATTTTCATTTTTCTCACTACAAATGGACATAGTAAAGCTTCATGTTTTGAAGGAGCATTACATGATTGAGGAAAATTCAGTCGTAACCAAGCTTTTGCAACTGTTGACATTTCGGGTGTAATCGACTAACCATCTTCGGAGCGACCCAGAAGGAGGTATGGTGAAGCGCTAGCGTCCAACTTCTATACCGGCCGTTCTCGTAGTCCGTAGCGTGGGTTGTTCCACATCGGACGTACTTAACGTGCAGTTCAAGAACGATGCGTGGAACATGGACGCTGTACCCGCCTGCAACAGTTTGATAAGTCTGCCCTGGCCGAGCACTGCGTAATGCAGGTCACGCTGTGGGCTTCTAGAAAGATCAGATTTTAAAATCTATTCCATTCTTCTGGGATTCAGTTTTCAAGGATGTCGCTGAAGTATGTTTGGCGAATGATTTAATTAATCGTGCTTACTAACCTTGAAACAAATGTCGAATGCGACACTAGCAGTGTCTATTATAGACAACGGTAATGTTCCCCTGTCGACTAGACACTGTAACAGAACGTCTACACAGTGGCGGAATTGCAGTCTGCCGGCCGGTGTGGCCGAGCGGTTCTAGGCGCTTCAGTCTAGACCCGCGCGACCGCTACGGTCGCAGGCTCGAATCCTGCCTCGGGCATGGATGTGTGTGATGTCCTTAGGTTAGTTAGGTTTAAGTAGTTCTAAGTTCTAGGGGACTGATGACCATAGATGTTAAGTCCCATAGTGCTCAGAGCCATTTGAACCATCTCAATAAATGTATCGTATATATACGTCAGTTAGCACGTAGCAATATTCCACCAAATAATTAAATATCTCTTGTCGCATTAATATACGACCTTCAGTATGATAATAGTTAAGACTTTACCATTTATATACCATCAATTACTTACAAATCCCTAAAGGACTGAAAAGTGTCAGAATTAAAGTATTTTCGTAATAAAATATCCAGATCCAGAAATAGAAACCGCTACTAATACAACGTAAACAAACTTCTGTTGACACCACCTCCGGTTATTTGTTCCGCTACTAATAAATGCAGAAAGGTGGAAGGAGTATATAGAGGGTCTATACAAGGGCGATGTACTTGAGGACAATATTATGGAAATGGAAGAGGATGTAGATGAAGATGAAATGGGAGATATGATACTACGTGAAGAGTTTGACAGAGCACTGAAAGACCTGAGTCGAAACAAGGCCCCCGGAGTAGGCAATATTCCATTGGAACTACTGACGACCGTGGGAGAGCCAGTCCTGACAAAACTCTACCATCTGGTGAGCAAGATGTATGAAACAGGCGAAATACCCTCAGACTTCAAGAAGAATATAATAATTCCAATCCCAAAGAAAGCAGGTGTTGACAGATGTGAAAATTACCGAACTATCAGCTTAATAAGTCACAGCTGCAAAATACTAACACGTATTCTTTACAGACGAGTGGAAAAACTAGTAGAAGCCAACCTCGGGGAAGATCAGTTTGGATTCCGTAGAAATGTTGGAACACGTGAGGCAATACTGACCTTACGACTTATCTTAGAAGAAAGATTAAGGAAAGGCAAACCTACGTTTCTAGCATTTGTAGACTTAGAGAAAGCTTTTGACAATGTTTACTGGAATACTCTCTTTCAAATTCTAAAGGTGGCAGGAGTAAAATACAGGGAGCGAAAGGCTATTTACAATTTGTACAGAAACCAGATGGCAGTTATAAGAGTCGAGGGACATGAAAGGGAAGCAGTGGTTGGGAAGGGAGTAAGACAGGGTTGTAGCCTCTCCCCGATGTTGTTCAATCTGTATATTGAGCAAGCAGTAAAGGAAACAAAAGAAAAATTCGGAGTAGGTATTAAAATTCATGGAGAAGAAATAAAAACTTTGAGGTTCGCCGATGACATTGTAATTCTGTCAGAGACAGCAAAGGACTTGGAAGAGCAGTTGAACGGAATGGACAGTGTCTTGAAAGGAGGATATAAGATGAACATCAACAAAAGCAAAACAAGGATAATGGAATGTAGTCTAATTAAGTCGGGTGATGCTGAGGGAATTAGATTAGGAAATGAGACACTTAAAGTAGTAAAGGCGTTTTGCTATTTGGGGAGCAAAATAACTGATGATGGTCGAAGTAGAGAGGATATAAAATGTAGGCTGGCAATGGCAAGGAAAGCGTTTCTGAAGAAGAGAAATTTGTTAACATCCAGTATTGATTTAAGTGTCAGGAAGTCATTTCTGAAAGTATTCGTATGGAGTGTAGCCATGTATGGAAGTGAAACATGGACGATAAATAGTTTGGACAAGAAGAGAATAGAAGCTTTCGAAATGTGGTGCTACAGAAGAATGCTGAAGATTAGATGGGTAGATCACATAACTAATGAGGAAGTATTGAATAGGATTGGGGAGAAGAGAAGTTTGTGGCACAACTTGACCAGAAGAAGGGATCGGTTGGTAGGACATGTTCTGAGGCATCAAGGGATCACCAATTTAGTATTGGAGGGCAGCGTGGAGGGTAAAAATCGTAGAGGGAGACCAAGAGATGAATACACTAAGCAGATTCAGAAGGATGTAGGTTGCAGTAAGTACTGGAAGATGAAAAAGCTTGCACAGGATAGAGTAGCATGGAGAGCTGCATCAAACCAGTCTCAGGACTGAAGACCACAACAACAACAACAACTAATAAATGTTTAATATAATCTTTGGATACATGTGTATATCAGTTAATTTCTTTAGTAAATTTTTTGGAATACTCTGACCAACTCTAGTATTTAATTAATTGTAATATTGGAATGCCAACCTCTTATGAAATTGCTTTAATGTTTTTAACTATTTTGCACTAGTTTTTGAAAATGACTGTCTTTGATTTTTAACTATTCTCAGCTCTTGAGATCTTATCGCTGACTTGCTAAATGTCTGAACTACAACTTTTACTTTCCTTTTCAAATTCTTTCCTTTATACAACTGGTGACTGAAATTTCGTCGTGGGTAAGTGATAACTCGGGGACTAAAAGTTATTTTTAAAGAATGAAGGTTTTTTTTTCCTTTAACATTTAAATACTTTCCAATGCTTTTGAATGAGTGACTGGAAATACCTAATATCCCCGCTTTGAACGATCTGACCATAAAAAAATACCTCAAAATAAATCCTAGCTGCTGCCACCACTTTATACCTCAACTGAAAGTTCACATTTTTAAATCATCAGCCTCTCCAAGAGTTGGCCTTTCGCGCACTCACTAGTAAATTCTAAATGTAACTGTCATTCATCTCTCTTACTACAGAAATGAAACCCAACTCGCACTTTTCTCACACGACATACTGAAAGCTGTGGATCAATACAATCAGGTAGATGCTGTATTTTTTGATTTCCGGAAAGCATTTGACTCAGTACCACATCTGCGAATATTGCCAAAAGTACGATCATATGGGGTATCAAGTGAAGTTTGTGATCGGATTAAGGACTTCATGATAAGGAGGATGCAACATGTTATTTTGATGGGGAAACTTCGTCAGATGTGCCCCAAGGAAGTATGTTGGGACTCTTGCTGTTCATGTTGCATATAAATGACCTTGCAGACGACATTAATGCTAAAAATCAGGTTTTTTACAGTTGATGAAGTTATCTTTAAGGAAGTACTATCTGAAGCTGCATAAATATTCAGTCAGATCTTGATAACATTTCATAGTGGTGCAAAGATTAGCAACTTGCTCCAAATGTCCAGAAACGTAAAATTTTGCACTTCACAAAACCAAAAAAACGTAGTATCGCATGCCTATAGTATGAATGAGTCACTGTTGGAATCGGCCAACTCGTACAAATACCTAGGTGTAACACTGTGTAAAGATATGAAATGGAATGATCACATAGGTACAGTCGTGAGTACAGCAAATAGTAGTTTACGGTTTATGGGTAGAATACTGGGAAAGTACAATTAATCTACAAAGGAGATTGCTTACAATTCACTCGTACGCCCGGTTCTAGAATATTGCTCAAGTGTGTTGAACCCGTACCAGATAGCACTAACAGCGGATATTGAACGTAAACTGAGAAGGGCAGTACGAATGTCACAGATTTGTTTAATCCGTAGGAGAGTGTCACAGAGACACTGAAGGAACTCAGCTGGAAGACTCTTGAAGATACTATATCGAGAAAGTCTGTTAACGAAGTTTCAAGAACCGGCTTTAATTGATTACTCTAGGAATATACTACAGCCCCCCACGTATCGCTCACATAGAGATTGTGAGGATAACATTAGAATAATTACTGCACGCAGGGTTGCATTCAAACAATCATTCTTCCCGCGCTCCATACGTGAATGGAACAGGAAGAAACCCTAGCAACTGGCACTGTGGGACGTACCCATTACCATGCACCGCACGGTTGTTTGCAGAGTATAGAGGTAGGTGTAGATGTAGTAGCCGAAATTTCCGCTTTGAAATGGTTCAACTAGGGCAATGACTTCTCAGTGCTTACGTCACTAACATTACGCTCTCCCAAAATATGCTGTCTATGATATTCACCTAAGCTCTGTGTGTTCCTGTGCTTGATACTCCGGTCATGAGATTCTTCGGGAATAACGCTCGATAAGCAGTTACCCAACATGCACAATAACGTTACTACTTCTTAGTACGACTCTATATTCAAAAAATTACACTCACGGCCGACACTCGACTACATCAGGGTGTGCTTTCACAGATCTCCCTTAACTATTTGCAACACCCAAATCCATTAGCTTGTGCACTATCTAATATCACAGGCAACACAACACGGTCCACTTCACAGGAACCTACTGAAGTCAAAACTTCACTGTTGTCGTCTTTTGAAGACTTACGAATTCTACTATCAGATACTGACTCAGAGTGCAAGCCACTCTTGACTAAGCTCGTATCAAAAGATTCGGAATACCGTTATACTCATCATGCCCTAGACCAGTTACTGCAATCTTCAAACCTTGCATTTCAAACACATCTCAATCCAAGAACAACTTCCTATACTTTTTGAACAAAATAGTGGAGAATTCCACACTATGCAATTTACTCCAGGCAGCTATCGATCACGACGTTTGTAAACGTGACCTAATTCACATGCAATTACACAAATGTCTTACCGACTCCTCATCTACCCAATAGCGACTGACTCAAAATCCTTTCAGTACTATAGTTGAACCATTAAGTCAGACAAATATACGTTGCTACTACTATTTCACAACAATTAAAACAGAAAATCTCGCGGCCGTCGTTTGCTCTTCTAGCGGCTAGCTCCCCCAGGACGATCTCTGGCGCACATCAGCTCTGCTGTCGGCCAACGAAGCATGGATGATCTTTGCCGTCTCTGCAGAATGCTTGCATGGCTGGACACAGTACGGCGTTTTTTTAGAACATATCAGCATAGACTTTAGTTATAACGATAAATATCACAAGCTTTCCCTTGACTTATCTTACTTTTTGACTGCTATTACAATAGGCTGAAACGATAAAATTAAATCGTGACGACACGAAAACCGATACAATAATTTTGATTCGTCACTTCTCCTTCACAGAAGGCATCACGGTATCACGTATTTGTCACCATGCTTCGACTGTGATTTAACGTGTACACATGCGCATTTGTCTCGCTCTATCAATATGTAAGTAGGCGCGAACGCTTTACCGTGTCTTTCCGTCTCGCTACGAAGATGGCTAACCGGCTTACAGCCAAAATATTAGCAGCATACGAAATGTGGTTGCAGCCCAATTTCTACAATTTTACGGATCGTCATACTGGAAAAGTTTGCACAAGCCTAATTTTCAGTATTTGACTTTTACCATTCCTCGCTGTGGGCATTAACTTTTGCGTAATATGAATTTTTATTGGTGTTATAGTACCGTTCTGTATTTTCTTGAATAGATACGTTTTCAAACAGCTACCAACTAGTGTAATGAGGATTCATTTTTAGAATTTTTTCTTTTTTTTGTCGTTGCCGGTTTCGAACATTTTATCCGTTAGCAGGCGGCTACGTAACACAGTATCTGGTCAAAAGTAACAGGACACCCATAGGTCACGAAAGGCGAACTCACCAGTATAAAAGGAATTGGGGAGTATTGAGATGTCAGTGAAGAATGGGTCGGTCACGAGAGCTGATTGACTTCGAATGTGAAGTTGTGATTCGATGTCACCTGACTAACAAACCCATCAGAGACATTTCAACCCTTCTAAAACTGCCAAAGTCGACTGTTGGTGAGGAGCTGTGAAAATACGAAGGAAGAAAATTTGGAAATTTGGGGTAAGGTCTTATGGGACCAAACTGCTGAGGTCATCGGTCCCTAAGCTTACACACTACTTAATCTAACTTTAACTAACTTACACACAGCCATTCCCGAGGGAGGACTCGAACCTCCGACGGGGAAGCCACGCGGACCGAAGAAAGACCTCATGTACTGAAGGACAGGGACTGTCGAACCTTACAGAGGGTGGTTGTGAAAAATCACATGAATCTGCGGAAGGAATCAGTCGGGAGGTCCAGAATGCGACCAGCAAGCCAGATTGTACAAAGTCTGTGCGTAGGGAGTTAAGGAATGGAGTGCAATGGTCGAACAGCTCATAAACCATGCGTTTCTGTAGTCAATGTTAAGCGACGTTTGAGGTCGTGTAAAGAGGGACACACTGCACAGTTGATGACTGGAAACTAGTAATTTTGTCTGATGAATCAGGCTGCACCTCGTAGCAATCTAATGCAAGAGTTTAGATTTGCCGAATCTCGGAGAACGTTAGCCACCAACACGTCTCTGGCCAACGCTGAATTACGAAGTACAGAGCGTTTCGCTATGGGAGTGTTTTTAGTGGTTAGGGTATAATACCGTCATTGTGCTAAAGGAAACGGTTAAGTGCGAAGGATATGACCACATTTCACAACATTATGTACTCCACACAGAAAGGGAACAGCTTCTGTGAGAGTTGGAACATCGACTTCTCTATATACCCCACCGTCCACTAGCTTCTCTGGTTTCGGCTTTTGAGGAAGAATGGTCTGCCAGTCCTTCAAAGACATTCAGACACCTTGCTGAAAATATCTGCAGCAGAGTTCAAGCCGTCATAAAGACGAAGGGTGGACACGTCCTATACTAACGTCCACTAATCCGAATAATTTTAATCAGATACTGTATTTATCGGACGGCTATTAATCAGCTTTTGAATATTTCGAATGGTATGGTGCCACGCAGGGAAAAACAATTTAAATTGAGAAATATCTGGGAAGGAAAGAAAAAAACAAGTGTAAACACAAAAACAATAGAACAGACTTACAGCCCGTATACTTAAGCACAACAGCATGACTCCAACACTGTGCTCTGGATTATCTGAGGCAGCTTGTCTGAATCTGTGGCTCGAGACGACATTGAACGAAAGTCAAGAGAGATATAAAGATGGAATGAGACTTACAGTTTATACATTCTCAGTTTAACTTAAATTCATTGTCTGTACAGTCCAGAAATTGATACTATAAAGGGAGTCCCTCACATAGTGTCAGTTCTACATGCATTCAAATCATGTGTGCAAAATATAGATTTATAAAGGTATGCGTGAGGATAGTAGTATTAGAATCATAAGAGCAAAACCTACTCTGATATTTTGAAAAAAACAGCAGTAGAACGTAATCGTCAAAGACAGCATATGCCTTAGAGAATATGTACTTGGAATTGCATTTCATCCAGGTAACGCGTACGAAACGCAGTCCTGAAACGTTTTTAAGATACATTGATAAAACATTCGTGTAGGTATCTTTTGTCGCATTATGTCACTGTTGTTATAACGCTACGTGTCAGTGTTCGACACAGAGCAGATCTTTTTTCATACAAAAAATCCCACAAGTAATGACAAACATCGACAAAAATAATCACAATGAAACCGTTTAATATATTGCTAAATAAATTGACAATGTACATTTATAAATGAGTAGCTCTTTTAATATGAACATTTACAGGCGTTAATTATTTGGGGTAAATGTTGAACTTTAAATTCAGCTTCATCATAATTTATTGTCACACGGTATTTAACTATTCATGACACAGAGGAGCGGATTAGTGTTGAACACCCCGCCGGCAACGAGGTCATTAGAGACGGAGTACAATCTCGGATTAGGGAAGGAAAGCGGCCGTGCAATTCGAAAGAATCATCCAGCGATTTACGGAAATCATGAAAATCCTAAATCAGGATGGCCGGACGAGTGTTTGAGCCGTCGTCCTCCCGAGTGCGAGTCCAGTGTGCTAACCACTGCGCTACCCCGCTCGGTATTTATGACACACAGGTGAATACGAGTAATTTCATTAAAAAAGATCAACGCTGAGTGACTACAGTACTGGCCATTAAAATTGCTACACCACGAAGATGACGTGCTACAGACGCGAAATTTAACCGACAGGAAGAGGATGCTGTGATATGCAAATGATTAGCTTTTCAGAGCATTCACACAAGGTTGGCGCCGATGGCGACACCTACAACGTCCTGACATGAGGATAGTTTCCAACCAGTTTCTCATACACAAACAGCAGTTGACCGGCGTCGCCCGGTGAAACGTTGTTGTGATGCCTTGTGTAAGGAGGAGGAATGCGTACCATGACGTTTCCGACTTTGATAAAGGTCGGATTGTAGCCTATCGCAATTGCGGTTTATCGTATCGCGTCATTGCTGCTCGCGTTGGTCGAGATCTAATGTTAGCAGAATAGGGTATCGGTGGGTTCAGGAGGGTAATACGGAAAGCCGTGCTGGATCCCAACGGCCTCGTATCACTAGCAGTCGACATGACAGGCATCTTCTCCGCATGGCTGTAAAGGATCGTGCAGCCACGTCTCGATCCCTTAGTCAACAGATGGGGACGTTTGCAAGACAACAACCATCTGCACGAACAGTTCGACGATGCAGTAGCATGGACTATCAGTTCGGAGACCACGGCTGCGGTCACCCTTGACGCTGCATCACAGACAGGAGCGCCTGCGATGGTATACTCAATGACGAAACTGGGCGCACGAATGGCAAACGTCATTTTTTCGGATGAATCCAGGTTCTGTTTACAGCATCATGATGGTCGCATCCGTGTTTGGAGAGATCGCGGTGAACACACATTGGAAGCGTGTATTCGTCATCGCCATACTGGCGTGTCGCCCAGCGTGATGATATGGGGTGCCATTGGTTACACGTCTAGGTCACGTCTTGTTCGCATTGACGTCAGTTTTAACAGTGGACGTTACATTTAAGATGTGATACGACCTGTGGGTGTACCCTTCATTCTATCCCTGCGAAACCCTACATTTCAGCAGGATAATGCACGACCGCATGTTGCTGGTCCTGTACGGGCCTTTCTGGATACCGAAAACGTTCGACTGCTGCCCTGGTCAGCACATTCTCCAGATCTCTCACCAATTGAAAACGTCTGGTCAATGGTGGCCGAGCAACTGGCTCGTCACAATACGCCAGTCGCTACTCTCGATGAACTGTGATACGGCAGCTGTACCTGTACACGCCATCCAAGCTCTGTTGACTCAATAACCAGGCGTATCAAGGCCGTTATTATGGCCAGAGGTGGTTGTTCTGGGTACTGATTTCTCAGAATCTATGCACCCAAATTGCGTGAAAATGTAACCACATGTCAGTACTAGTATACTATATTTGTCCAATGAATACCCGTTTATCATCTATTTGCATTTCTTCTTGGTGTAGCA
This sequence comes from Schistocerca americana, assembly GCF_021461395.2. NCBI lineage: Eukaryota > Metazoa > Arthropoda > Insecta > Orthoptera > Acrididae > Schistocerca > Schistocerca americana. The sequence goes on along the minus strand of NC_060122.1, from coordinate 583,447,970 downwards.
ATTTTTAATGGCCAGTAGTGTACCTTCGAAATGTCATCTTTGAATCAATATAAGCAACTGCGAGACTAATTCATCTTTAAGTTTGTAAATTGAATTTATTCATCGTTTTTGTGCCTTTCTATTCATTAATTCCGTTTCTGCCCACGGCGGGACAGACTGTCAGTTTTCATCACGCGCATCTCTATGCTGTTTGTTACCCTGAATGTATGTCGACCTCAGCGCTCTCTTACCTCGTGTATCTCTCTACCTCGCTCGCTGATTCCTGCGGCCAGTCTGCAGCGACAACCTATAATTCATATCTTTGTATACATTACTATAAAGGCAAAATTAAATGCTCACGACCGAAGTTCAAATCATAATATAGGTTTCCTATAAACTCTAAGAATTATCATATTATTATACTGGCTAACGTTACACAGTGCTTAAGCCATTGGTCTTACATCCAAGGACAAGCGATGTCCTATCCCTGTCCAGATATGCATATTCATAAACTTTCACGCAGATTGACTGCTGCATCGGTACTCGAACCTGAGACTTGTGGCTTATGCGAGCAAATGCTCTACCGACTGTGTTATTTAAGCACGACTCGTGACCCATCTTGACAACTTTACTTTCGCCAGTACCACGTCTCATACCTTCCAAACTTCTGCTGCATACCTTGAAAGACAGCACTTCGGTAATAAAGGATATCTCGGAGAAATGGCTTAGCCACAGACTAGGGCACGCGTGGGCAACCTTTGGTGACTACGAGGTCTGATTCACATGTTTACTTCGACTCGTGGGCCGCTTCGTCACGTGACGCGATGCGACAGCAGCACTCCTGGCGCATTAAATCAAAATTATAGAGTCCGGGACATTAATATCTAAGGAGTAACGCATCGATATGAATGGAACCTCTTTCCCGACCAACAAATTATGCCTCAAAACAGGCTTTTTTGGACGTACTTTCATTTTACGTTCACCCACAATTTCACCCGCGGGCGGGATTGAAAACAATAGTGGGCCAGATGCGGTACAATTTCCAGAATTACTTTTTACTCTGCAGCGGCGTGTGCGCTGATATGAAGTTTATGGTGGATTAAAACTGTGCGGTAGACCGGACCCCAGCTTCGGCTTTCTCTAGCGGCTGCTCCACCGACTGATCTACTCAAGCGCGACTTCCTACCCTCCCTCACAGCTTCGCTTCCGCCAATACCTTTCTCCTCCCAGACTTGACGGAAGTGGAGCTCTGGATGTGGGTCGCAAGTCCTGTTTGGGTAGCTCTGTCAGCAGAACAAAACCCATGAAAACCAAGGATCGAAGCTTGGAGACCCGGTCTGGCACACAGTTTTAGTGTACCAGAAAGTTCCAAATCAGTGCACACTCTTCTTCTGAATCGAGAATTATGTTTCCAGAGGTTCTACTTAGTCGATTAAGGCGAATACTCGGATGATTGCTTCCAAAAGTTCGCGGCTGATCTAGCATTCTTGTCCTATCTACATCTACATTTATACTCCGCAAGCCACCCAATGGTGTGTGGCGGAGGACACTTTCCGTGCCACTGTCATTATCTCCTTTTCCTGTTCCTGTCGCGTATGATTTGCGGGAAGAACGACTGCCGGAAAGAATCCGTGCGCGCTCGAATCTCTCTAATTTTACATTCGTGATCTCCTCGGGAGATATAAGTAGGGGGAAGCAATATATTCGATACCTCATCCAGAAACGCACCCTCTCGAAATCTAGACAGCAAGCTACACCGCGATGCAGAGCGCCTCTCTTGCAGAGTCTGCCACTTAAGTTTGCTAAACATCTCCATAACGCTATCACGCTTACCAAATAACCCTGTGACGAAACGCGCCGCTCTTCTTTGGATCTTCTCTATCTCCTCTGTCAACCCGACCTGGTACGGATCCCACACTGATGAGCAATACTCAATTATAGGTCGAACGAGTGTTTTGTAAGCCACCTCCTTTGTTGATGGACTACATTTTCTAAGGACTCTCCTAATGAATGTCAATCTGGCACCCGCCTTACCAACAATTAATTTTATATGATCATTCCACTTCAAATAGTTCCGCAAACATACTCCCAGATATTTTACAGAAGTAACTGCTACCAGTGTTTGTTCCGCTATCATATAGTCATACAATAAAGGATCCTTCTTTCTATGTATCCGCAATACATTACATTTGTCTATGTTCAGGGTCAGTTGCCACTCCCTGCACCAAGTGCCTATCCGCTGCAGATCTCCGTGCATTTCGCTGCAATTTTCTAATGCTGCAACTTCTCTGTTACTACAGCATCATCCTCGAAAAGCCGCATGGAACTTCCGACACTATCTGCTAGGTCATTTATATATATATTGTGAAAAGCAATGGTCCCATGACACTCCCCTCTGGCACGCCAGAGGTTACTTTAACGTGTGTAGACGTCTCTCCATTGAGAACAATATGCTGTGTTCTGTTTGCCAAAAACTCCTCAATCCGGCCACACAGCTGGTCTGATATTTCGTAGGCTCTTACTTTGTTTATCAGGCGACAGTGCGGAACTGTTTAGAACGTTATCCGGAAGTCAAGGAAAATGGCATCTACCTCGGAGCCTGTATCTAATATTTTCTGGATCTCATGGAAAAATAGTGTTACCTCGTGCCCTGTGTCTTATACTCGTGTCGTAGTTAGTAAGAAAACTTGGAAAGGGTATTTCACAGAAATTTATACATTTCACTTATGAATGAAAGGAATAAAAAATTAAATTCTGTTCGCAATCATTACAAACTTTTACGAATGACACTGTCTAGATTGCTTCATTAAAATATTTTTGTTATACACAATCCGAGCACGTTGATGTGTCTACAGTCTATGCTCGACGTCAGCGTGCCATAACCACACACAGACGGCGGGTGGCAGCACTGCAGTAGAGGATACATGCAGCATGTCGGGATACACGGAAAACAGTTCAGTCGTTGTCATAACGAGGAAACGGAGCGCTGTATCTGACGTCCAAAGCGGCGTGATCACTGGCTTTCGTCCCAAGGGTTAAAGCATGGCTAAGTTTGTAAATTGGTAGCGTGAATCCATAGATAATGTACACCGTGCATGGCAACATGGCTATCCAAAACCGACACCGAAGCAACTGTGGTTTGTCCATAAATGACAGAGGCAAATAGCAGCAAGATTTAAACTGTAAAACCGATCCAGGAATGCCCCTTGATGACCGCTGCGGAAATGTGTACGGGCGAATAGACGTACAACTGTTCAGCAACGGGACTGTCTGGATGAACCAATGGAATACAGAGTTTCTTCCACGACCTTTCAGTGAACGTTGCTGCGTGTAAACCTCCGCATCCGCAGCAAACACCTTGTTTAAGAACCCATGCTGATACCTGTTTATTGGCGACGAAGGCTGCAATTTGCACACCAATGCCGGCCGGGGTGACCGAGCGGTTCTAGGTGCTACAGTTTGAAACCGCGTGACATCTACGGTCGCAGGTTGGAGTCCCGCCTCGGGCATGGATGTGTGTGATGTCCTTAGGTTAGTTAGGTTTAAGTAGTTCTGAGTTCTAGAGGACTGATGACGTCAGAAGTTAAGTCCCATAGTGCTCACAGCCATTTGAACCATTTTTACCGCAACTGGACGTCAACACAGTGGCGACAGGTGGCCTTTTCAGATGGATCACAGTTTATGCTGCATCGGACAGATGGCTGTTGACGTGCACGGCGTGCAACACTTGGAAGCACACACCCTGCATCAAGTAGTGTTATGGTCTGGGGAACGTTTTCGTGGCATTCTGGAGAGCACAATGGATAAACACAAGTATGCATTGTAAAGTTAGGGGAAGCTTACGAGGGACTTCTGCAACCGATGTTAATGTATAGATTGGCAGGGAAGGGGGAAGAAGGCTGTTAAATATGCCTCGTGGCGGCAGTGTGCAGCAGGTCGAGCGGTCAGGATTTGATAGTGGGCATCCAGGGCTGCCGTTAAATGACAAAACAGGAAATTAAGTACAATGAACAGGATATATTTCAATACACGGAGTACAAAGGGCGCGCCTAGGGACGGAAGTTAGTGGGTTTAGGCCAGTCTAAGAGGTCGAATAATTAATTAAAATGGGCAAGGGAAGGGGAAGTGGTTCATCTTAACTTACGTTGGTGGCCGGTCACGAAAGGCAGAGCCGGAGGCTGTGCCTTCCTAAAAGACGGCTGTTCTGCTCGAGGTCTGGATTACGAGAGAGAGAAGCAAGTGTGTTCTGCTCCGTAGGACGCTCCGGCTTCGACACACGTGATCAGTATCCCGCGCACGCTGTTGGCTAAAATCAATGGCGTGAATTCGCTAGCAGTTGCAGCAGAGGGCTCAGGGCGTCTCCTTTCAGCAGCTTTAACTGAACAGAACCTCCTCGGTTTTGCAAGGCAAGCGACTTGGGTCACGTAGACACGGTGTGAATTACTCTGGAAGAAAACTTGTAAAGATTCCACTGGGCCTTTGAAACAAATTTCTTAAACCAATATCCTAAAATATTCCTTGACTGGCTGCCGTCCTGTACAGCATCTATCCTCGGGGGGGTCTTCCACCCTAACATGCAGTTTGTTTTTCCTCCACATGATGGAATCTGCCAGTAGGACAGTGAAACCTGTCACACAGTAACAGTGCGTGCGTGGTTCACAGAGCACATGGATGTGTTTATCTTACTTCCTGGCCACCAGATTCTCCGGATTTGAATACAGTCTAGAATTTGCGGGACCACACGGTCGGGCGGTTCGCGCCAAGGATGCTTAACCGAAAATCCTAGCTATGTCACTGTGGTAAGAATGGATCCACATCCTTGTCAGTACCTGACGTTTCCTCGCCGCCTTCTCTGGTCTTGCGTTATTCCTCTTCGTTCAGGCACTTGTGGTTACGCCAGAACTGTCATCCCCCCCTCCCCCCTCCCCCCCCCCCCAAAGCTACGGACCGTCGTCATATAGCGAGTGCGACCATGGCGCGGATGTAGGAGTGTGGGCGCACCGTCAGGCCGGAAGCTGTGGCTGCAGGGGACGTCAAGCTTCCGGTCGTACCTGCCATCCGACCTGCGCTCTGGCGGAAACGTCCCCTGGAAAACGACCAGAAGGATCCACGTCCACCTCCCGCTACCATAAACCAGACGAAGGAGGTGGCGACTAATGCTGTGTAGGTGGGTCCAGCTCTGTAGGTACGACGAGAGGAGGCGAAGGAGGCGAAGGCTCCGTCTCCACGCAGTCGTCCTCGGTGCCGTAATGACGCCCTCTGTCGGCTGCCGTTGCCGCACTGTCCTCTGGATCCGTGAATCTGGGGGAAGAGAGATTGAAAGATCATCGTGTACGTGACAGAGGCGAAGTTGATTTTGATGGCGGCGTCGCAAGCCATCTGGACCTGAAAGAAGATACACGTAAGCGCCAAGTCGACGGACGACCTCGCCTCGCGCCCACTGTCTGCTGCCGCTAAAAACCCTGTAAATGAGAATATCATGCGGCGCGAAGCGACACTTGCGACGTTCCTTCGGCACCGGATACTGAGGAGGGTGGAGCAGGTGGTGCAGTGTCCGATGGTGGCGGCCGTGAAGCAATTCCGCCGGCAATGGTCGATTTCGTGGATGCGAACGATATGAGGAGAGAAACAGTTGCAATGCTTGATCCCTGGTGTGTGCGGAGCGAAGTTTGTCCGTCTGTTGCTTGAATGTTACGACAAAACGTCCCACTTCGCCTTTTGACTGTGGGTGAAACGGTTCACTAGTTAGATGCTGAATGCCATTGCGTCCGCGTAATGTTTTAAATTCATTTGACGTGAACTGAGGTCCGATGTCTGACACTATTACTTGAGGTAAATCTTCTAGCAAAAAATTGATGACAAGACCTGAATTGTGCTACGTGACGTTGTCGAGTTCATTGACACAGCAGAAGGAAACTTGCTATACAAGTCAACCACAGTCAACCAACGGGTGTTCCAAAAAGGTCCCCCAGAGTCTATGTGCACACTTTTCCATGATTATTGCGATTTAGGCCAAGTAGAGTATTTTTGTGGCGGAGCGGACATTTTCCGCACATGCGTGACACTGTGACGTCATCTATTCTATTTGGGGGTCCATAGCTTCCCAAGTACAGTGTCGACAGGCCGTTTCATACGAACAATCGTCCAGTGACCTTGGTGAAGTAACTGCGACACTTCTTTTTGCGCCGGCCGGTGTGGCCGTGTGGTTGTAGGCGCTTCAGTCTGGAACCGCGTGACCACTACGGTCGCAGGTTCGAATCCTGCCTCGGGCATGGATGTGTGTGATGTCCTTAGGTTGGTTAGGTTTAAGTAGTTCTAAGTTCTAGGGGCTGATGTCCACAGATGTTAAGTCCCATCATAGTGCTCAGAGCCATTTGAACCATTTTGAACTTCTTTTTGCAAAGCTTTAGGGACCAACACACGTGACTGTACACTGTCATTCTCAACAAGAATTCTTTCCGTACAGCGAGGCTATGCTACAGAGTTATGTATGCTATGCAAGGAATGACGCCAAGACGTGCGAATTTAATTGAGAAAAATGTGCAAACCTGAATCAGCTTCCATGGCCCGTGCAATTTTCTTATAGTTCAGCGCAAAAGACTGAAGCAGTTCAGAATTCTGAGCTTCGATGTGACAACAAGATGCAACAGAGACGTCAATGTCTGTATCAGGGCCAATCGGAAGACGTGCAAATGCGTCTGAATTACCGTGTTGAGCTGTCGGACGATACACAGTTTCGTACTGGTATTGAGACAACAACAAAGCCCATCTTTACAGTTTTGGGCAGTTCATGCAGGAACCGGTTTCGTCGAATGAAACAAGGATTGCAAAGGCTTGTTATTCGTTACTAAGTAAAATTTTCTGCCATACAAATAGTGGTGAAATTTGGTGACGCTATACTACAGATAAGCGAAAGCCTCTTTTTCAGTTTGTGAATAGTTACACTGAGCTTTGAACAACTGTTTTGATGCGAAAGCAGTTGACCTGTCTTTATCACCAATTCTGTGCTGAAGCACTGCACCGGTTCCGTAAGAGGAAGCGTCAACGTGAACGACAACTGATTTGTCAGGATCAAAGTGAATTAAGCATCGATCGCTGAGCAATGCATCTTTAAGTTTTTGAAAAGCTAATTGGCACTCAGCTGTCCAAACAAAGGGGACATTCTTGGGACGCAAGCGATGCAATGGATCCGCTATTTGTGCAGCATTCGGTATGAACCGAATATAATAGTTCATTTTCCCTAAAACTGTCTGCAATTCTGTGATATTGCGAGGAATTGTCAAGTCTCGTGTGACTAACAAATGCGACTGAAAAGGATGTGCACCTTGACTGTTTATGACATGACCAAGATACTGCAACTCACATTTAAAAAAACGTCACTTGTCCAGTCTACACTTTAGTCCTGTCTAAGATAACACACGAAACAAAGTACACAAATTTGCAATATGTTCTTCAGGAGTATGGCCTGCTACTACAATATTGTCCAAATAGTTCGAACAGCTTAGTACTTGCTCAGTCAACTGTACCAAATACCGTTGGAAAATGGTGGATGTGGAAGCGGTGCTAAAGGGCAAAGACAAATATTTAAACAAGCCAAAGTGAGTATTCACTACATACACTTTTTGCGATTCCTCATCGAGCGGTAGTTGAAGAAATGCGTCGCGTGTCCAGCGCCTAATTTCTCCATGAGATCCTCGGAGTTTGGCAATGGATAAGGATCAATTATTATTTGTGGGTTGACTGTAGACTCAAAGTCAACGCAGAGGCGAATGCGACCTGAAGGTTTGGGGAGCAAAACTAGTGTATTTGCCCATTGACTAGCTGATATGGGCGCAATAACTCCGATATTCTGCAATTCTTTAAGTCCAGCAGCGACTTTGTTCCGTAATGGAAAGGGAAAAGTTCTGGCCTGGCATTCGGCTGAGCACTGTCTTCCAGTATAATATGCGCAACGAAATTGTTAGCCTTGTCTAAACCTTCAGAATTCTTTTAGCAACCTACTTATTTTGTCTTTTGTATTGTATGCAGACACTATAACACATTGTACTGAATGTTAAAGCCAAACAAATCAAAAGAATCACGACCAAATGTGTTCTCACAATCGCGTAATTTGAGTGCTGTAAATGTCACTGTCCATGTATGCGAGCGATGCAAGGCTGGCAAAGTACATGTTACGAGAACGGGAATGTCTTTTCCATTATAAGCCGTCAGTTGCATGCTTATTTTAGACAGGCATGGGGTAGCTAAGAGCTCATATGTGTGACGATTGAGCAATATGACAGAGGCACCCGTCCCCAACTGAAATTTGCCACATTTCCCACAAATAAGTAAATAAACAAAAAGTTTGTTTGACTGACGTGTCACTGGCGAAACTGCATGCTTGCTAGTTGCAGACTTGGAATAAACTGCATTAATGACTTGGGTCTTGTGACGAGAGTTTTGTGAGTGGGCTGAATTCTTATGTTTGTTCCTTTGCAAAAAATATGGAGTGTACATGTCCTTTCCTAACAAAAGCCTAACACTGAACTTCTCGGGGGCAATCTTGGCGTTTGTGCCATGTATAACACCTAGGGAAAGACTTAATTCTGTTCGCCTGTGTAGCCGCCTGTTTAGCGAACTGCTTATGCGGCGTGGAACATTGTTTACTTGGCGTGGCTAGCACACACCGCTGGTGCAGAATGGGGCGATTGCAAGCAAGGGACTCAACCTAGCTAATAGCTGGCTGCTCAAATGTATGAGCCAACAAGGCACCGGAATCGTACTGATCTAATACTTGCACTACCTGCTGAAATGATGGATCGGACTGTTTCAAAATTTGTTCTCTGAGTTTGAAATCAGGTACATTGTACACGATCGCATCATGCAACATAACATCTGAATATAAAGCACCGCAAGCACCTTTGAATTTGCATTTCGTTGTCATACCCTGAAAATCTGTTACCCACTCGCGATAAGTTTGTTCTGACCGTTTTTTGCAATTAAAGAATTGATATCTAGCTGCTGCCACATTCACTTGTTGGTCATAATAGTGACGCTACCACGTCGTCAAAAGTAAGTTCATTCGGAGTGGCGTTAGGGAAGAGTTTTTGAATTAATCTGAACACTGCACTTGCTACCATGGTTAATAGACATGGAAGTTTCACAGTATTGGGCTGTTGTGAGCTAGCATATGGGCATCGAACTGTTGCAGACACTCTAGCCATTCGTCTTGTTCCCTAAACTGTTGAAAAGGTGGTATAGCAACTGTAAGAGGTGATGCTTGTTCTGTCATGTTGTAAGCGTATTGTCATATCGCTGGCTTAGTTGTGGAGTATCTTTGCGGGCAGCCGCGTCTAGAGAGAGTCGAGCACGGGACACGGAACTATTATGTTATGTTGTGTGTGTCGCACTGCATGTGAGAGACATTGTTAGTATGGAAGTTGAAGTGTTGCTACAAGTGCTATTACAGTAAAGTGATAAAACAAGCAAATGATACAGAGGAAAGTGCGTCAAGAAGTAATTTAAAAATGAGCAGAGCTGCTGATAACGTATTTGTGTATACTCTCGTTGCTTGTCGTACCGTACTGTATCAATCATCCGCGCCGTGTTCAGTCTCCAAGAATGAACTAACGTGAATCAGTAATACTATTTACCTCAAAAGAGAGCATTTAAGTGCCAGTGTGTTGCAGCGAGCGTGTGAACGTGTGTTCGATCATCGCGTTCTGCACATCAACAATCAACTGCGCCGCGACGGTTACGCGCACGCTCGTACAACTGAGAACTGTGAACTGAAAAATTAACTTTACGAACAGTGCCATATCATTACTAGTGTCAAGGAGGACTGGTACCAAACATCTGTGTATGCGTGACGAGCGTAAGAACTTTCGTGCAATCATCGCGTTCCGCATCATCGACAATCACCCGCTTCGTGTCGGTTACGCGTACGCTCGTCTGAGTGATATTGTGGACTGGTTGGTAATCATCCATTAATTGGGATAAACACTTACGAATTAGAATGTAAGCAGTGCAACCTGTGACTTTATCGTCTCAGAATATAGTTGTTTATACCAGACGTAGAACAGTGTTGTATTTTGACGTTGAGTGGCTCCCCTAACTCGCTTGCGTATTTCGATAGATAATTTTAGGCAAACCAGCTATGGAATACCAGGTACGTGGTGTGGATAGTGCGCACGGTCCAGAAGTGAAAACAGTTTAATAGTACTCCCCCCATTTGTACACCCGGGAGTGTTACAATGTGCACAGCGTTGGGCAATAGCTGCTGCACCGTGATGAGCAGTGTAGATATTTGCTGCGTCTGAAATTGAAACATCTGCATTAGCTGTGTGGCGTCTAATGGTTGTGGCTATGGCGACTGAGCAGGGGGCGGGACAGGTGGGGGAGCCATGTTGGAAGACACAAATGTAAGAAATAGACAAAAATACGTACAAAGAATGTTTCTGCAATGCTCATCTGAAAACACTGATTAGCAAAAACCACAAGAAACTGTTAAAGCAAAGCGAGCGCCCCTGCAAAGCAAAGACAAGAGAGAACTAAGGCGTCAGCACAATGTAAACGAAAAGTTCGTAGCCGTCGGGCACTGGGTTTGGAGGATTCTTGTCGCCAGTTGCTGGGTATTGCCCACCCGTCTCAAACAGGGTACCTAAGGGATGCTACGTTCTCGGAATGCTATACAACAATTCAGGCAAATAACATTAGTAGGTTCATTTCTATAAAGCAGATTGGCAATACTTAACTTTAATGTACAAAGGTGTCGTAAGCGATGTGCGACATGCAACATAAATCCAGGTCCTTGCTACACACAATGTTCAAACAAGCAAGTCTGTCACACAGTTTGAGGATCACTTCTAACTGTTCTTCTAGCACTCTCTGCTAGGCCGTGCTATGCTCCGCGAATACGTTCACTTACGTCAGTCCGAGGCTGGGTGGAGCGGCACTTATATTCACTTCTGGCAGAGGCCGTTCGTGGCGCGGCGCCGTCCTTGTCAGCGGGCCATTGGCTGACGTTTCCTCACCGCCTTCTCTGGCTTTGTGTTCTTCGTTCCGGCCCTTGTAGTTACGCCAGAATACTTTCCTTCTGCAGCAATGAGTGTGGAGAGCTTAGAACTGAATAACGTACTTACTTTTTGGAGAGTAACATTTTATACTGCACTACTCTCTCTGGAAACTACAGTACCAACATTCCGGAGTGTTTCAGGCGCTTCTTCAAAGCCTCTGTCCTTTAGATGACCCCATAAGAAATAGTCACATGGGCTGAGATCGGGATTATAAAGGGGCCTTTCCACGCCACGTCTGGTGAATACTAAGATGTCCAGGACAATGTTATGATCTATGAAGGTCTCTTTAAACAAATCAAAGACATCCGCCGACTGGTGTGGATGTGCTCCACCCTGCATGAACCAGTAGTTTGGATCATTTTACACGGATTTTTAAGTGGAAACACTGTTGCCACTTGAAGAGAATGCGCTAAACCGTCTCCTATCCACAAAGTATGTAGCCCCCTCTGTTAGTCCGCTGTCGTCGATTTCTCTTACGTAAGATATTGATGTTGTTATCTACTGTATATGCGCGACTTTTCGTTACATCTGCACATCAGATGAAGCAGCCACAAACATCTTCACTGTAGAGGCGAATAAACTTCGGGTTTTCATAATAATAATTAGTGTTGACTTTTTGATAAGTCAATCACCCTTCATTTGTTGCTGCATTACCGCAGACAAGATATTTAATAATACTTTCACAAAGGTAAGTGTCCAGTTCCGTTCTTATATCAAATTTAACGTCCCTTGGTATAGTCCACACATCCTATTATCGGTTACGTTAGATGTTTGCGAACTCAACAGAAAAAAACTTTTCGTTCCGATTATGGACAGAAGAATATCCACGCGGCCTCAGAGAAGCTACGTGGTGTTGTCAAGAATGGTGTTGTCAAGAAAATCGAATGCGCTTTGAAGTCGGAGGACGAATTTATGAAAGTCAACTTCAGACTTAATTCTTTTAAAATTTAAACATGACTGTGAGACAGCAATGAATATTATGAGCATAAAACAGTCAACCGGTTGCAACAAAATTTTACTTTTACCAGGTTTCGACACAGACTACTTGTGTCTTCATAAGGAAATTCACAGTTAACTAAAAGGATTATAAATAAACATTAACATGGAAAAGAACTAAGAAATAAACAGATTTTATTCCAAACAGATCAGTAAGAAGACTGTACTCACTTGTAACAAGTGACGAACACATTTAAGAGCAATAATGATCGCCGGCCGCGGTGGCCGTGCGGTTCTGGCGCTGCAGTCCGGAACCGCGGGACTGCTACGGTCGCAGGTTCGAGTCCTGCCTCGGGCATGGGTGTGTGTGATGTCCTTAGGTTAGTTAGGTTTAAGTAGTTCTAAGTTCTAGGGTACTTATGACCTAAGATGTTGAGTCCCATAGTGCTCAGAGCCATTTGAACCATTTTTTGAACCAGCAATAATGATCCGTCACATAAAAATACTTCCTTAAGAAGTTAAAGTTAAAACCATATAAAATCAAAGTAATAGAAACTGACATAAAGCTGGTAACTGCCAGTAAAATTGTATCAACATGACATAGCACGTTACACACCGTTAACGGCTCAACAGGTGACAGTCACTAGAAGTGGCATCATCAGACTAAAAGGCTCACCTGCCGAAGTTGACACAATGTTGACATGAAACAAGTCCGGCCGTCTAGTAACAGTAATACCGAATACGTAATTTACGAAAATATTTTAAATAACATATAAGTGCTTATCTCTCATATCATTAGCAGGAATTATGCAAAATGAGAAGTTATATAAGTCAGTGCTAAAGAAAATAGTAGCTTCATTTTTGTACGAAACAATTACAGTGTAATAAATGAAAATGGAGAGTTCAAATGGCTCTGAGCCCTATGGGACTTAACATCGGAGGTCATCAGTTCCCTATAACTTAGAACTACTTAAATCTAAGTAACCTAAGGACATCACACACATACGTGCCCGAGGCAGGATTCGAACCTGCGACCGTAGCAGTCGCGCGGTTCCGGACGAAAAAGAAGAGGAAAAGGATATTTAAGTTTCTACTTTGAGGAAAGTGAGGAGTGATCTTCAGTCATTTCTAACTTTTACCTTTTACCTTTACATTTGTACCACTAAAAACACTTTTGTTAATTAAGTGCTACTGTTCATTAAAAATGAAACGCTCATTCAAAGAGAAGTGTTTATAAATTGCTAACTCTTCAAGAATATAAAGTCTGAAGCGTTTCGTCTCTGTGAGCAGGATACTGACGTCATGAACTTCTTTATGCTTGTGGCCTGTAAGTAATTAATTATCGGTAAAGTACGAGTTATACACGTTTGTAACTTTTCTTCCTAGGAGATGTTCTTTATGCCTGACAGAAACTGCTTGCCCTGTTTGTCATATATAATAGGCTGGACATGCGTTGCAGCTAATTTTATAGACACCTGAGTTTTGTAAGGGGGATGCAGTGGTTTCAAATTAGAAATAAGACCATTTTTAAACTATTATAAGCAGACAATGTCACCTTACAGCCATATTTGTTTTGGATGAGACGCTGAATCCTGTAAATTACAAGTCCTAAGAACAGCATGGAAACTTGTTTCTTTTCATTACGCTATAACTGGGAGAAGTGCCAAGTTGGTAATTCTTATTATGTAGATTGAAGGGGGGGGGGGAAGGAAAGGGAAAGGGATAGGGATGGTTTTATTGATAGCAGCTGCTTCAGGACTTCGCACGGAATCAGAGGCGACGAGTGGAAGTGTACGTCAGACTGGGACTCGAATCCGGGATCCCCTGCTTACTAGGCAGTTGCGTTAACCGCTGCGACACAGTGCTCATCGCCAAGCGTGGACATCTCGACATGCTCACTGGCCGACTCACATTCACACCTAGCGCCACCTATCCCGTCCATATCCTCCATCTTCCCTAATTTTAGATTTCCATTGACGGCCGAAAGTACATGTGCATCGGCAATGAAAGTTGTGGATTCATTGCCCAGCGAGACGAGTAAATTATATGAATGCGTGGTAATTCTGTTACTGGTTTTATTTTTGAAAACATTATGGTTGGCTCTAGTCTATTATTGACTGCAATAGTTTTAATGAGATCAGTCCAATGTTCGATCAGTTCATCAGATGAAGGAGTAGAAACAGCTCTATTCATGAAAGAATGAATAAAGGCTTTTTTGTGAGAATGAGGATGTGTTGAACAGGACAGCACCATTTGATCAGTGCTTGTTTCTTTGCGAAAAATATTGATTATTAGTTATTTGCCTTTGCTTAAAGACTTTGTGTGAGCATTGGTTTGGGTTACTTTTTAATGTTTGTATCCAGCGCTTGATATAGAAAAAAGAGCTTCCTGTACTGTGACCTTCCAGGAGGTGGTTTTGAAATTTAGACTTCTTAAAAACTTGTTTCACCACTTTACTGAGCATTTTAAGAGTGTGAGCACAACATTTGTCTTACCTCGCTTTATCGCAGCAAACGTTATATCGTATCACGCTTCTAAATGTGCGGTTCTGATTGTTTTTTCGTTAGATATACCGGTACGGCTCTATCTATGTAACTATTAAAAACTGGACACATGTTATTATAAATTGTACGTTGTCGTGTTGGAAGTCAGATCTGGAAGCTGGAGAGATCTGTAGAGATCGAATAAGAGTCCCTAACCGTTCTTTCCATCAACCTGTCGTCTTCTAAAGCTGTGTCCCCAGAGCAGAAGACAGCTCGTCGGTCATGGGATATTCTTCGACGGAGGCTGCTATGCTGTCGTCTCGAACTTGAGCCTGTGTTTGTACTTTTTTTGTGGGATGCCACTTGCCCAGGTTAGTCTCTGTATCTACAGAGATCTGTAGTGTTCACAACGATGGTAGGCAACACGTCTCATTAATGTATCCTGTTTGTTTGTATTTTAAAATGTCACTTTTTACTCTGTCTTCTACAACACTCGACGTAGCTTTCTTAATGATACGGTAACTTTCCTGAGAACTTCCACTGTAGAGTACGACATGTCCGTCCGAAACAGAGATACACGTCCGACTTTGAAGAACACCCGAAACAGTGACTAACGCAGCCGAAGTACTTCGTCTCCCAGGCGCGCCAGAGCGACCCGAAGGTGTCTGATTCACTTCGGTTGTAATATCATTACTCTTATGTTTCTAAAAACTAGTGAAACTTAATAAACAAAAACGGTAGACTCGTAGGATAACCATGAGCGATTGTCGTACTGAAAACTGGGTTAAACTCAATGGAAAGTAAATAAATAATTAATAAGAGAAGTTACGCGTTTAGGCGCCCAACACCCGAATGTGCCGACCAATCATAAGCACGTTTAGTACAACTGGTGGACTCTCCCACGGTAATAGTACATACTGTACCATCTGCTGGTTGTACCTCTCTACACTTTTGTACCATATGTTGCTTCAAGTGTATCAAGCCGCACCAAGACGAGCTTCTTGCAAGATAAAATACTGGCAGCGACAGCCAGGAATATCACATTATAAGGAATGGTTTATTCAAAACAAATCTATACTGCCGCCTCCTGAAACACTCCAGAAATAAACTTCATTTACATATTGCTTTTTATGTAAATGCAGGATGTAATACAGGCAGCTGCACGTCGAAATACACTACTGGCCATTAAAATTGCTACACCACGAATATGACGCGCAACAGACGCGAAATTTAACAGACGGGAAGAAAACGCTGTGATATGAAAAAGATTAGCTTTTCAGAGCATTCACACAAGGTTGGCGCCGGTGGCGACACCTCCAAAGTGCTGACATGAGGAAAGTTTCCAACCGATTTCTCATACACAAATAGCAGTTGACCGGCGTTGCATGGTGAAACGTTGTTGTGATGCCTCGTGTAAGGAGGAGAAATGCGTACCATCACGTTTACGACTTTATAAAGGTCGGATTATAGCATATAGCGATTGCGGTTTATCGTATCGCGACATTGCTGCTCGCGTTGGTCGAGATCCAATGATTGTTAGCAGAATATGGAATCGGTGGGTTCAGGAGGGTAATACGGAAAGCCGTGCTGGATCCCAATGGCCTCGTATCACTAGCAGTCGAGATGACAGGCATCTTATCCGCATGGCTGTAACGAATCGTGGAGCCACGTCTCGATCCCAGAGTCAACAGATGGGGATGTTTGCAAGACAACAATCATCTGCACGAACAGTTCGACGACGTTTGCAGCAGCATGGACTATCAGCTCGAAGACCATATCCGCGGTTACCCTTGACGCTACATCACAAACAGGAGCACCTACGATGGTGTACTCAACGACGAACCTGGGAGCACGAGTGGCAAACGTCATTTTTTCGGATGAATCCAGGTTCTGTTTACAGCATCATGATGGTCGCGTCCGTGTTTGGCGAGATCGCGGTGAACGCACATTCGAAGCGTGTATTCGTCATCGCCATACTGGCGTGTCGCCCAGCGTGATGATATGGGGTGCCATTGGTTACACGTCTAGGTCACGTCTTGTTCGCATTGACGTCAGTTTTAACAGTGGACGTTACATTTCAGATGTGTTACGACCCATGGCTCTACCCTTCATTCGATCCCTGCGAAACCCTACATTTCAGCAGGATAATGCACGACCGCATGTTGCAGGCCCTGTACGGGCCTTTGTGGATACAGAAAATGTTCGACTGCTGCCCTGGCCAGCACATTCTCCAGATCTCTCAATAATTGAAAACGTCTGATCAATGGTGGTCGAGCAACTGGCTCGTCAGAATACTCCAGTCACTACTCTTGATGGACTGTGGTATCGTGTTGAATCTGCACGTACCTGTACACCCCATACAAACTCTGTTTGACTCAATGGCCAGGCGTATCAAGCCCGTTATTACGGCCAGAGGTCGTTGTTCTGGGTACTGATTTCTCAGGATCTATGCACGCAAATTCCGTGAAAATGTAATCCCATGTGAGTTCTAGTATGATATACTTGTCGAATGAATACCCGTTTAACATCTGCATTTCTTCTTGGTGTAGCAATTTTAATGGCTAGTAGTGTAATTTGATTTATTAAAAATAAATTAGCAATAGTAATTATATTCAGTGTCATCGTTAATTGGACCACGGTTGCTTCCGCAGCCACGCTTCAGCCGCGCATTGATGTCAGAAGCAGTGCAAAGTGACTGTCGAGCTCTCAGTGGCAATCATACGTGATGACGAAGGATGACGGTGCTGAGCTTCTGGTAAATCCTCGATAGGCACGGCTCGGCTGCGGACTTACAGGTTGCAGGTGCGAGAGGACTGCAATCAATGTGCGGCAGGTGATGAAACGGCACTGCGCGGGGGGTAACAGGAGCTTCAGAGCGGGCGGTCGGGCAGTGGGATTGAACGGCCGCTGCTGCCGTTGCGGTGCCCGGGGCAGTCGGAGGTGGACGGGGCGGCGGAGGCGGGCGCGTGTGTGCGCGGCCTGCATTAAGGCCAGATTGCCGGCGCCCAGGCTGACAGTCAATCACTCGCCGCTGTGTGCGCTTCATTAATAGCAAAGTAGCGGCGCGCCGGCGCGTTTACAAAGGGGCCAGGCGGTGGTAATGTGCTGCCGGTATTAAACACCTGTGCCTCGCAGACGGGCCAGCTCAGCGGACGTTGACAGTCCGTCGCCGTCAGGAAACATCGCCACGGCGGACAGTTCACGCTCAGTCGACAGTCTGGGGGTGGTTCGTTACTGGCAGACAAAGACGTGCAGTGTGGACAAAGTAATGAAAATACTTCAGCGCGATATGGTTTTCACTGTAACTGTGTGTTGGGCCTCTACTCGCCTCACAAGTAACTCAACTCTTAGGACTGTTTTGTAGCGTGCTTTGCTCCTCCTATGTTATTTACAGAGCTGCTACAAATGATTCACTCGTTTTCAGAATTCTGTATTGTTGAAAGTATTACAAGAACAGACACGATTAATCCTGAATAGGACTGTAAACTCACTGAGATTGCATTGTGCTCACCAGTTGGGTTCACGAGTACAATGCCTTGACAAAAAGGCGTCAAAGCAAGAAAAGGGTATGGTGTGCTGGAATATGAAAGATGTTTATCTGTTACAACAGTGCAGAGCGCATTCCTTCACAAGGAATAATGGGAAATTATGGAAAAGAACCGCCGTGCAAAAAAGAGTCCTGCGAATTGATAACAGAAAGATTTTTAAAGAAAGGCTAGTAGACAGATCCACATAATTATAGACCTATATCGTTGACGTAAATCTGTTGTAGAATTATGGAATATGTTTTATGCTCAAGAATTATGACGTTCTTGGAAAATGAACAGCTCCTCTATAAAAATCAACATGGATTCCGCCAACAGAAATCCTGCGTAACTCAGCTCGCTCTGTTCCTCCATGAGATCCATAGCACAGTGGACAACGAGGCTCAAGCTGATACCGTGTTCCTTGATTTCAGTAACGCATTTGTCACCGTCCCGCATTGCCGTTTAGTGAAAAAAAAAAAAATACGAGCTTAAGGAATATCGGAGCAGACCTGCGATTGGATTCCAGACTTTCTTGCAGATAGAACTCTACACGTCGCTCTTAACGGAACTAAATCGACAGATGTAAAGGTAAAATCCGGAGTACCACAGGGAAGTGTGATAGCACCGTTGCTGTTTACAACATATATAAATGATCTAGCAGAAAGCGTAGGATGCTCTTTAAGGCTATTCGCAAATGATGCAATTGTTTATACCAAAGTAGCAACGCCAGAAGATAGTAATAATTAGCAGAACGACCTGCAGAGAATTGATGAATGATGCAGACTCTGGTAATCGTCAGTGAACGTAAATAAATGTAACATATTACGCATACTTAGGAAAAGAAATTCACTGCTGTACAGCTACACTATTGATGACAAACAGCTGGAGACAGCGTCTGCCGTAAAAAACCTAGGCGTAATAATCCAGAGCGTCCTTAAGTGGAATGACTGTATAAAACAGATACAAGACTCAGATTCATCGGAAGAATCTTAAGGAAATGTAACTCATCCACGAAAGAAGTGGCTTATAAGGCGCTTGTTCGCCTCATTCTTGAGTATTGTTCATCTATCTGGGATCCCTGTCAGGTAGGACTGACAGAGGAGATAGAGAAGATCCAACGAAGAGAGGCGCGGTTAGTCGCGGGATCGTTTAGTTGGCGAGAGAGCGTTACGGAGATGCTGAACAAACTCCACCAGTAGACGTTACAAGAGAGCCGTTCGGCACCACGGAGAGATTTGCTATTGAAATTTCGAGGCAGCACTTTTCAGGAGGAGTCGGACAACATTTTACTTCCCCCCCACATACAACTCACGTTCTGACCACGGTGAAAAAATTCCAGAAATTAGAGGCAATACAGAGGCTTACCGACAATCATTCTTCCCACGCACTATTCGCGAGTGGAGCAGTATTGGAAGGATCAGATAGTGGTACTGAAAGTGCCCTCCG
Organism: Schistocerca americana; assembly: GCF_021461395.2. Classification (NCBI taxonomy): domain Eukaryota; kingdom Metazoa; phylum Arthropoda; class Insecta; order Orthoptera; family Acrididae; genus Schistocerca; species Schistocerca americana. The sequence continues at coordinate 583,428,545 of NC_060122.1, read as the reverse complement.
CCACACGCCATTAGGTGGCTTGCGGAGTATGATGTAGCTGTAGAGAAGATACCAGTCAATCAAGGGTGCCACGTGGTACCGCGAAAAAAAAAAAAAAACAGTTTTGCATCACAGTGCGGGAACCACTTGAAGATCAGCGTTTCGCCTCGAAGCTGATACTCAGCGACGAATTAACCTTCCATTCATCTGGAAAGGTTAATCGCCACAATGTGAGAGTGAGAGGCACTGAAACTCCTTGTGGAATCGTGGCTATGAACTAGATTCGCTGAAGGTTAATGTTTTCTATTTGGTGTCACAGACCAAGCTGTTTGGGCTTTTTTTTCTGTGAGAAGGCTATGAAGGGTACCTCTTACCTCTATATATTGCGGCTGTGGTTATTTGTGCAACTCACTGTCATTCCGAGAATTTTTTCTTCCAACAAGACGGGCTACCCCTCGTTGGAGCATCGAAGTTCGTCGCTATCTACGCACTGGATTGGGCGTAGTGGTGAAGACGATGTGGCTCTGCTCCCTTAGCTGCCACCCCCGCCCCCTTTTCCAGGTCACCTGACCTCACGCCTCGTGACTTTTTCCCTAAGGGATGCATTATGCATTAAGAACCGTGTTTACATATCCCTCTGACAAGAACACTGGAACAAATCAGAAAACGCCCCTATGCTGCTGTGGTGACCATTGGCGGGGTATTGCTACATAAGGTATGGAAAGAACCTGGCTACCGCTTGGGCGTGTGTCGTGTGACCAGAGAGGCACCCAAAGAGCTTTTGTAAACCGCAAAATGCAAACTTGGTGAGTTTATGGTTCTATTCATGCATCAGTCATATTCGTACATGTACTCATAATACTTCGGAAAACAAGGAGCTTAGAAAACAAATGAATCATATAGTAGCTCTAAACATCCTGTAAGGAAAGTTGCACAGCTTCAAAATAAAACCTCCCTTTTCAAACAGTGTGCTCATCAGTTATCTGTGCCCCGATCGACGTAAGCAAAATTAACTACGAGGTAAAACATATTAGAGAGTTCTACCTCCAAGCCAGTTACACAGATTCTAGTCTTCTACAGAGCACTAACAACAAAAGATTTCCGACGTGGATGGAAACGCGGGCCGGAGTGGCCGTGCGGTTCTAGGCGCTGCAGTCTGGAGCCGAGCGACCGCTACGGTCGCAGGTTCGAATCCTGCCTTGGGCATGGATGTGTGTGATGTCCTTAGGTTAGTTAGGTTTAATTAGTTCTAAGTTCTAGGCGACTGATGACCTCAGAAGTTAAGTCGCATAGTGCTCAGAGCTATTTGAACCATTTTTCGTGGATGGAAAAACCCAGAATCTAGAATATATGCAACCGGCGGCCGACTGAGGAACTGTGTGGACAAACAGAACCCTTAAAGTAACTTACACTGACGTTACATCCAATAGTACAGGGTTGTTAACAACACCATTGCAGCAAACGAAAAGCACCACGGAAAAGGACTTAGTGACATGGATAAATGCCCCTTCTTCACCGTTTCACTTGCTGCGGTCGTTTACGTAGCTGTAGATGGATATAGAACAAACTTGCCCTGCTGAGAAGAAACTCCGAAACCAACCACAAGATAGAAATCTTACTTCGGCCTGCATCCAGACTCTATCCTTCTATAGAAAACAGCTCTGCAGCGTCGTTACCGGGACATTATGTCAGCTACACAGTTAACATAAGGGGGATGATAACTTTAACAAATTCAATACTATATGGAAATAGTACATTGGAAAACCAAAAGGATCCATAGAGTTTATGCAAGATGACTTGGCCATTGCACAAAATATATTCTCATTCTCAACACTTGCTAAGTCCGCCCCTCTATTCTGAAAGGGTGGCTCCTCAGGGTGTTGCTACCCGCTGAACTGCGAGCTTCTCTCTTATGAAAGAAATATTCTCACCTTGTCTTACTGCCAACACGTGAATAGAGGTATGCGCAACTGGCTGCCCTGCAATTTTTTCCAAACGTTTTTAAAGAGAGTATTCGGTAAAAAAAGTGATTCCCACGCATCTCACAGCCTCATAACTCAGCTTCATGATTTACGGCCTATAATTTCGTTAATGGTCATAGTTATTGCAATATTCATATATTAAGTAAGGTACTGCGTGAAATTCGAATATTGAGTTCGGGGAATGTTTGGTAATACTTTCCTATATATGAAATTGAATTTTTCTTTAAACTTGAGAAGAGATCTATATGTATCGCCAGTCTCGAGAAAATGGATTGTATATAATGTACTTATGAAAGAGAGTAATTAATAAGATCTCTCATACCACAAAAGGTTTGAGATATCCAAACTAATTTTTGGTAAATGATAGCAGACAAAGCAGAGAGTATTTTGCCATATAATTAACATTAGCATCCGAAATTCTCTTATCTACTGAAATATACGAGTAACTACACATGTTTTCAATGGAATAATGTATTTATTTTAAGAGCTTTCGACAGTTCGTGCAATGAGAATTAGTGTGGGTTTGTAAAAAAAATAGGTGAAGCAATCACATATTTCTTTTCGAACCTAGCGTGAGCTTTTCATAAGCAATTGACCCGACTTGTGCTCAGCTGGATGTTTGATAATAGACTGTCAGGATTCTATCGCGTTGTAACATAATTAGGATGTTAGCGTGATGAAGTTGTGTAAACCCTGCTGTAATTGTCACATATCAACAAGAGAAAGGCAAAAATATTTACATTTCAGGTGAAAATAAATCGCTCCCTCTTTTGCAAATTCAGGGTAATCCTGCAACCGATTATATTTTTACACCTAATAATAAACGTTTAACTTGTCCAATTATTGGCCGTCCTGGAAAAGCCTGTTAATACGTTCATTTACACACAAGCTAGCTGTAGTTGACAAGTTCTGTCTTTGTGTGAAGGCTTAAGCTATAGAGCTACATTTCCTCTACCGCGATGTTCCGTCTGCAAGGGGAGCCAAGTAATATTGTACACGCACTTACACAAAAAATTATTTGGCAATATTCTGGAAATTACATTTGACAAACTTGGGGTCGGATGATCTTTTGGGCAACTGTAGCAAGACAGGGAAGAGAACATTATACTTCATAATAAGAGACTTCAGTTTGAAAACAAATTAATTTTATTCCTCAAGGAAGTGTTTTATTGTTACACACGTCTTGTTTTAATCATCCAAAAAATTCATTTCTTTTGTTATATTTCGTGTATAGAATTACTATTTCTTTAAAAAGTTATATGTTTAAAAAATTGCTGTAATGCATATTTATTTACTAACAGGTAGTTTCGGTCAAATGATTTTCAGGTTATGTATATCAGTACAACATGTTAAGGACCTACTATGTATGTCAGAATAAACTTAAAAATTATGCAACTGATAATAATTGTGTATTTGACGACAAGAAATCTTTCTTTAGCCTGATATAAAGGAATGAGTGACTCGAAGATGGTCGCCTGACTGAAACTGGTGGTCGATAAATAAACACATTTTTTGGTGATTTTTTGGGGGCAATATGGTTTTAGTTTTTGGGTAATCAGTCATCTGCTGCCCATCTTGATGCGGCCCATCACGATTTCCCTGCTGCATCTATGTTTAAACTTTTACTCCTTTTTGCGTCCTGTGAAAGGTTGCACACTTGAAAATGATTGATAATCTTCGGATATTGTGTGAACAGCATTTTAGCAGCGCAACACAAAAAAGCAAAGTTCAACATAACGTAGTTCCGCTAGAAGCTTAAGGATCCTCTTGACGAAACATTAGTATAACCAGGGGAGAGTCCGTTGCGACGTTACTATTAGGCATGGATTCACAGCATGAGTTCCACAAAGAGCACCAGTTCCCTGGACTCTGAGTTTTTCTGAGGAGGCTCCTTTGATCAAAAACTGGTTCAAGTGGCTCTGAGCACTATGAGACTTAACATCTGAGGTCATCAGTCACTTAGAACTACTTAAACCTAACTAAGGACATTACACACATCCATGCCCTAGGCAGGATTCGAACCTGGGACCGTAGCGGTTGCGCGGTTTCAGACTGAAGCGCCTAGAACCACTCGGCCACTGCGGCCGACGAGGCTCCTTTGACCGATGGGAGGCACATGTGATGTGTGGCAGCTCGGTGTGATGCTGTGGCGTGTCTTTCATGGTGGTTCCTGAAACATGGTGTTGGTTTGGTGTATGTCCAGAGGAGTGAGCTTCATTGCATGGACCGCTGGTGCAACCAGCATAAAGGCTGGAGTGTGAGTTTGTCTGGAGTGAGCTACCTGCCAGCAGATGGGTAGCTTTTAGATACAGCTGGTAGAAGGATACCCGTGAGGCAATTTTGAAAATATGACTAACTGGTGTTAGCTAGTGCGCACGATTGCACTGCTGCTATTTATTCGAGGTTGGCGACTATGGTGGCTCCTGCTAGAGGACGGCTTGTCAACAGCTCCGCTCATAGTAGTGGCCATCATGTTTACAAGCATGCGGTACATACCCGCCTGTGTACTGGGTGGCTCGGCGCTCGTTCCGGCGACCGACGCGTGCGGTACTGTAGCGCGTAATTCGGTGGCTGCTGTGTAGAGCCAGTAGCCGAGTTGCATGCAAAATAGCCGGATATAATACTCTGCAATCCACAATACAGGGACCGCCGGCGAATCCATCTGGTACAGCTCTCATTTCCTCCCGCTACCTGTTCCACTCGCGAATGGTGCATGGGAGAAACGACAGGTCGGCAGGCCTCCACATTAACTATAATTTCTCTGATTATCTCGTGCTGGACATTTCAAGTCACGTTTGTGGGTGAAGCACTATGTTGCTTGAATCTTCTTGTAATTATACACTCAGAATCTCAGTAGCAGATCTCTCCGTGTTGCACTATCTTGTAGAGCCTGCCCCTCGACATCTTCAGACCATCATCGCACCTACACACCTTCTAAACTAAAAGAGCTACTCTTGTTTGGATCTTCTCTTCCTCCTTTATTAATCCGCTCCATTTAGAGTCCCAGACTGATGAGCGATCCTCATGTATCGACGAAAATCAAGGCGACTCGCCAAACAGTGCTAATAAGACATCGTAAAGTAAGTGAGCATTCAGCTATTACAGGACTGCGACCAGCAAAAGAAATAAATAAATTAATATTCCATTATTATCTGTCCTAAATGTTATGCTTATAACTGTATGAAGTAATGCTGGAACATATTTTTAGGATATTTTTAGGGTTGACAATAGTGACAAATTTAAGTACATTATGTTTACTGTCTCCCTTTGTAATATCAACTGGATTTGACTTCTTCCGAGAAATTGAGAGTCGCCTTTCAGCGTTGTCGGCGAAAGTTGTCGAAAGTGTCACACTTAGTGCTCAAGTTAATCTGGAGAAGTGGGACCAGTATTAAAAGTTTACCTTTCCACAAGTCTGTGTTATACATCACAGCTAAACGCGAGGGCTAAGTCGGATGCGCTTTGTAGAACTTCCCGAGAGTATAGAAACCATGGCTGGTAGTGGCTTGTCAGACACCGGTAGCGGTGAGTTTTTTGTGGGCTACAGGTTTCCGATCTCCGCTGTCAGCAGGAACATTAAAGCATCGGCTGGTTGCCGAAGAAGACATACGTGAAAGTCATCAATAAGTTTTTAATCATGGCCGTGGAAGTGGGCTATTATTGAAGCTGATACAATATCGTAACAAAACTACAGTCATGACTTTAGTAAAAACCAGTTTTGTGAAAAAGCCAGAAGAATCAAAGTAGGTGGGACCGAACACCTTTATTCAGTAGTAAGGCACATTAGTGAAACATGGCAGCAGTTTTTACGTAGACCGAAGATTAGTCTGGTTGTGACGTAGTTTGTGACTCTGTGTAATTGCTGCTGTAGTACTTGGTATTCTCTGAAGTGTGCATTTCACGGGCATCGCAATAGGTACCAGTGCCAGAAATATTCATAACGTCTGAGCACAATGGCAGAATCTGTAATGTAAGTTTGGTACATGCAAGTGCAGTGTGTGTACATTTTAGGCCATTGAAGAAACTTCTACAAATTGAGGCGAAATGCGTATGAGAAATCATGAAGCAAAAATATACACAGACATGACATGAAAATTATTTAATTATGCACTTATTTATAACAACCTCTTTTCCGTAGAAAGACAAGCTGCTGTGAATGCAATGGAAAATTACGTGTTCCTAATTCGTTGCTCCTCTATGAAAACATGTGAAACGACACCAATTACATGACTACTTACTATTTCGGCTTGTTTAAAACAAAGCATTGTGATCGGATTTTCCATTTATCGTGGCTTGTTCAAAACAAAGTTCACCGTGTCCTTGGATTTCGAGAATCTAAATATCTTCAAACGACTCCTTGTCTGCAGCACGCGGACCACATCGTCAATCCCTGAGTTTAGATGTTGCACTCATCTTTTCTTTTGTTTAGCAGTATTGCCTTACTCTAATATCGAATTCTTCCTGAAAGTTGTTTATAAATGTGAAGAGTCTAGTCGTGTCTTATTCACTGCTCTTTTCTTAATTCGTTTTTCGACAGAATCTATGATTAAGGATATGATCACATAGGACAACAGATTAAGGAAATAGAGCCAGATTGCTTACAGAGAAAGTTTATTGTACGTACTTTGCGCTGACTGGAATGCAGCTGCTGCCAGAGTTGGACAGCGCTACTCGCTGGTGACGTCTTGTCGAAACTGCCAGATTTACGAGGACTGCTGCCTTGGGATGCACTTCACAACACGCTTCTCATGGGCTCTGTGTACTGGACAGTTCTACTTGGGGAATATCTTACTGTTGATGTATAGGAGAAAGGCGTAACACATGATAATCTCAGTCATCTACATTTACAACTGAATGTACGAATATATTCTGCAGGTCATGGCGCAGGGTACCTCGTGCCACTCGCCAACCGGACGCAACCGTGTCCAGCGGGTAGCTAAGTTTCAGGCGTCATCCTCCCCGACCAGCATAGGCGCATGCAAGCCAAATACCGAATCCGCGGTCGTCCTTCTGCAAGTAAATTTTTCGGACAAAAACCACACAAGCCGATTTGTTAACCACGGTGTCTCCAACAGCCACCACGAGAGGCGCCTGATGCACCGCCAGCAGAATCTGCATCCACGACCACGGTGCTACAGTTGCGGTCTCTATTTTACCACCGCAGTGACACGTGCTCACAAGCAAGTAGAGCCAAATTCGTGCACCATGACAGTATTAATGCCACTGTGGAACGGCATTTCGGTTCCAGCGACTGAACCAGTGCACATCGGGAGTGCAATCTTGGCTTACACAAACGCACCCGCGGTTTCTCACTCTAGGAGGCATTATCCGCTGGACTAAGCTAACACTCCAAGCCTTTGTGTCAACCATACCCTGGTCATCAGTCAGAGCATGAGTACAGTTCACGGTACCGTCCATCCGACAGCACTCCTTTACCGACCCAGACCATGTACTACCACGCTCGAAAGCATCCGAACGATCTGAATTCCGTTTTTTCTGATTTGTATGCAACTCACATAGCGTAACTTCCTTGCAGGCATTCTGTTGTCTTTTCGGTACAGTCGTTTGAATACACAAAATGGTTACTTCAAGAGTCCACAAGATATACTGCTCTACAGGTCTGTCAGTCGAAGAAGCAAATTAATATCACCATAATGCAAATGTCACAAAACACGTTATTTTAGAGATGACACAACCTTTACGCCTGTAAACTCAAATTATTGCAATAAATGACATTTCAAATACAAGTATTAACTTCAAATTACATTAGGAACGTTTTCTGCACTGGGCTGGAGCCCTCCAGTCCAAATCAGCAAGTACTGTTCCTGTTAATTAACAGCGAAAGATCTTGAATATCGTGTATCCAGGTTTAAACTTTAAGTGTACGCAGGTTTAAACCTAAAACGACTACTCCTAAAGGTTTGTGTTCGGTGGGGATTCGAACCCAGCACGTTACCATGCTGTTAAGTAAGCGCAATCAAATATTAGAAATCGTAATTTTTCACCAATAGCAAACTGACTGAAACTGATATGATGAGACGAAAAAGTTTTTATTTTTCGGAATTCGAACCCAGTATGGTAGAATGAAATTGCCGTTTCTAGACCACCAGGACAAATCGCACATTTTAACTGATAACTGAAAATTGTGGAAATGCATAAAAATGCATGCAAATGCTTGAAAATTCTTGGAACATTAGTGTTATATTTTTTGCGTAACACACTTTTTTAGATAAATGCATGAAAAATTCGCAACTTTTTCATGAAAATCAAACATTATAGTCATATTCGCGTGAGCAACGCAATTTTTAGATGAATCTATGAAAAATTTACATCGAGTACTCAAGACGATGAAAATTCAAGGTCTTGTACTCATCCAGTCGAACTACAAAAATTTATTAACTCATCACTCGTCTTTTAGCATACTATAAATAGGACGACAAACGTTGAAGACCAACATTGAAGACCACAACACCTTTTTGTACATCAAATAGCGCCTCTCCCCAGTCGAACTTAAAAAATTTTTTTTTCATCAACTGTTTTTTTATCTCTTATAAATAGGACGACAAATGTTGAAGACCAACGTTGAAGACCTCAACACTTTTTTATTCGTAAATAACGCCCTCCCCAGTCTAACTTATCTCTTATAAATAGAGTGACCAAACATGGTGGCTAACATGGAAACGCAGATCTCACCTATCGTGATGAATAGGTTTTCAATCTTCACTGTTGCCGAAATTCGTGACGATTGCAGGAGACATAATTTGCGTGGCTACAGCAGACTAATTAGATTTGTTGTAGTATATCGTCGGTCAACAGAAAGTAGAAGACATCCTGCAGAATGTGTAGAACATCGTCAGTCATGACGCGGTACAAGACAATCTGCAGAACGTAATCTTCACAAGACTGATGACGATGATGAAGCAATCACGACACAAAAAACATCTACTGATGATAATGATGAAGTACTCATTGAGAGACAAAGACAAAGAAACGTGGTTAAAGAGCATGTGGTCGAGACGGGGTTTAAGAAGAGGCTTCAAACCATATACTATGAAAACAGCGTTAACATAATGGAGCCTGGTCACTTCTTGGCTGCACTGAAGAAAAAAAATTGTGCGATTTGTTAAGCATGAGCTAAGAATACATCGTGGGTTGAAGATGACGATGAAACTCATATGTGAGTACCAAAAGCAGAATGGTGACAGCGGTGAACAAATGAAATTTTAACATCACACTATTGCAGCATAAAAAGTTTGTCTCGACTCGTTTCGAGCCAAGTCAACAAGCAAGAGCATGTAAGATTTATTTGTGACATAAATTCTTCACTCCAACAGCAAGCAAAATCGGATGAGCACATAGAAAATTATATGATCAACGAGCCCATAAAGGTGAAGATGCCTTCAAGCTGTCTCTCCACCGTTCCACTCTCAAACGGCGCGCGGGAAAAACGAGCATTTAAATTTATCTGTGCAAGCCCTTTTGTATCTTATTTTATCGTGATGATCATTTCTCCCAATGTAGTTGGGTACCAATGGAATGTTTTCGAAATCGGAGGAGAAAACTGGTGATTCAAATTTCATGAGAAGATCCCATCGCAACGAAAAAGGTCTTTGTTTTAATGATTACCGCTCCAATTCACGTATCATGTCTGTGGCACTGTCTCCCCTATTTCGCGATAATACAAAACGAGCCGCCTTTCTTTGTACTTTTTCGTTGTCGTCCGTCAGCACCACCTGATGCGGATCCTACACCGCACAGCAATACTCCAGAATAGGGCGGACAAGCGTGGTGTAAGCAGTCTGATTAGTACTTCTGTTGCATCTTCTAAGTGTTCTGCCAATGAATCGCAGTCTTTGGTTTGCTCTACCCACAGCATTATCTATGTGATCGTTCCAATCTTGTATTTCGCAAGAACTATGTTTTCTGAATCCCTGCTGACTATATGTCAATAAATCGTTTTCTTAGAGGTACTTCATAATGTTCGAATACAGTATATGTTCTAAAGTCCTACTGAAAATCGACATTAGTGATATGGGCCTGTAATTCAACGGCTTACTCCTACTTCCCTTATTGGATACTGGTGTGACATGAGCAATTTTCCAGTCTTTAGGAACGGATCTTTATGTGAGCGAGCGGTTGTATATAATTGATAAATATGGAGCTATTTTATCAGCATACTCTGAGAGGAACCTGATCGGTATACAATCTGACCGGAAGCCTTTACGTCTTTTAACCACAGTTTGGTTTTTAGACAAGTAGTAAATAATCTGAGCCTCTCTGTATTTTATCCCTGTTGCCTTCAGTGTGTTAGTGTGTCCTACAGTCAACACAGTTCTCTTAAAATCGATGAATGTTGAAAACTTAAGTTCACTTTTTTTCAATCTACTTTCTAATGTAGTGTCAGTATTGCATTACTTGTTCCTACATTTCTCCTGAATCCAAACTGATCTTCCATGAGCCTGCCTTTCTCCAGCTGCTTACTTTGATACATTTGTAAATAATTTGTGTTAGTAGCATGACTTATGAGGCCGATAATTCGGTATTAGTCTTATCTGTCAGCAACTACCATCTTTGGCATTGGAATTATTATGTTCTTGACGGTATTTTTTCTATAACATATGCTTTGTGTATCCACTGGAATAGTTTTTCCATGGTATTTTCTCCATAGGATCTCAATAATGTTGATTAGACTGTCGTCTACTGTTACGTGATTCAGTGCTCTATCAATTCCGTTCAATATCCCATCTGTTATTCAAGGACATTGTTTATCTACCACTAAAGCTATTGTCGGTATTAAGCCTTGCAGCACTAATTCTTAACCAAAGTGTTTTGGCTCCAACAGGAATTTACATTCATATAAACGAACAATAGACAGTAAAAATAATTTACTTATCAACCATGATGATGTGCCTGTGTAGTGCTTGGGGTCATGGGGTGTCGATGCAATTAATGCATAGTCTAGGCGTTTTTGTCGTGTCAAAGATAGAGTTATAATGGCACACAAGCAACTGCTGTTGAACTTTGTACAACAAATGAGCTTTTCTGTTTGCCATACATATGAGACAAAAAAAAAAAAAATTACGACAGCTAGTGTAGACTTGTGTGATTCAAATAATTCCCCCTATTCTTAATGTATAATGTGTCGGCTGCAGTCGGTGAATTTGAAAACTACTCATAATTCCAATTAGCTGCGATTCCTAGTTCTAGAAATGCGTATAAAATTCATTGGCCTTCTCATTTCGTTAACTATACGACTGCATGCTCCACGTCTTTCAGAAGCAAATGGGAGAAGCACGAGATACGTCTTAGCTGTCACTAACTAGAGACATGATATCCCAGAATATATTTATCTATAAGGTGACTTTCGACTTACTTCTTGAGGTGAAGAGAATTATACTGCTATATTTACCTGATATTTTCTTGTCATTTTGATTGAATATTGAGGACGGTTCACTTAAAGGAAGACAAAGAGTTAGAAAATTTATATTTTTGAGTCCACGAAGCTCGTACCAAGTTGAAACTACAACCACTCTCCCCTTTTACTTTGTAAAATATCCGCCTTGTCCACATATAGGGCAAAGAGAGAACTGCATGTTGGAATCTGTCCGATAGCTCATCAGTAAAGTGTTTACCATTCAAAGGGTAGCTGTGGGTTGCAATAACGCTAGAACACTTCTATTACCAAGTTACAGTCAGGCAGATCGGCAATCAGCAAAGAAATCTTTAGAAAACTTTCCTCCCATACGTTTTTTTGCTGCCTTGATCCAATATCCTTAGATGTAAGAACGAAAAACTTATAGGATTACTCAATTGTTATTGGTGCTTTTTTTATTTCGGTATGTGTCCGTGTGCATTGTTACATTTCCATACGTCCATGGTAGTCCTATAACGCTGCTTCTGGATGATCATGGCCTGCACATGGTCACAGATGGTTTATACGCCAAAAACGCATAATATTTTTCTAATTCATGACGATTTGGGGACGATTGTGTTATTGCTCCTTTGTTTTATTATACAAGACTTCCGTTGTAAGGTTGCCATTGTAAGTTACAACTAATTTGTATTAGAACAGTGTACAATTTATAGCGTTTTAACGTTAGTTTATTGAACTCATATGGAATAGGTTAATCAACAGCAACGTAGTCTCGTACATTATCTAACATTATTATCGAACCTGCAGTGTACTCATTCATTTGTTTTACGTGATATACTGATTTCTGACTACTGTATTTAGGTCATTAAGGAAGAGTTTCTTGCACTGTCTGCTTCTCGCATTTCAAACAGTTTGTGATTTGCTATTATGAAATACTTTTGAGGATGTTAGTGTTTTGTAATCACTGTTATGTGGTCTCTTCTTTTGTGTTATTATATGTTAGAAGTGGTGCCAATGAAAACATTTTTAAGGAAAACTGCTTTATTTGAGTAATATTAAAAAGAATGTTATTTAATTGCAATTGTATCACGTGATGGCAAAAATCGAAACACTCCAGGTGAACGAGTTTCAAGTTTGCAGCACACATAAAACATAAAAAGCTATGACAGCTCCATAAGAGTAGGGCAGTCCAAACAATTCCTCCTTCTCTTTGTTTATGCTTGAGCTACAATCGGTGAATATGGACAATAAACTCTGCCCTAATGTAGAAGATATGTAAATAATACACACTGGGCTATGCTTCAGATATTTCGGTTATCAGTCAATACGGTAGCAGCAGGCTTCGCGGCATCTTCTAAAGGCCAGCTTCCAAAATGCTAGCCAGCTCAGTACGTTACCTGAACGAATCTAGTGTCCCTGTCCCTAGCCTGATGGAAAATTGGCAACATTGTAGAATACGTTTGGCAATTACATGACCGTCAATTTACTTCCTGGCGTGGTTCAGAACTTTCCTATTATATTCAATAGATATTTCGTTGTCATTGCCGATAACTAATCTGAAAAATCCTCACTAAAGGTTTAAAATTGAAATGTCATTTATTACTTGATTCTAGGAAGGAAATTACACACAAAATCTGTAACTAATTCCGTATTTAACGTTACCAATTATCTTTGATAATAAACAATAGCGTACTGAGAGGGGGATTTTTTGCAGCACAGGCTCGCTAGCAAAGTGGTAACGTGGCCGCTTTGTAAAAAGGAATGCTGTGTAATCCCTGTGTGGTAACCTCTCAAGGTGTCATAACGTTTCGACTGCTTTTTACTACTTCTCTTAGCGTGTCATAAGCTTCCGGATCGAAAATTGTTAAGAAAATTTTATGACAATTTCATTTAGTACAACCTACGTCTAAAAATGAAAATTAAAGTGAATGTGACCTTGAATCCTTCTTAAAACTTATATATTTTTAAAGCGTTTACTAACGATTCTGTCAACGGTTGTAGCATTTATATTAGGTGACTAGTTTCGAATCTTACAAGTTTGTATGGACGGGGTTTCGAATCTTACAAGCTTGTCTATTGAGGTTGCAGTGACAGCGCCTGACCTTAATAATAAACATCTAAGTGGAAACACATGCTGTATATATGTTGGCAGAATAAGTGCCACAACGCACACGTGCCTCTTAACAAGTCAAAATTAAACAATTTTTTTGCTTACTCCGAAACATCTTAGTTTTTTTGAATACACAGATCTGTAGATTATGTGTGGCATTGAATAATTTGTTAACTGAGTTTACTTTTGGCTCTACTCTCACGGCGAGATTTATGCATGTTCGTGGGAATCCCAAAATGCTTCTTGGGTAAAACATAGGACTCGACTGGTCACAGACCGCATCAGGCTCAAAAGTGTGTAGTATCTTGTTAATGCATGATTGTCTGGGCTGGCTCGTGTTACAAATAGTTTTGTTCTGTAAGAATAAAGGACAGCCAACCAGTTGCAAAAAACGGTGGTTGTCAAATAACCATGCTCACGGTTTCGACGGATGTACATGTGTCTTCTTCAGAAGGACAGACAACTTCACATTACCAAATTACTAAGGAAAAGCTATCTCCATATGGCATCTGTCGGCCGCTAGAATCAAGGGCTTGTCACATCAGTAAAAACAATCAGTTAGAATAACAGATCATGCTAGTAGCTACACGCCGACTCAGGCTTGAACGTTTAGTGTAATCAAACTGAAATTTTAGGTTCAAAATGGTTCAAATGGCTCTGAGCACTATGGGACTTAACATCTATGGTCATCAGTTCCCTAGAACTTAGAACTACTTAAACCTAACTAACCTAAGGACATCACAGAACACCCAGTCATCACGAGGCAGATGAAATTTATGTCAAAGATCCACTGTCCCTTGGGAGTGTAAATAATTTAATCTTCTAAGTCAATGCAATAAAAAGATAAGACCACATATGCCACATATTTCGATACTCGCAAACTCAAGCATGTAGATGAAGGGGTTATACCATTTTTGTCGTGGTGGTCTAGCGGTAAAGCGCGTGCCTGCAAACCGAGCGGCCTTGGGATCGATTCTCAATCGGATGACTGATTTTGAGACTTCGTTTTAACCTTTTACTTCTCAACAATGTGAGGGATCCACGTTAAACTGTAGGTCCCCTTTGCCCGGCTGGATAACTGTTAGGAACACGAAAGTCACCGTAGTGACCTTGGAAAACTGTACTTAATTTACGTTTTCAAGATATATTTTTTATTTTATGATAAACATCGTCTTTTACATCCGAAAAACAGAGACTTTATTACCTGAAACTCTTTGCTCATATAGTAGGCGTATATTTTTGTTCTCTACAACCAAGACATTATTCTTTATTTCAAAAAGAGATCATTTACTTACTTCATTCAAGATACTTCTGTTATGGAAATAGAAAACATAGTGACGACGAAGCCACGCCGAAAAAGGTGCTTACGGCGACCGTAAGGAATGGCTCAAGGGGAGGAAAGAGGCCCGTAAACAAATAAAAAACAGAAAAAAACAATGAAAAAACGAAAAATGGCGACCAATAGAAAGGCTTGCACTAGGGCACTAAGCTACATAACAATTATATTATTATTATTATTATTATTATTATTACCGTCTGTAAACACAATTAAGTTCGTGTGGAATTCTCAGAACGCGAGTCCTGATGGCGCTTGTGCAGTTTTTTAAGTCAAATTTGCCTTTTTAAAGTTAACTTTCTCCTGGTGTATTATATATATTAATACTCTTCACATAATATGCTGCACGAGAAAAGGTCATTACCGCTTACCTACGTAATTAAATGAGTCGAAATGCGGTTTGAAAACGTAAAGATTAGAGTGTGCTCGATATCTGGCATTTGCGTCTAGAGTGCTTCACTTTTACGAACAGACTATAAATACATATATCAGCACACGATTGCTGGTGGAAAGCAACACTTCCAGTAGGAATTTCCGCGTCCTACTGTGTAGCCAGTTCGTGCAGTTGGCTGCTACATGATTTTATTTCAGTGATTAAAATATCAATTCAAAAACACACAATGGGTAAACAGCTAATGAATGTTAATATGGACTAAAAAGGAAATGAATGTATCGAGTAGTTTGTAGTCACCTCCAGAGAATCAGAAATTCTTTAACCGTGTGGAGTATCCTTATTTACGACACACTGAGGAAACAGTCCGTTGCATAGGTTGGTGGTCTGTTGGAATGGCTCTAGCTACTTATGCGTAAGGTCGGTGTACGATTCACACATCACGCAGCAATTTTTACCAAGCACAAAGGATCCTCTTTACCTTTGATACCACAACCTGAACAATGTAGGGTTGCATCGTGTTCTAAAGCCACATGAAACGTCATGTCCCTTCGCTACCTACTTTAGCAGAGCGGTGACGGTAGGGACACTGCAGGGACGGTAGTTGCGAGTTTGCTTTTTTACACAGTTTTTTTATTAATGAGCGAATGTTCATCATGTAAGGTCAACGGGTACTTATTTCTTATTGTATCTGAATTTGAGATATTGAAAGTATTGACGCTGGGCTGGAATTCGGACGCTAGGTTTGACGCCTTTGAGACGATGCAGTTCCATCGTTCAGTGTTTCCCCGAGATTCCAAACTCCCGAAGGTCTCCATGAAGTACGTGTGTCGGTTCGAACCCGATCTGACAGGAAAGTTTCTCTCGTGTCATTTCAATTTGTAGCACGCACACACCGAATTACAGGTGGCAAATGGTTACGATTTTTAACGAGTGGCCGTGCATTTTAATAGCAAAAATGTGTGTGAAATCTTATGGGACTTAACTGCTAAGGTCATCAATCCCTAAGCTTAAACACTACTTACCCTAAATTATCCTAAGGAGAAACACACACACCCATGCCCGAGGGAGGACTCGAACCTCCGTCGGGGCCAGCCGCACAGCCCATGACTGCAGCGCCTGAGACCGCTCGGCTAATCCCGCGCGCGTTTTAATGGCAACAGTTTGTAGCTGTTTCGACTCACAGTCTGGGACAGTACTTTTAGTCATATCTTTCCAGGTTCAAATACGCCACTCTTGGTTACTGGAGAAAAAGAATTCGGTAATCAACGTCTCTTCGGTGTAGTCAACGACGTTGATAACTCCAAGGTTCGACTCCCAGTTGGCATAGAACGCTACTTCAAGTTGTCTCCAGTTCAGACATGTTCACATTTCGCTACTGGTGAAGTAAACCGATATATCTGTTAGTGACTAGAAGTCAATGATAATAGATACTTAGTCCGAATCGCGGTAGCTGACAATTTTTCGTCTCGTCATTTCAGTTTCAATCAGCTCGCCATTGGTGAAAATTTACGATTTCTTCCATTTGATTGTGCTTGGTTAGCAATCAGATCAAGTGCCGGGTTCGAATACCCGTACATACAAAACTTAGCGCTTTATTATTTCAACCTTAAATCTGCGCACTCTTTGTTACTTGTGACTGAAACCACATTCAAGATCTTTCGTTGTTTGTTAACAGGAAAGATAGTTACTGGCTTAAATTACCAGGCAGCAGTCAAGTATAAGAACGTTCGTAAAATAATTTCAAGTTAAAACTTGCTTTTTAAAATGTAATTTACTGTAATAATTATGAATTTATAAGCCCCAAGTTTGCAGAAATGATTTTGTACAGTCGAACTACTTTACCGAAAAGAGAGCAGAGAACCTGCAAGACAGTCACGTTACGTAATTGCATGCAGATCAGCCGAAACGGAATGCAGGTCGTTCGGGTACTTTTGAGCGTGATAGTGCATTCAACGGACACTTACTACCAAGTGCTAATCCTCTGTGTACTCATTTAGGGCACTGAAGTGTACATAATACTATTATCAGTAAATAAACCATTGTCCTATGTCTAACTGTGATCCTGTTCATTCCACGCGCACCGTACCATCACAGACTTAACCTTGAGCAATTACTAGTCATTCCCTTTCCTGTTCCACTCGCGAAAGGAGCTAGATAAAGAGGACTATCTACATGTCTCCGTATGAGCCCTAATACATCTTAGCTTGTTTTCGCGGTCCTTGCACTGGAATAGAATGGTTCTGCAGGCAGAATTTCTTCTCAATAGCGTTTCCCACCAGGGATTCCTATTTGAATTCACGGAGCAATGCCGTGATACTAGCGTGATGATTGAACCATTCAGTAATAAATCAAGCAGCACGCCTCTGAATTGCTTCGATGTCTTCCTTTAACCTGACAACATGGAGATCCCATAAACCCGAGTGGTATTTGAGAATGGGTCGCACTTGT
Organism: Schistocerca americana; assembly: GCF_021461395.2. NCBI lineage: Eukaryota > Metazoa > Arthropoda > Insecta > Orthoptera > Acrididae > Schistocerca > Schistocerca americana. The sequence continues at coordinate 583,410,923 of NC_060122.1, read as the reverse complement.
GTTCTGTATGAGATCTCCTTTGCATATGAGCTACACTTTCCTAAATTTCGCACAATAAACCGCAGTCTACCGATCGCCTTCCCTACTACTAATCTGACTTGCCAATTCAATATCACTTTGAAAGTAGTGCCTAGGTATTTAAACTTCGTGTTTCTGTCAAGCAGAACAGCACCAGTAATGCATTACGAACTTGCAGCATGCTGCAAGTGAAAAGTAGGTCCGCAACTTGTCTTGTAATTGAAATAAATGGTTGTAGCTTCGTCATAAGTTGCTTTGAGAAATATCTATTTCTTTATTTCTTGATGGAGACTAGTTTCGGACGCCAGTGTCCATTTTCAAAACATCCGTGCTATAAGCGTGAGAAATACAGGCGATTGCCCTTGTACAGAAATTGCCCCTGCAGTAATCAGAGCGGTATATGGCCGACTTAACAGCAGCCTGTTGTTAAGCCGGCCTGTTAAGTCAGCCATATACCGCTTTGATTACTGTAGGGGCATTTTTTGTACATGGGCTGTAGTCTGTATTTCTCACGCTTACAGCACGGATGTTTTGAACATGGATACTGGTGTCCGAAACTAGTCACCATCAAGAAATAAAATATAGATACTTCTCAATGAAACTTATGACGAATCTACAACAATTTCTTTCAAATACTGCATTAGAAAATTAGGGCGTTGGTTTTCCTATTAATCTGCATTAATTTACATTTTTCTACATTTAGAACAACCTGCCACTAATTAATATTGTATCCTCCTATTGTCACACAACGACGATACTTTTCTGCACACTACAACGTCATCAGCAAACAGCCGCAGAATGTTGCTCATCCTGTCCATCAGATCATTTATGGATTTAGTGAATAAGAGAAGGCCTGTCACACTTTCCTGGGGCACTCCTGACGTTAACCTTGTCTCCGATGAACACCCGCCGACTGGGACAACGTACTAGGTTCTATTACGTAACAAGTCTTTGCGGCACTCGTGTATCTCGGAACTTATTCTGTATGCTCGGACCTCCATTAACAATCTGCAGTGGGGCAAGATGTCACACACTTCCCGGAAATGTAGATATGGAATCCTCCTCTTACCCTTCATCTATAGTACGCAGGAAGTCGTCTGAGAAAAGGGCAACCTGAGTTTCTCACCTACGGTGCTACGTAAATGCATGCTGGTGTATAGACAGAAGCCTTTAAGCCGCAATAAAACTTATTACACTCGAAAATAGAATATGCTCGAGAGCTCGACAGAAAATCGATGTTAAGGATATTAGTCTGCTATTTCGCAGGCCCATTCTTTTACCCTTCTTGTATACATGAATCACCTGCAATTTTTTTTCATACGCTTAGGACTTTGCATAGGGCCTTCTTCATAATCCGGCGTACATACCGAGTGCACATTGGACTTGTTCCTGCTCTGGACGCAATTCTCTTGAGGGACTCCATAATGATCGTAACACTGGAGTTCCCGATACAGTAGAGTCTCGATAGTTCGAGTCTCGATAGTTCGAGTCTCGATAGTTCGAGTCTCGATAGTTCGAAGCTCGATAGTTCGATGATCGGTAGTTCGAGGATCGATAGTTTGAGTCTCGATAGTTCGAGTTTCAACTAATCAGAGCCTCTTTTCTTTTTAAAAATGGTTGCAACGATCTACTTTCTTTTTTTACTGACATGATAAATAATGAAAACATCATTGCAAAAGATAGATAGAGGGAGTACAGCTCAGTGGCAAAACAGACAACAATGCAATCAACATCGACGATTAGCTCGCTGCCCTGTCGCACGAACATCTGTTGTCAGTATGGCACGAAATACCCCGACTGCTGGCGGCTGCTACCGATCAAAATTGGGGAGTTCATACGCTGCTGTAGTTCCCAGTACCTGTACTGTACAGTGTTGTGGGTCGTTTTGTTTGTTGACTGTGTGTTCCGTTGTACACCTTACAAAGATGAATGCTGTAACAAAAAAGAGGAAATTTGTGCCTTTGCATCTAAAATTAGAAGCACTAAGATGACTTGACAAAGGAGAAACAATAAAAAAACTTGCTCTCGAATATGGTGTCGGTGAAGTTGCTGTTGGTGACTGGCGAAGAAACCGACTTAAATTGGAATAGTTTTCTTCACAGAAATGCTCACACGAATCTCTCAGTCGAAGAAGTATAAAGAAGTCAGACTTCGAAAAAACAAGTGAGGCATTGTTCATGTGGTTTATCCAACAGAGACAGAAGGGTGCTCCGATTTCTGGCCCAATATTGCAAGAAAAAGATTGTTTTTCAGCAACCAGCTGCAGGAAGGAGATGACAATTCCGCCGCTAGTGTGGGCTGGCTCTACAAGTGGAAGAAGAGGTATGGAGTGCGTCAACTAGACGTATGTGGAGAAAAACTCTCTGGTACGCTCAGGCCGTTTCAAAATTCATCGTAGAGTTTAAAAAAATCATAACTGACGAAAATTTGTCTAATGAACAAATATATAACTGTGACGAAACTGGGCTGAATTTTAAAATGTTACCAGCGATAACACTTGCTTCTTGTGAAGAAAAAAGTGCTCCTGAGCACAAAAAAAGCAAAGAGCGGCTCACAGTTATGGCAGCTTCAAATGAAACTGGAAACCACAAACTAAAACTAGTTGTGATTGGGAAGTCTGCCAAGCCAAGAGCATTCAAGAATGTATCTATCTCAGCTCTTCCGGTTGTCTATACACATCAGAATAGTGTCTGGATGAATCAGGAAATCTTCAAGAACTGGTTTTTTAACTCACTTGTACCTGACTGCAAGAATTTTTTAAAAGAAAGGGGACTGCCATGCAAAGCAATTTTGCTCATGGATAATGCGTCCTCACATCCAAGTGCAGGAGAACTGCAGTGCGACGGTATCCGCGCCTTGTTTTTCCCACCAAACGTTACCTGTCTCATTAAGCCCATGGATCAGGGCGTTCTGTAATGTCTAAAAAAAAAGTATCGACAGCGATTGCTACAGTCAATCCTACATTCCGAAGACAACGAAAGCATTGTAGGAGCTTTGAAGAAAGTGACTTTGAAGGATGTCGTGTACTGGATTAGCGAATCTTGGAGCGAAATAAAGTCAGACACAATTTGTAAGCCATGGAGGAAAATTCTACAGGACAGTATGCCAGACACAGAAGCTGAAGATTTATCAGATGAGGACGATCAGCCGTTGTGTAATTTAATCAGATTGCCAGGGTGTGAAGAGGCAGAAGAGGTGGAAGTAGGCGAGTGGTTAAATTCGGACGAACAGTTGGAAGTGACAGACTCTTCTATAATTTACATGGTTAACATTTCATCGCAGTGTGAGAGTGACGAGGATGACGAGGCAGAGGCTGCACCGATGATGAGTCCAACCGATGGCTACGCTGCTCTCGAGGCCGCCATATGCTACGTGGAACAACAGCCTGAAATGACACCAACTGACCTACTGCTCCTGAGATGGTGGCGTGACATTGCCGCGAGGAAACGTTGCAGCTTCGCCAAACAAAAGGCACTTCACTATTACTTGTCTAAATAAATAATTAATGTTATTCTGCCAATGCAAATGCATGTGTGAATACTTTTATTTTAATAAAGTTCATATTTTGACCTGTATTACTTACAATATCATAATATTTCTTTTACCCATTTAAATTTCGATAGCCCGAGTTTTCGATAGTTCGATGTGGTTCCGGTCCCGTTCACCTCGAACTATCGAGACTCTACTGTAACTGGAAATAGTCCGACGCGCTCCTATAAACGTCAAGCTGCAGCAACGCAGAGCTTCAAGGCCTAGGAAGAAGAAAGCTGCAGTAGCCGGACTAACGACGGATCCCTCAACGCGGAGTCGGACTCCCAGTAACACCTGGCCACGATGAACAGTATCAGTTGTCAACTTATTTACATTTCACAATGTTGAAATAACTGCGTAAGTTAAGAAGACAATAATAAAAGTCTATTTTAAACTGTGCCTACTTGGACCCTGCTGGAGGAGGGGCCGCTTTTCTACTCACTGGTTGAAAGGGCGACGTCAGATGCCCAATACCCCATTTGATCTCCACCTCCAGCGATGCGAAGGTGTTACAACCTGCTACTCACTGTGTGGTGGGTGTGGTAGTCCTGCGTCAGGTACGGTGGAACATTCCTCGGCAACAGAGACGGCGGCAAAGCATGCGACACCTGGCGCGCCCCGTGCGACACGCCACTTTCTCCGCCGCCGCTGCACTCCGAGGCAGCGGCATGACGGCGGCTGACCGCAGCCAGCAACATCTACTGCTGTGGGCGAACTGCGAACTACACACAGTGCACACTCCCTATTCATCCTACTGACAAAACTGATATGAAAACAATAGTAGAAAATGATTAAAAACGAACTCTGCTATTCTTTAGACATGGATCTGCACTACCGTGAAACTACTTGCAAAAAGAAACACAAGCTACTAGAGAATACTGAGTCTGTCACTAAATCTACATCTACATGATCATTCTGCAAGTAATAATTAAGTGCCTGCCAGAGGGTTCAATGAACCACCTTCAAGCTATCTTTCTACCGTTCCACTCTGGAACGGTATGCGGGAAAAACGAACACAAGTACCTTTCTGTGCGAGCCCTGATTTCTCTTATTTTATTATGAAAATCTGTTCTACCTAAGTAGTTGAGCAGAAACAAAATATTTTCGAAATAGGAGAAATATGGTGATTGAAATTTCACCAGAAGAGCCTGTCACAACGAAAAACGTCTTTGTTTTTAGACTGGGGCGGCCGATGTGACCGAGCGGTTCTAGGCGCTACTATCTGGATCCGCGTGACCGCTACGGTCGCAGGTTCGAATCCTGCCTCGGGCATGGATATGTGTGATGTCCTTCGGTTAGTTAGTTTTAAGTAGTTCTACGTTCTAGGGGACTAATGACCTCAGAAGTTAAGTCCCATAGTGCTCAGAGCCATTTGAACCATTTTTTTTTTAAAGACTGGCACCTCAATTCAAGCATCATGTCCTTGGCACTCTCTCCTCTACTTCACAATAAGACAAAATGAACTGCTCTTCTTTGAACTCTGTCGATGTTCTCCGTCAGTCCAATCTGATGCGGATCACACATCGCACAGCAATGTTCCAGAAGAGGGCGGATAAGAGTGATGTAAGCAGTCTCTTAAATACATCTGCTGCACTTTCTAAGCGTTCTGCTATCTACGTGATCGTTCCAATTTAAGTTAATGATAATTGTAACCCCAAGTATTTAGTTGAATTGGCAGCCTTTAGATTTGTGTGATTTATCGCGTAATCGAAATTTAGCGGATTTCTTGAAGTACTCGTGAAGATGTTATTTAGAGTTGATTGCCACTTTTCGCACCACACATAATATCTTGTCTAAATAATATTTCCTTCGGTTTTTATTATCTGATGGCTTTACAAGACGGTAAATGATAGTATCACCTGCATCTGCTCAGATTGTCTCCTAAATCGTTTATGTAGATCAGGAACAGCAGGGGCCCTGTAACACTTCCCCGGGGAACGTCAGATATTACTTCCGTTTTAGTCGACGACTTTCCGTCAGTTATTACGAACTGTGATCTTTCTCACACGAAATCACAAATCCATAGGCACTGAATTTGATTAGAAGTCGCTTGTGAGGTACGAATTGAAAAATCTGGAAATCTAAAAATATGGAATCAATTTGACATCCCCTGTCGATAGCACTCTTTACTTCGTGAGAATAAAGAACTAGTTGTTTTTCACAAGTACAATATTTCTGGAATGTGTCCTGACTATTTGTCAGTGAATAGTTTTCTTCGTGGTAGTTCATGATGTTCGAACACAGTATATGTTCCAAAATTCTGCTACTAATCGACGTTAGTGATATGGGTTTGTAATTCAGCGGATTATTCCTATTTCCTTTCTTGGTTAGTGGTGTGACACGTGTAATTTTCCAGTCTTTAGGTACGGATCTTTCGACAAGCGAATGGTTGTATATGATCGCTATGGAGCTATTGTAACAGCTTGCTCTGAAAGGAACCCGACTAGTACACAATCTGGACTGGAGGACTTGCGTTTGTTAAGTTATTTAAGCTGTTTCGCTACGCCGAGGGTACCTACTTCTACGTTACTCATGCTGGCAGTTCTAGATTCGAATTCTGGGATATTTACTTCGTCTTTTTTCGAGAAGGAGTTTCGGAAAACAGTGTTTAGTGTCTCGGCTTTAGTGACAATGTCATCAGGGACTTCACCATTGTTATTGCGTAGTGAAGGTACTGACTGCTTCTTGCCGTTGGTATACATTACATACGATCAGAGTCTCTTTGGGTTTTCTGCCAGATTTCTGAACAGAGTTTCATCGCGGAAACTACTAAAATCATCTCGCATTGAAGTTCGAGCTAAATTTCGAGCTTTTGTCTAGCACTAGGTCATTGTACTGCACACAAATAAAGGATCTAGCCTCCGGACCGGTCACGAAAGGAGGCTGGCACCTAAAAAGGAAATGCAAGTGCGGGTGAGTACATTACGTCATCCAAAACCACATGACTGTGGCGCTGCAGGCGGCGCTAAGCTACGCAACAAGAACTACATGCTACAAAGAATGAAATTAACAAATAAAAACGAGCCCTTCTTTCTTTTACACACGTATTTGCATTAGCAAACTTCTTAAGACCAAAACGCAAGCTTCTAGAAAGCACTGACGCTGTCGCTGAAAGGCCCACATAAAACCACGGTAGTCAAGTACTCGTAGTTTGCGGTACGCAACATTTAAAGCAGGTAATGTTTGTGCTGGAACACGTTCGAATAGGTTTATTCGTGCCCGGAGGACCAAAATGATGGTAGCCGCAAAACTCTCGGTAATTCTGCGCTGCCTGTCTTTCTCCACGGTACAGACGAATCCTGAAACTCGTTGCAAAGGAAAGGCGGTTGAAAATGAAAGTAAGTGAACAGCCACTTGCGAGAGTCACTTAAAGCAAAACTTTTGTTGTTGTTTTGAAATAAGGTTCAGCTGCATAAAAGCTTTAATTGGACGTTTGTTTTGTGTCAATAGTGAGAAAAGAAAAATTCTAACCAAAACGTCAAAGACGAAGAAAAGATATTCTAAGACAATTCGAGATGTTAAGAATAGAGTGGAGTAGTATGGGCCAAACAAAAAAACATGTTTACATCTCAAAAGCACAAGCTCGTAAAAAAATAGTCCGTTAAAAAACCTTTCAACGTGTGGTCGACTGAATCTGACACAACGCACTAAGCTCGTGGAGTGAGGTTTTCTGTAAGACTGTTCTGGTACTTCATCGTAATGTTCTGCTAGAAATCTTTAGCTGCCAATTTCTTTTCTCTGGCTTGAAATAAGACAATTTCGGTTGCAAAATCTTTTTTGCTACAGGAAATGACGTATTTCGCCCTTTTGGGGCATCATCAGATTGGCGTAAGAATTAATGTGGAAAACCAACATTCGTCCATTTATGCCCTGATACGGATGAATATTGGTCTTCCACATTAATTTTTACGCCAATCTGATGATGCCCCTAAAAGGGCGAAACGCGTCATTTCCTGTAAATAAAAAGGATTTGGCAGTCTTTTTTCATGAAATTCATAATCGATTGCTGTACCTGGCGTCCAGTACGGAATGAAACCACTTTTCGTTTCCCTTTTAAATCTGTGAGGCAGTCTTAAATTTTCAGGTAAATCGATAGCTATCTTTTGAAACTGAATCATAGCTAATGGTATTAATTTGGAATCAAAATCTCTCTTATGTGGTACAAGCATTTATTCCTAATTTTCCTCAGATAATGATTTGAACAGCTCCATATGAGGTGTCATATATGTCTACTGACTTTCTGTGATATAAACATGAATGCGGTTGTCTGTGATGTCAGAAATGATTCCATGGAATATTTAACATGGACTAGTGCTGCTGCCATTTCTGTAGTTTTATTATGCACCAAAAAAGTCTTCTTTCACTACGAGGTACATTATGTGGAATTGAGTATAACCTCATTTTAAGTGTAGTTCTAGGAGCATTAAAACGATCTGCAGTAGTCCTTACGATTATTTCGCCTTCCAAAAAACTGGCAACTGTTCGCTTCATTGAACGAGCCAACAATAAGTAACAGAACACCTTTTCCTCGGACAATTTCGGTTGAAAAAATGCGGAATTTATTGTGCAACATCGCAAAATATTCACGCTTGAGTTCCTATAGTTTCGTGAAGTTCCAATAGGTGATGACGCTATACGTAGTCTTCCAAATGGCGTCTGTAACAAAGGAGCGCTCCAAGCAAGCAGAGAGAGGTCATCGAGTTTCTTTTGGCGGAAAACCAGAGCGTCGCAGACATTCACAGGCGCTTTCAAATTGTCTACGGAGACCTAGCAGTGAACAAAATCACCGTGAGTCGTCGGGCGAGACGCCTGTTATCATCGCAACAAGGTCACGTGTGCCGGCCGTTCGCAAACAGTTGTGACTCCTGCTACGCTAGAACTTGAGGACACTTTCATTCGAGGTGATCTCCTTCTCCGTGGCAACGCTAGGCCTCACACAAGTCTGTGTACCCGAGAGGAGCTCACAAAATTTCACTAGACTGTTCTTCTTCATTCATCTTACAGCCCCGATCTCGGACCTTCCGACTTCCATCTGTTTGGCCCAATGAAGGATTCATTCCGCTGTAAGTAGTACGCGGATGGTGAGGAGGTTACTGATGCAGCAAGATGTTGACTTCTACGTCGACCACTAGAGTGGCACAATGCGGACATACAGGCCCTCCCAGTAAGGTGGCGTAAGTCTATCGAATTACAGGGATGTTATGTTGAAAAACAGGGCTATGTAGCCAGAAGAGTGGGAAATGATATTGTATACTGAAATCCTTATAAAACCAAACTACACTACTGGCCATTAAAATTGCTACACCAAGAAGAAATGCAGGTGAGAAACGGGTATTCATTGGACAAATATATTATACTAGAACTGACATGTGATTACATTTTCACGCAGCTTGGGTGCATAGATCCTGAGAAATCAGTACCCAGAACAACCACCTCCCGCAGTAATAACGGCCTTGATACGCCTGGGCATTGAGTCAAACAGAGCTTGGATGGCGTGTACAGGTACAGCTGCCCATGCAGCTTCAACACGATACCACAGTTCATCAAGAGTAGTGACTGGCGTATTGTGGCGAGCCAGTTGCTCGGCCACCATTGATCAGACGTTTTCAATTGGTGAGAGACCTGGAGAATGTGCTGGCTAGAGCAGCAGTCGAACATTTTCTGTGTCCAGATAGGCCCGTACAGGACCTGCAACATGCGGTCGTGCATTATCCTGCTGAAATGTAGGGTTTCGCAGGGATCGAATGAAGGGTAGAGCCATGGGTCGTAACACATCTGAAATGTAACGTCCACTGTTCAAAGCGCCGTCAATGCGAACAAGAGGTGACCCAGACGTGTAACCAATGGCACCCCATACCATCACGCCGGGTGATACGCCAGTATGGCGATGACGAATACACGCTTCCAATGTGCCTTCATCGCGATGTCGCCAAACACGGATGCGACCATCATGATGCTGTAAACAGAACCTGGATTCATCCGAAAAAATGACGTTTTGCCATTCGTGCTCCCAGGTTCGTCGTTGAGTACACTATCGCAGGCGCTCCTGTCTGTGATGCAGCGTCAAGGGTGACCGCAGCCGTGGTCTCCGAACTGATAGTCCATGCTACTGCATCGTCGAACTGTTCGTGCAGATGGTTGTTGTCTTGCAGACGTCCCCATCTGTTGACTCTGGGATCGAGACTTGGCTGCACGATCCGTTGCAGCCATGCAGATAAGATGCCTGCCATCTCGACTGCTAGTGATACGAGGCCGTTGGGATCCAGCACGGCGTTCCGTATTACCCTCCTGAACCCACCGATTCCATATTCTGCTAACAGTCATTGGATCTCGACCAACGCGAGGAGCAACGTCGCGATACGATAAACCGCAATCGCTATATACTATAATCCGACCTTTATAAAGTCGGAAACGTGATGGTACGCATTTCTTCTCCTTACACGAGGCATCACAACAACGTTTCACCGGGCGACGCTGGTCAACTGCTGTTTGTGTATGAGAAATTGGTTGGAAACTATCCTCATGTCAGGACGTTGTAGGTGTCGCCATCGGCGCCAACCTTGTGTGAATGCTCTGAAAAGCTAATCATTTGCATATCACAGCATCTTCTCCCTGTCGGTTAAATTTCGCGTCTGTAGCACGTCATCTTGGTGGTGTAGCAATTTTAATGGCCAGTAGTGTAGTTTCAGCAAAAAATGTATTGTATTACTTATTGAACGCTCCTCGTAGTCTCGGACAATCCCCTCGACCTTCACAGCAAGCCTCATCTTTAACCATGGCATCATGACCAAAAATTGTGGAGAATGTTTATGTACAAATAAGCACTTTCTATTAAAGAGCACATTCGCAGAAACATTTTGACACAGCGAATTTTCGAAAACAATTCAATACTCACCTTTTGTGGCTGATTGCGGTTGTTCTTTACTATCACGAAAATCTTCTTTGGTGTTACGCGGCATCATGTTCAATTTCTTCTACACGATCGACGTTTCGGCAGCTCTGCTGGAATCTTCTTCAGGATCTTCCATTGTTCACAGTTAGCTGTACGTCAGTAGATCTTGAAGAAGATCCAAGAACAGTGGTCGCAACGTTGATCGTGCGGAAGAAATGTAACATAACGCGATGTAACATCTGAGACTATTTTTACCTTCAATGACAACGGCCACGAAAGCCTGCAAACTTCGATAGAAGTGCATGGTTGATGAAAGTGGTCTGTTCATTGATCACGACATTGTGAAAGGCCTATGTGTGCCAATGGTCAGATAACAAAATTATTATCTACATCGACAGTGCTCTGGTTTATGCTTTCCTCATAATAATGTTCACGCCGTTTCCATCACGCCATAGATTACTCTAAACTAGCGCTCATAGAATGAAGAATTGCTTGAAAATTTCTATACGTCATTTGTATGTAGGTACATACGGTATTTCATCCTTGGTGATGCTGTGGATCAATTCAGCTCTATTATAGCTAATGGACAAAAACAACAAGTGGCAATCCCAGCAAACTACGCATCGCCAACTGGTAAACGTGAGTTGGAAGCTGTGATAGTGTCATTCGATAGCGACGAAGTCGTGCTACGCTTATCGTTTTCCATTATCTCTCGCAAAGGGATGGGATAAAGCACTGTTCTTTTACAACGAGAGGCTGATTTAAATGGAAATTTTGTGTTGGTTTCTGAAACGGGGAAGATATGCTCTTGCGAATTTAATCAGATAGTGACCGTGAACAGAATTACCTAAAATGGAATGCATATTTAAAATGGCGCCTAACACTGGAAAATGCACAAGAGATAACATCTATTGCGAGTGGCTGACGAGTAAAATGCTGCTTGGGACACTGCTGCACGTATTCTCTTCGTCACTTATACGAGCCAAATAACATTAGTACACAACTTAAATGATACAAATGCAACATAAGGCTTTAAAAGTAATAAACGTATTACAGATGTTACCGTTTTCAAACATATTGCAATATCTGCAAGTAAAAAAGAATAGGCAACTAGAGAAATAAGAACAAAATTTATCTATACACATCATAAAACGAAGTCCCTGCCGCGTTTTCCTGTCAGTATGTGAAGGCTAATATCAGGGACTACTTTAACGATTTTGATATGGTTTTCACTAGCGGACTGTTTCACATGAACGGTTTATGTACTTAATATTTTGCATTTCGGCCACAGAGATAGACCGATAGGGATTCATAATTATATCCTTGCGAATGAACGTAGATGAAGACAGTTTAAAGTTCCCATAAAGCTACACTTCTCATCATTGCGCACATGGTCTTGAAACGCGCTGTGAACGTTTCCACATCAGAATAATTTCACGATCTCCCACTGGTCGAATCCTTCCCTAGTGCAATTCAGACTTGACATTATCCTTTGAAAACTATGAACTGTAGATAAATCAAAAGTATTTCTTCATTCTTGCATCTCCATGAGTAATAGTACAGGTTCCGTTTCCGATTTTCCTGTCTCGGAAAAGTCTGCAGGATCAGAACTACGCCGCTATGGAGCCAATAAGGCGTTCCAACAGTTCCTAGGCCTGTGTCTCGTTAATTCTTGTCCTTAGTCGCTATCAAGTCGATGAAAATTACTACACTTTCTGCCATTCGTGTGACGCAGTCACTCGAATTCTCTCTCTCTCTCTCTCTCTCTCTCCTCTTCCCTCTCTTGAACTGAACTGCTAAATGTTCGTACTTTGTAAGAAGCAATAGGTGATTTTTATTTTTATTATTTTTTTTAAGTTTACAACCTTCGTGATGGTGCAACACTCCTCAGAAAAATGCTAAAAAGACTAATGTTACAGACAACGACGAATATCACAACGTTTATTAGCTTCAGTCGTTCTGTAATGTGAGAGAACTACAATATGAAAACGATGATAAAATTTCATAAGACAATGAGTTGATAACAGGTCTTAGTTAGCGAAATAATCCTCTTCTCATTCATTACTAAACTCAAGCCGCACATTAAGAGAACAAGATTAACGTTTTTTATAACAAAACTATTTTATCCAATAACTACGTTGTTGGGCGAAACAATGTCAACTCCTTTGTATTTTCATAGCTTCATTCCATAGGAAAATAACGACATAGTCCACACAGTATTTGATCAAGGCTTCAGAATCTCTGTTAGTTTTCTACATTCCGTGTGGAAAACATTACAAGAAAAAGTGACAGTATGATAGAAACGAATACATGTTCCACTACCCATACCGTCCTAGTAAACTAACAGATGATTAAAAATATTTGTAGGAAACTGTACAAATCACGATTCTTCATATATATAACCTGTTTAATATTTGTTAACCATCTTCAGATGTTGATTAAATTAAATGTATGCTAGACCTTCAAGTGCGTCGCACAATATCATACTAGCGGTATGTTGTTCTGGATCAGGGTGAGACGGTCTTAAACAACGGCTTCTCACTGGTGAACAAATTCAATATTACCAACTTAATAAAACTACACCTGTTACAATGGAAAATGAACAGTTTGTTTGTCCAAGGAATTTGTCCCTGACATTTTGCGGTATTTTCAGTATCCTTGCTTGGAGGACATTTGGGAATCTATAAAACTATAACGAAAAGCAAGAAACACCTTACCTGGTCTACATTAAATACAGACGTAAGAAAATTGATCAACGAGTTTGAGGCCTGTAAGGCTACTAGGCTTAATCCTAATGCGCATCGTGCTCTTCTCCATTCAAACCATGAAGATCAGCCCATGGAAAAGGTGTTATGGATTATATGAGTCATGTTCCTCGTATGGAAAATGATAATAGATATATATTTACTTTTGTTGATGTTTTTTCCTGTTTTGTGTGGCTTTTACCCAGTAAAGGGATGGCAACGGGAATTTTCGTTCCATTTTCTTCTCCTAGGTTCCTAGTGATAACGCCCTTACATTTACGTCTAGAGAGTTTACAAACTTGTGATTTATGAATGCTGTATCTCATATTACCATAATTCACTGTTATCCAAAGCCTTCCTTCCCAGAACTGGTTAATCGTAATCTTAAATCCGTACGGTGTATTTTCCAAGCTCGTTCTCAAACTAAGTGGGGTAAGTCCATAGCTTGGTTAAATTTTACCTTTAATTCGGCTATTCGTGAGACCCGTACAGCAGCTCTTCCTAGTCTAATGTTTGCTTACCTTCTTAATTCACGTACATCAAAACTGTCGTCTATTAATGATTTCCTTCCAGAATAGATCATCTAGCGAAACAGGAGGTTAACAAATGCACTTGTACATAGGATAGTGGTCGGGAGATACAGTTTGGGTAGGTACCCCGCCACGTTGCACGTTGGAGACGCAGTCTGTATTAAAAATTTTAGGGCCCAAAGCCAGAGTGATGAAATCCAGTAGTCTGCTGCTACGTTTCGCTGGACCTTGAAAGATTGCTATAATTTTCACTCTAGTTAAACTCTTCGTTAGAACCTATCACGTTCATATAAGTCAGGTTAAATCTAAATGTCACAGTAAGGCGGTGGGAGCTCCATAGCAAGTTCTCTCTTTCTCTCTCTCGGTGTTTTTTCAAGGCGGAGTTGAGTCAATTACTGCCTCGGCAATCTACTGTCGATAGAAGCCTTCGCTATGTTACACTCGTGTCTTTACGCTTTATAACTTAGCAGCATGTGTTATCACGTCACGCTAGAGTGCCTAGCATGTCCAACCTTCCATATTTAAGAGTGCTACCTGGGCATTTTCGGTCACAGAATGTGTTCCTCACATAGTGGCTTAAAGTATAACTATCTGAAAATTATTAGCAATCGTGATTCAAATGCTTCGATGAAGACACAGAAATGTGTTTCTTGTGTTTTGTTGTGAAGCCTCATGTACTTGTCTGTCACCTTCCGCCCTCTAGAGGAGACGCACTCGGTATACTGCATCTGAAGAGACCTCGGCCTGAAAACGCTATAGTGTGATGTATGGGGAGGGGGGGCGTCGTAGTGACAGAGCGCCCAAGAAAATATATTCCGTGTGCTTTGCTGCCTGCCACAGAGGAGTGACTACTGTATTTACGTTTATGGTCGTTGCAAGACTGGCCTTAGCTGACATTTGCTCTTTCAGCGTCGTTGCTGTGTTTCTGGCTCGGGTTGTCTTTTCCTTTATAATGGTTGTAGCTCCGCTGCCAGAACGTTAAACAAATTTTATGTGTTAAGTTATGACCAGTTTTTCGGGGATACATGTACAAAAAGTGGTTTTTGATAACATTTCTTGTGAAGAAACTGGTCTGGTTAAAAACACTTTAAATGGATTACGAACAGTCTCGACCGCAATGAAACATTTTTGTAAACGCTTACCGGTTTCGATTAGAATGTGACGATCCTTACACCCTTTCTACCATGACTGTAGGCGAAGGCAGTGAATGGAGCAGGAGCTATGACTCCAGTTGATGTTCGTGGAATCATAACACCTGTTCCGTTCACCGCCGCCGACTACCATCATTATACAAATTAGAGTCTGAGGATGGTCACATTCCAACCGAAACCGGTAAGCATTGAAATAAATATTTTATTTCAGTCGAGACTATTTTTAATTCCTTTTTAAAGTACATGCACAAGTTATTATAATCCAGGCTTCTGTTATTGTCTGTTGTCATTGTGTTGAAGAATTGTTTGTATGTACAGGATGTCTCTCCTAAGGGCCATCAGGCACATTTTCTCTGGTGTTCCGGCAGATACTTTATATTTCGTTTTTGCAATGTGTAGCTGTAATCGGCCCAAACAAATACAGCTCATAAAGTCTTTCGTATGACACCCAGCGCAGACGCAAAGTGTCGATCTATTTCCTGTTACAAACAAAATGATCTTTAAAGCGGAAATTTACAGGCCCAATCGATATAGCGGTCCCAGATAGTCATTGCGATATTCATTTTATCGATATGCGTTAACAGGGACAATAAAACACGAAGAGTAACCAGTGCGATAATGGCGACTGAGCTCTCTACTGCATGGCGAGAGCAGTCAGCGGAGACTAGGGCGGTGGTATCGTTGTTGGAGTACTTGTTACTCTTCGTGTTTTAATATCCCCGTTAATGCATATTGACAAAACGAATATCACACTAGACTAATTTGCAACCACTCTATCGACTGAGCACGTAAAATGCCTTTTTAAAAATCATGTAGTTTGTAACAGTAACAAACTGACACTTTCTGTCGACACTGAGCGTCGCGTGAAAGATGCGATGAGCGGTATTTACTTGGGCTGGCTGACTCCATAAAAAACGAAACTAAAGAGGGAATGCGCGTGACGACTCTTCCGAAAGACAACCCGTTTATGTGTACCCATATCCGTGCATACTAGGTTATGCGCCATTCACAATGCGTTTTTTGGTGTGGGCATTAATTACGGTAAGTGCCCGTTCTATGATACTTAATCTACAGCAAGTCCCTTTTGTGATTATAGTATTTCCACTTGGATGTCTATAACGCCAGTAGTTGATACCGATTCCAGTTTCTTCCATCACATCACCAGGCATATCCTCCCCCTCATAGAGGCTCTCAGTATACTCTGTCCACCTAACCGCGCTCCTCTCTGCGTTTAACGTTCGAATTCGCATTGCACTCTTGAAATTGCCACCCTTACTTTAAATTTCACCTAAGTTTGTTTTGAATTTTCTGTATGCCGAGTCATTCCTTCTGAAGATCAGTTCTTCTGGTATGTCAACCCCATAGTACATGTACGCCTGTAGCCCGTCCTCTTGTTCCCAGTTGGTGGCGCCTGAAGATGAAGCTTCATGGTTCGAAACTGGTCGTGGAATAAATTGAGAAACTAGTGGAAACTTAAAGAGGATTTTTATCCTACAAATAAAAGAAGTAATTGAAATTAGAGCAGTAACTATGTAATGTCTACTACACTGCTATAAAGCCTACACTGTACTATCATTATAATATTATTATTGTTATTAGTGGCAGTGGTTAGACACTAAATATTGGCAGCCCCAGGTTTTTCAATTTGACAGTGCAGAAAGTCATTTACAAACAGTAGGCTAGGGTATCGTGAACAGATTTTAATTTGGTTGATTATGAATGAGAGTGCAGTGTGTGGGTGAAGGTAATGTCACTAGGAAGAGAAGTGATGGCAGAGGAATCATATTTTGTAGCAAGTGTGTACTCTCAATGTGATAGTTAGGTTTCTTTCTTGAGAAGCAGTTTTAGGTAACATTCGCAATGCCCGAGAACTGTCTAGTTATTTTATTAAAAAAATGTTGGAAATAAGCTGTGCCAATTGTGTCATCGTCTCACTAGTTCGTGGTTTAACAAAAAAACAGCTGAAGTCAAATATATGTCCTCTTTCGTCATTTTGACAATGACAGTGTTCAAGTAAAATTGTTTATCGTCCTAAAGATTATGGGTGGGGAAGAGGAGTACAAGCTAATATCTGATGGCACTTAGGGCTAATGGTCTCAGTAAAATTAGGAACCACTGACCTAGTAGGACGAAAAAAACCTTCAAATAATATAAGTGGTCACCTTCGTTCCCTGAAATACTACGTCGCTATCTAAAAACCATCACAAAACTCGCATTTCCTAACAAAAGAGACAGGGGCGCCGCGAATATATGCGCGAGAAAATGTTTGCGTTTCCTGGCAGCGCTTGGAGTCCCCGTTTTAGTCTGCACAGAGAATGGTGTGAGAGAGAGGGAGGCAGACAACGGGAGGGAGAAAGAGCGACACAGAGAGAGAAGAGAGATGCTTTGGCAAGTAGCAGAGATACGCTGTCGAGATGCGGGTGAAACCACTCGCGGTTTCAGTTAGCTTAACTTCTCCCCTTGTGTGTGCCCGCGTGTTTACGTGTGTGCTCCGGAGAACTGTTTGCACTCGCCCGATGAGAAGTGGCCTCCATATTTCTGGCGAGCGCCGGACGCCCCCTAAAAGACTGTGCCCGCCGACTCGAAACGACGCCATTACGTCGGCCGCCGCTGCTGCAGACAAGTTTTGCTTTTATGGCTTTTAGCCACGCTTGACACACTTTATTAATCTGCCCCACTAAATATTTTAAGATGTAGAGGCTTGGAGCAATGCGTGAGAAAACACAAAAAAAAGAAAAGAGAAGCTAACGAACGTTGTTCTCTTCTATTTTATGTTTCTGTTTCAGACTATGAGAAACGTGAATTACAATTCGCAGCGATACAGCACATGTCTCATTTAGTAGCGACATAGATCTTCCAGTAGTCACTGGACTCGATGGCACTAAGGGACTGCTCCGCCCCACTCTCTCTGTTTTTTTACACCGTATTTATTTAAATGCAGTGCCACCTGTGTGACGGCCTGCCCAGATTGGTGTCTGATTGCTGTCAT
Organism: Schistocerca americana; assembly: GCF_021461395.2. Classification (NCBI taxonomy): domain Eukaryota; kingdom Metazoa; phylum Arthropoda; class Insecta; order Orthoptera; family Acrididae; genus Schistocerca; species Schistocerca americana. The sequence continues at coordinate 583,393,068 of NC_060122.1, read as the reverse complement.
TTACTTGGGAGGTATGGTCTGTGGAACTTTGAATCCGTTACCGCCTACGACGGTGATAATTTGGTCCACAGGACTGGTTACAATTTCTTCTACTGGTGACGACTTCTGAAATATCTAGACTGTTGCTTAGTAGTGGACGTTGGGCGTCTACTGTATTCCGGCACTGATGGTGCTATTGGCTGCCTATGCCATTATTGAGGTTTTGTTGTTCCAATTTATCTGAGTCCGTTGGTGTCATCTCGTAGTGGTCTCGTATGAACAAAGTAAGAGCATATGGGCTATCAGACCAGTTGTGTGATTGGATTGAAGAGTTCCTAGATAACAGAACGCAGCATGTCATTCTCAATGGAGGGAAGTCTTCCGAAGTAGGAGTGATTTCAGGTGTGCCGCGGGGGAGTGTCGTAGGACCGTTGCTATTCACAATATAACATCGGAAGTTCACTGAGGCTTTTTGCGGATGATGCTGTGATATATCGAGAGGTTGTAACAATGGAAAATTATACTGAAATGCAGGAGGATCTGCAGCGAATTGACGCATAGTGCAGTGAATGACAGTTGAATCTCAATGTTGACAAGTGTAATGTGGTGCGAATACATAGAAAGAAAGACCCCTTATCATTTAGCTACAGTATAGCAGGTCAGCAACTGGAAGCAGTTAATTCCATAAATTATCTGCGAGTAGGCATTAGGAGTGATTTAAAATGGAATGACCATATAAAGTTGATCGTCGGTAAAGCAGATGCCAGACTGAGATTCATTGGAAGAATCCTAAGGAAATGCAATCCGAAAAGAAAGGAAGTAGGTTACAGTACGCTTGTTCGCCCACTGCTTGAATACTGCTCACCGGTGTGGGATCTGTACCATATAGGGTTGGTAGAACAGATAGAGAAGATTCAACGGAGAGCAGTGAACTTCGTTACAGGATCATTTACTAATCGCGAAAGCGTTACTGAGATGATAGAAAACTCTAATGGAAGACTCTGCAGGAGAGACGCTCAGTAGCTCGGTACAGGGTTTTGTTGAAGTTTCGAGAACATACCTTCACCGTGGAGCCAAGCAGTATATTGCTCCCTCCTACGTATATCTCGCGAAGAGGCCATGAGGATAAAATCAGAGAGATTAGAGCCCACACAGAGGTATACCGACAATCTTTCTTTCCACGAACAATACGAGACTGGAATAGAAGGGAGAACCGATAGAGGTACTCAAGGTACCCTCCGTCACACACCGTCAGGTGGCTTGCGGAGTATGGATATAGATGTAGATGTAGATGTAGACTCAATTTTGTGGATATGTCACTGTGCTACCTTCTTCATTGTAGTCTCGAGTAGTGTTATGTCGAGCTCATTGTGTAACATCGTGATTCTCGTTAGTGGGAATGCTCTTAAGATCCAAAGAAGAACTTGTAATTTAACCACTTAAATGGAGGCAACGTTACTGACTTGTGCAGTATCAGTATCAGTTTTGTTTCTGCCATAAGGCTTTGATTATGAAAACGGGTGTAAGGTGTTTGTCAGTTGTACTCCTTTCTTCGCGACAGATCAAGCGTTATTCAAATAAGCAATTTTAGGTCTAAGGTTACTACTAGGTGTTTTGTTTCTGGTTGCTGTTAATGGTAAAGTTGTCACCTAAGATTGATGTATTTCTTTTTAGTATGCGAAATATACTGCTCCCGGTTTTTCCACGTTAAGTGTGATTTTGTTTGTACTACATTACATTACAATTTTGTTTATTTGTCGTTGGAGGCAGTTGGCGTTGTGCTGGTAGTTTGCTTCGGGTAAACATGGTAAAACCGCTGCATGTTCTACAAATTGGCGTGGATGGCAAAAACCTCAAGTGGTATATCATTAGCTGAAAGATTGACTAAGGTAGGTGAGTGCACCGAGCCTTGTGGTATAGCATTTGCTACACACGTCGCACGATTTTTTTAGCACACTGTATGGGTTTCGCACACGTGTCAAGATAGTAACTGCAAGTCCGACAACGACCAGCCCCCTCACTGCCGGAAGTTTCACTGACCACACGCCAGTTCCAGTTCTAACATTTGCCTAGGAAACTAGCCCACCAACAGCAGTGTTTAGGAAAAATGAATACAGCTTTTATTTCGTATGACGCACCTTCTCATTCAAGATACGGATGATTAACGTTGTTTTCCGCCTACCATCTAAAACTGAAGATCTTCCTGGATCGCTGGACAATGGTTTATTATCACAGATGGCCGGAATCTTGCCAGGGTGGTAAGGACTGTAATGGTCAGCACATATGTACCGTAGAAGAACGTTGTGTCATTGAACACCAATGCTGCGCTCACATTTTTGCAACCGACGCAGTCTGTTATTGCTCTCCGTTGTATTCCTACCGGGAATTCAATGGGATATAAAACAAAATTAATTTTGGTTATTGCTACATTATTTTGGGATTCCATTGTTAAAGAGTCCTTGGAGATACGCATGGCGAACTACCTTACTAGCCGGGCAGCGGACATCAGTTGGATTACACATACAATCCCATTTTTTTTCACGATTAGCGTGGTGGACATATTAAACAGAGGGCCACGGAGAGCGGCAACCCACCGTACAGCTGAGGTTCGCACATCCGCCATCAAAGGCGCTACTCGATAGAACTTTGGTCTGTGTTGCTGTACGATGTTGATGTATGCGTTAAACGCATGCATTATGCTAATTAATTGTTCGGCGCGAGTAGTCGACGTCGGTCTCCGAAGGTCCACTTGAACATGTCTGGCTGATATCCGTTGAAATACCGTGTTTCAAAGTGAACAACGATCGGCTGCAACATAACGAAGCATCGAGTATACAGTACACTATCTACTCAGTTATATCCAGGCACTTATTTGTGTCAACCCTTTACCTTTTAGACGGCTATAGCTATGCTGAGTACACTTCCAGTGAGGTGTCTGAATGTCTCTGGAGGAATGGCAGCCCATTCTTCCTCATGACTCGAAACCAGAAAAGGTAGTGATATTGACTCTGGGGTCTGGAGCGGAGTCGACGTTATAACTCATCCTGAAGATGTTCCATTCCGTTCAGGTCGGGACTCTGGGCAGGCCAGTCCATTTCAGGAATGTTCCTGCCCACAGACCATTGTTTCACAAATGCTGCTTTATGAGGTTTACGAAATATATCCAGCGGTAATGTTAGGTGACTCACCCTGTATAAGGCCACCACACCAGCAGTTTTGAGAATCAGATTCTCCTGGTGAAGACGATAGATGTAATCGTCGGAAGCCGGAGGTTTTACCTTGATTGACGTGACAAGAAGTCCGAAACTGTTTTACACAACAGTGCCGTCCCGAAAAACTTCGTCCTTACATAACTTTCGTATTTGTTTCGTAACCACTGTTGGAAGTGTCCGCTGTAAGTAGTATGTAATCAAAATGTTTGCGTGTTTAAAGGTGCACCTTTAATACATAGTTGCACAGCAACGAAAGTGCACGCAAAAGTACATGTTTTCCTCGGATCTATAATTACACTGCCTTTCATTTACCTGCTATCAAAAACATGCCAGAGCAATGACAAAATTTTCAAATGCATGCAGGTGACAAAGTATTTCTGAATTGGATACCGAGGTACGGTTCTGGTCACGCACATTAACTGTTTGTGACTTTTTAAACACAAATAGCCTTCTCACATGAAATTAATTCATTGTAACTAGCCTGGAACACTTATGTTCTTCAATATACTGTACTTATTGCAAATAGCACTAGCAATACTTTTGTGTACTGAGGACGTTGCAGCCGCTCCCTACCAATAGCCAGTAATAATTCTTCTTGAATTTTGATAATTTTGAACATTTGTAATTTTTGGGCGTTTGGTATATCGTGGTTTACCGACATTGACAATATATAGCAGACAATTAGTATCAGTTAGCAACAAGATTATACCTTACCAAAATCAGTGCGACAATATTATCAAATTTTTGGGAATATGAACATAATCAAGGTGTGTAAAACATAACTGGATGTTAATGAAGAAAGTGGTAAGTGACAGGGATAATTCAGAACTTCTTCAGTTAACATTTTGTATCACTGCTGCTCGTGGCGTTGTATATCGCTTCAAGAAATGTCGGCCCTAAATGGGGAGTGGAAACGTTTGAACAAAGCAATTAGAACAAAGGTGACAACTTGTGCTACGGGTGGCCAACGCGGTGGTCTAGCGGTTCTAGGCGCTCAGTCCGGAACCGCGCGATTGCTACGGTCGCAGGTTCGAATCCTGCCTCGGGCGTGGATGTGGGTGATGTCCTTAGGTTAGTTAGGTTTAAGTAGTTCTAAGTTCTAGGGGTCCCATAGTGCTCACATTAACTGTTTGTGACTTTTTAAACACAAATAGCTTTCTCACATGAAATTAATTCATTGTAACTAGCCTGGAACGCTTATGTTCGTTAATATACTTATTGCAAATAGCACTAGCAATACGTTTGTGTACTGAGGACGTTGCAGACGCTCCCTACCAATAGCCAGTAATAATTCTTCTTGAATTTTGGTAATTTTGAACATTTGTAATTATTGGGCGTTTGCTATATCGTGGTTTACCGACATTGACAATATATAGCAGACAATTAGTATCAGTTAGCAACAAGATTATACCTTACCAAAATCAGTGCGACAATATTATCAAATTTTTGAGAATATGAACATAATCAAGGTGTGTAAAAAATAACTGGATGTTAATGAAGAAAGTGGTGAGTGACAGGGATAATTCAGAACTTCTTCAGTTAACATTTTGTATCACTGCCGCTCATGGTGTTGTATATCGCTTCAAGAAATGTCGGCCCTAAATGGGGAGTGGAAACGTTTGAACAAAGCAATTAGAACAAAGGTGACAACTTGTGCTACAGGTGGCCGCGCGATTGCTACGGTCGCAGGTTCGAATCCTGCCTCGCGCATGGATGTGGGTGATGTCCTTAGGCCGGCCGAAGTGGCCGTGCGGTTAAAGGCGCTGCAGTCTGGAACCGCAAGACCGCTACGGTCGCAGGTTCGAATCCTGCCTCGGGCATGGATGTTTGTGATGTCCTTAGGTTAGTTAGGTTTAACTAGTTCTAAGTTCTAGGGGACTAATGACCTCAGCAGTTGAGTCCCATAGTGCTCAGAGCCATTTTGATGTCCTTAGGTTAGTTAGGTTTAAGTAGTTCTAAGTTCTAGGGGTCCCATAGTGCTCAGAGCCATTTAAACCATTCATTTGAACAGGTGGCCAAACAACGAAACATTGAATTTGCATTCGAGTAATGCAAATGTGTCATCGATATACGACGGTCACAAAGCGGCAAATGTGCAGTAGAGACAGTTTGAAAACGGACGTGATCGGTCATGATACCTCTACTCGAACGAACCTAATTTGGTGGAGCGGTTGGGAGCGGGGAAGTCGAGGACTCCTGGTAGGATGCAGGAGGCTAGTTTTGAGTCCTTTGGGACGGAGACGGTGTGGAGGTGTATTTCGGAAGTTTGTAGTCAGCGATCAGTGATGTTGTTCTCTCTGTGTGGAATGTGAGGGAAGTTTTCGGAAATGCTTTCCCGTGTGCGGTTGTGGGTAACGTCGTAGTCAACTGCCTGTTTTCAAGTTCGGTGTTGCTGTTTAGCGAGCACACATGGAGTATTTAGAAGGAGGCTGCTGAAACAGCGCAAGCGCTAACTACCTAGTAGGGATGGGAAAACAACCCAGTTAAAACTCATACCGATATTTTAGTTCTGAATAACCTGTCATGAAATATGCTATTCATACCGCTTCAACCGCACGCGAGCTATGTGCCGGACATACACCATGTTGCAAGTACATTGCCATTCTGTCATGCAGTGAACCATCTTGTGGTAACATCGGTCGAACATTACGTACGAAATCAGCGTACATTGCACCATTTAGATTGCCATCGATAAAATGGGGGCCAATTATCCTTCCTCCCGTAATGCCACACCATACATTAACCTGCCAAGGTCGCTGATGTTCCACTTCTCGCAGCCATCGTGGATTTTCCGTTGCCCAATAATGCATATTATGCTGGTTTACGTTACCGCTGTTGGTGAATGACGCGTCGCCGCTAAATAGAACGCGTGCAAAAAATCTGTCATCGTCCCGTAATTTCTCTTGTGCCCAGTGGCAGAACTGTACACGACGTTCAAAGTCGTAGCTATGCAATTCCTGGTGCATAGAAATATGGTACGGGTGCAATCTATTGATGTAGCATTCTCAACACCGACGTTTTTGAGATTCCTGATTCTCGCGCAATTTGTCTGCTGCTGATGTGTGGATTAGCCGCGACAGCAGCTAAAACACCTACTTTGGCCTCACCATCTGTTGCAGGTCGTGGTTGACGTTTCACATGTGGCTGAACAAATCCTGTTTCCTTAAATAACGTAACTATCCGGCGAACGGTCCGGACACTTGGATGATGTCGTCCAGGATACCGAGCAGCATACATAGCACACGCCCATTAGGCATTTTGATCACAATACCCATATATCAACACAATACCGACCTTTTCCGCAATTGGTAAACGGTCCATTTTAACACAGGTAATGTATCACGAAGCAAATACCGTTCGAACTGGCGGAATGTTACGTGATACCACGTACTTATACGTTTATGACTATTACAGCGCCATGTATCACAAAGCGAAAAAAGTGGTCCAACTAAAACATTCATATTTCTTTACGTACTACACGAAAATGTAATAAAAATGGGGGTTCCTATTTAAAAAAAAAAAAAAAAACGCAGTTGATATCCGTTTGACCTATGGCTGCGCCATCTAGCGGGCCCTCCATAGCTCCATCTGGTTTCCCCCCTTCAAGCTAGACAAGTTTCGTTCTTCGTAGTTTTTTCGATTGACGCTTATTTTGTGACATATTTAGCCTGTTCACTATCAATGGACCACCCTGTATAACCGATATATCAGTTGGCGATAGTTTTTGTTTTTAAATAACACTTCTTTTTTAAAAAAAAAGAGTTTCAGAGGAAGTTCTATGGTTCAGACAAACGGGTATCGTCTTTGAATGACATTGTTTCTGATAAAAGGAGTAAACTTACAGATTCAAGCTTTACAGAAGGGGTATTTATTAACATTGGGTGGTAAATATTGGCCAAGGAATTAATACATTAATGAAATACTAACTATTGTCATGTACTTGTTCCTGGTATATATTCTAAGTTTCCACCCAAACTGCTCATCTGCTTTTTTTTTTTTTATAGAACATTTTTGGGTTTGACATAAAAGTTTTCTGAGTACCGCCGCGTTATAATGTAAAAAGCTATACTGGAGAAACCAACGTTTCGGCCACGGTTACAGTGGCCTTCTTCTGGGCCTACTGATGTGCTTTAGCTGTGAGGAGTCGCTTATATTTTGTTACTGGCGCTCACTGAACGTGACGTTACGTTGCCTATTCAGTTAAATTTTTGGGTTTGCCGGTAAAAAAAAATACTATCTTACTCCGATTTTCATTAAAACGTAAAGATAAGTGCATTGACGGAAAAAAAATCACGAAATATAATTAGTGTAAAGTAAAGAAATTTCGGGAATATATTTGTCGAAGTAACATATTTAAGCGATTGACTGGTTAATGAAAGAGCGAGATAAGCCATTGCAAATGTGAAATGCTGGTACATTAAAAACCAGGGTAATCGCCAGAATGCTGAAAGGAAGCATGCAAACACGCTTGCATTGTGACGTACAGCTGCCGTATGTCAGTTGTGGGCTGGAGCTCCATGTCTGTTGCACTTGGTCCGTCAATACAGGGACGGTTACTGTTGGTTGCTGATAACGCTGGTGATGTCCCATATGCGCTCGATTGGAGACAGGACACCAGGGAGGAGGAGATCAGTGTTCAACATCCCATCGACAATGGGTTCACTAGAGACAGAGCGCAAGCTCGGATTAGGGAACGGAAAACGGCGGTGCCCTTTCAAAGGAACCATCCCGGCATTTGCCTGAAGCGATGTAGGAAAATCAAAGAAAAATCTTAATCAGGATGGGCGGGCGCTGGTTTGAACCGTCGTCCTCCAGAAAGCGAGTCCAGTGTGCAAACCACTGCGCCACCTCGCTCGGGGATTGGAGACAAATTTGGTGATAGAGCAGGCGACCACAACAAGTCGACACTCTGTAGAGCACGTTGGTTTATAACAGTAGTATGTAGACGAGCGTTATCCTGTTGGAAAATAACCCTGGATGCTGTTCATGAATGGCAGCACAACCGGTCGAATCACAAGACTGACGTACAAATTTGCAGTCAGGGTGCATGGGATAAGCACAAGGGTGCAACTACTGTCATACGAAATTACACACCCGGACAACAACTCCGGGTGTGTTCAGTGCGTCTAGCACGCAGACAGGTTGGTTGGAGGCAATCAACTGGCCTCCCTCTAACCAAAAACACTGAGGCAAAACCAGCTTTCATCAGAAGACACAGCAGACCTTCTCCACTCTGCCCTCCAACGAGTTCTCGCTTAACACCACTGAAGTTGCAAATGGCGATGGTTTGGGTTCAGTGGAATGTACGCCGCAGGGCGTCTGGTTCCCAGCTGTTTTGACGTTACCGATCTGTTACAGTCTATTGTGTCACTGTGGTGTCAACTGCTGCTCAAATTGCTGCTGCGGATGCAGTATGAAGCGCCAGAGCCGTATATCGAACACGATGGTCTTCCCTCACGGCAGTACCGCGTGACCGTCCGGAACCCTGTCTTTATACGACTGTACATACTTGACCACGGCTGCCAGTAGCCATGTACAGTGACTACCTCCCTGCCGAGTCTTTCTGCAGTATTGTAGAAGGAACATCCAGCTTCTCGTAGCTCTATTACACGACCTCTTTCAAACTCAGTGAGGTACTGATAATGGAGTCTTTGTCGCCTTAAAAGTATTCTGGCTAGCATCAACACGCCATGTGCAATCTCAAAAGTAAATAACGCTCACGACCGTTAGAGCGTGTATTTAAACCAAACCTGACTTGCATCCTCACAGTGCTACTACTAGCGCGAAATTCGAACAGACAATCTTTCAGATGTAGAAACATGCCTACCAACTTTCGTTTATGTCACACAATTCATTTCTGGTGATTCGATTTTTTCCCGCCATTGTAGTTGACAAAAGAAAGGGTTTTTCATTGGAAATAATTAAAGAAAAACAACAAATTTTACAGAAAAGTTTATTTTTGTCTACCATTTCTAAGAAAAATAAAAGAGAAAGGAAGTTAAGAGCTTAACAATTCACTCATTGTTTACAACAAAAATAGAAAGCAACCGATCTGCTGTCTGTCATACGTAATATGGCTTTATCTGCTTAGCCCTTTAAACGGAGAACTACCGCAAGAAATGGAGTTGTCCAAAGTAGGATTGCACCCTTTAGAACTGACTGTTCGTAATGCCTAAATAGTGGTACGATTCTTGATTAAAACATGGTTTCTGAGCAGAGATTTAAAAAATTAGAATCACTAGGGGAACACAGGTGAAATTTTTGTAGTATTCCTGCCTTCTTTATTTTTCGAGAAAAAGAGCGAACGGTTATCAGATTATGTTTTTTTCATTAACCTGTTTTTGAGTGCTTTATTTCTATGTATCTCGTAACGTATAATGCAAAATTATGAGGGAGTCTTGGAATTCTTCAGTCTTTTTTTAGACGTCTAAGATGGAAATGACAGGAATAAAAAAACCTAAAATCGGATATTTCAGAAGCCTGTTATTTTAAGCGGTTTTAACAGTTTGTTTAAACTGGAGATTAAAAGGCTGGTATAACCTAAAAACGGTTGATCCAGAGATAACCGACATCACCACTACCCAGCAGGAAGCGCTGCGTAACGAACGAAGGAGTCTTGGCAAGGATTATTAGAAGATAATAAATTGTGTTTTACTTCAGTGGAAATTAGAAGTGTAGAGTTGTTATCCTCTTTGACTTTAGCCGGTGATCCTGCGCAAGGGTGCCCGTACGATAATTTGTAGGGGTGGTGGGCCTATACCTGGGGTTATGGTGTATTTTTAATTTTTTGGAAGATTAATGGTGACTTGTAAGTAACTACTATAAGGAAGTTCCTGTTCCAACCCTGTTAAAAACTTGCGAAGTACCAATTTCTTTCAAGAAAATTACTTGAAACGCCTGACCGCATTATGCTTTTCCTTTTCTCCGCGAGCTAGGTGAGGAGTTGAGGGGGGGGGGGCTACTCCCCTTCCGTCTGGTATGGGCGTCCTTTACCTTTGCTATTAACAGAAGAGTTGGTAGAAACCGGTTGGTGACGGTGTAGTAACTGCGGTGATTGTTTTCCAGTCCAGTGGTTGGATTTTGGAGATTTTTTTGTCACCAGTGAGATGGCTACGGGTGTTTATTAGTGGCACAAGGGAAGAGGCAGTGTCTCGTGCGTCAAAGACTGACCCTTATTTGGCTGGATGGCATATGATTAGCAGGGATAGTCATTATCCAGGTCCACTAACAAACGTTTCGGAGGAAGTCTAAGGAGCAACATGTCGCGTGATTTGTCTCGCGTTTCGCACGGCACTTAGAGGACACGGAATGGACCAACGGCCGCGACTGGGACTTCACCAGCCGCTGCAGAAGCTGCGAGAAGGCCGACGATGAGCAACGATTCGCTTGTCTCGTCTGCTGGGATCGGAACCACTGCGCAGAATTCCACTTCATCGGCTGGATATATCGACCGTCGGCTGCACAACGGAGAAAGACGAGCACGGGAAGTCCTATGGCTCAGCGTGGAGATATTTTGAGGACTTGTTGGGCGCGGTTGCTCGCTTCTGTGCTTCTATCGACTGCTTCTCTTTGGAGCGAAGGCTGCTGCAATTTGTATCGATTTTGTACCGTTTAAATGAGAAATGTGTGAGTAAATAGCTAGAAGTATCTGTTTCGGGCTTATAGAAAATGAAATAACGAATGAAGTTGAAATAACTTCTTACTGACAAAATGGATCTAACAGAATAATTTTTGGCGCAGTTTGAGGAAGATACGAATGAGCGGAAGGCAGAAAAGAAAGAGAAAGAAGCAAGGAGGGTACAGAAGGAGGCCTAAAAGGAAAGAGACGGAGACGAGAAGGGGTACAAGAAAGAGCGTAAGGTGAAAGAACGGGAGGAAGAAAGATACAGTTGGATTGAGCTTATATCCAAGCAATTCAGATTATGGCAGCTAGGACGGGAGACGAAGGAATTAGAAGACGTAAATTTGATGTCACTAGATGTGGAAGACGACCATGAATATGATTCAAATGTTGATATTCCTAAGAATAATCGGGATAAGGATAGTGATTTACCCTTACAAAATGCGTATAAATAGACGCCTGTTGCCTTTAATAATGTTTCGACACAGATGAAGAGAGATCCTTCCAAATAAGAGGATCTACATCTACATCCATACTCCACAAGCCACCTGACGGTGTGTGGCGGAGGGTACCTTGAGTACCTCTATCGGTTATCCCTTCTATTCCAGTCTCGTATTGTTCTTCGAAAGAAGGATTGTCGGTATGCCTCTGTGTGGGCTCTAATCTCTCTGGTTTTATCCTCACGGTCTCTTCTCGTGATATACGTAGGAGGGAGCAATATACTGCTTGAGTCTTCGGTGAAGGTATGTTCTCGAAACTTCAACAAAAGCCCGTACCGAGCTACTGAGCGTCTCTCCTGCAGTCTTCCACTGGAGTTTATCTATCATCTCCGTAACGCTTTGGCGATTACTAAATGATCGTGTAACGAAGCGCGCTGCTCTCCGTTGGATCTTCTATCTCTCTTCTATCAACCCTATCTGGTACGGATCCCACACCGGTGAGCAGTATTCAAGCAGTGGGCGAACAAGCGTACTGTAACCTACTTCCTTTCTTTTCGGATTGCATTTCCTTAGGATTCTTCCAATGAATCTCAGTCTGGCATCTGCTTTACCGACGATCAACATCATATGATCATTCCATTTTAAATCACACCTAATGCCTACTCCCAGATAATTTATGGAATTAACTGCTTCCAGTTGCTGACCTGCTATACTATAGTTAAATGATAAGGGGTCTTTCTTTCTATGTATTGGCACCACATTACACTTGTCTACATTGAGATTCAATTGCCATTCCCTGTATTATGCGTCAATTCGCTGCAGATCCTCCTGCATTTCAGTACAATTTTCCATTGTTACAACTTCTCGATATTCTACAGCATCATCCGCAAAAAGCCTCATGTTATCCACATGGTTATTTATGTATATTGTGAATAGCAACGGTCCTACGACACTCCCCCGCGGCACACCTGAAATCACTCTTACTTCGGAAGACTTCTCTCCATTGAGAATGACATGCTGCGTTCTGTTATCTAGGAACTCTTCAATCCAATCACACAATTGGTCTGATAGTCCATATGCTCTTACTTTGTTCATTAAACGACTGTGGGGAACTGTATAGAACGCCTTGTGGAAGTCAAGAAACACGGCATCTACTTGTGAACCCGTGTCTACGGCCCTCTGGGTCTCGTGGACGAATAGCGCGAGCTGGGTTTCACAAGACCGTCTTTTTCGAAACTCATGCTGATTCCTACAAAGTAGATTTCTAGTCTCCAGAAAAGTCATTATACTCGAACATAATACGTATTCCAAAATTCTACAACTGATCGACGTTAGAGATTTAGGTCTATAGTTCTGTTCGACGTCCCTTCTTGAAAACGGGGATGACCTTGCCCTTTTTCAATCCTTTGGAACGCTACGCTCTTCTAGAGACCTACGGTTCACCGCTGCAAGAAGGGGGCCAAGTTCCTTTGCGTACTCTGTGTAAAATGGAACTGGTATCCCATCGGATCCAGTGGCCTTTCCTCTTTTGAGCAATTGTAATTGTTTCTCTAACCCTCTGTCGTCTATTTCGATATCTACCATTTTGTCATCTGTGCGACAGTCTAGAGAAGGAACTACAGTGCAATCTTCCTCTGAGAAACAGCTTTGGAAAAAGACATTTAGTATTTCGGCCTTTGGTCTGTCATCCTCTGTTTCAGTACCGTTTTGGTCACAGAGTGTCTGGACATTTTGTTTTGATCCATCTGCCGCTTTGACATAAGACCAAAATTTCTTAGGATTTTCTGCCAAGTCAGTACATACAACTTTACTTTCGAATTCATTGAACGCCTCTCGCATAGCCCTCCTCACACTACATTTCGCTTCGCGTAATTTTTGTTTGTCTGCAAGGCTTTGGCTATGTTTATGTTTGCTGTGAAGTTCCCTTTGCTTCCGCAGCAGTTTTCTCACTCGGTTGTGGTACCACGGTGTCTCTTTTCCATCTCTTACGATCTTGCTTGGCACATATTCATCTAACGATTTATCTACGATGGTTTTGAACTTTTTCCACTGATCCTGAACACTATCTGTACTTGAGACAAAACTTTTGTGTTGAGCCGTCAGGTACTCTGAAATCTGCTTTTTGTCACTTTTGCTAAACGGAAAAATCTTCCTACCTTTTTTAATATTTCTATTTACGGTTGAAATCATCGATGCAGTAACCGCTTTATGATCGCTGATTCCCTGTTCTGCGTTAACTGTTTCAAATAGTTCGGGTCTGTCACCAGAAGGTCTAATATGTTATCGCCACGAGTCGGTTCTCTGTTTAACTGCTCAAGGTAGTTTTCAGATAAAGCACTTAAAAAAATTTCACTGGATTCTTTGTCCCTGCCACCCGTTATGAACGTTTGAGTCTCCCAGTCTATATCCGGCAAATTAAAATCTCCACCCAGAACTATAACATGGTGGTGAAATCTACTCGAAATATTTTCCAAATTATCCTTCTGGTGCTCAGCCACAACAGCTGCTGAGCCAGGGGGTCTATAGAGACATCCAATTACCATGTCTGAGCCTGCTTTAACCGTGACCTTCACCCAAATTATTTCACATTTCGGATCTCCGTCAATTTCCTTCGATACTATTGCACTTCTTATCGCTATAAACACGCCTCCCCCTTCACTGTCCAGCCTATCTCTGCGGTATACGTTCCAATCTGAGTTTAGGATTTCATTACTGTTTACGTATGGTTTCAGCCAACTTTCTATCCTTAGTACTATGTGGGCATTGTGACCGTTTATTAATTAGAGCAGTTCTGGGACCTTTCTATAGACGCTCCTGCAGTGTACTATTAGCAGATTGTTATTGTTATTCCCTGTTGCATTTTGCCTACTCCTACCTTGTCACGTCTTAGGAGGCGTCTTGTCGGGCCTAGGGAGGGAATCCTCTAACCTAAAAAACCCACATGTGCACTCCACACGTACTCCGCTACCCTTGTAGCCGCTTCCTGCGTGTCGTACACGCCTGACCTATTCAGGGGGACCCTACATTTCTCCACCCGATAGCGGAGGTCGAGAAATTTGCACCCCAGATCTCTGCAGAATCGTCTGAGCCTCTGGTTTAAGCCTTCTACTCGGCTCCAAGCCAGAGGACTGCGATCGGTTCTGGGAACGATACTTCAAATAGTTAGCTCAGATTCCACCCCGTGAGCGAGGTTTTCCGCCTTCACCAACTCCGCCAACCGCCTGTACGAACTGAGGATTACCTCTGAACCCAAACGGCAGGAGTCATTGGTGCGGACATGAGCAAAAATTTGCAGTCGGGTGCCCCCAGTGCTCTCTGTCGCCGCCGGCAGGGCCTCCTCCACATCTCGGATGAGACCCCCCGGCAAGCAGACCGAGTGAACACTGGCCTTCTTCCCCGACCTTTCCGCTATTTCCCTAAGGGGCTCCATCACCCGCCTAACGTTGGAGCTCTCAATAACTAATAAACCCCTCCCCCCGTGTGCCTGCTCGGACCTTGCTGAAGGAGCAGCCACATGTCCACACACAGGCAGAGCGGGCGATGCCACACTCCGCCTCGTTGCCGCGAGCGCCGCTGAACCCGCCTCTCCCCTTGGGGAGAGGGTGGCCCAACCGCGTCCGGTACCCGTGAAGATGGCTCGACAGCAGGGACAGTGGGTGAAGCATGTAACACCTGCGACGCACCATACTCCCCTCTGCCGCTACACTCCGAGGCAGCAGCCTGTAGACGGCTGACCGCGGCCATCAACACGTTCAGCTGTTCGCGAACAGTGGCCAGCTCCTCCAGAGTCCGTACACAGGAGTCACACATCGTATCCATCCTAAGAAATCAATTTACTGTAGAGAGTTAATCAACTTTTAACTAGACTGCTAGTTCACTAAAGGCGGCTGATAGTTGACTAAACTGTGGTTACTGGACACTTCTTGTAGAAAAAAACGAAAATAGCACTACCTGTCTCTGGAATGTACTGAAAACAAACACTGGCACTACTGGCACAATGGTTGACTAAAGGGACTCTCTCTGACTGTATTCAAAACAAACACTAAATCTATGGAACACTATTACTAGCACTCGACGATTAAAGCTTCCTAAGAGCAAAAACACACGGAAGAAGAAGTGACAAGTATGAAAAATACAGTTAATACTTAAATTAACTTAGCTCGCTGCACAGCAGAAGTGAAGCAGACGGCAGTTATGACAACAACTCTGGCTCGGGAATTGTGACAGTCAGTTATTAGTGAGCTATTGGAACTGGAAGAAAGTAATGAGCGTCCAGAAATAAACTCTCTGCCAAATCAGGAATTATATGGAAACTCAGCACAGTAGATGAAACATGTTCACGATTATGAGATAAAGTGTACGAATCTCTTCAAACATTGTCCGAGGGATAATGTTTTAACTAGAGTAAATCGTTACAATAGTACCTTCTGAATATAGTATTGATTGTCCTTGCGAATCCTCAGCGAAATTGTCGAGTGAATTAAATGTGTAATGTGTTTGCAGGGATTTCACCGATGTTGCATGTATCCAAACAGGCGTTCCAAACACGGAAACGCTTCGCAGTTAAAATATTCAGTGAGAAGGCGACCTAAGGGTGCTTGCTCGTGCTGAAAATCTGCTTGCTGAGTGAGCTTCTTTTTCTTCCCTTTGTGGTACTACTGGTATTCTCAGGTGTTGCTAGACGGGCTCACAGCAACAACATCTGTCTTTGAACGATATTTAAATTTTTACCTGTTGTTTCGATGTGCATTTGGTGTACAATAAGGTGGACTGGCAGCTATCTAAATTTATGCTCTCGATATTTCGTACCTGTTTATGTGCGTCTGAGACGATAATTTACTTTAGCACGAGACAAATTTAATCCATTATACATAGCAATTTAAAGATATAACACAATTTAGTTGTTTCCTTTATTTTGGTGGTGATATTTCTCTTGTTAAATATTCCGTAAATTTCTGCGTCCTTAGGTTATTTTAATTTACATTGATGGACCCTGAATTATCGTTTCTGAATTATATTCTTGTACTTAAATCAGTAATTTCTTGTGGCTAACTGACTTTTCTTTATTATTTTTTCGTCTAAGTGGTGTTTCTCGTAGAGAACTGTAATGTTACATTCATTTCATTTTAAACTGAGAATTTTTTTTCCTATTTGCTAATTTTTGTTACCTTCTAAGTAGGGTAATGATTGCGTATTCGAATCAATATATAGGAGAGGTCAGTTACAGTGTAGCGATTTGCTGTTTTGTTTGTTCGTTCCCTTGCGTTGTAGTGACTGTTTGTAAGACGTAAAATAACTTTTACTTTTTCAGGTATCTTGTCTTAATTTCATTTTCTTAAGAAGATCAGGTATCAGAAATTTTGCTTTGTGAAGTACAGAACTGTATTTGAAGATTTGATCAATATTTGAGGGATGTACGAGTATATGTGGCCTCTGTAAGCATCGTATAGTTAGCCATTGCACCTGGATGTGAAGTAAATTTATCCGCTCCATACTTTTCATTATCCTAATTAAGCGTAATGCCATTTGTCGCCGGGAAATGGGTGGCTATGTGAAGTATCATTCCTGGGCCGCGACTAACGGCGAGTGACCGACAATGTAGTTTCCCGGCTTCCGGGACGCGGGAACGGTTCTCACGCCTGGTGATAAGTTTCCTGTCTCTGTGGTGGCCTCGTCCCACCTGATAGTGTTCAAAGACGAGTGTTTCCCACAGAATGGCTGATGTTTCCAATTACCCGTTGGGAAAAAACTGCCGAAAGTGGCGGAATGCAGCGGCATTTTCTGCTAATACTATAAACAACAGTAAATTGCCAATCGTCGTGTCTACTTCCTGCTCTGGAAGCTGATTGTCTAAAAGGATTGCTTATTAAAATAATTTGGTGGATCAGTTGTTGCTTATTAAAATAATTTGGTGGATCAGTTGGGAATGGGCGATGTCGACGAGGGTAGAATAGGGTGCATGAGACTAGTTTTGAGCCTTCGGCAGTGGAAGTGGTGTGGAGGTGTTTTTCAGAAGTTTGTAACCAGGGATCATTAATGCTCTTCTGTGCGTGTCGAAAGTGTAGGAAACTTACGGAATTGCTTTTCAGTTCCCAGATGTGGGAACAGTCTTACTCAGTTGCCTGTTTTCAAGGTCAGTGTTGCTGTCTAGCGAGCGTGTACGGACTGTTTAGAAAGACGCCGCCTAACAGAGCGAGAAGCAATTAACTGGCTGGGGGGGTGCTGTGTAACATAGGAAATGGACTTGACGAGGGTTACTAGAAGATAATAAATTGTGTTTTGCTCCAATGGAAATTTCAAGTGTAGAGCTCTCGTATCTTTCCTTATCGTCTTTGATTTTAGCCTGTGATCCTGTGTTGTTTACAGAGGAGATGGTAGAAACCGGTTGATGACAGCTGACTAAATGCTGTGTATCGTAGGAAATGGTATTGACGAGGGTTACTAGAGGTTAATAAACTGTGTTTTGCTCCAATGGAAATTTCAGGTGTAGAGCTCTTGAATCTTTCCTTATTGTCTTTGATTTTAGCCTGTGATCCTGTGTTGCTTACAGAGGAGATGGTAGAAACCGGTTGATGACAGCTGACCAAATGCGATGACTGTTTTTGATTTCAGCAGTCGGATTTTGGAAAGTTGCCAGATAGCTACAGGCCACTGATTAATCACTATTTTAATCCTGTCTCGTGGGTCAAACTCCGGCACCCCTATTTAGCTAAATAGCATATGGGTAGCAGGCCATAGACAATATGCAGGTCCGCCAACAAACGTTCAGGAGGAATTTTGTAATATTAGAATCCAAGACCGCTTGATGTGATACAGCTTATTTCATGAACAGTTTAAACAATATTAGCTACCCTCCTCAGATTCTCATATCTCTCAGAAACATAATTACACATCAATCTTGTCAACATACTGAGAACATGTCAGCGAAACTGATCCTTAATTGTATTTCTTGGAGGTGTAAGAATCTGAGGATTGTAGCTAGATACTCTCAAAACTGGCCATGAAATAAACTATTTCACATCAAGCAATCTTGGCTTCTAATATAAAATACAACATTGGACTGCCTTAACAACATGTGTAAATTAGTAGATCAATTCTGGGGGTACTGGATCACCTTAGGCTCACTAGCTGACTCACTCTGTTTGTGAGCTATTTCGCCATAAGCTAGCCAATACCCCCAGAATTGATCTACTATAATCACATTTTAAGGTCTAACTCACTCTAAAATAATTATTTCATATAAAACGTGACTGCAAGAAAATAAAATTAATATAATTTCTTATAAAAGGTGAACATAAGTTGTTGTTGTTGTGGTCTTCAGTCCTAAGACTGCTTTGATGCAGCTCTCCATGCTACTCTATCCTGTGCAAGCTTCTTCATCTCCCAGTACGTACTGCAACCTACATCCTTCTGTATCTGTTTAGTGTATTCATCTCTTGGTCTCCCTCTACGATTTTTACCCTCCACGTTGCCCTCCAATTCTAAATTGGTGATCCCTTGATGCCTCAGAACATGTCCTACCAACCGATCCCTTCTTCTAGTCAAGTTGTGCCACAAACTTCTCTTCTCCCCAATCCTATTCAATACCTCCTCATTAGTTATCTGATCTACCCATCTAATCTTCAGCATTCTTCTGCAGCACCACATTTCGAAAGCTTCTATTCTCTTCTTGTCCAAACTAGTTATCATCCATGTTTCACTTCCATACATGGCCACATTACATACAAATACTTTCAGAAACGACTTCCTGACACTTACTCGATGTTAACAAATTTCTCTTCTTCAGAAACGCTTTCCTTGCCATTGCCAGTCTACATTTTATGTCCTCTCTACTTCGACCATCATCAGTTATTTTGCTCCCTAAATAGCAAAACTCCTTTACTTCTTTAAGTGTCTCATTTCCTAATCTAATTTCCTCAGCATCACCCGACTTAATTCGGCTACATTCCAGTATCCTCGTTTTGCTTTTGTTGTTGTTCATCTTATATCCTCCTTTCAAGACACTATCCATTCCGTTCAAGTGCTCTTCTAAGTCCTTTGCTGTCTCTGACATAAGTACAATGTCATTGGCGAACCTCAAAGTTTTTATTTCTTCTCCATGGATTTTAATAACTACTCCGAATTTCTCTTTTGTTTCCTTTGTGAACATAAGAAACTAAACAAAATGAATTGGTGAACGAAAGTAAATGACTAATTTCCCTAAGTGAACGCTATTATTTGCTTTCTCCTTGAGCAGCCATAAGATTTTTATGAAGAGCAGTTTGTAAGTGTCTTTTTTAAATAAGGTCTGTTTACAGTTTTACCACATTCACATGTAACCCTAATTGTCTCTATGAAATTCTTCAATATTTTTTTAAATCACACATTCAGTGCACTGAATTAACTGTGGCTTGGTGCTGTGCATCTAAAGAATATTACATACAATAGGAAAAAATTTCATATACTGAATCCTGTATCACAAAATTCATTATTTTTATTTTTAGGTTTCTTCATTGCTTTGTATCTTAATTTCATCTGTCCATCTTCAAAAAATTGAACATCGCAGTTAGTAATTAATTTAGTGTATCTATTTGGAAAAAAATTTAAAATCATTATTAAGCTCTATACAAATTCTTTCTGCGTATCTAGTATTTAAATATCCACATTCAGTAATATTATATACAACATTTACCTCCAGCTCACTTAGTTTTGAATCTCTTTTGAGGCACTTACATTGTTGAGATTCTTGATTAGAGTCTCCATTTATATATAAAAAATTTTAATAAGTAAATAATTTTATTTACGGTTGAATTTTATACATTTAAATAGACAACAACTGTAAAATGGCTTACACTGTTGAAGAGATAGTAGAAATCATTTATAATACACCTGAAGTACGATCATTTTTTGAAGAAGAAGAAGATGATTATGAATGTGAAGTCCGTCCTGATTACTATGAAGATGAAAGTAGTGAGTAAACCGACTGGCGACTGCCATAGCAGTCTCAGACTGTGTCTGCATCTGATGTTGGCGCGCCAGGTACATATAGTCTGTGGCCATGAGCTCGTCTCCAATTCACCACTGGTAATGGAGGGTGAAGCTTTGACAATGCCAGCCACTCATGCTGGCGAAATGTCAGTTAAATCTTTAGATGAACGTGGGCCAAAGAACACGAGACAGAAGCCAATAGGCAGCTTGTTAAAAATAATTTTATGCTTTATTCATTTTTGGAATTCCAGGCAGGAAAGATTTCCCACCTGCAGATATAGGAATTTCACAGGAATCTAAATATTCCTCTACAGAGTTTCTTAAAGAAAGTCAGCGATTGAAAAATTCAGTCACTGAAATAAGAATGAGAAAAGCCAAAGTCTAAAGATACATGCACATTTTGTCAGAAACATTTATTAAATTTAGTTGGAACCCAAACTGGACCTCTACCCAGTAGAGGTCTAACTTATAACGAAAAAAGAACAATTCCGATCAACAAAACTGATTTGGCAGTCGCCAGTCGCCTATTCAGCTCTATACAGACTTATGAAATTTTGGTTAAAAATCTTTTAGAAAACTACTGAAAATTATTTCTCTTAAATGGAGTCGATTGCAGACCCCATTAACAACAAGCTTACTAATAACAATAAAGAAGTTTTTGTGTTAATTCATATAGAGAATAATGCATGGTTTAAAGGAACAGATGTAGCTGGAAATTTAGAATATAAAAGGCCTATAGATGCAATTTATGATAACATAGACAAAAAAGACACAAAAATATATACTGGATTAGGTGTTGGTCAATCACTGATATCTTGTAATATGTAACCAAACACAGTTTCTATCAATGAATCAGCTTTTTACCAACTTATATTCAAATCTAAAATGCCTACATCTGAAGAATTTACAGATTGGATCACTAAAGAAGTTTTACCTTCAATAATAAAAAATGGCGAATATGAACTACAATCAGCAATTGAAAATTTACAAGAACAAATTGAAGATTTACAGATTGATAAGGAAATGGCGATGTGTGTCCTAAACAAAAGAAGAGAAGACATTCAGAACTTATGACAATAAAATAATCAGGAAGATGAATTAATTGAAGAAATACAACTACATGTAATTACACCAACTGAAGATATTAATTTGAGATATGTGTTTGTCCTTCGAAAATTATTTGATGATGATTGTGACTATGATTATTATGCCATTAGAATCCAAAGAAGAAATTTACAAAGATAGTTATGTGGAACTGTAGGTAGACACCCAAATTGTGAAGAAATTTTGAGACTTGACTAAGATCCTAACTCAATTAATTTCTTCCAAAGTACAAAAGATAATTTGAGTATTGTCTGTCATCTCCACTATTTCAATACAATGAATTACTGTACTCAACAACAATTGATTAAAGATATTAATATGCTTCATCAGACTGAATTAATGTAAGTCTGCTTTTTAAAGTATTCATTACAATACGAATTTCATCTCCATTGAGATTGTATGAATAATTCACACTTTCATCAGCTAATTGATTTATGAATTTTTTAACTGTATACTTCTAATCAGGAAAAAATATGGTTAAAAAGAATGAAAGTGATAATTTTCGCATTCTTATTGTTTGATACCTTTGTGTAATTTTTAATATATTTGCAAAAATATATGAGAATTTAAAGGAGAGCAAATAGTTCCCCTTAAGAGGTAACAAACAATCAGCAGTTTTTATCAATGAACCAGGGCAACTATCGCAAGCGTATCTTCAACTGTCCAATCATCTATGCTGAATATATTTGAATTCATTCATGAAAAGAATTATGAATTAAATTTTTGTAGCTGCTTCAGAGATATTTGACACAGTCAGAGAGTGCATTAGTTGTCCCTGTATCAGATGAATCTAATTATTCCTGTGAAGATTTTTATAAAATTATTTTTTCTTTATTTACCCAACTGTTGTGTGAATTATCAAATCCCAACTACTTAACATAAATTTTATCTCCTTTCTTTCTCAAAACTTTTTCAATGAGATATATAGCTGGATATTTCGTTTTCTGTACTTCTTGCTCATAAAATTACTTTGGATGTCTGTCAGTTTATACAAGTTTGGATTAGAATGAATAACATCTTCAATTTCAAAAATTTCATTTGACCAATTAGTAGTTGCATCATTTTTCAAACCGTCCTTTAACTTTACTGATTCTGAATGTATCAACTACATTCTTACTTGTTTTATCTTTAACTGGGATAGCCCAAACAAATTTAGAAAAGACATTGATAGAAGCTAAGAAATATTTATATCCTCAATTTATCTTCGAAATTCCTTTCAATTTGCCAGAATCTATTTTGACCAGATTGGCTTACCATAGATCATCAATACCGAGAGAAATTACATTTCTTCATTTGAAATTTTTTCTCATCAGTTTATGTAACTCATTAAGGATGGGTGAGAGATTTCACCCCTTCACTGACTGCTGAAGCAGACGCAGTCTGAAGACTGGGACAGTCAGAAAGGCTGGTTTGGCGGCCACTGCTTTGGCAGTCACCAGTCTTAGAACTATGTAAGCCTGCAAAATTATTTTAACACACTTACTCTTTTTAGTTTTACAAATTGAACAAACACCTTCAATTCCTTGTCTGCCACTTTTTGTTGCTACTCTGTAAGGATTATGTGTTTCAGTAAATTTTTTTACACTTTAAACAATAGATGTGATCGTTCTGAAGGACTGAGTGCGAAGCACAATTCTCCATTTATATAGATTAAAACTATAATAATATAATTTATTATGCTTCCATTCTCGCATCACCGTTTTATTCTAAAAATAATTCACCAAACGTGATTAAGTCAGCTGAAACAGGTACAGTTTTAACATATTCATTGAGAGATATAAATATTTTATGTTTCTTTTTGATTTAAAGTGTGGGATTATTGAATTGTGTGTGATATAAAATTTATAGTTCATCAACAATGAATATTTTTATCTGCATTTCAAAATCAGTAGGTGGCAGGTGACAATTTACATTAGCTACAAATGAAATAATTCTCATGAATTTTACATCATACCCAAATGTGTATTTCAATATTTCTGTACCAGTTGTAAAATCAAATTTCAGTTTATGTTTGTCATACATTCTTTTCTGAAGATCACTTACTTGACTTAGATATGGTGTTAAATCTGCCTTTGAAAAATTATCTGTAAAAGCTTTTCCTTCTTACTTTTTTGTAAAGAAATTTGTTATAAGGTTATAGTTATCTTGATCAATCTGATTAATTTTTTCATTAAGCTGTGCAGCAGTGACGTAGTTATTGAACTGTGTTAAAGTACTTGTATATTCAGGTATTGTAACATATTCTTTTTCTAAGTATTGTTTTTTAACTGCATCAAACATTTACTGGATCTTTTATATCTATAATTCTTCTGCCTTTAAAATCAATATATCCTTTAGTTGCTTAAAAATGCTTTTTAATTGTGTGATTACATTATTAATTTTTGGATCTATTGACTTTTGAAAGTCTCTGATATTTGATTGAAAATCTTCAAATTTTAGTTCTAATGACTGAAAATTGTAAACGAGTTTGTTCCCAAAAATGTGAATTTAGTAAATCTAAGAATCCCCAAACAAACAAACACAAATGACAATAACTTTTTTGTTGAAGTTTTGTTTTCTCTCACTATTGTAGCACAGATCATTTTCTCCCAAATAGTTAACAAGCTGCTTGGGAGTATTTTGTCCATATGAATCCAAAGCGAATTTCTGATCCTTATTTTAATACTAGCAAATCCAGTGAGTGCCAACATGATCAGAAGTACGTAAATTTACTATTCCACATTCTAAATTTTTCACTTAGTTTGGCAATTCATCAGTCGTAAAAACGCCACAAAAGTGATTATTTTTAATCGTTTAACTAAATTTTTTCGAAATTAAATAATGGATTGTTAACTTTTATATTATTTTTTCGGTCCAAACCACCAGTCTAAGCTGGCTCCAGCTGCTGGAGAACGAATGATAGTTGCAGCCGTCTCCAGACTGTGTCAGCTTTCTTTTCCATTTTCAAATTATCCCTTTTTTGTTCTTCTAGCTCTTTATGAGCTTTTTTTTATTGTTTGTTACTGCATTTGCAATTCCTGCAGTCCACCAGCAAGTGAACCAATAGTTGCTAGATATGGTAATGCAGCCAAAAGTAATGGCAAAAATCCACCTTTATGTTGTGTTAATCCTTATCCTTCTTTCTCTTTTGTTAGATATTCAATAATCTTATTCACAACAGGAATAACTATTGTAACGAGTAAATTACCACCAGTTGTTGGACACTGTCCTAAGACAGCTTTAGCTGTCACTTTCTCTTTCTTTCTTTTTTGTACATCAGTTAAGAATGGTTAAGTTGCATTTAGTTGATCATTATTCAGTTTAAATTTAATAGATTCTGGTTTAGTCTTGCCACTAGGGAGCAAAGTATAAGCGACTGAAAGG
Organism: Schistocerca americana; assembly: GCF_021461395.2. Classification (NCBI taxonomy): domain Eukaryota; kingdom Metazoa; phylum Arthropoda; class Insecta; order Orthoptera; family Acrididae; genus Schistocerca; species Schistocerca americana. The sequence continues at coordinate 583,368,382 of NC_060122.1, read as the reverse complement.
TTATTCATTTATGTAGATAAAAATTCTTAATAGAATAAAATATTAGGTTTATAGTCCCCAACCATTGTCATCCACACGTAAGCCCATTCCTAATTTTCTCTTTCCATACATTATTCCTCCAAGTGCAACTGCAGGTATTATTTCACCAGTTAAACCATCACTAGCATGCATTCCCTCTTTCGCAGCTAACTGTTCTTTATCAGCTTCACATCTTTTTTTCTAAATCTTTATGATCTCTGTAGGCAATATCATGTTTTTTACAAGCATCATCTAGTGGATTAATTCCCAGATCACCACATGCTAGCCTTTCTTGTAATTTGGTTCCTGGCCCACAGTACACATAGCCTGGAAGATGCATTTCAAATGGTAATTTGTTAACTAATGTATTTGCCAAACCTCTAACATATTTATCACTTTTACAAAATGTGTGAATAAGATTATTAAAAAACTTATTAGACAAGGAACTTATTTTGAACTGTCAATTATAAAATCACTGAATTTATTTGATAACATCTCTGCTATACCAACTTTTTGGTATGATAATTTTTATTTTCTGCTGATTATTCACCATGAATTACTGCTAATATATCGATTAAAATTCTAATGTCATTCATGCAAACATATTCAACTGGTTTCCCTGTATGTTTTTCAACATATTTTTCTCTTTTTCATATTTATTCAATGCATCTTGAATTTCTGATTCACTTAATGTAGAGTCATATTTTCCTGGAATATCATCAGACCAATCATGTAATTGTCTAATCTGTGATAAATCTCTAAAATCTTCATGATTACAATATGGAATCATATGTTTTTTTTACCTCTCTGTTTTCAACAATAGGTTTCAAAATGTTATAATCTAATCCTTCGATTCCATGTTTAACTTGTTCAATAGCATCGATAACTGGTTGATGTTCTTTTTTATATTATTCATTGACTGTTTTTTCGTAAGCTTGAACTGTTTCTCGATTCTTCAGCTTTCTTTCTATTTCGTTTGACTTTTTAAACAACCACTTCATCTTATTTTTCAAACATTTGTTAATGATGAAAGACATTATTTAAACATTTATAACATTTGTATTGAACATTTTATGTTTATGTTGAACGTTTACATTCATAATAAAATTTAATTAGATGATGTATTCTAAACATACATCTATCAAAATAATAAGAACCACATGTGTCTGGTCAATATTCAGCTTCACTATCAGAACATACAAAATTGCTATAATGTTCGCCAATTCTTGATTCAATCTTATCTAATTTTTCATATTTTTCTAAATAATCAAGAACTTCTTTGAATTCACTTAAATGTTCTGGTAAAACATCATGATATCATCACTGTGATCTAATGGACACACTGTTTTATCTCTCATACATTAAATTTAATAAGAAGTTGTATTTTATTTTTAAAGGTTCCTGCATTCGATTTTCTAGTCATATCTATCATAAAAAATCTAAACTGTTCAGTCCTACATTTACTACACATTTCTTTAAAATTGTCAGACTTTAAACTAACTCCAACAAATTCATGATAGATATGATTTAAATTTGTGTCATCCTGTCTGAAAATATTTAAAAAAAACTTAAATTATCTCTGACTATCGGTTTAGGTATTTTTGAGTAGGTTTGAGATAAATAAAAAGAATCTATTCCTTTATGTCTGCCTCTAGTAAAATATTCTCTTAGTATATCCTGATTTTCCATATTGAAATCATCAAATACAACATCTGAATTATCTAGACATTGATCTAAAAGTAGCAGTTTTCTCTTTATGCTTATCTTCAATTTTTTCACACATCTTTATAAATTCTAGATTTTTGGTTGATCTAACCCTTTGGCTAAACACACAAATTATTAATTTTTTCACAGTTCAGCCATCCTGGAGCTAAGATATAATTATTGATCAATAATGTGGTTTTTCCGCAACCACTTGGTCCTATGACAGCACATCAAATAGAATTTGGTGAAAGTTTACTGTGTTTATTTCTTGATTTCTTTTCAAGAATTCTTATTTTTGGTTCCCAATCTGTTTTGTGACTGCAAGTCATTTGCTGCTTTATTTAAAAAAAGATATTAATAAATGGTTCAATTACTTCAACTGAGTGGTAAGTCATCTGTTCTTAAAAAAAGATTGACTGTACCTGTAATGGTGCTGGTTGGTTTTTATTCAACATTTTAAGCTCTGGATATTAGATCGAAGAATAATAAATTGTATACTGATGGACAAACAATAGAAATTCCAACTGGTCAGTATAGTTTGGAAAACTTGGAAAAATTTATTCATTCGAAAAAGCCTAATATTCACATTAAAGCAGATGAAATTTTAGACAGAGTTACTATTGACATAAAATTGTATATGGATATAAAAGATAGTATTGGAAGTGTGCTTGGTTTTGGTAACCAAATTGTTGAGGCTAATGTAAAGGCTGTTGCTAAAGATGTCCCCAAAATTATTCCATTTGAATTAATGAATATAAACTTTAATTTGGCTGATGGAACATTTGCAAAACATAATCAACATTTTCACAGAGAAATTAAAATTACTGCTCCCTTGAAACCTAATGCACAATTTGGTGTACCAATAATTCAAGAATCACATTTTCCTGTTTATATTCCACTTTTTGATCCAATTCAGGATTAAGAAATTCCTGAAACTGATTAAAACTGATAATTTGACTCACTTTAATGGAGCTATTGTGACAGTTGGTTTTGAAATGTCTTAGTCTTAATAAATATTTCCCTTCATAAATCACCGATAGGTAAAGAATAAATAAAATCGAGAGTTATCAGCTCTACAGTACATAGACAGAAGGATTTTTGCCATTATCTCACGAAGTCATCAAGTTTCAGTGATTTGAGCCAAGCTAGTCATTTGACAGAACATTTTCTATCCTCACTTCTGTACGATTTTCTTTGTATTGCCATAAGGCCTGTCTGTAGGTGGGATAGCGTGTCAGCCTGAAATAATGGAGCACTCTGTTAACTCCGAGGCAGGTCTCTGTGATGTGCTGACGTACAGAAGGCAGAGGCCTGAAGCTCAGTGATCACTGAGTGGAAGGTGTTTGATAGGAGATATTTTGCACTTTTTTCTTATGTTCACCTAGGGAATTGAGACATTTACTTTCGTACACCAATTCGATTCATTTATTTTCTTACATTCACCTTTTATAAGAAATTATATTAAACTTATTTTCTTACTTCACCTTTTGTAAGAAATTATATCAAAGTGAGTGAGCTAGACCTAAAATTGTTATTATATTAGATCAATTCTGGGAGTACTGGCTAACTTCTGGCGAAATAGGTCACGAACGGAGTGAGTGAGCTAGAGAGCCAAAGGTGAGCCAGTACCCTCAGAACTGATCTACTTCAATTCATTAGGAGGAAGTCTACAGAGTAATACGTTCCACAGCGTCCGACCACAGTTGTGACTTGAACTTGACACTGCCCAGTGGCTTCGCTCGTTGTGTCACTTCAAGAATCGCTTAGCAGTGAGTACAGAATAGTGTCGCTTATGAGGACCTCCTCGTCCATTGCACCCCATTCCTTTTAGCTCCTTGCGCACAGTGATTGTGCTAGTTAGACTGCGTGATAGCACTTTAGAACTCCCGAGTAATTGTTTCTGCTGATTTCATTAGATTGTTTACAGCTGCCCTACGCAGTGCTCGACGGACCCTTGCAGGCCGTCGGCTGCTTCAATCATAAATATATGTCCAAGTGATGCTAAGTGTTATTATCTTTACATAAAGAATAGTATTATCTTCTCAATAACCTTCAAATCGTCAGCTACACCCTTAATTTTTTATATATGAGATTAGTGAATATAGTCATGGTATATTCGCTGCGTATGTCTGCAGTCACTTTCAGAACTCTAATTAATAATCAAATGAATCAATTTAATATGATTGAGCCTTGAACTGCTGGTGTTCTCCTGTATCACCACAATAAAACAAAAAAAAAACAGTGAATAGTTGAGGTAGTATAAAGAGAACAGTGGTATATTCAAGTTTACAAAAAATATTGACAAGTTTTTATTAATCCTCTTACAACTACAACCAGCTGATAAATCTTACAAAAGAAATTACAAACCCATATCACAAAACCGATGGTATTTGATTCGCAAAGCATTCATTGGGGTGGAAGCTATACAAATTTTCCCATGAATTAATCCCCTTTACAACCAACCTGACTTCGTTTACATCAATCCACTGTGATTCCCAACTTTATTCAAATGGAATCAACTATGACCAAGTACGGTTCACAGAGAACAGGGGGTGTGAATATCATTTAACAACCTCACGCTGGTAGAGCAGTACTTTACCCTTTCGCCTTGATTCAGGCGGCAGCAGAAATCGGCGCACTGGGGGCGAGGAACGGCGCGCGGCGACAGCTGTATTGTTCTGACACGTCCACGAAAATTGGAAAGCTACGCGGACTAGCGTTCCGATTATTAGAACATGGGAAAGTTCCCTATCAGAGCCTGAAATCCCGGCAGACTTCGGTGTGTGGTTCACGCGTTCGCTGGTCTGGCCAAACCAATTTTACTCACAGGCATGTCGGTGCGCGCTGGAATTGTCAAACGTCAGACGGCCGATTCAGGACGAATAAGTTCAACCTCCTGACACACGATATGTCCTAGATGATGTGCAGTTCCACTGCAGTTACAGTTGGAAACTGCCACTGGTTCTTAGTCCACTACAAGTTATAGATCACAAGTCTCACTCACTAGTGAAAGACCTGAAGTTCTCCACCAGGTGAAGTCTGGATGATCAAGAAAGCAAAGGATCACCACCACTTCCCACCAGTCCTCATTACAGGAGGAAAATTACCAAAAACTGAACCGCTACCGCATTGTACAAACAAATCAAACTATTTCCTACTCACGGAATCTCCCCTCTTTACTGTCTTGTTGGTATTGTAGCCAGTCCAGATGCAGCACCAGGGTTCTAACGCTGAGGGGGGGTGGGGGGGGGGGAGCAAGATTGTGCTTTGAATATACTAAGAGGAGCCAATCAGTGATTCAAAATCTCTCTTGTCTGAAAAGAAGAATATTTTAGACTAAGATGGCGTCGTTCTCACAGTAAGAATGGCCATGTTTCGGAAAAAATGCCTACGTAGTTGGGACCACAGGCTCTCATTGATGGACAAATCTAATCCTTCCAGGCCGCCAGTTCCAGTTTCTGATTGAAGTTGCTAAACTTCGCAGGAAGCAGTTGTGCCATTCAAATATATATTTCTGCCACTCGCTAAAAGAACCTGATTACTTCGTGGGGTCAGGGGAGACACAAGTTTGTCTCCACTAAACATGCGCACCAGCCGCTCTGTTCGTATCGTTCCAGCTTCCAACACGGGAATGCTCTGAGTTTTATCAGATGCCCACCATTTGTACAAAAGCCTAGAATACAGCAGTCTCTCTTAAATGATTTTTTCTACCCCCTTTTTGCCAACTGATTACCTTCGCGACGTACTGTCACTTGTCCCAGGTTAAATGATTTGTGAACCGGCACCCTCCTTCTCTGATCCTAAGAGGAATGAGGGGAGTGTCATGGCCCGAACTCCCTCTGCACGTACAAGTCACAGAGCGCTGCTTCCCAGAACCACCCGCACAGCCAGGTCGCTGGACTCAGTGTTTATAGCCAGCAATCTGTCTCTCTCCCTGTTCTCTGTCGGTTCCACTACAGCCTCTCGGGTACAATTTCTCTATGGGCTACAAATGCACTTATATCAACATTCTGCACACAATTTCCTCACGTAAGTAATAAACGACGCATACCAAACGTAGTACTGGGGAACACCGAGATCATGACCTAAAATATGAACTTTAATCCGATGGACCGTGTTGTTAAAGTGAGAGTGTGGCGTGCCACCTCTCACCCTCTCACCCGTCAGTAAATGTGGTCTATCAGGTCTTGATTTAGCTTTGGTTGTTCCTTCTCATTTCCCATTCATAGTCAAACAATCCCATCACGAACTATCGACTTTGGCGGATTTAGAAGGGTTGAAATGTCCCTGATGGATTCGTGACTCAGGTGACAATACCTAGTCCACATCCGACGTCACAGTGCCTTACTGTTTCTTCAGTGACAATATAATACTGTCCCCCTCCTTTTATACTGTCGTGTCCACCTCTCTTGGCATCTAGTGATTAATTCCGCATATCAGAGTGGCGTCCGGATACTTTTGATCAGACATTGTACTTCGGGAACTCTTTAAGATTCACAAAAATTAGGATGTTGCAATAAAATGTGGAGCAATACTGCTTACAGAATGAAATTTCCAGTCTGTAGCGGAGTGCGTCCTAATATGAAACTTCCTGGCAGACTAAAACTGTGTGACAGACCGAGACTCTAACTCGGGACCTTTGCTTTTCGCTGGCAAATGCAGGAGCGTGCCAAGTTCGATTCTCGGTCCGGCACACAGTTCTAATCTGCCATGAAGTTTCAATACTGCTTAGTTCAATGTGTAATGTCACTGTCTCATCACAGGTTCCGAATGATGACACTAACTGTACTGACTGATTTTGAGCAACGTGGTCTAAAGGTGAAGACGATGACTGAGGAGATAATGAGGAAATAATGTGTAAGAACTTATGTTCCTAGTTAGAGGACGTTTGTATTCGTACCATTTGGTGTGCTTCCTTTGTCTGGCAAATTCCACGGCACGTCCTACTTTCGTGTTCAGCACAGTTTACCGGCCGGCCGGAGTGGCCGCGCGGTTAAAGGCGCTTCAGTCTGGAACCGCACGACCGCTACGGTCGCAGGTTCGAATCCTGCCTCGGGCATGGATGCGTGTGATGTCCTTAGGTTAGTTAGGTTTAAGTAGTTCTAAGTTCTAGGGGACTTATGACCACAGCAGTTGAGTCCCATAGTGCTCAGAGCCATTTGAACCATTTTTTAGCACAGTTTACCATTTAATGATGCGCTTCCGTCAGTTTAACCGAGATACTAATTCTATGTTTGTGCACATTTTTTTGTCGACCATCCAACGGCCTTCTTTAGGTAACGTGCACCGTGTCGTTAAGAGTATGTCGTTAAGAGTACTCGCTGCCTGGACTTTCGTCAATCTGGCCCGAGGCCACGGAACAAGTACTTCTATGATGGTTGCGCAAACAGAAACTGGACTAATTCTGCACATTACGAACCGATTTTTTTAGACTGACACTGTTTTTAACTTCGTTAAATTGAATACTTTAGTTTCTAATTTTGTTTAAACTGTATCTTAGAGTGAAACGTTAGTCCAATATTGGGGAAAGTTTCTTTAATTCACATACATTGGACCTTTACTTAGTAAATAATATGCATCAAATGTGATTATTTCGGACTCAGTTAAGCGAGTGAGAAGTGTATAATTGTGCTTCTGACGTTAAAAAAAATGGTTTAAATGGCTCTGAGCACAATGGGACTTAACATCGGAGGTCATCAGTCCCCTAGAACTACTTAAACCTAACTAACCTAAGGACATCACACACATCCATGTCCGAGGTAGGATTCGAACCTGCGACTGTAGCAGTCACGCGGCTCCGCATTGAAGCGCCTAGAACCGCTCGGCCACCGCGGCCGGCTTCTGACGTTAATACAAAAATACCACCAAACTTGTCGTAACCAGACACAGAAATCACTGTCAAAATTACAAAATGTAAAAAAAATTCTCAGAATATTACGCCACGATCGACTTATTTTTCTGGACAATCTCAGAGTTTCGTAGCTGCCTGCGATTGGCATCGTCACGGGAAGAGCGGTTGCGGCTTCGATTCACTACAAGCAACGCAGCGGGATACACACTCGCCGCCGCGTGAAGTCATATGTTTCTGGAATTCGAGCGCAGTTGGCCGTTGTCGGATGTTGTCATACTTTACCGCTAACCGTCCCACGACGGGAGACTTGTGCGTTTGTTCTTCAACACCGGAAGCCAGACACCATTGAGCTTAACGCCTTCCTCTCTCCGACTGAAATTATTGCAATGTTTGGCCACCTCTGTTCCCTCTCTGCTCGTGGCTCACGGAACCTGGATCTTCTCAACTTCAGTCCCGTGGTTTCCTGACTGCAAAGAGTGTTCGGTTACAGCTGATCCGTTGCTTGTATACTCATTTGTTTCCCACTATTCTCTTCGTAGTACCCAAGCACACCTGCCCGCCACTACAGGGTGTACGGTCCTGCCATTTGTCGAGGATACACGGGCGACCTTAAAGCATTCCTGTACCATACTCGTGGGTTTGTATACAACAGTGATATTCCGTTTTCCAGGATCTTTCGTATGTGATGTAACATCGTCAATGAAGGGCAAAAGGACAATAAATTTTGCACTCTGCTGTTCGTTGCTGTCGCTTTCCTGCGGCTGTCTTAATGCACTTGATGTGTCCCAACACGATTAATCATTCTTTAAAGATCTGCAGATGAAATATTCCACTCCAGGTCACACAATATTCGCTCTGTGTACGCTAATACATTTTACAATCCCACGGTTTAGCCATGATTAGTGATTTGAATCTGTGTGTGCGAAGGAGAGTCGTAAGATTTTCATCAGCACTTTGCAAAAAATCAAGCTGCCACCACGAAACTTGCTTATGCTGTTAGTCCTCTACATGTTTACCTTTCAAAGTGATAAATTTTTACCAGCGATGCACGTCTTTTTGGAGACCTCGAAACGGAACTGTTTGTTGCGCCATATTTCGTCGCCACAAGATGCCCAACGTTCTTTATCATTAATGTTAATGACATGTTGGTCACCTTCACGTATTTTTGTTCGAGTACTGAGAGCCTCTATCGAATGGATGGACACGACTGTGTTTATTTTATTTCATGTTGCGCATCCTTTTCCATCCATCTTATATTGCTCTCAGTTATGGACTGTGCGAGTGTTTAGAACGTGGTTTCGTGAGTTGAGCAGCTGTAGTGCAAAGGTACATTTTTTACTTACGCTTTGGTGCCAACCTAATACTTGGGGTGAACAGTCAAAGATGCATATGTGGTGATGGAGTCTTCTCTCCTCCCACACAGGGACGAGCAGTGTGACCATTAGCTGTACTCCACCATTTTTGGGCATTCGTGTCCGGGTGGTCTAGAGGATGGACGGATTCTGTGCACATCTCCGTCAGGCCGTTAGGTTAGTTATTCGTTTTCAGCACCATCTTAGTCAGGGCTATTTTGAGACCACCTGTTGTAATTATTTGCCAACTAAATTCAGTGGTAGATTTCTGATGAGCAGAGGTAGCTCATTTCAAATCCAAAGAATGAAGTTAATCCTGTAATGCCTCAATCACATCCAAGGTTTGTTGCAATCATTTTTTCATCCACGCGTTTTTTTATTTATTTATTTCGTTCATTAACTTTTGCGGAATATTTGAAGTGTTTTCTTGTGTATGTGTCAGCCATGTGGTCGCAAAGGTTAGAACAAAGAGTAGCCACTTTCGTGTATTATTCTCGGGTTACGATTACAGCCGAGTAAATAGTATGAAATGTCTGAGTATTCGTGCGTGTGGAATCTTTTGACTTTATTTGTTTCTCGCTGCTGGTCATTTTCCTTGCTCCCACGAGAGCATAATCGCACGGGTTACCTGGCGCCCCAAGATGGGGAGCCTTTCGGATGTAGGAAGGAATTTTATCGGACGCTTGCCTCTCTGCAGTGTCTTTTCTAGCTGTCTGCTCCGGATGCTAACAGGATGGAGGTCTGGTCAGCATATTGGGGTTGGCGATAGTTTGTCGTGAAGAGTTTGCCTACGCCATTCTGAACAGTCACTTCTTCCCTCTGGCGTCATGGGTGAGGGTTGTACCTTTTGAGTCGGCATAACTCCCATTCCTGCTGCTTTCGTTAGTGGATATGGGCCTGGCAGCATTCATTATTTCACCAAGGTTCGTCACAGAAGTAAGTTGTGAGCACTTTGTTTTGAATGCGATTAAGAGAAGCGTCGGATGCGGTACGCAAAAACCCCTGTTCGTTTACTGAGTCATTGTCATTGAAATTTATTTTGGGGTCTTCTCGAAGACTGTGTAGATTTCGGCAGTGGCCGTTATTTTGGTCTGTGCTCTTAATGTGGATCAGGATCCCTGGTAATCGGGACATGCCCGAGTTATCCTTAGTTGTAAAAGGACTCATATTTTGTCCAGTTCTAGTTCCAGTGTTACCTGATTAAGCGTAAATATTGATTATTTAAAACTGTACGTGTGTCGAACGCTTTGGTGTCGGAACTGTTGTAAAACATTATGTCTACAGTTGTCTGTTAACTTTAAAGCACTCGTACGTTAAACGTGCACAGTATCTCTTGATTTAAGTTTACTGCAAAAACAAACACTGTCAGAACAGGCCTTGAAGGCTCAACGATACCGACCGGCCGCCGTGTCTTCCTCAGACCTTAGGCGTCACTAGATGATGATACGTAGGGACATGTGTTCAGCACAGCGCCTTACCTGTCGTTGTCAGTTTTCGTGACCGGTGCCGATAGTTCTCAGTGAAGTAGCTCCTCAATTGGCCTCACAAGGGCTGGGTGCATCCCGCCTGCCAGCAGCGCTCGGCAGACCGGACGGTCACCCATCCAAGTGTTAGCCAATCGCGACAGCGCTTAACTTCGGTGATCTGAGGGGAAACGGTATTACCACTGTGACAAGGCCGTTGGCTTAAGTTTACTATGCCAAGGTCAGATACCCGTGTGCGGTCTATATTTTTTCTGTTATTTGATTTTAAAGTGTATGCTCTGTATGTTTTAGAGTCTGAGCTGAATGCACCAACTATTTGATGCGTGGGCTGAGCTGAAGCCAGTAATCTTACGTTGGCTAATGTTTTCACTTTCAGCTCCCTTCATTCTGATTTGAATCTGTTGATCAGATGCATCTCCTTTTTCCGTTGTGTGATTTATTGCTTTAAAACTTGTGAATTTTGCTCACATTCATTTTCCTACTGAAAAAGTCAAAAGTTTCGGAATCTTAAAATTTTCGTTAAGTGTTTAAAGTATCATTGAAATCGTGGTTATTATAACTCCAGTTTTGCAGTTAGGTAAAATAATTGTTAACTGTTTTCTAGGTACCTCTGGGGCAAGGTCTAATAATATGTTACAAACTAAATTGTGACTATATAGCTCTGTGTCAATTCTACTATTGCGGTTTTCTGCAACTTTATCATTTATTACTGTTTATACTATTTAATGTCATTGAGGGAAAATAATGAGGGTTTATTTATTTATTCTCGAATCAGAAACATACAAATTTACAGTAGCCATACACATCAATAAATATGTACATAAGTATACACAAATTGTATTTATATTACATGTGCCCAGTACTTTGCAACCTCCAAGGCGCTTGGAGTGGCTTGCAGGAGATCAATCTTCGTGCAGGATGTAGGGCACAAAAGGCACTGGAGCATGTGGCTTGTGGTTTGTTCTTGTCCACAACCACAGGACGTATCTTCTGTTATGAAGCCCCATCTCTTCAGGTTGTCTCTGGATCGTCCAACTCCTGATTGTAATTTGTTTAAAGATTTCCACACCAGCCAGCTCTCGTTGTGTCCAGGTGGTAGTTCTTCAGCTTCTGGCGTCTGCAGGTGAGGCGTCGACTTCTTCCATAACTCAAGCCTGGCCTTCTCTGGTGAAATGGTGAGCTTCTCGGATGTTCTCAGGAAGCTCTTTCGCGATCTCAGCCGTTGCTGTGGTGGATTATGTCCGTGCAGTGGATGGGCACTGACCTGGTCAACTTTCAGTCTCTCCTTGTTGGCAGCCGCTGTTCTGCGTACCCATGGTGGCGCTATTCCAGCCAGGCAGTAGAGCTTATCAGTTGGGGTAGGTCTTAAGCAACCTGTGATCAACCTGCAGCTTTCGTTGAGAGCAATGTCTACTTGTCTGGGCGTCAGGTTTCTCTGGCGGCTGATCCTTTCACACCAGAAACATCATCCTGGTCCTTTTCAGGACCACAGTTGACCATCATATCGATGAATAATGAGGGTAAATGTTGGTATTTTACGTGCTCAGCATCTTACCAGTCCCAGATACATGCGCCCTGCCATTTCACGAATGTTAGTAATTTCAAATTTTGTGACTTGTTGCCATACTTCTTCCAAAGGTAGTTATGCAAAAACACTGCGCCTCCGCATGAGATTCTCGTAATGAGTGAAGTGGCTATTTAGGAATCCAAAAGGAGATTTCTAAATTCATTTAATGGGACCTGCTGAGAATCCCTGCTCTCAAGTCAGTACACAAGAATAATTTGAGTAACTTGTTTATTTATTTATTGATTTATTTGTCCTGACAAGTTTGGACAATGCTGTCTCATTATAGTTGCAATGTACTAGGCCATCATTCCCTGAGTAAACCTAAGTCGTCAACTTGGTCTTCCCCTCAGTTTAATATCGCATCGTAATGTCAACCTAGAAAATTAATTGAAATTTCTGAGTCCAGAGACAGATGACAAAGCTGTGTTCCAACGCTATTCCCATCTCCCCAACACTAACACATTACCATAAGAAATGTAACTGTATTTTACTAACACATTAACGTAAGTGGATAATTTTCTTATTTCGCTAAGGAGAATTCATGTATCAGTTATTTTTGAAAGCGTTATTGGAGACACCTGCAGTCAAAATGTAATCATTGAAATTAATTATAACAGTCTAGACCACGAGGCACTTTTATTAAAAGATTTTTTAAAACGCTACAGGTTTAGATCAGATGATCGTCTTCAGACCTACAGCCATACAGATGGGCAATGGCTGTGCGTGGAGCAGGAACGTCATGATCGAAACCTGTAACATATGAAAGAACGCTCCTCTGCGATCTACACTGTTATATTCAATTTCACACATGTGCCATCACTGTAAAAATCTGTAATAATAGATATAACACGACCTGGTGTTGTACCTACGCAGCAGGTCAAAATTCAGGCCCAGCAAACCAATAAACAATAAAAAAAGTTGTAGAGTATTACAGAGATTCTGAATGAATGCTGCTGAGAGAGAAGCGTTGGTCTCACAGTTCATAGAGGTTTATCGCTTAGGTAAATAGAAGTGACTATTACTCTGCTTACTTACATTAACAAGGAGCATGATGAAAAACGACTGCAGAACGTAGGGGAGGCAAGGAAGTTACTTCAGATTTGCGATTGGTGAACAGGACGGAAAAGGGGAAACTGTGGGCGACATGGATAAAATAGGTGCCAGACGCCTTCCGCTGTGTGCTGTGTGGTGGTTTGTGGTGTGTGAATGTAGATGAAAATGTAGATGTGGATCGCAGTGTCCCATATTGAGCAAAGTTTGTCCGCAAGCGCTGAAAGAGCAATACGGCGTGGACAGTGTTCGCTGCGGAGCATTATGTCAGCTGGTCTTTATGGCAGCATGAAACACCGCTGGAACCTGCGTACGCTGCCGAAAGAGGCATCAGCGAGGGGCTTACACGCGACGACCGCTCTGGAAAACCGCGAGTTATTTTATGAGACCATATAGAAAAGAGCTTTGCGGTTTATAACTCGGGGAGCGGCGCCACGGAAGCGCAAGAAAGTGCTCACCGTGTAATAAAATCGACGCGCTGTCCACGGAGGCTTAATTCCAGGTATTAAACGGATTTACGGTTTACGAAGGCCGCAGAGCGAGCCCTGGGGGCAGTTCTCATCAGGGTGGTGCCATTCGTTGGTTACGACGGGAAGCGCCGGTCACTCGCCCCAAAATTTCCGCACCAGTGGAGGGTTGGTTATTGCCGTGCGATGCTTCCCTTCACAATTCACGACGTGCCGCTCCGTAATCAGGCGCTACTGCTGCTCGCTGCGGGGGAGCCAGTGTTGGGCATGCCGGCGGTAGACGATGCAGAAGCGGATACGCGGTTTTTCGTGGCTGTGGTGCTGTATACTTCTCGAAATTGGGCTATTTTACGGCTTTTAAATACAGAAGAATTACGGGAAAAGTGTGATACGTATGGTGGTTGTTACAGTTGCTTTTTCCTACACCTAACCGAACAATCTGACACAGCACCTTTGTCCACAATTAGACACGAACATTTTGGAAGTGGAGCGCCTTCACTTTGCTCTGTCATGAGTCAGTTATGGGGAAAGTCTCACTGTAAACAGCTATCGAACGATGAGGCAATTTGCTAATTTTTCCACACGTAAAACTTTAAAATAATATATGTTGATTGCACTTCACGGTTTATATAAATTATAGAAATGAAATGATGTAAATCTTACGGCGCTTAACGTGTTACATGATGTCATTACTATAATACGAGGTTTTGTTGGAAGGCATGATTATGTAAAGGTAGAGATCCAAGGAGGAAATGGAAAATGTATGAAAAACCTGCGGATTACCGGCTGAAAACGAGTTGAAAGAGGATGTTACCCTATCTCCACTCTTACGTAGTATTCACAGGTACTAACTCGCAAAATATCGGTTTGCTGTGGAATTGTTGAGCATATTCCAAGATAAATTTCCCTGAGAGAGAAAAATCTTCTATCCACAAATCAACACGGACTTAGAAAGTATACCTCTTACAAATTTCAACTTGTCCCTTTTTCGAGCGATATCCTGTCAACCATGGATGAAGGATAGCACGTAGATTCTACGTTCTGAGATTTCCGTAAAGCGTTTGACATGGTGGCGTACTAAAGACTGTTAAAAAGGTCTGAGCATACAGAATAGGTTCTCAGTTATGTGAGGGAATTGAAGAAAATTTAACGAATGGAACCTAATTCGTTGTCCTGGCCGGTGAGTGTGCATCGTAGAAAAAGATGTTGTCAGGGGTCCCCGGGGAAGTATGGTAGGACAGTTTTTGCTCTCTGTATGAAAATTCGGTACTTAACGTAATAATTTAGATAGAGTGGTGTGTGTGTGGTTTGAGGTTTTAATAATTAATAATTTTTATAGAGCGGCAAAAATTGCCACACATGCTTCAAATGACATTGTATTCTAATGAAATAAAAAAGTGCACAAAATACCCAACAGATGGCGCTTTATATGATACAAAAGCAAAGACGATGTTCTTTATAACAAATTAAGGACAATGTAGTGATGAGAAACTGCCATAGGAAGTTATCGTTTAGCTTACTTAATGAGGCCGGACATCTAGTAACCCCAAATAAAAAAATCACACGAACTGAGGTCTGTGAACGTGGGAGGCTAACTAAATACTAAATACTCACTAAATAGTGTGCCCAAGAGATCTTTCACACGTGTGGGGTGTAGCGCCATCCTGTATAAAGGTCGTACCTTTCAGCAGGAGTTTTATCAGCCTTCCTGCGGATAATGTGACTCACTCTCTCACTACAGTTTATTCTATGCACGATTCTCATGCGGTGTCATTGTCAAGCGCCATCATTTGTTGGCCTGTTTTTGCACTCGTTCTTGGTTTCAATAGAACCCTGCGTAATTTCGGGCATCTATGTCACTTTTTACCTCCTTGTCTAAATTGTTCCGTGAAGTAGTGCATTTCAAATGTCAACGGACTTTTGGGTCACCCTGTACGAAAACGATTTGATGCTTAAGGTGAACAGCAGACTGCGACTTTTCCTGATGACCTGGTACTGTATAGGTATTATCGCTCTGAGTGACTCTAGGAGGATACAGGATGGCTTGGATAGATTTTCTGTTTGTGGTGATGAATGACAGATGCTGTAAATGTGGGAAAATGTAAGTTAGTCAAGATGAGGAGGAAAAACAGACTCGGAACGTCAGAATACAATACTAGAGGTACACTGATTGACATAGTCATGTTGATTAAATATCTAGGCCTAATGTAGCAAAGCGACATCAAATGCAAGTTTTACGAAGGGTCGCTTGTAGTAAATGTCAATAGTCCACTTCGGTTTATTGGGAGAATTCTAGAAAAGTGTAGCTTATATCTAAAGAAGAACACTTGTACAACCTACTCTTCATTAAAGCTGAAGCGCTTGTGACTCCCACCAGATGAGATCAAAGAAAGACATGGAATCAGTTCACTGGCGTGCTGCTAGACTTGTTACGTGTAGGTTTGATCAATAAACTAGTTTTACAGAAATGCTTCGTGAACACAGATGGGAATCTCTGGAGGGAAATAGACCTTCTTTTTGAGAAACTCTATTTAGAATTTCAGAGAACCGACATTTGGGACAGGCTGCAGAACGATCCTATTGGTATCAACTTATATCTCGCTTAAACATCTTGAACGCAAGAGAAATTAGGCCCCGTACAGGACATGCAGTCCTTTATCTCTCGCACTATTTGCAAGTGGAACAGAAAAGGGAATGAGTAGCAGTGGTAGCAGATACCCTCCGCCATGCACCGTATGGTGATTTGTGGAGTATTTACATAGAAATAGATGTGAAAACAGATGCACCCTATTTCACTGATTTTTGTATCAGATAAAAGTTGGATACGAATAATCTACGCACCAATGGAAGGAAGAGGATCTAAAGGTTTGATTACCGTCGCTAGAGCACTGATAGTCGCGTACACGACCGCTAAAGTGTTATCAGCGTCAGACAGCTGATTCATGTCTGCTGCGAATAAGATGTCTGCCACGCAGCATACAGTTTTCTGAGTTCGTAAGATCGGAGGTGACAGTTTCACTTCATAGGCCATATCGTCTGCAATTCGGCATTCAACCACCAACTAGGAAAAGCGTGAGCTGTTGGTTCAAGTAGTTTCAACAAGTGGATGTATCTACTAATGTCGAATCACAGGCCAATAGCATGTGCCTGATGTGACGTGAAACTTCCTTTCCCCGCCTGTTTATAGATTATTCATATCCAAAATGTTAATTACATTGGGTCTATGTTATTGAATAGCCCTGTACATTGAACTAATTCATTGTACTCTAAACACGTACTTATCTGTTATCACATTCTTACACTGACGAGCACCTGAACTAATGGTACTCATTTGGTGAACGGCTCACCACAAATATATTGCACGTCACTTTGTAGAGCACTATAGTCATGTTCTGAACTTATGAAATTGATAAAGATCTGTAAGGCATAATCTCTTACATCCCTGCTATTACAAATGAATGTCTCTTCCATTACCAGGACCCAAACCGAGCGAGGTGGCGCAGTGGATAGCACACTGGACTCGCATTCGGGAGGACGACGGTTCAATCCCGCGTCCGGCCATCCTGATTTAAGTTTTCCATGATTTCCCTAAGATCGCTCCAGGCAAATACCGGGATGGTTCCATTGAAAGGGCACGGCCTACTTCCTTCGCCGTCCTTCCCTAATACGATGAGACCGATGACCTCGCTGTTTGGTCTCGTCCCCCAAACAACCCAAATACCAGGACCCAAAACTGCTGTGTCCAGATTGAGCACCATCGCATTACTGCCTTAGAACAATAAAATTACTGCAGTTTTCATGATACAAATTTTAAAACATACACAGAAAAGCATAATAATTACAGCGAGACAACAAATAACTTAGGGTAACTCCATTCATTCAAATCAAGGCGTGGATTGATAGACTTTTTGAATCAGAACATGTCTCAATTTTATCAAAGATGTGCTCTGTAGTCTGCGAATTCAGGAGACTGCCAAGATGCGTTATTTATGAGTAGTATTCATGCCCCATTGAACCTGGAACGATGGTGAGGGTTAGCTGTTAAACCTACAACTGTCAAGCAGTCCTAGGTGGCGATGTGGGTGTTGCTGGCAGCTGGTTGGTATATATCATCTACAACAAATCACTATATCATTAGATCTGTGATAACTGAAGGAAGATGAGCAAGGGTTCAACTAAGCCTTGTGTGAACTTTGTGCTTATTAACTGAGCTAAGATTTACTCAGCATTTTGTGGCATTAATTCGTGATCCACGGCGCAGTTGATTGCCCCTCTTGGCAGTAGGGTCCTGTGCTGGTGATGAAGTGCACAGTTAACTGCAAAACAGCCGAGTGCAGTCTCCACGGAGAGATGAAGATCACCTGTGAGTGGTAGTGGAGAGTTGTCCGTTGTGGGTCAAGACAGTGGCAACAACTTGGAACCAGTATCGGTGACCAAGTACAGCAGCAGCAGGACATAACTTTACACGTGACGTCGGGGGGAGGGGTTACTTTGTGCCAACCACAAAAAATTAAATTTCGTTAATCGTTGTTTTCCTTTACTAACAGCATCCTTTTTAAGTAGGCAGTGATGCATAAGTATGGTCCAGAAGCTATAAATAACGTTTAGCACAATCGTAGCTGAACCAGCGCATTTTCCGTAATGTGTTACAGAGAGAAAGGGTACAAAACGACCACCACAAATTTTTTTTTAAAATTACAGATTTCTTTAATTATCGTCATGTTTTATTCAAAATATACTTTTCAAAGATGTATAGATGTGGAAGAAGGATTCTGAACTTCAAAACATGATATGACATTTCTAGTGAAAAGTTACATTTACTACTGAGACTTAAATTTTTGGATTACGAAAGAAATTCAAAATAAATTACGGAAACTGGTATAGGAAGTCATGAAAAACAATAAACATTTTTTCAAAATTTTAATATGTAAAGTACATGACTAAATTACAATATTTTCAAAAGGTGAGCGTAAATTACGCCTCCCTCCCCCCCTCCTTTTGGTTCAAATGGCTCTGAGCACTATGGGACTTAACATCTCAGGTCATCAGTCCCCTAGAACTTAGAACTACTTAAAACTAACTAACCTAGGGACATCACACACATCCATGCCCGAGGCTGGATTCGAACCTGCGACCGTAGCAGTCGCGCGGTTCCGGACTACAGCGCCTAGAACCGCATGGCCACCGCGGCCGGCCCCCCTCCTTTCTTCCTTGGTATTGCGAGGGTTAACTCACTACATTTTACCAGTACTCTACTTATGAATCGAAGTCTGTCACCTGCTAATAAGTCAGACTATATGATCATTCGGTTTCATATTGTGATTCGCTGACGGTACACTCTTTGCGTTTAGTGAATTAGACAGTTTTTGAACCCCTGAAAAAAATTGCTATTGTTTCAGTCACTTTGAAATCTTGCCAAGATCTGACTGGATGTTTGTCAGATTGTATTTCATTATAGATAACTGTATGATCGGCAAAAAGTCTTAAGTACGATTAATATTGTTTCTCGAGTCATTAATATGCAACTAGAAGAGCCTGGAACTCAAAACACTTTCCTCGTCCACGCCTGAACTCACTTCTACGTCTGTCAATGGCTTTCCATCCCAGATGATACGTTGCTTCCTCCATGCCAAGATCTTCTCAGTTCAATCAAAAATTTAGTTTAATACGTCGTATTACAGTACTTTTATTAATGAGCATTTGTGAGAGAAATAATTTTTGGAAGTCGAGGGAGCTTGCAGCTACCTGAGATGATATGTTGCTTCCTCCATGCCAAGATCTTCTCAGTTCAATCAAAAATTTAGTTTAGTACCTCGTATTACAGTACTTTTATTGATGAGCATTTGTGAGAGAAATAATTTTTGGAAGTCGAGGGAGCTTGCAGCTACCTGAGATGATATGTTGCTTCCTCCATGCCAGGATCTTCTCAGTTCAATCAAAAATTTAGTTTAGTACCTCGTATTACAGTACTTTTATTGATGAGCATTTGTGAGAGAAATAATTTTTGGAAGTCGAGGGAGCTTGCAGCTACCTGATCGCTTAGGTTCGTGGTTTTTCAGGATGTTGACAGCAATACGCAAGTCATGTATTTCATGACCGCTATTTGCGGAGTGCTTGGTAGAAGGCGACATTACATTTAATGGTCAATGGCAATGAGCGGCATTACAGACCTTGGTAGCAGGCGTCATTACATTTAATGTTCAATGGTAATCAGCGGCATTACACAGCTATATTATTATCAAACGTTCGGGGATAATATTATTATGCATATCATTCGTATTTGCAACTGCGAGAAATAAAATAAGTCAGTACTCATGGATCACCCTTCGTAAAGGAACATTTTAAAATGGAGTTAATCATTTCTGCTTTTGCTTTGTTACTTTCAGTTTCAGTTCCTATGTTTTACGTAAGTAATTTCAAGAAATCTTCGTATGTAAGTGTCTGGACACACAACTTTGGTACCACTGACAGGGATTACTTACAAGCAGAATGTCTTTCGGTAAGATAGTGCTGTGTTAGTCATTGAATGCTTCTGGTATGCTTTGACAGCCAAATGCGCATCATTCAGCACATCTCTGCCTGTAGCCCTGTGCTCGATTTTGTATGTTCACGGGAGTTGACTGTGATCGGAACGGAGGGTCTACTGCACTTGACCACTTCCCTCGTTAGCCTCAAGCTTACGTGCAATGGCTTGAAATAACTAATTCTTTAATTCGGCTGTGGGCTTGATATGCTTTCATATACAGTTTCCTTATTTTCAGCTGTTCCTAGCTATTCCACTTGCACGAAATGGATGTTACATCATGTCCCTTGACTTCGACATTTTCGAAAACGGGAGCGTTGTGATATAAATTCTTTCTCGAGGGCTAATGTGGAATCGTGAATTGGTTGTTCATCGCAGCGTGCGGATACTGGTTGTGTACCATAACGTCTTTCCTGCTCGAGCAACATCACCTGTCTTCAAGGGGAGAAAGGATAATTGACGTCATTGTTGAAGGATTTCTGAGCGGCCGAACACAGATACGTACTTTTTACTATTCTATAAGTTACGTCGTAGCCGTGCAATATCATCATGTGCTCAGTCCTAATACTATTTTATCGAAGACCCAACTATGAGCGTCGTAAATTAAAAGCAGACTGTCTAACTCCTATTGTGCTGTCATTACTAGCCTCATTGTCACTTCTGGCGTTATGATAATTAGCACAATTTTTGAACATAAGGTGCTGAGCAGAACGATTTTGTAAAGCTGTGATGGAATGTCAATGGTAAGCCTATAGTATGTTTCTTCTCCTATACTGTATTGAAATGAATGCAGTAGTGTGTTGTACAGAAAAAGATTCCTAACGAACTGTGTAGACTGACTGTTTGCTGAAATACTTCGGATTGTGTTTTTTTGTTACTAAAGGAAGCGATTAGTAGAAACACATGGCAATGAAAGCATATCTTTAATAGGACTGTATTACTCGACACTAAAGGGCATACGTATATAGCGCTGTTATTGCTCAATGTACGCTCCCTCCATACAATTGTAATGAGAGACGGGATTACCATAACATCTACTCGCCATTGCAAAGACAGCTGTGAAGCTATCTAACCTAAAAGGCAAATTCTTTGATAAGAGATATGTTTGATATCTTGATATTCAAGTCGAGAAGAGGTGACAAGCCTGCAGTTTGGTCTAGGGGAGCCGTCGCGGTGGCTCAGCGAATTCGGTTAGGGAGCTAGCCGCCCTCCGTAATAAAAGTTTTATAGATAGACGCTGAAGAGACATCAAGAGACGTCCGTAGAGACCCGATTGCCCCGAAGAAGAAAGACGAAGAAACAAATAGAGAAAAGAAGGGGGGAGGTAGCGTCTTTGACTAGGAAACAAAATGACTGCGTCACGGGTTCGAATGCCGCAGCTGTTTAAATTTTGAACAAAATTCGTCAGCAGTGGCTATCGAAGACTTCCAGCATAAAAAGTCATCCTCGTCTCGCCAAAAGCCTTGTCAAAGAGGGCTGAGGAGTGGACAGAAGTTTAGGACACTCTCCTGCCCTTGGATGGGAAGCTGCCACAAGAAAGCACAAGAATCAGCATTGATCAGCGGCATGACGATACTGAAACCAATGGAAACCTTGGCCCGTATTGGAAAAGTATAATGATCTGTCTATTGGCAAAAGATTCCGGACTAGTCTCCCATTCGGATCTCCGCGGGGGGACTGCTTTGTGGGACGTGTTGATGAGAGAAAGATTGAATAACCAACAAACGGATAACGTTCTACAACTCGATGCATGGAATATCAGAAGTTCGAACGTGGTAGGGAAGCTAGAAAATCTGAAAAGAGACATACAACGGATCAATCTAGATAAGTGCAGTGAAATGGGAAAAAGATACGGATTTCTGGTCAGATGACTATAGGGTAATATCTACAACAGCAGACAATGGTATAACGGGAGCAGGAAGACTGGGCAGAGAGTTACTGTGAACAGTTTAGTGACGGGATTGTTCTCATCAGAATCGATAGCAAACCAACACCGGCAATAATAGTTCAAGTATATATGCCAATATCACAAGCGGAAGATGAAGAGGTAAAGAAATTGTATGAGGTATTGAACGGATGATTCAGTACGTAAAGGGTGATGAAAATGTCATAGTCACGGGAAACTGAATGGGAAGGAGTAGGAGAAAGGGTTACAGGCGAAAGACTAACTCAACTCTGCATTAAATTTCAGCAAGTAGTAGCGAATACGCTGTTCAAGAACTACAAGGGCAAGAGGTATACTTGGAAAAGTCCGGGAGATACCGGAAGATTCCGGTTAGATTGCATTATAGTCAGGCGAAGATGCCGAAATTTAGATATTCAAATGGTTCAAATGGCTCTGAGCGCTATGGGACTCAACATCTTAGGTCGTAAGTCCCCTAGAACTTAGAACTACTTAAACCTAACTAACCTAAGGACATCACACACACCCATGCCGAGGCAGGATTCGAACCTGCGACCGTAGCAGTCCCGTGGTTCCGGACTGCAGCGCCAGAACCGCACGGCCACCGCGGCCGGCATTTAGATATTGGAGTGTAACGATTACCTAGGTGCAGATATAGACTAATATACAATTTAGTTATGGTGAAGAGTAGGCTGAAGTTCAAGAGACTAGTCAAAAACGATCAACGAGCAAAAAAATGGGACATGGAAGTACTAAGGAATTAAGGAATTCATTTGAAGTTCTCTGAGGCTATGGGTACAACGATAATGAATAGCTCAGTGGGAAGTTCACTTGAAGACGAATGAACATTTCTAAAAAAGGCACACAGAAGTTCGAAAGGTAAACATAAATGCAAGAGGGAAATTCCAAAGAAATCGAATTACAAAAATTCAAGAATACAGAAATACAGGTCACTTAGGAATGAAACAAATAGGAAATACGAGGAAGCTGAAGCAGAATGGATGCGTGAAAAACGTGAAGAAATCGAAAAAGAATTTGTTGTCGGAAGGAGTGACTCAGCATATAGAAAAATAAACACAGTCTTCGATGAAATCAAATGCAAATGCAGTAACATGAAGTTTGCAGTTGGAATTCCACTGTTAAACGCGGAAAAGAGAGCGGGTGAGTGGAAAGGGTACACCGAACGCCTCTATGAAGGGGAAGATTTACCTGATGACGTGATAGAAGCAAAAACAGGAATCGACAGGGAAGACACAATTTAACAGAGCTCTGGTAAACTTAATATCAATTAAGGCAGAAGTCATAGATAACATTCCATCGGAATTTCTAAAATCATCGGGGGAAATGAAAACAAAACTGCTATTCATGTTGGTGAGTAGAATATATGAATTCGGCAATATACCATCAGCCTTTCGGAAAAAATCATCCACACACTTGCCAAGATTTCAAGAGCAGATAAGTGCGAAAATTATAGCACAATCAGCTTAACAGCTCACGCATCCAAGTTGCTGACAAGAATAATATACATAAGAATGGAAAACTGAGGATGTGTTAGATGATCAGTTCGTCTTTGGAAAATTTGAAGGCACCAGAGAGGCAGTTGTGACGTTATAGTTGATAATGGGGACAAGAGTTAAGAAAAATCAAGACGTGTTCATAGGTTTTGTAGAGGTGAGAAAAACGTTGAACAATGTAAGGTGAACAGTGTAACATGTTCAGAATTCCGATAAAAACAGGGATGGTAAGTTATAGAGAAAGACGGGTAAAATACAATGTGTACAAGAACCAAGAGGGAACAATGAGACTGAAAGATCGAGAACAACGTGCTCGGTTTAAAAGGGGTGTAAGACAGGTATGTACTATTTCGCACCTGCTGTTCAGTCTATGCGTCGAGGAGGCAATGACAGTAACAAAAGAAATGCTGAAGAGTGGGCCTATAAATAAAGGTGAAAGGATATAAGATTTGCTGATGACATTGCTATCCTTAGAGAAAGTAAAGAAGAAAAATGTTCAAATGTGTGTGAAATCTTATGGGACTTAACTGTTCAGGTCATCAGTCCCTAAGCTTACACACTACTTAACCTAAGTTATCCTAAGGACAAACACACGCAGCCATGCCCGAGGGAGGACTCGAACCTCCGCCGGGACTAGCCGCACAGTCCATGACTGCAGCGCCCCTGGCCGCTCGGCTAATCCCGCGCGGCAAAGTAAAGAAAAATTACAGGGTCTTCTGAATGGAATAAAGAGCTTTATGAGTGCAGAACATAGATTGAGAGTAAATCTAAGACAGACTAAAGTAACGAGATGTAGCAGAAATGAGAACAGCGAGAAACTTAACATCAGAATAGGGGATTACGTAGTCGATGAAGTTACTGAATTCATCTAATTAGGCAGCAAAATAACCAATGGAGTACGGAACAAGGAAGACATAAAAAGTAGACTAGCACTGGCTAAAAGGGCATTCCTGGCCAAGAGAAGTCTACTAGTATCAGGCATAGGTCTTAATCTTACGAAGAAATTGCTGAGAGCGTACTTTTGTATCACAGCATTGTCGAGTAGTGAGACATGAACTGTAGGAAAGCAGGAACAGAAGAGTGTCGAAGCATTTGAGACAGGAATACGCGCAACAAATAATAATCGAGGGCGCAGGTTGCAAGTGCAACTTTGGGATGTAAAGGTTGGAAGAGGAGAGGAATTGGTGGTGGGCTGCATCAAACCAGTCAGAAGACTGTTGGCTCAGAGACATATGACATCTGTTAATCTGACAGGGACAGGAACATAATCTACTAAAATTTTCTGTAACGTCGTACTCTAATCGAATATTGTAATAATGGATAGAACATAACGGCACATATTTATAACCGAAGAGCAGTTTTTAAAATCTAGAGTAAATGTTGACTTTACCGCGAAACATGTGTTGATGTGAAACCTTCTGGCAGGTTAAAACTGTGAGCCGGACCGGGACCCGAATCCGAGACCCCTCCTTTTCGTGGGCAAGGGCTCCACTAATTGAATACACGAGGACGACCACGACCCATGTCCACAGCTTTACTTCGGCAGTACCTCATCTCCTACCTTCCAAACTTCACTGAAGGTCTCATGCCAATCTGAAGGACTAGCACTCCTGAAAGCAAATTTTAGAGCTCTTAACCGCGATAGGCAAAGATCCCGTGTTCGCATCCCGGTCTGGCAAACAGCTTTAGTCTGTCGGGAAATTTCAGTTTTTAAAATATTTCATTTATTATGCGAAGGGAAGTCAATAAGGACCTGCAATAAATATTTGCTTTCTTCATCCGTTGATGGAAACTGCTCTCTGCTTCGAAATGATGCATCCACGTTTCATCTTCGGTGATGATTCGTTTCAGAAACGTTTCTCTTTTGTTAGCATGGCAGTCCGCTAGGTACCACTGATTTGTGCACTGTGTTATGGAACCCATCTCGCATAGACTTTGTGAAAGTTAATCCTTTTATACGGGCCATAGCTAATCTACATATGATTTACGAAATCGTCAGCAGTCAGAGTCAAGAGAAGGACTTTTACAGTACTGGCGTAAGTCGTGGCCGTTGCTGTACGCATCGCTCGTTCGTTCGACCACTTTTGAACCGTTCAGTCCACTGGCGTAAACACTTCGCTGTGACAGAACACAGTTCCCGTGTTTCCTGGAAGTCTACTATGAATTTCCACTCCTGATACAACTTCAGACCACAAAAAAAACGGATTGCGGAACACTGTTCTCCAATGGTGCAAATAGAGAATGGCGCTCCCATTTTTACGTAGCAAAAGCGCAAAGTGGATTGCTGCGATAACGCTGTAACCTAGCACAGGCGATGGTAAAGGTGCCGTCTAGCGACTGGTGAGCAACAAAGCCGTAAAGCCAACGTAAAGACAACTAAATCAAAACTGCAGATACTTACGTAATCAAGGTCACCCGTCCTCTATATAAGCGGGCAGTGCACGCCAGCGGAACCATTCCGCTGTGAGCTCTATCTGCAACAGCATTGAAGCACTATGCCTCGTCGACGTGTGTATCGTCAACGCCGCCACCGCACACCTGTCTACAAACATATTATTAGCCTCGAGAATAAACTTGGAGGAAATGGAACAGCCCAAGCAGTTATCTTAAATGGACCTATATTCTTTCGTGGCTGCAGGGTTAGTTTTACTCTGGACGTCGCTACTGGAAATTCTGGTGGTGGTTGGTTTACGCTAACCATCGTTCTTTGTGAAAACGCTTCCCTTCCTGTACTTGAATATTTCGCCGACAGAGATGTTATCGCCTACTAGACTTGGAATTGTGGAATTGACCCTAAGGCTCAAAGTAGACCTAGTTATGTTTATAGTAATATGCCTTTTACATTGTATACCCGCTCCTGTAGAAAAGTTAGTAATGATGAAAAAATTAATGTATGGATGAAAGGACTTGTTGTACTTTCTGAAAATGTAACTGTAACTGGAGATATTACTTTGTACTACAATCATTAATAAAGTGTGATTCTTGACCTCTGTAACCGCTAGACGTACATCGCGAACCGGCTTACAACCAGACAGCGTGTTTCGGTGTCTTTGTAATATTTCTGGCTTTGCAGCCATCATATTCTGCTACAAGAAGCTCTTTTTAGAGCGATTGAGAAGGCAGCAGTGGTAAGATGACGTAATACGATGTGAGGTACCGATGACAGATGATTTGTTCGGTACGGGTATCGTGAGAAAAATAGCCTAAATTGTGGTCCTTCTCCGCGATTGGCTGCTGCGTTTGGAAGTTGCGCGCCAAAATGACCATCATCTGTTGTTAATATTAGACAAACTAAACAGCGTATTTCCTTGCGTGTCATATTTAAAGCATCCCTCAGTAGTGTGTTGTCATTCCATTATTTCATAATTAATAATAATGAGCAGAATAATAAGTAACTGCGAAACAAAAAGGCAAAGGAAGCACTTCGGTGATCTACGGATCGCGCCTGACTTGGCGCTGGTTCGGCAGTGTCGGAATACAGACATGTAGTCTGCCGAGGTCAGTGTTAGATAAGACTTTATTAGCAGTGTATGGTTATTTGAACGTATAGTCGAGAACAGTGTGATGTTAATTACTGAAATATGCAGTTCATTAATTTGCTGAAGAATAAAAATCATTTATGACTCTAAAAATTAATGTAATTGTGTAGTATCTCGTGTTCTGCCAATAAAAAGCGAGTAGTATCACGTATAAACGAACTGATTGGAAATTTAATCATTTCTAGAATAAAAGTTCCTCATAAAGAGTTTCTTACAGCCTCAAAATTACTGATTCACGGCCTACGTGCCTTTTTTCTGCGCAGGTGCAACAACTGTGGAAGACTGCACGTTGGTGAACGTTTATTATAACTTATGCATTCCACTGAGGGCGGCAAAAGCAAATAGGCACTTCGCGTGTACTGCAGTCGGTGCAGTCGAAGTACAAATGAGATCAGTGACACGTCATCTGTAGTAACACAGAGGGGGTATGAAGAAGAGAAATATTTTTGAGGAAAGGGGCTTATCATACGCACGTATATGTCATCTCCCTCTAACACTCTCTTTTTCAACTTCCCGTAACTTGTGCTTCGTATGTAGGTGAATAGATGCAAATATTTTGTCAGGTGGAAAATAAAACTTTAGTTGACGTAACGGGATTTTGTCCAAACGTAACCAGCGCAGTTATAAAATAATTTCCCTGCAGCATAAAGAGTATACTATGGAAACAGGAGTATACTCACAGGAGTCATTTTAAGGTGGTTTGGGGGGCCCTCTAATGAATGTCAGTAGCGTTTCTTTTGTGTCTAGGAGTAGGGAGAAAGCGGAACATCCTAACAACCACGTCAGAGACCGTTTTTACATTCGCACAGAGACAAGTTCAAGACATTCGTTGCATTTGTTTGAAAGCGGGCTGAGTTGCCAGCACATGCTATAATAAAGCTTACCAGTTCACCTTCCATCACGTTGCAAGTACTACTTCAGCCTTCAGCACACAAAATATTTGTTGAAACAAACATGTTATGACTCTATCGATATACCTTCAGAGACCCAGAGATCTC
The DNA here is from genome assembly GCF_021461395.2 of Schistocerca americana. Lineage (NCBI taxonomy): Eukaryota > Metazoa > Arthropoda > Insecta > Orthoptera > Acrididae > Schistocerca > Schistocerca americana. The sequence goes on along the minus strand of NC_060122.1, from coordinate 583,340,412 downwards.
TGTACTACCGGGAAGTGGACATCTGTTCTTTTAGTACACAACCGCAGCAGAGCCGGTTTAAGGAATCTTCGGGCCCCCTGAGCTTAGGGCCCCCCTTTTCTGGATTGCAATTGTGTTTATACTTACTTATGATTTTTGTGATTATACAGGGTGAGTCACTAACTATTGCCACCTAGAATAGCTCCGAAAGTATGATAGTAGCTGAAAAGTTTGTGGGACAAATGTTGCATGGGACAACGGGGGCCATAATATGACAATGGTTTTTTGTTGCTAGGTGAGATCGCGTCAGAGATATGAAGGTTCAAAAATGGGGGCCATAATATGACAATGGTTTTTTGTTGCTAGGTGAGATCGCGTCAGAGATATGAAGGTTCAAAAATGGTTCAAATGTCTCTAAGCACTATGTGACTTAACATCTGAGGTCATCAGTTCCATAGAACTACTTAAACATAACTAACCTAAGGACATCACACACATCCATGCCCGAGGCAGGATTCGAACCTGCGACCGTAGCAGAAGCACGGATCCGGACTGAAGCGCCTACAACCGCTCGGCCACAGCGGCCGGCGTATGAAGGTCAACTTTGTTTTTTAAATGGTATGGATGCTATAGTTTGGTACTTATTTTCTAATAGCGGCTATCGAGACGAATCCAATGATGTGTAACAGTAAGGTCTTTGAAGGTCGACGAAGGTCACAAAGGTGGCATGAACGACCACTTACAGAAGATGTTCGAAGTGATGACCATTGGTATCAACACAATACTGCAATCTTCTTATCATGGATTGAGTGATATTCCTTATCACATCGGCACTTATCGAAGCACATGCTCTGACAGTTCTCCCTCGCATATCTTCAGGTGAAGTTGGAACTTCTTTATAAACAATGCCTTTTACGAATTCCACAAGAAAAAATCCAGAGGCGTCAAGTCGGGCGAACGAGCCAGCCATGACATATCCTCCGCTTCGAGTCCAACGATTTGGGAATTCTCTCTGTAACTCATTTCTAGCCATCTGGTATTAAGTTTTCTCGCTGTTCTCGTTTCTGCTACTTTTCATTACTTTCGTCTTTCTACGATTTACTCTCAATCCTTGTTCTATACTCGTTAGATTATTCTTGCCATTCAACAAAGCCTGTAATTCTTCTTCACTTTCACTGAGGATAGCAATGTCATCAGCGAATCTTATCATCACACCTCCTTCAACTCAAGCAGCGGTGTGGTTACCTGTCGGATTATTAAGGACTTAGGTATCTCAGAACTGAATTTTCATAGTGACATTCAGTTCTCCAAAGCTACCTGAACACATCACGGAAAGGTTCCTCCGAATCACGGTTAGATATTACGTACCTGGCCTATAATGTCTTTCAAAAGCCAACTGAGTTCCCGAGGTGAAGCGACTTGCGGAAAATTTGGAAAGGCAGTCCATGAACAAGGCACTGACTGTCAATCTCTAGCAGTGTGTATCGACTGCCGTGGGAGTTACCAAGTCTGTAGCCGAGATTGCCTTATTTTCGTTGACAAACGTAAAAAATAAATATGACAAAGCGGATCCCTTATTCGGAAGCCCAAAAAAAAACAAAGATAAAAGAAAATATAAGGGAACGAACTCCCCTGTCTTGGCTACTTCTAATGCTCCTTGGTGGAGATACCTGTCCCGAAGTTAGACGCTTAGACGTAGACGCCGTCAAGCGGACAGTTATCCACCGCCTGGACAGGCTAAAGCAAATAAAATAAAGGTATAGCAATCCAAGCAGCCACGGCGCAAGAGAAAGGTAACATTCTAACAATCATCATAGAGAAGGCGCTGCAAAAGCAGAGTGCCTCTCAATTTCCTCTCTCCGCATCATACTCGAAAGGAAAAGGGTGAGGAAAGGGTCACGACATTCGGGTCTCACCAGCCAACAGACCTCATTCTGGCAAATCTGACTCATGAGGAGAACATGTTGGAGTTAGATGCCTCATCACCAGACGTAGAGAGGCTCTCCATTTCCATAGTGGTAAACTGAAACTGCGCCACTAAACTGGCTACCATAGTTCAAAGGGATGTGAAAGGATACAGGACCAACTCTGAGGAATTAAGGTTCTTCCTACAGGACAGTCCTCTCACCAAGAGACTCATTTAAAACTACTGACGTACCTGCACATGGAGGCTACCGCCTCCACAGGAAAGACGGCTTGACTGCGATAGGGCGAAAGGTGGAGCAAGAATTTTTGTCCAAAACACATTCCGCTCCTCACATGTGCTCTTAACCAAAAACCTACAAGCAGTCGCTCTTAGGATAATGCATCTTTATGGATCGCAGTGCTCTGTGTATGTACCACCTCTTGGGCCTGTTGGCAGCGACCTCCTCACACTACTTGTTGTTGAACTGTCCCGTTTCTTTCTCTTTCTCTGAGGCTTTAATGAACACAGTGCACTATGAGGATCCATCACCACTTACCCTAGGCGTCGGGTTCTTGAGGATCTCAAATTGCAGAACAATATGATGAATTTCGTCTACTGCCACAGATCTTTCCTTCTGCTCGCTGGGCCCTGCAGACACAGCTTTGTCATAAACGGATGACGACTGTAATAGCAGCGACCAATGTCCCATCGGGATCTATCTGCCAGATGGAGAGATTACGAAAGCAAGTCGCCAAGTTGGCTGTTCAGAAAGGCTAACTGGTTGCTTTCCAGGCAGCTAGCTCTTTTTAGGCTTTGTGCTGGCGTCGAGGACTGCGTGGATCACATTACAACCTTGATTCACCAAGCCGATGATGCATTCATCCAGAGGTCAAAAAGGAAATCTAGGAGACAGCCTGCCCCTTGGTGGAATGATGAGTGTCGTTCAGCAGTCAGGGACGGGAGGGCGGCTGTGTGAACATTCGATCGGTGCCTCACAGATGAGAATCTGGCAACCTTTCGAATGGCGTGGGCAAAGGCGAGGATAATAATGCGAGAAAGTAGGCATAGGTCTTGGCAAGAGTTCCTGAACTCCATCAGTAGGTCCATACCCGCAAGCGAAGTATGTGAAGCCATCAGGAAGATTTCCTGGCGGAAGTCATGACCGCCAATATGAGCTGTACGAGAGCAGGGGTGCCTTCTAGCATCGCCGAGAGACATTGCTCGATGGCTAAATCGGATAAGACCATTAAGGCCGATTCTCGCTAGAATCCAGCTTTGCTTAGTTATTGGGAGACATAAGAGATGGCTGGTTTTGATTACCACTAGCGTGGAGGAATACAGCCAGCTTTTCTCTCTCTGGGAGACGGATTCCTCAGTGTCAGTAGCTCCCCCCCGCATTCACGACCTGATAACGTACAGCATACTGAAACTGGTACCAAAAGACAACTGAACACATTTCTGGAAAATCTAATCACACAAAGCAAAAACACGCAGTTCATCATGGGAACTGATGAAAAATCCATTACCTTCTTAGACTTTAACGTACGTATATATCGTTACAAATAAACATAGTTTCCATATTTTCAGAAAATCCACAACGACAGACATGGTAGTTCTCTCCGTTCACAACAGCCAATAACACACAAATATACTCTTTCCCGCTCCATGGTACTACATCCATATGAGTGTCAAAAAAGAATTTTCGTAGAGAATAAGACACCATTAAATCTATCGCTTCTAACATATATCCTTGACCTAACTGACAACATTCTACACAAGAAACAAAGAAGAAAAATGTTTCCCTATGCGTATGCTCCCTCTGCTGCAACAGTCATATCTAAAACCAACTGGTGTACTATCCCATATTTAGCAAAGCTACCTGCCAGACTAACCAAAACTGCAATTGTAAAACTTCATTTTGTGTAAGAAACATTATAGCTTATATACTGTTCAACGGCAAGGATAAAACAGACTCAGTAAGTAACAGTGGCGTGTATAGAATCACTTACAATGACTGCAGCAAACTGTATACAGGTCAAACAGGCAGGGCTATAGATACTAGGCCGATTGAACACGAACGCAGCTGGAGATTACTGACTGCAGCTCCGGCGAACGTGTGCTGAAGAAAGGACACAGATGCCAAATCCATTGTGTTGTATGTAGCCAACTGAGCTTGTTAGAAGCACTTGAGCTTAACAAACAGTTAGCTCAAAGTCCCTCGCTGTTCTAAATGATCAGTTATAGCTAACACATCCGCACTTTTATGATTCACATGATGCATTGAATCAGCCACATACCTACAAAATGGTTCAAATGGCTCTGACCACTATGGGACTTAACTTCTGAGGTCATCAGTCCCCTAGAACTTAGAACTACTTAAACCTAACTAACCTAAGGACATCACACATATCCATGCCCGAGGCAGGATTCGAACCTGCGACCGTAGCGGTCGCGCGGTTCCAAACTGTAGCGCCTAGAACCGCTCGGCCACACTGGCCGGCCACGTACCTACGGACCATCACAATGACGCATAGAGCTACATGAAATTAAAACGAAATACAATTTCATATTTCTCACCTTTCTCACGTTACAAACTACGTCGACATAACAATATAACTTGTCATGATGTAATATCTTATGTTTGAATCCTGTATTGTGTTTGATATTGCGTTAATTACAGTTTAAAATTTAAAACAAGTTTGTTGGACAAACACTTTTTTAATTTACCTGTTTTAAAACCGGTGGATACCATTCTCACTTTTAAGAGATAGGAGAAATATCTGTGTTTGACTGTTTATGAGAGGCTAACGTGGCTGCCGCACCTTGAAGACCTGAAACTGAAATGCCTATAGGCCTTAAATATCCTTAAATGCGTCACTCATAGGTCTTGGGGAGCCGATAGGGCACGTCTGCTACAGCTTTATAAAGCCACTGGGAGACCCAGGCTACGGATGCCAGGTTTATGGATCAGCAAGGCCTCCTTAACTCAAAATGCTGGACGCGGTTCACAACGAGGGTATTAGGCTATCAACAGGGGCACACCCTACGAGTTCGGTTTGCTAGCTTGTGTCCTCAGGTCCTGAGGCTGGTGAGCCTCTAGTCTATACGACGTCTCCTCGTGGTACGGCAATCACACAGGGCGCTCTGAGTGTTCCAAAATCGCCAGCATGCACCTCCGTTACATAGCCGCCACTGAACGTACACTGAAGCGCCAAGAAACTGGTACAGGCATGTGTATTCAAATTCAGAGATATACAAACAGGTAGAAGAAGGCACTGCCGTCGGTATAAGACAACAAGTGTCTGGTGCAGCTGTTAGATCGGTTACTGCTACCACAATGGCAAGTTATTAAGAGTTAAATGAGTTTGAACGTGGTGTTATGGTCGGCGCACGAGCTATGGGACGCAGCATCTCCGGGGTAGTGATGAAGTGGGGATTTTCCCGTACGACCATTTCACGAGTGTACCGCCAATATCAGGAATCCGGTAAAACATCAAATCTCCGACATCACTGCGGCCGGAAAAAGATCCTGCAAGAACGGGACCATCGACGACTGAAGAGAATCGTTCAACGTGACAGACGGGCTACCCTTCCGCAAATTACTGCAGGTTTCAATGCTGGGCCATCAACAAGTGTCAGCATGCCAACCATTCAACGAAACATCATCGATATGATCTTTCGGGGCCGAAGGCCCACTCGTGAACCCTTGACGCACGACGCAAAGCTTTACGCCTCGCCTGGGCCCGTCGACACCGATATTGGACTGTTGATGACTGGGAACGTGTTGCCTGGTAGGACGACTCTCGTTTCAAATTGTATCTAGCAGATGACGTGTACGGGTATTGAGACAACCTCAAGAATTCATGGACCCTGCGTGTCAGCAGGGGACTGTTCAAGCTGGTGGAGGCTCTGTAATGTGTAGTTGGAGTGTTATGGGACCCCTGATGCGTCTAGATACGACTGTGACAGGTGACACGCACTAAGCATCCTGTCTGATCACCTGCATCCATTCATGTCCAATGTGCATTCCGACGGACCTGGGCAATTCCAGCAGGACAATGAGATACCCCACACGTCCAGTACTGCTACAGAGTGGCTCCAAGAACACTCTCCTGAGATTAAACATTGCCGCTAGCCATCAAACTCACCGACATGAACATTATTGATGGCTCGCAACGTGCTGTTCAGAAGAGATTCCATCCCCTCCTTCTCTTACCGTCTTATAGAGAGCCCTGCTGGATTCCTGGTGTCAGTTCCCTCCAGCACAATTGCAGACATTAGTGGAGTCCATGCCAAGTCGTGTTGCGGCACTTCTGCGAGCTCGTGGGAGTCCTACATGATGTCAAGCAGGTGAACCAGTTTCTTCGGCTCTTCGTAGTGCTTTCAGCCGTCGTCCACGAGCCATTTGCGATCCGTGCGAGGGAGCGCCTTGAGTTACTGTAATTAGAGGGCATTCAGATCCAAAGCCAGGGGTGAAGTAGGAGATCCATCTGGCTGCTACAGAGGCCCAGGCTACTTTTCGAATGGACTGAATCCAGAAACCATTGAAATGCATATTATATTAACAAAACTAAATTTAAGGAAGTGTTAAATTGCTATCCGCATTCTATTGGTGTTTACACGCAAGGTTATAAGCGGGAGGATTTTATCGGATGCTCTGTTTTGTTCCCCAACATTGTGGTTAGGGTAGGGTTCTCAGAGCAGTTTTGACTTTATTATGCACTGGAGCAGATGAGTTGGCATCGTGGCAAGAAATTTCTCATCTGCTCAGATTCCCAAAGTGCCCCTCTCACTATTGGTCAGATGTACCCAACAGCTCAGACGACGCAAGATGTGCAGCACGTTCTCCTTCTCTTACAAATGCAGGAAGAAGAAATAAGTTTCTTCTGTGTTCAGGACACACATGGATCCGGGAAAATGAACTCGCTGACGCGGCTGTCTAGGATGTTTTCCCGTTTCACCTCCTGCATGTTGTTCAGTACCGCTGAAGGTTGTTACTATATGCATGACCTGAAAGATCGATTGTTGGTGGGAGGCTCAGGAATAATAAGATGCGGTTAACGAAACCCCCAGTGCGACCGTGGATCACTTCCTTCCGACCATGACGAGCTGAAATACTAGCGCTTATAAGGCTTAGGGTGGAATATTGCCCATTGATGCATGGCTTTCTCTTACTTCGCGAAGAGCTACGAGTGTGCCACAGGTGTGACACTCAGCTTTCGATACGATGTATGTTGAGTGAGACCTTTTATTTTGTGACCTGAGGGCAGATCTGACTCTCACACAGGACCTGCCTTCAATTTTAACTAATAATGAGGCGAGTGGGGTTCGTGTTTTAAGGCTTTGTTTGATGTCAGGACTTCTTTCCAAAATAATGATTGTGAGATTTTAATGTGTCGTAAAGTGGCTTTGTCATCCATTATTTATAAGTAATCACCCAGCCATAGTAATCTGTCCCCTACTTAAGAACGCATGTCCTGTGTTTTATCCTTGATTTTATCTAGTTATTTTAGTTATCCTAGTTTATTTGACTTTTATTGTTGGTCTTTTACAGATATCATAATGTCAGGGTTGTATTTTCAGTTCTTGTATGCTGATGCAACTCGATTTCAAATTTATTGATAATTTTTTCATATATATTCACCACCCTCTTTTTTATGCAAGGGCGGTGATGACCTCGCCTTTTAGCACCTTAAACGGCTAATCATCATCATCATCATCATCATCATCATCATCATCCTCAGCCTCCAATTTTAATCAAAACGCAAGACCAGCATATTGATACCAACACCGCGAAGTCGCTGTTTCAGTGATGAGATCGCTCAGAAACGGGGATGCGACTGCATTGAGGCTTCTGCGTGCACAGCACTCCACAGTGAGTGCAAAGTTTTTTTCCGTCAGTGGTCATTCTACAAATGTCTTCAAGTGTTCGCTTCTCTGGTGTTGCTGGCCTGTGAAGTTCTCGACAGTGCCGTATGCAGATGCAACAGAATCCTCAACTTTAGAACTAGAAGTTTGCTGGCGTCACGGAATAACGTCTTGTTGAGACGTGCTTTGTCAGCTATTACCTCGAAAGTGGACTGAAAGAATCGTTGGTCTTGTTGACATCACCCGGAACAGCTGTGCAACGCACTCAGAGATTTTATGACCGTCCCAGTCCATCTTGGGAGCCTAAAGGAAGGAAAAACATAGATTTTTTTAAGAGAGAGGGAGAGAGAGAGAGAGAGAGAGAGAGAGAGAGAGAGAGAGAGAGGAAGCTGACAAGAGTGTTGCAAATTAACAACAGGAAGCCTTATAGCCGTGAGAAATCATTGACTAAGTTTTCCAGAATGAGAGATCACCGAAATCTTACGAGCATCGGCATTTACAGGAGAGTGGGGTAGGGCTTCTGTATACGATTCATACTGAAGTTGTACCCTTTGAGAGGTGCTCCATCTCAGCTTTTAAGGATTTAGTCTTCTAATCTTAAAGTACTTGTGTTGACTGTAAGATGACATATACTGTTTCAGAAAGCTGGGAAAATTCGTAGCAGCTGTGTGACTGAAAAACAGTTGCCACACACTGACTTGAAAGATTTTGCACATTGAGCTGCATTACGCTATGTACTAAACAGCACGCATCAGTTGAACGCTGCATTCCAATTAATGTAAAGTTACTAATGATGGGCAGTTCTTGTGAGTTCATCACCAGATACTGCCTGTGCGAGACTCTGACGAAATTTAACCAAATGTGATAACTGATGAAACAAATTGATAATAGAGTACCCCTGCATGTCGAAATAAACGACAATCTTTCCTGTGTTGCTTTCTTCGGCCGTAGTGATGAAGCAACAGTTTTCCATTGGCTCAGTTGTTTCTTGTTTTTTTTTGGATAATATCCATAACACCAAGTCTTACCGCTTGTAATACTAGCTGAAAAAAACGAGAGTCTATTTGCTGTGGAATGCACTTACATGGATTGATAGGGAAAACATACGAAGAACGTATTTCGCTGTCACATGTTTAATCTTTTAGTCTCCAGAGAAAACGTGTTGACGTGCACTACAGCGTATTAGTTATCTCCTCCAGCTGAGCACTCTTTCTCCGACGATGACCTCATGTCAATTTATTTCAATGTTGTCGTCTGTTGCGGAAGTAGAGCACATGCCGGCAAGTTTTCAACTTCAACTGATGTCTGCCCTCTTTTGAAACGAGGGAACAACTCATACACCAGACCTTGCGCAGCGCTTTCTACCCAAGAGACTACCGAACCAGATTGATTGTTTATGGTGTAGATTTCTCCAACAAGAAGCAGAACTTAGCGTTAGCGAAATGTTTAGTCATGATCAAAACAGAGCAAATCGGAAAACGTTAAACAGCGTCCACGAAAACGACCATTCCCATTAAAATGATAGTTCCTCACGTATGACTACTGTTCAACTGAGTCAGCCGATCGAGAAAAACATGAAGAAAAGGCACCTAAACGGAGATCCCTTTACCAACGACCCTTCAACTGCAGGAAATCACTCCTATTACTTTTGTATCTTGATCGTGAAGCTAACTTAAACGTTAATTAATCTTCGCACTTTAAGTATTTGTATTCCAGCAAACTCAGTATTCCACCCACTGTGGAATCATTTCTGTCTTCGCTTTTCAAATCGCAGTCTCACTGAGCGCAAATGATGCTTTTCATCCAGTTTTTCCGTTATTATATTTTTGTGTCTGCATACCATTCTCGTTGTCTAGCCTAAGCGTTGTTCTGGGATGGAGGGGGCGCCGTATTTGACGTCATTTTTTGTTGGTTTATTAGTCTTTTGTGTTTCTAAAATGGAAATGAGGTGTTCTTGCACGTTGTACGGGATTTACCTCAAAATATCACACAAAAAGAAGGACGCTTAGGATTCAATATCTGGTCAATGACGAGGGAATTAGAAATGGAGCTGAAGAAGGAAGGAAGATAGGGGAGGAAATTTCCCCTTTCAAACGAAACAACCCAAAATTTCACTTAAGAGATTTTGATAAACCCATAAAGCCTCAACCTGGATGACTCGACAGGGATTTGAACCGCGCCATCGGTAGTACAGCTATAGCAACTCTAGGCTACCTTTGACCGTGAACTTGGTCACTGACCTAGTCTACATTATGTCACATGGATATTTTTTCCAGATGCAGGGGGGCAATGCAATGACTGCCAGTTATCCTAAATTTAAAATGACGGGAAATTGAATAAATCCATGTTGACACAAATAAATCAATTATGCATTGCAACACCTCTGACATTACAATCCAAGATGGCCACTTGTTCAAAAGTATCCAAATAATCTGATTTATCAAAAATAATGCCGTAACTTACAGTATTTCCACATCTAAAATGTTTCGTTTCTTTATCAAACAATTTGTAAGCACATCAAAATGCTTACATGAAGTGTAATTCTGTTTTTTAGATGTCTAAAATGTCTTTCCAATGTATGTGAAGACCAACAATAAAAATCACAACTTGGTACATGACACATGCTCTACACACAAGATATATTAATAAAAGTAGGAAGAAAACAATACTGACAATTAAGCAGGGATTCAAAAGCCTTACTCCTATTTGCTGATCGAATGTAATTTAACTCATTATTATTAGTCATTATTTTCTCTCGCATTCATACTCGCACGAGGCTGCTGCGTCCCAGCCTTTGACCGTGGCATCTGTCAAAAATATGTGCAGATATGTAGACATTAGTTGTGTAACTTACAGTATTTACACTTGTAAATTGTGTATGAAAATACGTGTGACCTGCTGATCTAATTTACAGGTTGAACTTCACTGGACAAGGAACAAACATTGATCTATGTACCACGTGCATGTCACAATAGAGCCCCATATTAGATATTTCCCCATCTTGTTTTAATGTCCTAGAACTGTACAAAACACATTAGCTAAAATTATGAGTCAGCTACTGAGAGAATAAATTTGCTATGAAACTTACTGGTTAAGATATACCTTATGCATAAAAAACAGTTATGAACTCCGAAATTAAGTGCCACAAAATTATTTCCACATCTAAATTGTTTATATTATTGGTCTATAACAGTTTAAAAATTATGTTGCTAAATTTACATTATGTGCGGGCAATGCAGTAATAGTTGACACTTCCTCTTGGACATGAATCAGGGGATTATACTGATGGTACAAAAACGAATCATTGACATCTGGACAGATATCTTTTTAGAGGGGAAGAAAATGCATAAAATAGACAAGCAACGTTATTGACTGGCTAACATAGTTCCTTTCAATCATTTTTAACTTGGTTGTAGCTATTGCTGTGATCCACTGGAGTACATGAAAGACCTTACAATGAGGGCTGTGACATTTGTGGATCAGAACTATGGTACCAGGGAAATCTACAAATTATAGAGACAGTATCTCCATAATCAATTACTAGATAACTGCAACATCTATAGCATGTTTATCCACCAACATCATGTTTTCCGACTCTTTAATACAACAAATCATAGTAAAACTGGCGTGTTTTGGTGACATCTTTAACATGTTGTACCACTTAACTGTATATTTTTACAATATGCAAGTGTAACTCCAAAACGCAGAAAATACTGTAGTAGCCTCCATAAACATTGCTTGGTCAAAGGCAGTGATGGACAAGGTCCCACACAGTTCTCTGATCATGAACTAAAATCTATCTTTGTAGCAATATAATATTGTCTGTACTATTTATCAAAATACGTAAAGTTCTGTTATATAACAGAACAAAAAACATGCAGTAATGCTGTTGTTGCTTATTCGTTCTATAATAGTAAAAAATACATATTATTGTGTATTGGTACCACTCATCTAGCCCACAGGTTAAGCTGCACTTGGGAAGAAGTACACATTAAAGAAATCAAACGAAATTTAAAAAAAAATTATTCTATAACATTATGAAACAGACATGGTTCACTTACCAGCATTAATATTGTAATTTACGGATTAAATTAGATATTCAGTGTAACTGTAGTCACCATGGTTGTGTTAATGGAAATTTACTGGTGGTGTACGTGTATGGATGGCAATTTGTTACAGTTTTGTTGTCGGTTATCTGTAATTGTTGATATATATGAACAATTTGTTACAATTTATTTTGATGGTACAATTTGTTACAATTTTGTTTGATGCTTATCTCCGCCATGCACAGAACTGATGATTTGCGGAGTATGCTTGTATGTATATGCATCTATGTATGTAGTTGTAGATATAGTAAAACTAGAGTTATGAAGCCAAAAATACCTAAAAATTTCGTTAAAATCCCGTAATACATTGGTAGAGGCCTCATCAGTTGATCAATAACTAAAACTAAAGATTATCTTGAAAACAAAAACTTTAATGAATACTGCTAGTGCTAAAAAAACTCTAATGTATAGTTTACACCATGCTGCAGGCTTAGAATAAGAAACTGTGCAACAATAGGCATCACAGCTGTAGAAGTGTTCCTTTACTATACGACTTGTCCTCCGGTAGAGCCAATCAAACGACTGGCTCATGTGACATTTGAGGTAAACACGTATATTCGTTATCTTCTCCTTAGCTCATGGCTCAACACATCACATAGCAAAGAAGCTGAGGTATATGATATAAGGCGTAAACTACGCTGAAAGTCGCATTACTGTGACTACCTGGCAAAAACCTGAACAACCACCTTTTGCTTCTGGAAGATACCGACAGGGACATGGACCCATGCCGACTCCAGCGTCCTGGCAAGCCGCAAAACGTCCCATGGCGCAAACAACCCGATCGAGATGGTCCCTTAGATTCTCGATTGTGTTTAAATTCGGGCAGCTTCTTGGTCGGGGAGAGTGCAGTAAAGTCATCCTGGTGCTCTTCGAACCACACACGTAAACTGGGAGATATGTCACACGTTGCATTGTCCTGCTGGTAGATACCATGGTGCCGAGGAAAAACGAACTGCATTTAAGGATGTATATGGACCACAAGGATAGATACATACTTATGTTGATCCAATGTGCGTTTCAGAACCATGAGATCACACAGGGAGTACCACGGAAACATTCCCCAGACCATAACGCTTGTTTGTTTTCAGACATCTCATGCCGTATGCCCAAATATTCCTCTCTACGATGGAGGATAAAAAATGAGTCATATGGAGAGGCCGCTGAGGTCCAGTTGCGGTAAAGGCGTGCAATTTCGAGCCTTCACTGTCGATAAACAGCAGTCATCATGGGGGCATGAACCAGGCACCTGCTGCAGAGCCCCATACAAAGCAACATTCACTGAATGATCGTTGAGGACACACTGTTCGTAGCTCCCCCCCCCCCCCCCCCCCCTCCCTCCGGTTCATGTGGGTGATCAGTTGCTATACAGTTGCACGTTGTTTGCCTGTACACATCTTCACAGCCGTCGTTCACCCATGTTATGTATGGCCCGTGGTGTGTGACAGCTGCCTCGGCGTCGTTTTGAACGTCGCAGTTTTGCGATGTGCGTTATACTTTAACCACGGTGTCATGCGAATAGTTTACAAACATAGCCATTTCGGAAATGCTTCTACCATTGGTCCGAAAGGCAATGATCATGCCATTTTGAACGTCAGATAGATCGCTCCGTTTCCGCATTACGAAAAGGACTGCATTATTTTCTGCGTTCCTCTGACCTGCTTTATATGCCCTCCACAGCCTGTGCTGCGATCTGCCGTCTGTCAGCTTATAGCACCTTAATATCGAACATAATGTGGTGATCACAATGTGACTGGACCAAGTATTTCCACTTGACATTCAATGGAATACGAAACAAATATAACTTTGGTTATTGCTACATGTGGCGTTAGATGTACACACTTATCAAAGAAGCAGAGCTTTGTGGTGTAAGGCGTAAACTAAAACTTTTCCTGGTGTAAACCGCATAGATTTTGCAACTACTTGAAAGATTTTGTAAACCATAAAATCACGAAAATTCTGTTGCATTGTACCACAAAAATTTGATATATGTACGAAAAGCCACCCTGGCGACTGACGACAGGTTTAGGCTTGACAACAGCTATGGTGAAAAATCACTAATTCATGAAGCGTGGGTGGTTGCAGTACTTCGATCGGCAATGTTTAAATAAATCACTACATACCATAACAATGTGTGTGTGTGTGTGTGTGTGTGTGTGTGTGTGTGTGTGTATGTGTGTGAGCACGTTTCGCATCTCCTCCTGAACCACTGCATTGGTACATGTGAAAGGTAACTCTGGTGGGACTATTTAAATGACTGAGAATGTAGGCAAAAGTTAATGTACTAACATTTTTTTTCCCAAAACAAGAAAAATTATACTAAGCAAGTTATCGATAGAATAACATAAACAACTAACAGGTGAGTTAAGACTACACTGGACAAGGATCCTGGGTGACAGAGACAGTTTAACTAGGTGATCAGTGAGTCAAATACTCTGGTCCTAAAAATGTGGTTAACGCAAGCTGAATTGATCTGACTCTGAGCGGACGCTGACTGATGAAATCTGCTGAGGTTTCTCTAGATAGGTGCAGCTGAGAGCAAGTGGCGATTGAGATCTGTAGGATCTGTAGGATCTGACAATGCCGGAGCGGCAGTACATTACCCTGTTTGCTGCGTGCGGCGCTGAAACTTGCAGCTGGCGAGATGTGTACGGCGGAGGTGAGACGTGGAGGTGGCACCTGTGAATCGATCGCGGCCACGAAAGAAATGCAAAAATCTCGCGATCCAGCGATCAGGCAGAAGGATTGTAATTTGCTCTCTACAAAAACCCTGAAATCACGGTAGATTTCAGTGTGTGACGCACCTATTCGCTGGTCGTACCAAGGACCAATTTGGCTTGTATGACAGAGCGCACAAGCATACCAAAAGTCAAGACTGCTAAACCAAAAACGAATAAGTGTGCCCTCGGCAAACGACTAGTGCAAGGCGTTTGAAGTCAAACTGGCGGTACAGTAAGAAATTCACGGCAAGCTCGCCAGTCTAAACTACGCGCAAGTGAAGCAAGTCTCAGGACAGGTCCCAAGTACCAACCACACATGCCAGAGCTTCAACCAGAAGTGCTTACCAGATCAAAGTCCCGCACCCAAATCCTTCACACCTCTCCAGAAAAAAAAATCCCTTTTTCCGCAAAGTGCATGAACGACACCGCCTTCACACCGTCTTGAGCCAATCACAGAGCTCTAGAGGCGCTGAATCTCCCCTCCCACACGACAGCACAAACTCATGTCGAACCAGGGCAAGAGTTAAGGAACCTGCATCTATGAAAAAAAAAGAAACTGTCTATTACTGGCTTTTTTAAGTTTTCGCAGGGGGGGGGGGGGGGGGAGATGATTTTTTTGCAAAGTCAAGTCTCTTCCCACAGAAACAAGAGAACAGATAGAATCTCAAAGATATGTAAATAAATCACCTGTGCCTTTGAGCTTGTTAGTCCTAGCTATGAGGATTTTTCTTATACAACTGAGGCGGCTGGGAGAAGTGGTTCACTGGCCTATTTGCACTGTTGGTGAACACGAAAACTTGTGAACTTTTATTATGCATGGCTCTGCAAACAATGCCTGGCCTACAACTCCATTGTGTAGACACATTCCTTTAGACTGGCGCCCTAGCCCAGGCTTCTGCTGGCGCCAAGGCATGTAGCGCGGCATTGTTCTGCCGGTACCCTGTCTCGACATGGGGCTGCCCTGTCTGCCTGGTATGGCTGTGGGCCTGTCCAGTTTGATTTACTAAGGGATGGCCTCGCCGCCAATTGCTTTCAACTCCTAAAAAGCCGTTTCTATGAGATAAGAATCACAAAAATACCTGATGCTCTTAGCGCCCTACCAGGCTCCATCACTGTTGCCCAGGCCGTTAACTTTTTAGAGTCTCGCTCGAAGAGCATCAAGTTGTAATGAAATCTTGAATAATTTTCCGAATGCAAAAAATAGGTGAGAGAGTAGCTTGTGAACCTTGCGTGGCTCGTGTTCGTGCCATTTCTTACTTTACATTTTTTTACCATACTGCCACCTGATTATCTTAATTTTCAATTACTGGTGTCACTGAGTTACTGCCTTGCCTGCCCGTGAGCGGCAGCAGCAGAGCTTATCGATATCGGTCCTGCCTTATTATCTTTGGTGGACTGCTATTACTTCCCGGTCATTGTGTGTTGTGAGTTAGTTCGGACCTGGCAGTGTTGGAGTTGGTACGCACCACAAGTTCAGTCGGGGCGCGGCAGCAGTGAGGTCCGGACCACCATGACTCGCCCGATGGTTGCCGTCACTCATGATTCTAATGGGGACGACTTTGGTTGGTCGTCGGTCGGTTGTCTTGCTGGACGACATGTACTTGGCCTGTGACTGCTTATGGGTTGGCTGTGTTTGCCAATGTGTGATTCGTCCCTGTTATTTTACAGTCACTGCCGTTAGCATTGTTTAGTTCTTCGTGCAAGTGTTCGTGAAACTGTGTGTAGTTTCTGCGATTTTGACTGACAAGTTATTTTAGATGTTGGCGGCGTACTGGCTGTGAGAAGTCGCTTAGGTTGTTGGATCAGCCAGGAAATCTCTGTGTGGTGCAGTGGGCCGGACCCATTGGCGGTCTCTATGCAGTGTCAGAGTGTGTGAGAGCTGTTCCGATTGCTACGAGGTTAGTGGCTCACCGACCCAGGACATCAAAATTGAGTCGTGATTTAATTACCGAAGTCAGGCTGTTCACACTGTGCCGTTGGTTTTCAAATGGGTCAAATGGCTCTGAGCACTATGGGACCTAACATCTGTGGTTATCAGTCCCCTAGAACTACTTAAACCAAACCAACCTAAGGACATCACACACATCCATGCCTGAGGCAGGATTCGAACCTGCGACCATAGCGGTCACCGGGTTCCGGACTGAGCGCCTAGAACCGCTCGGCCATCTTGGCCGGCTGTTGGTTTTCATAGTTGGCTGTTGGGGGTATGCCCGTGAGTTTGTCCACCATCCAGTGGAGTTTAACTGTATTTTGGTTATTTGAAGTCGAAGTACACCAGCGGAATTTTATGCCTTGTGGCCGTTTGTGTTCCGGTTACCTGCCCTGGCCGCTGACGTAAAATTCAGGCAGTGTCCTTTCCTCACCGTGTTGTCACTGTCCAACACGTGTGTGTAGTTTTGACAGCTTATGCATACTTGGTTGTGGGCGGATACGCCTTTTACTTTTTGGCTTTGGAGTACCTTGCGTACTGGTCGGTTGGGGAGCAAGTCGTCTTGTCAGTGGGTTCGTTGACTGTCTCTTGGTTAGGTTGCCGGCGGATCGTCTATAGTTGGGCCGATTACCTGTCTCCCCTAAGCTAACGCTAATGTTTCAAGTGCAGACCGACCCCCGGAAAATTCTGAGCGCCGCTGGCTGTACTGCCTTTTGTTATTGTGTTTCAGCGTGTATTTTAATGGCTCATAGCCGATGGTTTGAATCTGTATGCTTTTAGTTGGGTTTTAAATAATGGACCTTCAGCCATTTTAAAATTGAAAGTTCCTTACATGTCAAGTCTTGCATTGTTTGGGCCTTCAACCTAATTTAAAATATTTTTGGATAAAGCTTTGGGCCTTCTGCCTTTGGAAAATTTATTGTAGTTGTGTTTTTCAATCATGGGCCTTCAGCCGTCTTAAAATTAAAATTCCTTACTTGTTAAATATTTGATTGTTTGGGCCTTCAGGCTCGTTTGAAATATTATTTAAGGATAAAACCTTACGCTTCCTGCCTTTTGAAAATTTATTGTAGTTTTAAATCATGGGCCTTTAGCCGTTTTAAAAATTAGTGAGATTGTGACCTTAAGCTATAAGATTGTGTGACGTATTCAGTCGATAGTTAAGCTCGGAAATTTGCACTGTAATGTTTGGGCGACTAAATAAAGTTATATGTATTCGATTGTAACTGACAGCCACTCATTTTTGGCCCCTTTTCACAATTCCAACTACCTGTTCTGTCCTGCGGATTTAACCAGGCGTTTCAATTTGTCCTGTATCACTGCACTCTACCTGCCATTGATTTCTGCACGAGTAATGTATCACTTCAATATTGTTTAGTGTGACACGAAACAGAGGAAATCATTGAAAATAGGAGAATCTCATCCTGATTACCGATATATGTGTGAAAAAAGGTAACTTTGACATTTAGGACTGCCCATGCCAAAAACACATCCTAGCTTGACCTCAGTCATTCCAGGGGACATTCACTGACTCAAAGCTGCAAGCCAGCAAGTGTGCATGTAAACATTGCTGTGAGTACTATGAATTACGTTAGACCCAGGGGCATTGCTACATCACAGAGTTCTGATAAACATTTGATATGCAGATAAAGGGCCTTGCAGCAAAGAAATATCCCTATTCACACCATATCCTGAGCTCAGAGATGCCTAATATCTCTAATCATCTACAGTGTCCTGGAGTATGAACTGTTCTCTGCTCATTGATTTAGCCCTGCTCTATCACTCATTTGCTCTCAATCATGAAACAGGTACATTCTCAGATTCTCAATGAACAAGGAAATCACATTTGTGGTCTGTTTGTCTTATTACCTAAGTTATGTAAATTTGTGTATTATTTTCTATGACATGAAAACAAATACAGGAACATAATCAGTGTCAAGAGCATTAATAAATGTGCAAAAAAGACATAGACCTCACAATCAAGACAGTTCAATTGATACATACAAAAACACAAAAGATATTACATAATGATATTACAGAAAGGTATCCTATTGCTCCCTCCACAAGGGTCCCTGGGGAGACAAATTTTACAGTTGAAAATGTCACTCGAATTGAGTACATTGCACTTATGCACGCGCACAAACCGTGACTGGTAGGACTGAAGAACAGCAATGTGTGGCAGAGTGGAATGGCCTCTCACTTAGTGCACGACTTGGCGGAAATTGCGGCAGACGTCTCTGGCGTTCAAAAATGGCTCTGAGCTCTATGGGACTTAACATCTGAGGTTGTCAGTCCCCTAGAACTTACAACTACTTAAACCTAACTAACCTAAGGACATCACACACATCCTTGCCCGAGGCAGGATTCGAACCTACGACTGTAGCAGTCTCACGGTTCTGAACTGAAGCTCCTGGAACCACTCGGCCACCGCGGCCGGCTCTCTGGCGTTCCCTCTCGTGTCTGGTAGCATCTGATGTCTGGGCAGCACACAGCATCTTTGACAGCTTCTGGAGCGCAGCTGGAACCTTGGCATCATCCTAGTCAGGCCACAGTCACTGCATTGAATTTGACATGGAACCCACCCCCTGGCACAGAAATTCATTCAGCGTTAGTGGGATCTGGGACAGCCCTACTCTTCTCGTTCGCCTCTGCATCGGAATGTGCGCCTGCTGGCATGGGACTCTGGATTAGCTTGCCTTTTGTCGATGGGACATGTCACTCTTGGCACCCTGCTCAGTTGGTTAGGCTCAACTAGCATGTCGACTGTGGTGCCACACGACTTGCTTGTTCCTCGATTTGCATGTTGGGTCGTTGGCCACTACGGGGTTTCTGCCAGCGTGTGTTGGCATCCTGCTGTCTGCACTGGCTTGAGACATGCCGCCTTCACTGGTAGACGACCAGGCTTTGTGATGTAGGTGCGTCAGCTGGCAGCAGCTGGGTCTGTCGCAGCGGGCGGTCCCTCGCACCTGGGCTGCGACAGCTGACTCATTACGGCAGCCCACTCTACTAGCCCTTCACTGGCTGACGTGGGCCGTGGTGTCCAGTCTGCCATGTTGGTTCCAGAGTCTGCACGATCCTCAAGTGTGTTAAAGCGCCATATTCGCTCACAAATGTCATTACATCGATGTAATCAATTTACAGAAAATAAATAATGATGAATAATAGTTTTTTACTTTATATATTTATTTATTTATTACTAAGGACGCAAATCCAAATATAAATTTAATGACTGCAGTGCCCTCTTAATGTTGTATGGACGTAAAGTATGTGGTGTAAGGTGTCTTTGTTTGTGTGTACACATGTTTTTGTTAATTTTTGGTTACTTATTCTCCTGTCATGCACCCTCATTTTACGTTGGCGCTACCTCTATACCTCCACCAAACCTGCTGACTTCTCCCAATACTAAATTATTGTACTACAATAGGCCTTTGCTAATAACACCAAAGTGAAATTTCATGCATTTTATTCCTTGTGTATTCCTCTTTTATTTCTCCATGTCCGGCAGTGTTGTCTGCTAACGCTGATGTGGTCAGGAAGTGCGTCTACTCATTCAGGTGCTGGTGATTTGCCTGAAATCGATGTAGTGGCATTTATGATAATGAACACGTAATTTCACATAGTACAAGGATGCCTCATGTCTTCTCTGTCAGGATCGCTGCTGCTGAAATGAAACAAAAGCATACTGCATTATATATATACATAAATTTTTTCTAATTTAAGTCTAATCCATGGTCCATCATTTCGTTTCTGCTTCCTATTTCTGGGTCTGCGGTTCGCCACTCTACCGTGACTTGCACTTGTCCGTGCTAATTACCCATACACAATATTTAGCAGACGGCGCTCACATGGCGCTGGTAAAACTCCACCACAAGACAGGCTACTCCTCAGACAGGCGATGCCTGATAACACACGGAGTCTTAGCATCGTCACGCGCTCAAAGTGTGGACCGCTAATACCATGCAAAACACATCCGAAAATCGAGACGCACATGCTCTACGACACGATTTACCGTCTGGACACAACGAAAGACATAAAGTGACATACATCCGTCCCTTGGCCAGTGGACAAGAAACCACGGAAAGTAAACAGAAACAATTTCAGTGGCCATGGTGATACTTGTGAAGGTTCTTCTACGAGAATGCTACGACAGAGTACGATGCTCAATTGCGGTCAAATTACGACAGATCTCACTGCTCTCCTGGAAGCGGAAAACGGACAACAACTGAGAGGTCCAAGGAAATAATAGCAGAACTCAATTGTTTGGAGTATTCAGTATTGCAACGTGCATGGTTTGCTATGCCACAAAAGTGCCAATTGTTTATGAGATATGAGTTGCAACGGAATTTTAATTCAATCTGCCTGCCAGTGAATGTTGACGTGAAGATGTCACAAACACTCAACTCAATTGACCGCGTTCAACAAGGTCTTATACTGAAAACTAAAGGAAATGGCGAACAAACAAAATAACGCCGAAATAGAACAAACGGAAAATTACGCTAAGCAACACAATGTCAACATTAAATTACCTTAAACAGTTCATCCATGGAGACTATTTACATACTGCACCTTTTCTCCCCGTTGCAGTTCTCTTGTATCTTAGTACTCTAACAGGTTAATATCGATCATTCCGATAGTTTCTGCGGCATTGTTTTGAGCTGAGTCCGCAGCGGCTGTGTATCAATTCCTGTTTGAATCTTCTCTGCGTGACTCCTGCGATGGGTTAGGTGGCCTGAATTCCACACATTCGCTACATTTGTCCTTCCATTGACCTTGACCGTTGTGTATACTGCTATTGCTTTACTGTTGGTCCCTAGAATCCTGTCGCCCCTGGTTAATGTTCTGTTGGTCTCTCCAGTTTCCGTTTCGTCGGTAGTTGTTGTTGTTTTGATTATAATTTCATCGTTTTCTTCTGTTTTCCATGATGGATGGATATTCCCATTGAAGTGTGAAATCTGTTTTCCATTCGATCGATGTTTTCCCCATTTCGTCCATCGTCAATCCTCTGGCGAATCTGGCCAGTTACGATCATTATTTCAGCTTTCACGCGAGTTGTGAATTTCATTCACGTAATCGAGCTCACACAGCGCACTCTTGAAAGCTTCGATTGAATCGCTGGATCTACTGATGAGCAGTTGCTGGTAACGTAAAGGTAATTTAATGTAGCAGTGCCTTATAATTTCCTTCGGACTTACGGTTGATCCAAGAATCGGTTCTTCTTGACCAGGTATTCGAAGAATTTGACAGGTCTGCGGAATCCTGACGCTTCTAAGTCCTTTCCTAAAATGATTTCTTGTTTTATCCTTTCCTGTGTGTCCTGTGACCAGAGTGTGCTAAGGAATGCGCCCTTAAATTCTTGGTAGGAGCGACGACTCTCCGCACGTCCGCGGGTATGTTCTGCAATCGACCCTTCTAAGAAACCACAGGCAAACTGGAGCTTGTACATCAGTGGCCAAGATTCTGGTAACACGTGATCGTACTGTGCCATCCAGGTCTTTGGATGTAATGCGTTATTTGCCTCCTTGCAGACTTGAAAATTCTGGATGGTTAAGAAAAGTTTGTTTTCGAAAGGTTCGACATATCCACCGCACAAAATTTTCCGTCTCATCAGCAGCTCTTGAGTCCATGTATCCATGCCCCAACGATCCTCGTGCACTGTTATGGTATCCCCTCGTGTTGTCAGATTTACGTAAAAACGTTTCTGACCTCCTTAGACATGTACAATTGTTTTCCGGCTCGGTCTATGACATGCTGTGTGTTACCGACTGAGCGTATTCTATTACGCACTTCGCCGCAGCAGGAGGATATTCCTGCGGCATTCGCCCACATGCAGGGGGTGTGTCCTCATATAGCGGTTCGGAGAGTCGCAAAACATTTTATTCACTTCTGTGATGCTCTCGATGACGCTCTACCGGACGAGACTGATTTTGCAATTGCGCGACCAGCTCATGTGCCTACAGAACGTCCTTAGCCAACTCGTTTTGTTGCACGGCGAGTCGGGTCTGCTGACTTTTAACTTCAGAGACTTCGGCTTGTTTGATTTCTATCTGTTCGATTCGCTTCGCAGCCTCACTCAGTTCTACCTGTGTTTCTTGAACTATTTCTTTGCCTTGTTTTGGAGAGTTGCAAGTGCCTTTTTTGTCTTACGCACCTTAGTTCTTGCCAGTTTAACTTGTTCTTTGGCCATTGATGCGTCGTTTTATGTTACTTGCGCTACCAATCGCGCTGTTTTGGCATCGCGATTCTCCTGATCCGCGACCTCACGCGTTTCTGCTGTCGTTTTCTTGACATTCTCCGCTCTTCTCGGATTCCTACGATCTCTTTCTTGACACCACCCATACCGCCTGTGACCGTTCTTACCACTAATTTGTGCCTTTCCTCCTATTTCTCCCATCTCTTTTTCTCTGCCTCTTATCTCTTCCTTTCTGTCTCTTCCCTCTGCCTTCTTGCCTCTTGCATGAATTGCAGGAAAGCCTCAAACTGAGATCCACTGCTAACACCTCCCGGACTACATGAACGAGACTCCATCATTCTGTGACACTTCGTTCGTGATTCTGGTCTGCCATTCTCAATGATGGGGTGTCATCATTTCGTTCTGCTACGGTCTCTCTTTCAGTTCGTCACCTGACTGAGACATGTCGTCATACTGTGCTAGTTCTACTTTCGACATTTCTGCCCAGTCTGCAACTGCATTTACATGAGAATCCCGTGTAATATCTGCCTGATTACCGCTAATAATCTGACGTGGATCCATGGTTAATAACACACAATTACTTTCGCTACTCTGTAGCAAACGTGCCTTGCTTCTTGTAAACATGCACCCTAATTCTGACCCAAACGAATTTAAACACTGCACATTTCTATGCCACGCAGTTTCTACTCTAAATTGCGCTCCCGTGAGCTACTGATACCTACTTCCTGACAATAAATTCAAATAAAAGCAAGCTTGTATATGCTCACAAACGAAAATCTCAATCTATCCTAACAGATCAGCACAACGCCGTTCGCTGTCAGAAACAATCAAGTGACACAGAAGTCAGAACCACAACATGAAAATACACTCATACAATAATTAAGTATTAGTACTATGTCCAGACCTCAGCAGCGCGAATCAACTCTACCCAGTACACGACATTAAACATAGGGAACAGAAATTTTATAAGGTAACACTATCACCGATCTGACGGCCACAAAAGGTGCCATGAATTCAAAATTCTGCGTAAGGAACGCCAAATTGAATGACTACGCTAAGCAACACGATCTGACGGTCACAGAAGGTGCCATCAATCCGAGGTCCTGGCACGGGACGCCACAATGAAAGGTAACTCTGGTGGGACTCTTTAAAATGATACAAAGCGTAGGCAAAAGTTAGTTTTCTAGCAACATTTTCCCAAAACAAGTCATATATTATACGAAACATGTTATCGATGGAATACCGTAAACAACTAAAGATGATTTAAGACCACACTGGACAAGGATCTCGGGTGGCAGAGACAGTTTAACTAGGTGATCAGTGAGTCAAGTACTCTGGCCCTAAAAATGAGGATAACGCAAGCTGAATTGATCTGACGCTAAGCAGACGTTGACTGATAAAATCTGCTGAGGTTTCTCTGCATAGGTGCAGCTGATAGGTCTGTACGCCCTGACAATGCAGGTGCGGCAGTACATTACCCTGTTTGCATCGTGCAGCGATGTAACTTGCAGCTGGCGAGATGTGTGCGGCGGAGGTGAGACGTGGAGACTTCAGCTGTGAATCGATCGCGGCCACGAAAGAAATGCAAAAATCTCGCGATCTAGCGATCAGGCAGACGGATCGCAATTTACTATCTACCAGAGCCCTGAAATCACAGTAGATTTCAGTATGTGACACACCCATTCGCTGGACGTACCGAGGACCACCTTGACTCACATATACTACAGAAAGCTCAAGGAGACCAAAAGTCAAGACTGGTAAATCAAAAACGAATAAGTGTACCCTCCGCAAACGAGTAGTCCAAGGCGTTTGATGTCACACTGTCGGTACAGTAAGAACTTTTTCCAGAAAAAAATAAACCGCTAATTACTGGCTTTGATAGTTTTCGCAGAGGGGAAGATGATTTTTTCCGAAGTCGTATCGCTTCTCGCGGCAACAAGTGAACAGATACAACCTCAAAGATCTTTGCCTAAATTGCCTGTGCCTTGGAGGTTTTTAGTCCTAGGTATGAGGTGTAATAAAGGTCCTATCTCCAAACGTTTCTTAGACGCCGGGTTTTTCTTATACAACCGAGGCGGCCAGGGGAAGTGATTCACTGGCCTATTTGCACTATCGGCGAACACTAAAACTTGTGCTTCTGCTGGAGCGGCGGAAGGTAAGCGGCATTGTTCTGCTGAAGTCCTGTCTCGACGAGGGGCGACCCTGTCTGCCCTGTATGACTGCGGGCCTGTCCAGCAAGCTTTAGTAAGGGATGAGCTCGCCGCCAGTTGCTTTCAACGCCCAACAAGCTGTTTCTACGAGCTAAGAATCACAAAAAATACCTCATGCTTTTAGTGCCCTACCAGGCTACATCAACGTCTGCTCAGGCCGTTAACTTGAGTCTCGCTCGAGGCGCATCAGGTTGTAATGAAATCTTGAATAATAATGAATGCAAAAAATAGGTGAGAGTCCAACTTGCCATCTCTCAACGTATTCCTTACAATCATGCAACAATAGCTGTTGGGTAAGAACCACACATCTAACATAGTTCAGAAGATATGACGTCATAAACAATGAGATGCATGAAAAACTAACGCGTTGTGCATGACTTTTAAATTTATTATTTATTTTCTACTAACTTAATTCACAACAAATTTTGCAGGCAGAATCCACAAATGCCACTGAATGTGCTTCGAAAATTATATCATTGATGTCCTATAGATCAGGAGATGTATGATAGCAGAACAAACATTGGTAGCAGTTACTTCTGTAAAATATCTAGGAGTACGAAACTTCCTGGGAGATTAAAACTGTGTGCCGGACCGAGACTCGAACTCGGGACCTTTGCCTTTCGCGGGCAAGTGCTCTACCAACTGAGCTACCCAAGCACGACTCATGCCCCGTCCTCACAGCTTTACTTCTGCCAGTACCTCATCTCCTACCTTCCAAACTTTACAGAAGCTCTCCTGCTAACCTTGCAGAACTAGCACTCCTGAAAGAAAGGATATTGCGGAGACATGGCTTAGCCACAGCCTGGGGGATGTTTCCAGAATGAGATTTTCACTCTGCAGCGGAGTGTGCGCTGATATGAAAGTTCCTGGCGCATTAAAACTGTGTGCCGGACCGAGACTCGAACTCGGGACCTTTGCCTTTCGCGGGCAAGTGCTCTACCAACTGAGCTACCCAAGCACGACTCACTCACCGTCCTCACAGCTTTACTTCTGCCAGCACCTCGTCTCCTACTCCGCTGCAGAGTGAAAATCTCAATCTGGATCTAGGAGTATGCGTGCAGAACGATTTGAAGTGGAATGATCATATAAAATTAATGGTTGGTAAGGCGGGTGCCAGGTTGAGATTCATTGGGAGAGACGTTAGAAAATGTAGTCCATCTACAAAGGAGGTGGCTTACAAAACACTCGTTCGGCCTATACTTGAGTATTGCTCATCGGTGTGGGATCCGTACCAGGTCGGGTTGACAGAGGAGATAGAGAAGATCCAAAGAAGAGCGGCGCGTTTCGTCACAGGGTTATTTGGTAAGCGTGATAGCTTTATGGAGATGTTTAGCAAATTTAAGTGGCGGACTCTGCAAGAGAGGCGCTCTGCATCGCGGTGTAGCTTGCTGTCCAGATTTCGAGAGGGTGCGTTTCTGGATGAGGTATCGAATATATTGCTTCCCCCTACTTATACCTCCCGAGGAGATCACGAATGTAAAATTAGAGAGAATCGAGCACGCATGGAGGCTTTCCAGCAGTCGTTCTTCCCGTGAGCCATATGCGACTGGAACAGGAAAGGGAGGTAATGACAGTGGCACGTAAAGTGTCCTCCGCCACACACCGTTGGGTGGCTCGCGGAGTATAAATGTAGATGAAGATGTAGAGATATGACGTCATTAACATTGATATATGTAAGGAACTGCTGTGTCATACATGAAGTTTAAATTTATTGCTACTTCACTGCTAACTCTATTCACGACATATTTCTCTGACAGTATCCACGTATATCCCTGAATATACGTACTCAAATATATCGTTGTACAATATATATTTTAAGAGATATGACGTCACATACGTCAAGAAAATGATGCCACAAGAATGAAGTTTTAAAACATTTATTCTTTTCTGTTAAGACACTCCTACAATCATCTGGCAGCTCTTTACCAGCTTTCAACTACGAAGTGTGTGCTAGATTGCTAATCGGAGGGGCGTGGGTTCGATTCCTTGCCGGTAGGAGATTTTCAATGTTTGGGGACTGAGTGTCGTGTTGTTCTTACGTTTGTATCGTCGTAACTGACATGAACACGTCTCGTGTCCTGAAAACCAATAAATGATAGACTAGCGAAGCGCAAACGGCTGTGGGCGAAATCAATAGCCGTCTATAGAGGTATGAAAAGGTGTTGTCATAGAGACGTTTAAAAAATCGCGTTATAGACAAGTGTAGTACCTGAGGCCACTGTACAGAAACTAAACGGGATCATGTTTCTTGATTCGGGTACCTTACTTATACACTTGTGCGAACACATTATGCATAAGATTATTTAAAAGCTGTTATCACGTATTTATGGGAATGAAACTTTCTGATACTTCACCAGAAACGCAGTTAGTTTTTTGTTTTCGTTTCTAATACAAAACTGTCAAAATGAATACCCGGGCAATGGCGTTTTTGTCAGCTAGTAAATAAGTGAATTAACATGTGCGTAAACAACGCCCAGCTTAAGGCTAACAGCCTTCGTTTTACGTTAAAGGAGGGCACAAGGTCAAATAAGACGCAACAGTGATGGCTTTGGGGCTCGATATTTGATGACACTAAGTTTGATACCCACAGTGCAATGTCGCTGCCGCTGCAACACGCCCGTGGGGCGCGCCGGCAGTTGCACGGAAACCAATTCGCGGCGGGCACCGCACGCCCCTGGAGGCCGGATGTAGGTCACTTAGGCGCGCACCGACTATTCCGGCAAACGGTGCCCAAACAGCACATGCAAATGAGTCCAAATTGCGGGCCAGAATTCCTGAATAGCGCGTGCTAAACCGGCGGCCAGCGCCGCCAGAGGTCATTTACATAAGTTATAAAGGGACAGTTTGCCGAAGTCCTCAGGGCGGGCGAGCCGTTTTGCGGTTTATTTGTCCGCGCCGGCGCCGTGTGTAACGCTCGTTAGCGGCGGCTCCCGCCGGGGCCCGTAAGATTACGTTAGCCCGGAAAGAGCAGGCGCGGTACGTACGGCCAGCGTGACGGTCGCCTGGGGTAGCGCAGGGTAGCCTTCAGCCCAGGGGCGCGCCGCCCCGGAAACCCGCCGCCGTCCGCGATAAACGAGCTGTGTCCGATTTCAGCCTGGTGCGAACCGACGCTGCTCGCCGGCTACATATGCATAGAAAATTGATACCAGCGGTAGAGAGCCGAAAATTTGCCCTGTAACTAGCGCCGGATGGTGCCACCTCGCTGCACTACCAGAGAGCAAACGTTGTTTCCGATAGCGTGCTTCCGGCTCTTGTAGAAATTGTCTGTCTGAAGACTTTGGAGCAATTCATGCTCTGTATTAATTTTCACAGTTAACGTAATCACGGGACTTCCCGGGATGAATTTTCTGTCTTTCAGTTTAGTTATTAAGACTTGACCAACTAAACTATCAATCCACAAACGATGTTCACAAAATATTTCCGTAACACAATTAGATATAGTGTATACCAGTGACAGACAGGACAGTAAAAAATTCTAGAGCAACAGTAATGTTAGACATAGCTAGGTTTGGTAGTAAGTGTAGTCTTCATTAAAGTAATACTAATGAGCGGACGTGGTTTTGTGTTAGTTGTAGTAGTGACTTTGGTACCATTAGTTGCCAACGTACTAGAAAAAAAGAAAGAAAATTTACTGTTGATAATAACACACTCTAAGGAAATTGAAAGACGCACCACGAAGGAATCATCCAAATGAGACGGAAATCGGTAGAAATGATGTACATTTAGAAACAAACAATGTTTACAATTTCAGAAAAATTGAATGGTTTACTCAAGAGAAAGAGCTTCACAAATTGAGCAAGTCAGCAACGCGTTGGTCAGTCTCTGCCCCTTATGCAAGCAGTTATTGGGCTTGGATTGATTGAGAGTGTCTGTCGATGTCCTCATGAGGGATACCGTGCCATTTTCTGTCCATTTGGCTCGCTGGATCGTCAAAATCCTGAGCTGGTTGGAGGGCCCTGCCCATAACGCTCCAAACTTTTTCAGTATGGATAGATCGGGTGACCTGGCTGGCCAATGTACAGTTTTGCAAGCACGAAGACAAGCAGTAGAAACTCTTGCCGTCAGAGGCCGGAAATTATGTTGCTGGAATGTAATCCCAGGATGGCTAGCATGAAAGGCAACAAAATGGGGCGTAGAATATCGTCGATGTAACACTGTGCTGTGATGGTGCCTCGGATGACAACCAGAAGGCGTCTGCTATGAAAAGAAATGGCACCACAAAACATCACTCGTGTCTGTAGGGCTATTTGGCGAACAACAATTAGGTTGGTATCTCATTGTTGTCCGCAGTGTCTCCAGACCCTCAGTTCGTGCAGCCGGCAAATGTAGGTGGCAAAGACTGCTGGCCTTGCGCGCGGGGTGCAAGTACCTCGTAGTTTGCAGCTTCGTTCCTAGAGTTGATCGGGGTCCTCTGGTTTGGAGGCGAGTGGAGGCGTCTCAGCCAACGGGTTCGTACATTCTGTGACAGTTTTGGCTGCAGATTTCTAGACCTGTGTTATCAATTGGGGATTTGTAGGACTCCCCTTGACAGGTCATGGGTGCACTGCACAAGGTAAGCAGTTACTCGGGTAGAAGAGTACTTGTGGAGTGCACATGAGGTTTTTTAGGCAAGGCAGTAATTCTGACGTGTTCTGATGAACACTCGACAGACGATATTCAGCAAGGGAAGTCAATAGGCGTTCAGAATAAAGACACTTCGACTGTCGTAATTTTATCAGTAAACTGTAGAAGTATTCGTAATAAAGTTCCCGAATTTACTGCCCCAGGAAAGTTCTCGCAATCAAATTATTCTTGGGACCGAAAGCTGGCTGAAACCCCAAGTGGAAAGCTCTGAGATATTTAGCAAGTCGTGGAACGTATGCCGGAAAGACAGATTTGAGGCTATTGTTCATTGCAGTTGACAAAAATGTTGTCTCTTTTGTGGGCGGAGTTGAGTTTGTCAGTGAAGAGATCTGGTAGCGCATTACAGGTGTAGATGAAACCAAGTTAATTGTTTGATGTTTTTACCGGCCATCCGATTCTGCTGTGACGGTTCTAGAGTCATTCAAAGAATGTCTACTGTCAGTAGCGCGTGAATGAGCAAAGCATGCAATAGTAGTTGGAGGCGACTTTAACCTACCGAGTATAGACATGCAGGGGTACAGACAAACAGTCATGCGAAATGCTTTTGAACACGTTTTCTGAGTACTGTTTTGAACAGATCGCTCGGCAGCCCACACGCAATATCTTAGACGTTGTAACTACAAGCAGGTCAAACCTTATCGACAAGGTCAGTAAAGAAACGGGGATATACGATCATGGTGTCATTATATAAGTTACGATTAGGAAACTTAATAAATAAGTCAAGAAGGCTAGGAGAGTGTTCCTTCTGGATATAGCAGATAAGTAGTTATTAGCATCTCACTTAGACAGTGAACTGGCATCAGTTAGTTATAGTAAGATGGATGTAGAGGAATTATGGGCAAAGTTCAAGCAGACTGTAAATCGTGGTCTGGAGAGTTATGCACCTAGTAAGTGGAAAAACGATGGAAAAGGCCTACCGTGAAATTCGCAGGATGGCGAGAAGTCAGGGGCTGTTGCACTCCCGGCTCAAAAGGGAACGCAGAAATGACCATAAGCGAAGGTTAGTAGAGATCCGTGCGTCTGTGAAAAGGTCTATGCCCGAAGCATACAACTACTACCACCGTCACACCTTAGCAAAAGATCCGGATGAGAAGACGAGAAAATTCTGGTCTTACGTAAAATCGCTAAGCGGGTCTAAGTTTATAATCTAATAAATAAATAGTAACAAAAAATTAATCGTAAAGATGATATGCAAGCTCAGTGACAACGTAAAATACGCAAACGACGAACATATAATGCTGAAAAGAATCGAGACGTTAGAATGGAGTGAGGCAAGGTTGTAACCTATCTCCGATGTAATTAATTCTATACATTTAGTAAGCAACAAAGTAAACAACAGAAAAGGAAGGAAGATTATGACCCGAGGATATATTTGGAAAGTGAATTAAACTTCAGTGACAACCAATAGAAACTTTGAGGTTAGCCGACCACGTAAATCTGTCAGAGTTGGCATAGGACTTGTAAGATAGGATGAATTGAACCGATAAAAAACAAAAACACCGTCCAAACAGGTCTTAAAGGTTGCCGTGTCGTCCTCAACCCTACGGCGTCACCGTATGCGGATACAGAGGCACACGTAGTCAGCAAACCGCTCTCCCGGCTGTTGCCAGTTTTCGTGACCGGTGTCGCTACTTCTCGATCAAGTGGCTCCTCAATGGCCTCATAACGTCTGAGTGCACCCTGCTTGGCAACAGCCCACGGCGGACCCGGACGGTGAACCATCCAAGTGACAGTCAAGACTGACAGCGCCTAACCTCGGTGATGTGATGGGAACCGATGTTCCCACCGCGGAAAGGCCATTGGATCGAATTGAATGAATAACGTCTACGAAACAGGTTACAAGGCGAATATCAACAAAAAAGTGTTCGAATGTTTGTAAATTCCTAAGAGACCGAACTGCTGAAGTCATCGGTCCCTAGACTTACAGACTGCTTAAACTAACTTATGCTAAGAACAACACACACACACCCATGCCCTACGGAGGACTCGAACCTCCGGCGGAAGAGGCCGCGGAGTTCGTGGCCTGCATGGCGCTTCATACCGCACGACAACTCCGCGCGGCCGAATATCAACAAAAATATACCAACGATATTAGAGAGTATTGGAATTAAACAGGTGATGCTGAACGAATTAGATTAGGAAATGAAACAATAAAAGTAGTAGATAGAAGGGTGCCGTGAAGCTTTTCCTACGTTCAATGGAACGTGGACTAGTTTCAAATAACTAACATAAAAAGGCTGAAAACGAGTATACTAATATGCTACCATAAATATTTCTATGAAAAATATATTGGCCTCCCCTCAGGAGCAGAGATTAATTCACTGAATTCTACGATGCTGTGTCTGATGTCTTTCTCAATGGAGAGCGCCGCTAGTGCTACTAATTACCCTTGACTTGCAGTACGTTGCAGAAAAGTTTTATTCTCTTCGGAATAGAGAAATATATCTCCTCCTTAGAACTTTTCATCCATGTGCTAACAGTCACTTTCCAGAGTTTTATTGTTTCACTAAGAAACTTCTGCAAAATATTTTCGAACAGGAACTGCAGATTTGGAGCAGCACCTGTGGGAGTTTTAAATCGTTCCTCGTGTAGAGGATCTGAAACTCAGATCTTAACTTACTGCAGTCAAGGAACGGATGCATTTCACAAGATCTCTGCAGCAACGTTTGTACAAATTGACATGAATGCTGCGGCCTTTCAAAAAAAATTAATGGTGGCCCTCAACTATGTACCCTCAGAGTTGAAATATTAAAATTTTTGGCTGGTTTCGTTGGCTAGGGGCTGGGATACGTAGTTGCCGCATTACATGCCAAATACTGCTGAGTCTGCAGTATACAATATGAATACACACATGATTAGAACGGCTACCTATCACTAGGTAACCGCGAATTTTGAACGTAACATAGAAGTTTGTAAATGAAGATTGCATTTAAACAAAATCTGCAGGTACTATTTTAACGGTTTTAAATGATAAATACGATAGCAGAAGTACTTTCAAGAATGTCATTTACTACTGTAAAACACTTATTGGGGTCGATGGTCCAGCAATTAAACAAAACGTAAGTTGAATAACAGGGAAACAATAGATTCCTACTTCACGTAATTAGTTATGAACAACAACACAGCTCACGAGATATTCACTTCCAAATGGATACTACGTCTTCACTGCAGAAGCCACGGAAATCTCACAAGTGCACAAGTCGGCACTACGAAATATTTCTATCTTCCGCAACTACGCGCAAACTGCTCAACACCCTCCAAGTATTCCCTATGACTTCCCGTCCAGCACCCGCCCGTGTCCTGTGCGTCCCGATCCTCTTCCCATACTTCCGTACAGTCTCTCCATTGACTTCGGTAGTCGCCTACTGTAGTAACGAGCGCTGTGATTGGCTAGAGAGCTCCCACCATGTTTCCAAGCCAACGCACACTCACAAAATATTGAAACACATACGAAATACTGGAATTACATTTAAATAACTTGAAATTAAATAAATATTCCTCGGCTGAACCACAAACACGCTTTAACTCACATTATTATGCGCATAAACAAATCAAATAAACATAAATAAAAGGAATAGAAACAAATGTAGCCCAGCAGCCTAATGTCTCTGTACTTTCTCAAACGCAGTAAATATTTGACCAATTTCTTCATGAATAGTATATATCGGATATGAACAAAGACATAGACGAATAAATATATTTATAAGCATGCTACTACCGTTTTTTCGTGTAACTGTGGAGTACTTATGGCCTCACGCAATCAATAGTAATCAGCCACTTTAACCTCAAATAACTCACGTACTATTCAAGTTACATGCCTGTGATTCATACAAATTTAGGTTTACACTAATAGCTTTCCTAAAGACATGTCGATCGACAAAATAGCATGAACCGTTTAGATTTTGGAAATTCGTTGTTGGGTGTTACTTGTATAATTGATCGTCAGATACTAAACTTTAAACTAATGAAGATATTGAAAATCTGATTACACCACCAGATTAATTGTGCAAATTATGGTAATGTACATGTTTCTTTTTAAGGTATCATGATTCCTCTGGCTATTATTAATTTCTACATGAACTGTGAAATGTCTGCCATTATGGTTTCACAAAGTACGCCATCTTTGCCACTCCTAGCATACAAATCTCCTTCATCGACACAAGGCCCATTCCTCGACACAGCGTCAACATGGAATTCCCAGCCACACGGTTGACCTGGACCACGCACTGGGGCTACCCCTCTTGTTCCGGCTAATGTTGAGTCCCACGCAGATTATGGCCAGCCCCATCTTGCCGAGAGGCCAGTGAGGCCACGCCAACTCCGAACTTAGAATATTTTCAGGGTGCCACAACTCGCCCGTTACCTCACGATATGTTACAAACTTTTCAGAATTAAATAAACTTGCAGCGATTGCACTGGAAGTTACGCTGGTTTACCTATAAAAATAAAATATTTACCTTCATTGGTATTTATCCATTCATTGGCCTAAATCGTTAATGGTAAATATTAAAATGCTATATGCCTGCAGCAGTCATGCCTCTGGAGCTAGCGACAAAAAATGAAGAATATTATTGTTCTTATGTTTCTAAAAACTCCTATCAGATGTTACGTCTATCTTGTACTGCTTGTCTTTTCTGTCCATGATAGAAAGAGGACATGGACTTCTATATAGTTCACTAATAATGTGAAATACATTAATTCCTATAGCACGAAGTCAACTTTATTTACTAGTTCTTTATTTCACCTTATCTATATACCTGGATTACTGGTACCTATAATACTGCGGAGAAGCAAGAAATTCAAGCAGAGAAAGCTGGGCGCCTTGATATTTTCGTCAAAGAAGAAGAGGAAGTAAATAACTTCTAGGCTTGAAGGACTGTCATCTGCGCCAGCAAATTTCCATGTTAATTATTCTTAGAATTATTTATTTATCAGTAGAATTGACTACCGTTCCTTGGACGGTGCCAGATAGATTAGATAGGTGACATAATTAACTGATATAAAACATGTTGTGTAACATTCTATTGTACTTATTGTTTTTTATTTACTTTGTTTCATGACTGAAATAATATTGCGCGAGAGAAAACCAAGGACAGTAACCACATGGTATGCATAAATAACAAATGGTTAATCAGAGCAATTATACCAGCAACATTTAAGAAGACCGTCTATAAGATAGGAAGGAACCCCAACTTACAGTTCGCGTGACTGTCATCGGTAACACCTGATCACACATAGGATCGATACCTTATGCTATCCAGTCATAAATTTGAAGTATTTCTTTAGTGGCAATAGAGATCTGGGTTAACATTATTTTGATTTTTTGGAATGTGGATATAAAAATTGTAAACGAGAACTATAAGCTACGCTACTAGGGTAGAATACATTATGAACTGATTGGGAAAATTCTCGCAAATAGTTTTACGATGAAATTTAAATTTTGTTTCGTATTTATAACTTTAAGGGGACATGGGTACGTGAAATACGTTGAAATTTTACATTTTCTGTTTTCTACCCCATAATGTACTTTGGACTTCCAGGAATGTTTTTGGTATATAATACACCAAAATCAGGCAATAATATTTAGAATGTGTGAATGTCAAATTTCGCGGCTACGCATATACTGCCACACTCGAGTAGTCATATCTTGGGAACTGCACAGGTTGTAAATTGCTTTGTTTTGTGCCTACTGCTACGTCTCAGAAGTTGGCATTATGAATAAACAAATCAGTCGTTTGTTTCTGATCCAAGTTTTAGTTGAAAGTAGTGTGATTATCGGCTATTTTTGTAGTAAGCTAACTTCTATTGCTTTTTATACGTAAATACACTCCTGGAAATTGAAATAAGAACACCGTGAATTCATTGTCCCAGGAAGGGGAAACTTTATTGACACATTCCTGGGGTCAGATACATCACATGATCACACTGACAGAACCACAGGCACATAGACACAGGCAACAGAGCATGCACAATGACGGCACTAGTACAGTGTATATCCACCTTTCGCAGCAATGCAGGCTGCTATGCTCCCATGGAGACGATCGTAGAGATGCTGGATGTAGTCCTGTGGAACGGCTTGCCATGCCATTTCCACCTGGCGCCTCAGTTGGACCAGCGTTCGTGCTGGACGTGCAGACCGCGTGAGACGACGCTTCATCCAGTCCCAAACATGCTCAGTGGGGGACAGATCCGGAGATCTTGCTGGCCAGGGTAGTTGACTTACACCTTCTAGAGCACGTTGGGTGGCACGGGATACATGCGGACGTGCATTGTCCTGTTGGAACAGCAAGTTCCTTTGCCGGTCTAGGAATGGTAGAACGATGGGTTCGATGACGGTTTGGATGTACCGTGCACTATTCAGTGTCCCCTCGACGATCACCAGTGGTGTACGGCCAGTGTAGGAGATCGCTCCCCACACCATGATGCCGGGTGTTGGCCCTGTGTGCCTCGGTCGTATGCAGTCCTGATTGTGGCGCTCACCTGCACGGCGCCAAACACGCATACGACCATCATTGGCACCAAGGCAGAAGCGACTCTCATCGCTGAAGACGACACGTCTCCATTCGTCCCTCCATTCACACCTGTCGCGACACCACTGGAGGCGGGCTGCACGATGTTGTGGCGTGAGCGGAAGACAGCCTAACGGTGTGCGGGACCGTAGCCCAGCTTCATGGAGACGGTTGCGAATGGTCCTCGCCGATACCCCAGGAGCAACAGTGTCCCTAATTTGCTGGGAAGTGGCGGTGCGGTCCCCTACGGCACTGCGTAGGATCCTACGGTCTTGGCGTGCATCCGTGCGTCGCTGCGGTCCGGTCCCAGGTCGACGGGCACGTGCACCTTCCGCCGACCACTGGCGACAACATCGATGTACTGTGGAGACCTCACGCCCCACGTGTTGAGCAATTCGGCGGTACGTCCACCCGGCCTCCCGCATGCCCACTATACGCCCTCGCTCAAAGTCCGTCAACTGCACATACGGTTCACGTCCACGCTGTCGCGGCATGCTACCAGTGTTAAAGACTGCGATGGAGCTCCGTATGCCACGGCAAACTGGCTGACACTGACGGCGGCGGTGCACAAATGCTGCGCAGCTAGCGCCATTCGACGGCCAACACCGCGGTTCCTGGTGTGTCCGCTGTGCCGTGCGTGTGATCATTGCTTGAACAGCCCTCTCGCAGTGTCCGGAGCAAGTATGGTGGGTCTGACACACCGGTGTCAATGTGTTCTTTTTTCCATTTCCAGGAGTGTAAAATGACTAAGCGTAAAAGTAACTTCAAGAAACGCAAATTTGAGGGTAGCGGATATGTGAGACCTGCATTTCCTTCTAAAGTACTTGAAAACACGTATGCTAGCAGTGAATAAAACCACGATAATGTTTCTGAAGTGACCACACCCCTAGTAACTTTAGAAACGAGTGACAGCGGCAAAAGTAATGATATTATGGACAACGCCGTTATTGATCTGCAAATCTTTGCACAAGTTCTTCCTGAAACTCTCTCTTTCTGTCTTTGTGGTGGTGAAGTTAAACTTTAAGAGGTTATTGGAGCTGGAATAAGTGTTGCGTCTAAATTAATTAGTAAACGTCAGAAGTGCAAAATCGAAGAAGCGTTTCATACTTTATCAAAGCGCTCAGGTAATGAATAGTATGAAACTACTGTGAGACTGCTCCACGGCCTCAGATGCACTGGTAAAGGTGCAAGGGCTAGTAACGTTCTCTGCACTGTGTTGAATTTGCCAAAACCACCTTCTAGGTATACGATATGTGTAACAGAAATCGGGGACTCTGTAAATGCTGTGGCTGAAGATTCAATGGTTGCTGCTACATCAGAATCTGTTGAACGAAGTGAGGGTAAAACAGATATCAGCATTGTTGTGGATGGATCCTGCGAAAAGCGTGGGTTGGTTCTAAAAATGGATTTACAACTGCAATAAGTTTTGACACGGAAATGTTTTAGATTTTTAATTTCTCAGTAAGTACTTCAAAGGTTGTACAGTGAACTAGAAGAACAGGTTATTTCATAAGCAGCAGTGTACAAAAATTATTATGGCACAAGTGGATGAATAGAGGTAAAAGGAACAATTAACATTTTCCAGCGTTTGCAGAAGGAGAGAGGTGTCAGATATGTGAATTACTTAGGTGATGGAGACAGCAGGCTTTCATTGTAGTACAAAACAGTAAGCCATATGATGTTCCTATACAATAACTTGAGTGTGTAGGACATGTCAAGGAAAAGGATGAGAATACGTCTGTGTAAACTAAAAACCAAGCTGGGTAACGCAAAACTGCCTGCGGGAAAGACAATAAAATGTGCTGGAAGATTAACGGACAAAGTAATTGATAAATTACAGGAATATTATGGGAAGGCCATTAGCGATAACTGTGACAATGCAGGGAAGATGAAAAGACCTGTGCAGAGTACTTTCTTTCATCAAATATCAACCGACGAAAAGTCATGTCATGCTTTGTGTCCACCTCCACCAAACACTTGGTGTAAATAAAGGCAAGCTGAATTTTCTGGCACCCTGCATGAATTTACACATAAACATTCTCTTCCTTTGGCAGTGATGGAGGCAATCAAACCTATTTACAGAAATTTGGCAAATCCTGAGCTATAAAAGAAGTGTTTACATGGGATGACCCAGAATGTGAATGAGCAGAGTTAGCTGCTCAGCAAATCACTAAAGAAGCAAGAAAGAAAAGAAGGAGGCAAGCACTGGGCTGTTGTGACATTCAAGAAGACACAGACTATGGGCCATGGCAATTCTAATGCATTGAAGAAGCAGATATGTAAGTCTGTATAAGAATTTGTAATAAAACAGTTTTAAACCTCAATATCTCTTAACTACATTTTTTGCAATAAATGACCCGTTTTCTAAAAAAGTACTGATGGTAGAGACATGAAATTTTCACAGCATGCCAAGTGTGAGATTCACCACATATGGAACTAGAGTAATTAAAATATCCTTTGTTTTTTGTTTTTATGTTCATTTATTTACAAAATTCTGTCAAAAATTTGAGTGTTTGTTAAAAAAGATAACATGCCCCACAACACAATGTTAGTAATAATTCTAGTTCAATGTATCTAGAAAGGTGCATTCAATAATTATGGAAAATTGTAAGTTGGTGTCTTAAAAAGTTTCGAAGATAATGGTTCACAAATTTCGATAATTTAACATTGGCGGCATAGGACATACAATTTCCCCTTAAAAAGATGTAAACAATGGAACCAGTTAAAAAGATTGTGCTGACTAATGAAAATAGTGTAGAGAATCAAAATGTCGCC
This sequence comes from Schistocerca americana, assembly GCF_021461395.2. NCBI lineage: Eukaryota > Metazoa > Arthropoda > Insecta > Orthoptera > Acrididae > Schistocerca > Schistocerca americana. The sequence continues at coordinate 583,301,599 of NC_060122.1, read as the reverse complement.
GCAGTGAGTGCGACGGTAAACGATAGTGATACCGAAACCGCCGATTATAATGACGACAGCCAGGAATTTACACATATTCAGTTTATACTGATGACAATAACGTCTTACCTCACGACGCTACCATGCTGACGGCAGACGAGCCTAATTCCCAGATCTCAACGAGAAGCATTTTCTCGCATGAAGCCATGAAGATCGTGAGTGTCGTGCAGACTCAGATGTAAGCAGCTCAGTCGTAAATTTGCAAAAATTTAGAAACTATAGCAGGTACTGTTAATGAGCTGCAATCTTTGTGTAAAGATTTGCCGAAAAAATTACAGGAGCTCTTGGTACAACTGAGTAATTTAGATTTAGGCACTAAGTTCATAAAGGATGCACAAAAAGAAATCGAAAAGGACGGAAAGAATTTGAAGGACAGAGCCAAAGCAGGAATGCTAGGTAGTGTACGACCCTTGCATAAAAGGTGGTACAAAAGCATAAGTCCTATGTCGAAGCAGTTGAAGAGAGAGCAAAGGAAAGGGAAAACGAATTGATTACTGGCATTCAGGTAAGCTTAAGGGCAGCCAGAAGAGAAGTTGCAGAGCATTCTCATTAATGCTGCGGATGTCAGAAGAGAGACGCCAATAGCAAGCAGTCAGGTGCAGTCGGGCGAGATAGATAGTAGTAATACTTATCAACGATTTGATACCAGCCTTTCAGAAGGAGAAGAAAAGGAATTACGAAAAGCAACAGGCAGTGCCAATGTAAATACCAGTTGCACAAACATATCCGGAGCATAATCACCAACCGAACAATGTCACGGCGACAACAGACAATACTACATGTTTGCCTACTTTATTAGCAGATGAGGGTTTGCTCCGTAATAGGCAATTTCTAATTTTTCCAACAGAGGGTAAGATAACGAACCCCATAGTGCTTATCAGAGCTTTTCGCAACTTGTTACCCCGGAACTTGACAAAAGCACAGAAGAGCCTGTTCATTGTGTGGGGTACACACAGGGCGATGTTTTATTGCGAGCAACAGATATGGCTGAGAAATCCCATACCGATTAGAATTCTGAACGGGATTTATTGGACAAATATTAATGCACAGCAGTACAAGAAAAGCAACATCAAGAGATTTTCAACCTATTACCGTTCAGTAGTAAACATGGGGGACTGAGGAAGTATTTCTAAAAAAACTTAAACAAAACCAGATATTGGACATGCCAAGCTTCCCACGTGGACGTATTGAAAATAGTGAAAAGTCACGTGCCATCCCATATCAGGGAAAAGATGACCAATACAACTGAAAATGATATAGAGTATTTCTTATCTGTTCTCGAATCGATTTACCTAATACAAACATCAAAAAAAGATTTTCATCACCCCAGTTCCCAGAACTCCTGAAGATAGACGTTGACTGTGGATATTGTATCACAGACACAGTCCCTTTGACTGTTCAGAGATGTCACTAAACCCGCCCAAAGATATCAACAACTATGCATGAGCAGCGCTTATTAGACGGAGGGGGTTCGACGGCCGATCAGTTTCAGTCATTCCACCAGGAAGGAGGTACACGGCTCGTGTTGTCTGTAGCTCAACCATGCCTAGACGGTCAATACCGCTACTCGATCTCAGATGGCATTGTTACTTTGTGCCATGAAGGGCTCTCAACAAGGGAAGTGTCCAGGCGTCTCGGACTGAACTAAAGCGATGTTGTTCGGACATGGAGGAGATAAAAGGAGACCGGAACTATCGATGACTTGCCTCGCTCAGGCCACCCAAGGACTACTACTGCAATGGATGACCGATACCTGCCGATTATGGCTCGTAGGAACTCTGACAGCAACGCCACCATGTTGAATAATGCTTTTCACGCAGCCACAGGACGTCGTGTTACGACTCAAACTGTGTGCAATAGGCTGCATGATGCACAACCTCACTCTCGACGTTCATGGCGAGGCCCATCTTTGCAACCACGACCCCATGCAGCGCGGTACAGATGGGGAATGGACCGCTCAGGATTGGCATCACGTTCCCTACACCGATGACTGTCGCATATTCCTTCAGTCAGACAATCGTCGGAGACGTGTTTGGAGGCAACCTGGTCATGCTGAACGCCTTAGACACACTGTCCAACGAGTGCAGCAAGGTGGAGGTTCCCTGCTGTTTTGTGGTGGCATTGTGTGGGGCCGACGTACGCCGCTGGTGGAAGGCGCCGAAACGGCTGTACGATACGTGAATGCCATCCTCCGGCCGATAGTGCAACCTTATCGGCAGCATATTGGCGAGGCATTCTTCTTCATGGACGACAATTCGCGCCCCCATTGTGCTCATCTTGTGAATGACTTCCTTCAGGGTAACGACATCGCTCGCCGAGTGGCCAGCATGTTCTCCAGACGTGAACCCAATCGAACATGCCTGGGATAGATTGAAAAGAGCTGTTTATGGATGACGTGACCTACCAACCACTCTATCTACGCCGAATCGCCGTTGAGGAGTGGGATCAACAGTGCCTTGATGAACTTGTGGATGGTATGCCGCGACGAATAAGGGCATGCATCAATGCAATAGGACGTGTTACTGGGTATTAGAGGTATCGACGTGTACAGCAATCTGGGCCACCACCTCTGAAGGTCCGACTGTGTTGTGGTATAACATGCAATGCGTAGTTTTGATGAGCAATAAAAAGGGCGGAAATGATGTTTATGTTGATCTCTATTCCAATTTTCCTTACAAGTTCCGGAACTCTATGAACTGAGGTGATACAAAACTTTTTTTTGATGTGTGTATATGAAGAGGGCCCTTCGCAGCCACAGAACTTGAACACGCAGTGTGCGCCTCCACAAAACTGTCAACAGCAGAATGGTAATGGTGGCAGAAATCAACGCGGTTCGCAGCCACATGCCCCGTGCAACAACAGAAATACAGGAAATAAATATGGTAACTGCGAAAACCAAGAGTGCAAACTAGGTTTCAGAGCAAATCACGAACAGAATTACAATAGATAGGCTTATACCGAACAGAGAGGTTGTGATTAACAAGTTCATAACGCACCCCCAGCAGGTGGTAATAACCAATACACAGAAGGGTGAGCAGCTGTCTGAAAAGGACATGAACCGAGAGATAGTCCAAACGAAGGCGAGTGAGTCGCTTGTTTGTCAGAAGATCAGAAGGAGCAATTACAAAAAGTAACACCACGAGACATTCTGCTTTTCTTCGACCCAATTCCTTGAGCGAAAAGAGTAGTTGTGAGAAAAGAAATTGGAAGGATGACAAATTGGGATATCATACAACCCTTCTATTCCTCATATTGTAGCCCTATTTTGCAGTCGCCATGCCAGACGTTAGCGTCATGCTTGTGCTTGATGCGCGATGTATAGACTAAATCATTGTTCCTGTCAGTACACGCTCCGACAATAAAGAACAGCTGCTGGAATTTCGCAATGTTAAATACTTCACTATAATAGATTTAAAGAGGAATAGTTGATCAGTGAGACCGCTGCTCCAGTATCTACCTGCATCTGGAGCGGCCGACCGTTGACCTGAATGTCGATCATCAGCTTGGAAGATCCCGAAGACTGCACCTGGTTGACATCCACGGGTATAGGCCCCCGACGGTCATTGGCCGTAAGAGGGGGGGGGCTGCCAAGATCGGCAGATCGAGCTGACATGATCGTTACGGGTACACACTGTCAGGGCAGTCTTCCCGTGCATGGTTCTTAAAGTATCCCGGGCAGGACGGCAGTCGAAGGGGCTGGCGGCGCTGGCGAGGGCACGGGGGCCGCCGTGCACTGACGGTCTGCGCCGGACCCGCGGAGCCGTCCGAGGGTGCGGAGTCCTGGTCAGGGCGGCTGCCAAGAACAGGATGTCCTGCGCCGGTCATCTGAACGGATGGCGACAACGTCTTCGACCTCCGCCAGTGACGCCACGGGCTTCAAGGTGTCGTGGTCACGGAGGGCCGCCACTTCTGCCCAGGATTCCAAACGCTTGTCGGCCGCCGTAGAGACTTCGTACTTGAATGCTAGATCAATGATCTGGTCCAGAGTAGGATTGTCGAGCCTGAGGGCGTCGCGCCAAAAAGCCGCGACAGGGGCGGCCTGGATGAGGTGGTCGCGGACCATCTCGTCCACGTAGGATCATTTGGAGACACGTATGTTGACATTTCCGGCTGAGATCTTGCAGTTCCGCTGCCCACTGGCGATATGATTGGCCAGACTTCTTGCGACACTGGTAAAATTCGACACGGGCAGCCAACACGTGGAACCGTCGTCGATAGTAAGCTGCAAAAACCTCAAAAATCTGGGAGAAAGTCAAAGAATCCGGAGGTCGAAGTTGGAGTTTCGTCAAGAGAACATACAGTTTGGACTGATTCCACTACAAAAAGTAGGAACGACGAGCAGCCTCCTGGACAACGAGGTGGATTTGAAAATGCTGCTGGAGCTGCTTCTCGTATGTTTCCCAGTCTTTAGCATCCTCATTGAAAGCGGGAAATGGCGAGGGCGGCGGAACCGTGCGGTTTTGAAAGAGTTCCGTAAATAAATGTTCCTGCGTACCCTAAGAGTCCTTGCAAAACTGTTGTAAACCTTGTAGTAAGTCATACACACTTTGGACCAGCTGCTGAAGGACAACTTCCGCCATGAGGAAGACACACACAAGCACCAACTCGTCGCCACTTGTGTTGTAACTGACAATTCGCAATTTTTCTCAACACAACTTTTATTCACGTAAGTTCACGTGGTTGGTGACTGAACATACAAACGAAAGGTAACAATAACGAAAAAAATCTCCTAACTGAACCTAACAAAAGGTCACTTCTTATTTTCCACAAAGGTTCGTGGTAGCACACTCACACACTAGTAACAGTCCAAGTCGGAGACGAAGACGTAATCTTCGAAGGTTGCAGTACACGAGATCGGCATCCGGCGTGAACTGAACTTCGGGCCTGGTTCTAGCCCCTAAATAGCTGTCTCCAGCCAATCAGATTTCGGCGTAGTGATACTTCCTGCATTCTGTGGCTTGAGCTTACCCTACGGGAAGTAGTGCTCGGAATGTCTGTTTCCATTACCTTGAGTGTAAATAGCCGGTGTTTAGCATGGTGCTTTTGGGTACTCCTTTGAGCATAGACAACCTCATCCTCTGTGGTGTTACATTGGTTGCCAGCCCTCAGGGGCTACCTTGGCTCCGGCATAACAGTAACTCTGTATGTTGATGACCTGCTAATAGGTACTTCCATATGGTAAGAACAAGTAAGGCTTTTGGTACAGGCATTATGCCAATTTGCAAAATATGGGGTCACTGTTAATTTAACGAAGTCAGAGTTTGGAAGAGAAAAGGTCAAACTCCTGGTTCATATTATCTCGCCACAGGATATGCTACCTGATCCAGGAAAACTTGATGCGATCGAACATTTCTCACCGCCACAGAATAAAAAACACTCAAGGCATACTTGGGTTTTCTTCCATATTTTAGGAAATTCATTCCAGATCAGTTATTAATAGTGATGCACAGCTGAATCATTTGAGGAAAAACAATCCCTGGATATGGACCAATCAATGACAAGCAGACGTCGACGAAAAAAAGGAACCCCTACTACGTGCAAACATACTACACCACCCTGACATGTCACAGGATTTTTGCTTGAGTATAGATACACCTTCACAGCGACTAGGAGCATACTTATTTTAGATTACTGAAGGTCATGGGGAACCGATACCTAAAATAATCAGGTTTGCTAGTCCATCACTTTATGAATCCGAGCAGTCATATTCCGTGACTGAACTCGAGGCTCTAGGGTTATATGGGTCTTTAAGAAGTTTGAGTACTACTTATGGGGCAAGCAGACGGAAGTCTACTGTGAGCATCAAGCACTTTCTTAGCTGTTGACATGCAAATTATTACGTCATAGGTTAGACAGGTGGTGCATGTACTTCAGTAGTTCATTTTTGAAATCGTATAATCAAGGATAAAGAAAACATAATCGCAGATGCCTTGTCAGTTTTACCTCAAGTGCTCGATGAATTCGTAGAATTCACAGAACTCTGAAATTAGGGTTCTGCTTATGCAGAACAAGACACAACAACCATATTATGCAAGGATGTGAAAGAGATCGGAGCAATTGCAAGAGGCAAAAAGATAAGGTGAGAACTGTCTGAAAATGACGAGAATTGGAAGACGTTCAATAATATAATATAAGGAAGTCCTGCTTCCAGAATGAAATTTTCACTCTACAGCGGAATGTGCGCTGAATTAAACTTCCTAGCAGATTAAAACGGTGTGCCGGACCGAGATTCGAACTCGGGACCTTTGCCTTTCGCGGGCAAGTGCTCTACCAACTGGGCTACCCAAGCACGACTCACGCGCCGTCCTCACAGCTTTAATTCCGCCAGTACCTCGTCTCCTACCTTCCAAACTTCACAGAAGCTCTCCTGCGAATCTTGCAGAACTAGCACTCCTTTTTACTGGATTTAAATGGAAGCAAACATTAACACAACTTGGTATTCGACAAATTTTAACATCATGTTACCATCCACCAGGTAGACCAATAGAACGGGTTTTCCGAGAATTAAACCGATTTATGCGTACATACTGTCACAGTAAACAAACATCATGGGCTGATTATTTGTCAGAATTTCAACAAATATTTAATAATCTGACACATACCTCAATTAACTTTACTCCAACAGAGCTTATGTTTAGTCAGATTGAAAAGAACTTCTGGATAAACCATCTGCCAAAGTATGAAGACCAGAATTTAAAATGTGAGGAAAAGATTCGACTCGCACTTGTCAATTTAACTAAAAAGGCAATACAACGGAAATTGACATATGATAAACGGATTCACCGGATTCAGACGTTTCATCTTGGAGAAAAGGTTTCATTGAGGCGACACATCCATTCCTCGAAACTGATGAAGAACATAAAGAAATGGAATCTTATATATACCGGACCACATGTTATTGTAAATATACCAAATCCTGGATCATACTTGTTGGCACACCCGAATCGAAAAGAATAAAGGGATTATTCCCGCATAATGATATTAAGAAATTTTTTGAAGGATCGTAGATCTGTGATACCAAATGCGGAGAAGAATTTAGAGTGGAATTTGACTATGAGTCGAATGTGTATATAAATATCAAGAAGTTTATGTTGTCTAGAGGTTAAGAGACAGTGAGATTACTCCTGTGATAGGTTAAGAGACAGTGAGATTGCTCCTGTGATACGTTAAGACACAGTGAGATTACTCCTGTGATAGGTTAAGAGACAGTGAGATTTCTCATGTGATAGGTTAAGAGACAGTGAGATTACTCCTGTGATAGGTTGAGAGACAGTGAGATTACTCCTGTGATAGTTTAGCACAAAATTTTTAAGACAGGTAGAAGAATTTGTTAATTACTAGTGTTTGTAAGTGTGGACTACGAGCAGAGGCCACAGTGATATACAATGAAAGTGCATCTACATTTCCTCAAGACACGGCACTTATGTGAGAATTGCGTGTGAAACTTGAACAGTGTGGGATATGTAGGTAAATACGCTCTGTGTATGATGTGCGCTGTTCGCGCAAGAAAACAAATGAACTGTGAAATGAAGCAACAGTCGATAATGTCACTGTTGCGAACAATTGAAGAAACTCTCTGGTTGCGCGAGAGAAAATTATTATAATTTTTAGATTTTTCATTATGCCTTCTTTACCAGGAGAATTAATTTAAGAATTTTAATTAACACTTTAAGAATAGCAGTTTGTGTGTTTCATATTATGACATAATTGTTGAAATATATTTCCATAAATGTTCATGAGAGGATGAAGAAGATTCTGCGAGTGGATGACTTGTTAAATGAACATACGTCATCTTTAATGATATTTATTTGCAAGTGTATCTATAAATCAATTAATTATAAGAATAATGAAAATTTTTCAAATTATTCCTTTTGTGGAGTCAGTGTCATATGCCTATGTTTAAAAATTTTCAGCAGGTGTAAACTTAAATTTTATCCATAATTTCCTAATTGAAAGCAAACCTCGGACAGATTCAATGCTCTACTTCCACCTGCACTACAACAAAACGAAGATTAGATTAAAAATTTTTTTTGACAGGAATACATTCGATATGAGCTACAACAAAATTTAAATGCCCACAGTCTATTTGGCAATATTTTGGACAATCAGCAGTTGTAATGCAAAACAACTTTGGTATTGAGGACTACAAAAAAAAATTCGCGATTGTCAGGACTGATGGATGTTCCCGTCTAGTACAGATGGAAGAATATAAGAATCCACTCCGATTTTGAGTTCAACGATGAAATATGGACTTCGTTGCCTTAATCCACTCTCTTCCACGGATTTATTCAGTCAGAACCTTTTCTTATTCCACTTCAAACCTGTTTCATGTTCGCATCCCTGACCATCTGTTCCTGAGATCATCTTCCTGCTTCTACGGCGCGTTACCAGCTTCTATCCTGTACCGTAAGCCATCGCCTGTCCTCCGTGCCGCCTCCACCAAACGCTGTTCGTCGCCCACCCGGTGTCCGTACCCAGTGTTCCTGTTCCATCGACTTCACAACGAGATCGCCGGCTACATTGTCGAAAGAAGAATTTTGAAATTTTTTTTAAGCAATATTGTAAATTTTTTTTTTGGCTATGAGGCACTTTTCCTTCGATCTAATCTATGGAGCTTCTATATATTTCAAAATTGCTGGATTTAGGCTTTCCTATCGTCTTTAATACCTGAGCTGGGGTCTATTCTTCCGGGTTTTCCAGGGTTTCCCTGTGAAGGCCAGTTCCCAAATGGGTAGACCTTTTTCGTAATGACACCAATCTACATCTTCCCTGGTTATGTACTCGGGATGCGGGTATACCCCGGTACATGTAAAAGCTACAGCTTAGGTATTCTCGTAACTTATTGTCTTAACATTTTACCCATACTCTCTATAGTAAAATTCTACTAATTCAAAATATTCCTCTTTTGAATAAACAACTCAACAAATTTTTTCTGTTAGCTCGCAAAGTGTATTATCATTAACTTTGCTCGCTGCGAGGGGCAATTGTAATATCTCTTTATATTCGATGAATTATTCAGATACAATTCTACCCTTGAATGACGTTTACTAATTTTCTATCTTCATACTCGCAGAATCCATGCGAAAAGTAGTTCATACAATAGCTATGCCATGAGCGCATAAGTATTCTTTGTAGTACTCTCTCTGGTGCTTGTTTAAAAAGAAAAGAAAAGAAAGGGAGCTTCCGAGATTGTCTTCGTGCCGATTAGCCTGAGCTTGGTTTGGAAAAACTGTAATCTGATTATTGAGATTTATCACAGAAGATAACTGAAACGAACTGTACGATTTAAAGGAAATATATATAGATTGCTCCTTCAAATAAAAGCTGTGTATTTGAAATTTGAGAATTAATGATATTTATCGATATATTGCGTAGTTGTTAATCAGAAGGGAACTTCCGAAAGACTGGATACGAACCTGCATTTAATAATCCAAGAGCTCCATTACTCCTTCGGAAGGTTAAACTTCATCAAAGCCAAATATCCGCTTGATATGAGGTTTCCCGACTGATTATACAACGCTCCCAAAAATTACGAGGCATTTTATTTGTTCAGATTAGCAGACTGCCGCAAAGCACGAGCCTGCAGAGAAGAAGAATCATCGCCCGATTTCATTCTAACAAGTAAAATTTCAGAATCATTTTGAATGACTGAGCTATGACTGTGTTTCCTATCATGAATGATTGATTGCTCGCACGAATTGAGAGCTACAGAATTACGTAGATAGGAGGAAAAATTAGAACACCCAGTATGTATATTGTCCTTTCAACCCTGATATTATAAAGAACGATTTCAATTCTTATTCTGTGTAAGGTAATACTATTGCATGAACTCAAAGATTAAGAGATTTATCTACTCTTGGTAGATCTGTAAGAGGCAAGCAGTCTTTGAATTTCCAAGGAAAATGTCAAGTATTATGAATATAAAAGGTCATAAGATGTTATATGTGTCCTAAGGACGAAAATGAATCTTACAAGTCATACAGTGGTATTGAAATGTTGTTTTCTGCACAAGTTATAAATGTTGTAATGAATCTGGATGTAAATGTGTATAAACTGTACCATATATATGTACCCGACGTGTCAGCAACACGTAGATAGAAGCTTATTTTTGCTTAGGTTAAATTAAATGATGTTGAACAGTAATGCCTATTTTGTATATGTTACGTGAAACCATACATGTACTGACAAAATAGACATCAAGAGGAACTATGCAATTAACGGTCTATTGACGAATGCTGTAAAAAGATTTACGGATGTTATAGTGAGTGAAAGTGGGGATGCTTACAACGAGCCAAACGTTTTCGGTTCGTTTGTAGCGGCGCGGGACGTTGGAATTTGCTACAAGGTACCATATAACGTGATAACGTTTATGGACTTACATGAAATTTGGTGAGATCTCGACGTGATGCTGAACGTACGGGCTGGCATTGTACTTTCAAATAGCTGACGCACGACGTGGTTCCAGTACCACAGGTCGGAAATGATGGCAGCATCGGAAACTGTCAATCACTATCCTACGGAGAAGTTCTATGTTCATTTTCACTTTATGAAATTCGTCGTTATCTAAAAACTGTGAAAGCAAACTCTACCGCCTATCCAACGGACTTAGGAGGTACGCGCGCAACAAACATTGCTTAGCGGGTGTGAGCGGAGCCCTGTAAGAGGGGTGTAACGATTACTCCTCAGTGCTGGAGCTGCGGACTCTATCTTTGAACACGCCCTTCGTCGCCGCATGTAGCTGCCCGTTTTTGTAATTGAATGTACGAGTATAATATGTCAACATGTGGCATAACTGCATACAGGGAGCTGAAATTGAAATTTTGAAGAAAAGCATTTTTTATAGGCATCAGCAGTACCAACTGAATTTCATTCTTTACCGATTTCGGTTATTGTAACCATCATCACTGGAGGACTAAACAACAAAAAATAAAAAAAATCTGAAAGAAAAATCTGAGGATTGTAGTTAAGTACTTCGAAATAATAATCAGCGCTTACAAATCTGTACATCAAGTGAACCAAAAATGTATACTCCCAATAAAGGACTGAAGGGCATACCAAATAGAACGATGTTTCAAATGGTACGTTTAGTAAAACACACATAATCTGGCTAATGTCATAAATCAAAGAAGTAAGTTGTACTCCAGTGTGTAATAAATTGTGTAGACTGCTGACGGTTAAAAAGTAATGTCATCAAAGACATATGCAACTTTATTTCATCAAAGAGTAAGGCATGAGAGATGAAAATATACGAAGACGTGTACTACAATCAATGGAAGACGACGAAGTTGAAATATCTTTGGAGTGAACATTTAGATGCACAGAATTGATTTTGGTTTGTCTACATGCATTGCCACCGTGATCGATCACATGATCTCGGGACAGCGTAGTAGTGCTATTAATGCGTTGTATAAATTTTGAATGTCATTCTATCTCTAGTACAGACAGATTCTCTTCATACATGTCGTGAATTTGATAGAGGTGTTCTGCAGACACCATAACGTTTTGCACTTGATACGTAGAATAAAATGGGCTCCTAGCTTGAAGAACAAAATGAATGGGCGCCACGTAACGGCACCGGCCCCCTCAGCGTTCATTGTCCGTCACGTCACGTGAGTTCGCTTAGCCCAGTACCGAAAGGCGGAAATGAAGTTAGGAATCGCCATCTGTTATACAAGAAGTCAGAGTGTAGAACATTTGCAATAATTAATAATAAGCATTAAAAATAAAAATGGAGATTAAGAATCACGAAATCCACTACCACAAAATGAGTACCGCGGCGAAAATAGGTTAACTTGTGTTGTTAGCAGAAGACGATACCGTCAAAACGTTATTCCCGAGATAGCTCGATGTACCGTAATGTGATGTGAAGGCTAACGTGAATTGGACTTAAACAAAAACATCGTCCCGAGATCATGTGACAGTTCCAGCCTAATATTGACAACAAGCACAGAGCGCAGTGCTCACTCCAGAGATATTTTTTCTCTGTGTACAGAGTACAATTAATACAAGATTACTTCAGTGTTGGCAACTTGTTGTGATTACTGTAAACAATCGAACTACATTGAGTATAGCATAAAGAGACCTAGCCTAGATGTCACTAGTTCGTACAAACATGGGAATCTAATAAATTGTATGTCGTAAAGGTGATGTTTTGTAGGATGAATATTTTTGGGCATAACGACAACATTATACAATATAAAAGACATTTGGATGTAATAATTACAGTCAATGAACTTGTCATCCAGTTCCCATAATTCCGCATCTACAATGCGATATCAAGTGCAATTCTAATCACAAACATAAAAAGTACTAATAATAATGACCAGCATAGAATGTCAGAATTATAAGGATAAGTGTATTTGAACCTACGTGTAGGTCTACACCATTTACTTCAGTTTGTAACTCTTCCTTGTATTATATATATATATATATATATATATATATATATATATATATATATATATATATATAATGCAAGGAACAATTATAAACTGTCATGAATGTAACAAAATTTAGGCCTTGGGCTACAATGACATAAGCCTTTGGTGTAACTGATTATAAAAGGTAAATAAATCTGTATCTTATACATTTAAATTATCATATGAACAAAAATATATCAAGGAATTTTATACATACAGACATACAATTACTGGTCAGTAATAAGAATATAACTGCAACAAACGTGGAACAAAATGTCAAATGTTAAAGAATACAAATTGGTAACGTAAAATGTAGAACAGCTGGTCGCTGCGGAAAACTATGAAAAGAACTAGGAATCTCACTAAGGCCAGGAAAAAATTCTAACACCCGTAATCTCATTCATTACTTGGGCCAAAATCAGATCCAAGTAACGGGTATAATAATGAACAACAGAGAAATATCTAAAATGCCCTTTCAGAAGAGACTTTACATTTGAACGGTGATCATTTATAAAGCTGCACCATCATAGCTCTGAAAAATAACTTTGCTTTAAGTATTCACAACATCCAGCAATGTTTCTTTAAGTTACTGGGCTAACTGTTATGCCTCTTATTCAAGAGGAGTGAGGAAAGTCCAAAACCTTCCTGTGGGTTTACTCTCAGACAAAGCTTACTGTGAAATTCTTGGAATATTAGTTGTCTCATTTGCGATAATGGATACAAAATCAGCCGCAGCAATTTCCTTTATTATTCGGTCATGACAAACCCTCAACATACAACAAAGTAAATCACCTTGAATCTGCTTAGAATTTCTGTTGAGAACAGTAACATTCGAAAAGTCATCGCTAAGCGCAACATCAAGTTCTACGGTGAAATTTATAAGACCGCGGAAAATTGATAGATCTGATCAGTCAACACGTTCGTCATGCCCCCGAAGTGCGAGCTCAAAAGCACCGTATTGTCTTATGCAAACCACAGTTTCAGAGTACGTAACGATGTTTGCGAATGTGATAATTGTAATTTCCACTGACTGCCTACAAGCACTATGCAGTTGTCTAATACGGTGTTTGCCTAAAAGATAGTACCTCAGCTGTGCATTCATGTGTGATTTAGACCACTCATATTCCTTTATCTTCTGTGATAAATGTCGGAGGCTATCAATACTCCTTATCATCCAAATCGTTTGACACCCGTCATTTCCTTTTGGAAACAACAAACACAGAAAACAGTAGAATTTGTTTGTGATTTCACAACTACTAAACCAGTCTACTTTCCCATATAAGAGTTGACCGCCTCTTTCAAACCGACTGATGACATCGGTGCTGATCATAAACACAATGAGAAGCTAGTAAGGGTGTTTCAGGGCAGATTTCGCTGAGAAATAATGCTTAAGGAAAACATTCGATACACTGTGCCGTTTCCGAGTTAATTGGCACTGAAGATACTCAATCAGGTCACTGCATGCACAAATGCAAACGACCTGCCAGGTACTATTAGTGTCATTTTTATCACATGGTGTAGATGACAGCGCACGAGACTGCTCAGCTCTGAGATCGGGTTCGATCCTTACCGCCGCTCCATGCCCAATTTTTGTATCGCTCACTTTCTCGGATATAGGAAACCGAAAGAAAAGGACATTTGGCTTTGCCGTCTCTGGTGCGTCACTTGAATTTGCGCGGGCAGCGGCCTGATCAGCTAATTACAATGCTAATTAGAAACGAGCGCAAAGTATCGAGTTTTTTTATTAACAATTGGGCCTGTTTTTCAGCACAATCTATATTGAAACACCCTTACAATCTTTACAGACTGTTTCTGACTATCATGAATGTTACTAAATAGTTAGCTGTCTCAGAGGCAGGAGAGTGGATTATTCTAGTTCAAAATTCTTATGCATTGGCAATTTTTGTCAGACGTGAAAATTTGTATAGGAGTTTATCGCTCTGTTACACTGCAGGTTGAAGTAGATGAGTTTTGCTATCTGTCCAGCAAAGTAACTATTGCCGATGTAGAAAGGATGTAATGTGCAAAGTGGCAGTAGCAAGGAACGTTTTCGGAAAAGAGAAATTCATTAACGCTGAACAGAAAAATGATTGTTAGGAAGTATTTTCTTAAGGTATTTGCAAGTTGTGTACGTTTGTATGGAAGTGTCACGTGGACAATGAAGGTAGTAGCAGCTTTTGAACTGTGGTCCTAGAGGAGAATGCAGCAAGCTAGACTGAACTGCTAATGAAGAGGCTCTTAACCAAATTAAGCATAAAAGAAATTTACGCGACAACTAGGCTATCGTTATGGAGGGAAGTGGGGAAGAAGGGAAGACGGGTGGGGGGGAGGGGAGGAGGTAAAGTTGTAGATGGAGACCAATACTTGTGCACAGTAAGAACGTTCCTGTGAATGCAGATCATTATGCGCACATGAACATGGTTGCAGGACAGACTAGTGTGTTTTGCTGCAAGAAGACAGTCTCTATACTAAAGACTGCACTAACAACATACAGCATTTTACACGCAAACCATTATTTACAAATACACTGTTAAATCCCGCCTAGTCGTCTATATGGGTTTGTAACCTCGCCACAAAATTTATTTACATTTAATCTACCCACAAAATTCTTTTTGATTTAATCTAAGCTCAAAATTCATTCACATTTAGCGTAACCTCAAAACAGAAAATTTTTTAACCCTCTCAACAGTAAAAATTATAATTATGTCGTTCACTTATGATTTTCCAATAATTCACTGTGAATTTAACCTGGTAAATTTTGGACGACAGCAGTGCTGCGTCATGGCCCTGAAAGATAATTTTGAATAAAAAAAGGAAAAAATTCTTACCTCAGTGAAGTCGCCGGATATATCTGCTCTTACAATAAATTTTTCCGGCACAGCTCTGTGCAATGCTGGCCGACCTATCTGTCATTTATGAAAGGAAGCAACTGATTTTTCTATTGCAATAATCGGGATGATCATGGATGGGAGAAAATAGTAAATTCTTTAAATTGAAATGAATGGTTATTAAAAGTTACTTTTTATGAGGATGATTATTATTACGAGATTTTTAAAACATTTACATGGGAGTTGAGATGACATTACTACATATGTGCGAGGCTGCTTTTTACCTTATACAATAATACTCAGGCTCCGGCATCGCTGCACCGCGACCGACCCAGCCAACACGATACACCAGACCAGACCAGAGCAGATTGCAGACTATGTATTGCTCATGCGCTGCCTGCAATAGGCAAGGTATAAGAGAATCTCTGACCAGAGAGCAGTGTTGACTGCAGTAGGAACTGTGTAGCTGTTGCAGTAAGTTGTTCCTAGTCTTGTCTGGAGTCTGCTCTGGTCAAATATCAAGCAATGACAAAATGTATACGCAATGAGTACAAAACATATTAACAAATGACATAAAATGCACACGCACTGTATATATAAGAAATGACAAAATGTATACTCAATGGGTATAAAACATATTAACAAATGATATAAAGTGCACACGCACTGTATATGTCTCTATCATTTTACAAGAACTAGGATACGCAATGAGTACAAAACATATTAATAAATGACATAAAGTGCCATTGCACTGAGTATATATATATACATTTTTTTTACCATTTTATAAGAACTAGGAAAGGAAACGGAAGGATTGCATTGCAGGCAGCGCATGAGCAATACATTGAAATTACATCTGCTCGGACCTCTTACATAAGCCTCCACTGGGGGGGGGGGGGGGGGGGGGGGGCAAAAATTTGGCAGCGATGGTGAGTCAATTGGACTTACCATGAGCAACAAATTTTTCTAAAATCTACTTAATTAACTAAGTTTACAGTCAAAGAGTATATATATATATATATATATATATATATATATATATATATATATATATATAAGTGCAGAACATGAAATGAAATAGAGTGCACACGCACTGAGTACAGAACATATCAAGCAATGACAAAATGTATACGCAATGAGTACAAAACACATTAACAAATGACATAAAGAGCACACGCACTGTATATATTTTTTTACCATTTTACAAGAACTAGGATACGCAATGAGTACAAAACATATTAATAAATGACATAAAGTGCACACGCACTGTATATGTCTACCATTTTACAAGAACTAGGAAAGGAAAGGGAAGGATTGCATCATGGTTGTAGCACAGTAAGTTGCACGTAGCTGCACTGAAAGTCCGCA
The DNA here is from genome assembly GCF_021461395.2 of Schistocerca americana. Taxonomy (NCBI): domain Eukaryota; kingdom Metazoa; phylum Arthropoda; class Insecta; order Orthoptera; family Acrididae; genus Schistocerca; species Schistocerca americana. The sequence goes on along the minus strand of NC_060122.1, from coordinate 583,284,945 downwards.
TCTTTCTACAGAAGCACAACACCAAGTGAGACAATCTGAAGTTCTCTTCCCTGAAGTATTAATCAGTGTAGCCAAGACACTGAAATGTCGTATTAATATTCAATGTTATCATTTTGGTAGTACATTAGGTACACCAAACAGTGGGACCATAATAACATCTCCATCGTTCAAGGTGGTGGACAGCATGATGTGCCAACAGCACACTCCTGCAGAATTGATACTTTTTCACCAACGTAGAATTAGTGCAAAATCCAAATATAGTGCTCCATGATCATGAGGATGGACAGGACAAACGGATATTGCAGTAATTTCTGGTAATTAGGTCAGAAGGTGAAGGACATTAAGTCTTATGCTAGCCATAATTGAGAATTACATTAGTCTATCAACCGATTTGAGTAATTGTTGGCACTCATTGCCTAGTTACTAAATATATCTGTACTATGTGTGGAGTATTACAGAACATTATTCATAAGTCATCTGATTACACTAAATATTGGCACTCATTGGCCAGTTACAAACCATATTTATGCATTGTTCAGAAGTCATCATTCAAAACAGGCGTTAATGAGTGTAGCATCAAGCTACTGGTATTCATATATAATAGCATGTAAGTGACATAAGACAAATTTAAAATATAAGAAACTGTGGCATTCATTGGCCAGTTATAAAGTATTCATATAGTTTTATAAAACATTATTCAATGTTATTCAGAAGTCATCATTCAAAATGAGAGTTAATTATATAACAAAAATATTATTTACAGAAATTATTGGCATAGCATTTATGCATCATTACAAAACATCATTCAGTATTACTCAGAACTCATCATTCAAGTGACATAAGGCATATTTAAAATGTAACACACTATAACTATTACTCAAGATCTTGGTTAGAAAACATCATTCAGTATTACTCAGAACTCATCATTCAAGTGACATAGGGCATATTTAAAATGTAACACACTGTAACTATTACTCAAGGTCTGTGGTCCAATAATACATAGATATTGCATTATATTTAGTAATAGAAATATATCTTAAATCAGTAGCATAATTTGGTTGTATACTGTTAATAGCTGGGACTGGTAAAAATTATTATTATTTTTTTTTTTTGTGCTAGCAATGCATTGCGTTGAGATCGATAATTAATTGCTGGGGGATGAAAATATTTGCTTTTGACTTATTGCTGGAAAGAAGGATTAATTACATCATTCGTCATGAGTCAGCTGTAGCAAGGTTATGAAACAAGTAGAGTACATGTGATCACATTCATGAATGACATACATAAATGGGTAAAAAAAATGCAAGTACTAGGACAGGTTTAATGACTAACTGCTTATAGCACATTAATTTCAAGAATAGCTTCTCCCGAAAAAAGAATACAAAATGGATTATTCAGTTGAAAGAAGAAACGCATATTATGCTGAAAAGTAGTGAACTTCGAATTAACAGGTAATGAAACGTGTACTCAATATGTATGTACTCTAGCTGTCCTTTCCAAAACATTCAGTCATTATACCATGCGATATAAGACATACTGTCAAAACGAACTGCAACAAATACTTAAATAACTACATAGCATTTTTTAACTAACAGTAAATATATAAACTTCATCTGCAAAGAAAAACTTAAAAGTGGTGCGTTAAGTGGCCATATAAAATTCGTCACTATCATCACCTGCAAAGAAAAACTTCATTATTCATATTACCATATTCTTCATATAACTATTCATCATCATTTATTATCATCTGCAAAAAATAGACACTTCATTATTCATTATTTATATTACCATTTACTTCATACAACTATTCATAGTATAGAGTTTCTTATTTCTAGCATTTTTCATCACTAAAACTAAGATGTGTAGTTCTGTCAAACAGCCTGCATCAATCGCCTCGTATTCTGAAAGAAAAAAATTAGTTAAGACTGCTATCATACGATGTGTATAGTATATTCTTGTTAATGCTTGTTAATTCTGATCCATTTACTCTTCATCACAAGGTATTCCATTTTCTTTCGTTCATTCTGAAGGTGAAATTCCCATTTCATAGTAATCCACTGTGGTTTGTTTAATTTATTTCTTTTACACGTTATTGCTTTCTGAAAATGGTGAATAAGGATTAATATCTTGCACTTAAATCACATATCCATTAAATAAAAACTGGTTTCTAGTGATATAATTAAGCATACAGCGTAGCAAGACAGAAAACGTATTATGTCAAAAACATAGACAGTGTTCAGGTGCAGAAATGTACGCACAGTCTCATAATGCAGTAGTCAAAAGTGTACAATAGTCAAGATATTGATATACCATAAGGAAAAATGTCAAAGTCAACTGGTGTTTGTTACAACTTAAACATTTCATAGTGCATACAGGAAAACAATCATACATACACGAAAAATGAAAAATGTGCACGGTCTGATGTGTAACGACAAGAAAAGCGACCTGCTAACCTTACCTTGCCGGGTACTTGCCAAGAAAAATTATGATACTCATCAGTAAGTAGTCATATAAATATAATTCCATAATTGGTCATATAAAAATCAGGAAATGGCATTACAGTGTGATAAATCATAGAGTATGTTAATTCAATAAAGGGTTTAATATTGGAGACATGGTGATTGCCTTTACTTTTTCTGGTTCTCAGAGTTTCGACGTGTACTACATTGGGGTGAGGAATGCTGCGAATTCTGTATGGACCTGCATATAGAAGCTCAAATTTACTGCATCTACTCTTTCCTCTGTTGGGTAAATCATGTGTGCGTACTAATATCTTCTGTCCAATGTGAAAGTCACGGCGTGTACAAACCTGTTTTTGCTGTCTTCTCCGGCGCTCTGCGGCACGTTTGGTGTTGTTCAGCACAATGTCAATTATTTCATGGTGTCGTAGTCAACGAGATGTAGGAAAGGATACTAATTCTTTAATTTTGTTAGGTGGTTCAACATTTTTCAGTATAACAGTCGGAGGTAGCATAGTAGATTCATTTGGTATGGAGTTAATTACATCCTGGAATGACAGTATGTGTGTATCCCAATCAATACGTTTTTTATGGCAGTATATTCTACATAGTTTACCAATTTCTTTCATTAGACGTTCACAAGGGTTCGAAGAAGCGTGATACTTGGATATATAAATCGGAGAAATGTTTCTTGCTCGTAACATACGTGTCCATATAGCAGATCGAAATTGTGGTCCATTGTCGGAAATTACTTTCAATACATGCCCTATATGAAATAGAAAATGTTTTACAAATGCTTTCGAAACATATTTAGCAGTAGCTTTGCGTAACGGAGTGAAGGTAACAAATTTTGAAGTGAGTTCAACAGCGACAAAGATGTAACAAAAACCTTTATTAGTTCTGCGAATCGGACCAAAAATGTTTCCAGCGGCCATCTGTCTCAATTTAACAGGTACAATGGGATGTAACGGAGGAATATGTGAAGTCGTGTCTGACTTAGCTTTCTGGCAGATTTTACATGACGCTAAAACTCGTCGAATACGTTTCTCCATGTTGGCAAAATAACAGTTCTGTCTCAGTATAAGAAAACATTTTCTGGCTCCATAATGTGCGTAACTTAAATGAGTATACCAAATTAATTTGTTAACAAGCTCGTCAGGAATGCATAGTAACCAACTGTTGCTGTCAGGGTGAGAGTGGCGAAACAGAATATTATTGCGTACAGTGTAACGGTTTCTAATGGTAACATTATTCCTATCTCGCCAAAGGCGTTTAATTTCTTTCCATACGTTGTCTTTGCTCTGCTCCTGTGCTATATCTCGTAATGACGACGAAATGAAATTCTCAAATGAAACTTGTTGAATATACATGACGCTAGAATTTGCTTGGCAGAAGTTGGTTCCGATGTCTTGCTGATTGTTGCTGAGAGAACGGGATAGTGCGTCTGCTACAACATTTTGTGTACCGGGAATGTGAAAAATTGTAAAATTAAATTCCTGTAAATAAAGTTTCCATCTGCTTAACCTGTCTTGTGTAAATTTTGCTGAAAGTAAAAACTGGATAGCTCTATGGTCTGTGTAAACGGTCGTATGTCTTCCATAACGAAAATGCCGAAATCTCGTAAATGCCCATACAACACATAATGTTTCAAGTTCTGTAACAGAATAATTGCGTTCAGCAGGTGACAGAATGCGACTCGCAAAGGCGATGTTTTTAATTACTGTAGAACCATCTTCTGCAATTTCCTGAAAAATGTGTACGCCTAAAGCGGTGTTAGAACTGTCGGTGCCAATGGAAAAATTTCTAGTAAGATCTGGATGCGATAAAAGTGGTGCATTCAGCAAAGCTTGTTTCAGATTGACAAATTCAGACTGTGCTTGGCTATCCCACGACCAAATAGTGTTTTTACCTGTCAATTGACATAATCTAGGGGTGTCTAAAGCAGAGTAATGAATAAATTTACGAAAAAAGTTAATTAATCCCAGAAAGCTGCGTAGTTGTTTCTTCGTCGTAGGAACAGTAATGTCACGTAAAGCTTGAAGTTTTTCCGGGTCCGGCGCAATGCCTTCTGCTGAAATTACATGTCCAAGAAATTTTATAGAAGTTTTGCCAAAGTGCGATTTGCTAAGATTAACTGTGAGTCCTTGTGCACGAAAGGTTTGTAACAGTTGTTCAAGAATCAAATTATGTTCAGACCAGTTAGCTTCTGCAATAAGAATGTTGTCTACATACGTTGTGATTCTGTATTTTAATTCTGTCTTAAGTATAGTATTCAAACCGCGAATAAATGCTGCTGAAGAAATTGTTAAGCCGAACGGTAATTTACAAAATTGATAAGTCACCAAAACAGAGAAAAGCCGTGTACTTTCTGCAGTTCGGATGGAGCTGAATTCGCCAAAATCCCGATTTCAAATCTAATGTGGAATAAATAGCAGTACCATGAAATTTCTGTAGAAGTTCTTCTAGTGTTTGAGGGCGATCTGTTTCATTAATAATAATGTCATTGATGTGACGCGAATCAAGTACGAGGCGAAGTGAACCATCCTTTTTCTTAACAATATGGAGCGGGTTTATGTACGGACTAACTGCCGGTTCAACAATTCCTTGGTCATGCATAGCTTGCAATTCTTTCTTAACTTGTTCTGTGTGAATGTATGGAATAGGATAATGTTTGGCTTTAAATGTATCGTGCTGTTTAACTTGAAATTCATACATAAAGCCGTACATAGTACCAGGGATGTTGTCAAAAACTGGAGCTTACTGTAAAAGAATTTTGCGTAGTTGCGTGCGTTCATCGTCCGCATTTGCACTGCCCTGTTTAACTTTATCAGAAATCATTTGCATAACGTCATAGTCGGCTTCGTCTGGAGTATTATAGTTGTGTACGTATGTATCTGTGAACAACGTGGAATGACAGTCTATGTTACGTGATGCAGAAATGACCTCTGTCCTATTAATTGTTTGTTCTTCTGCAGATAAAGAGTGCTGAAATTCTAATGCCAGTTGTACATTTTCATCCTTTAACATTAAATAGGAATTTTGAAAGTCAATAATTGCGTCGTGTTGTACCAGAAAATTCGTACGTAAAATAACGTCTGTTGTCAATAAAGGAACAATCCAAAAATTTGAGTGGAACGTATGACCTGCAATACAAAATGATAAGTGTGTCTGTAATTTTATGTCTATTCCTTTACCAGATACTGCTCTTTTTACTTTAGTTTAGCCTAATGGTAACGTAGGATAGGTATTCTCTTTGTTACATTCGTTGAAAGTTTCCTCATTTATAACTGACATAGGTGATCCAGAATCGATTACTGCTGAAAATTTGGATGATCTAATCTTTACTTCAATGACAGGGTGTGAAATGGTTTTTTGAATAACTGGTCTTTCCTGCAAAAGAGTATCTCGGATGTCGTCAAAAGTAATAACATTTTCGTGAACAAGATTCTGTGTCAAAAGTATTGCTTGCGTTGCTGGAAGATGCAACCTGTACTGTATCTAGTCAAATTCTATCTGACGTGCTATTATTTGCGGGAGGATGCTGTGGCATCTCGTCTATTTGTACTGTTCTGTTATTTCGTCCTGACGTATTACGTTCGGAGTGATATCTACTGTCTGGTTCATTCATGATAATCTGTTGTTGCGGATGATTTTGCTGCTGGTAAGACCGACTGTTATTAAACGTACGCTGAAAATTGTGCTCATTACTTTTACGTCTGTCATGATAGTCATTTCTATACGGTGCATTGCGATATAAGTTGAAATGGTGTGTTTTCTGTACGTAGTTATTTCTTTTTTGCTGTGCTTTACTATTTGGCGGAGCCGACGCTATACGTGTAGACGGCGAAACATTAAAGCTTGGTTGACCTTGCACATTACATTGTTGGTTAGGTATGCTAACCGGCTGGTTTTGTTGCTGTTGTGGGGAAAAACCTCTATTGTTACCAAAATGCGGTTGCTGATAATTTTGATGATTGCTCAAAATGTTGTACATACTGATGATTACAATTTTGTCTGTTATTAAAATTACACCGGAAGCTGTCATTTCGGGAGGGTCTAAAGAAAACTGTCACTTTCGGTAAAACTTGTCATATCGGGTTTTCTTTACTCATCCTTAGTCCTAGATAGATCGATAGTTGAAGAGTTGTTCTGATAGATATAAAGGATAGTAGAAGAGAAGGCAGCAGTGCAGAAAACTAAAGATGAAATGGCACTACTACAGCTCGGGGCCCTGTGCACGCTGTGGCACATATTCATCGAAGCGTAATGAATCCCCTGAGGTCTCTTACGCGCTGCAAATAAATTTTAGTTTCTGCGTTACAGGCAATGCCGGTGAAAATTCAAAAACAAATTGTTGTATCCAGGCCAATTCTAGTTTCTGCATTACAGGCCGAGCTGATAAAAATACAAAAGCAAATTGTCGTGTCCAGTCCAAAGGATGTATTTGTGTTCTGTCATTTTTAAATACCTTAAATTTTTTTACGGATAAAAATTGCTTATAATCAAAATTTTCGTCTTTGAATGTCTGAAGAGGTTCAGGATTGTATGTTAATCTGTTTGTCTGTGACTGTTCGGAATCTAAGTCACGCATTCTCTGTAAATTACCTAAATTATACTGGTGGTGTGAGTCTGACAAATGTCCGGAAAGTGGCATATGCTGTGATGTGTTAAAGGCTGAAACATTTTTCATCTCCGTCACTTCTTGCTGTAAATATGACAATTTTCTACGTAATGTATTATTGGACGAACCTATCTCACTGATTGTCTGCTGTAAATTTCGGAATTCGGGTGTTTGATTAAACAACACAGGTGACGTATCGTCTGATTTGGTGTCATTATTACTTTCGATAACGTCAATACGACTGGCCAATTCATTTTATTTTTCAGTCAGTACTTTCACCTGATCATCGTTTTTAGTATCACAAGCATTAATTTGTTTTTGTAATTTACGTGTGTTTTTGTTCAATTTTTTAACGTCTGCCTTGATGGCATCCGGATCCTGTATTAATTCCAACTTTTCAAGTCTGTTGGTCATTGTCTGAAAGTCTAATGTGTGTGTGTCTGTTTTTGTTTTAAGATCGGAGATTTCATCATGCGATTCTGTGTTCAACTGTTTGATTTCGTCTGATACTGTAGCAATATTGTTGTCTACGTATGTTTTTGCTTTCGTAAACAATTTACGCTTATCTTCCTGTCTTTGTGCAGAAATTGTTTCCATGACATGTTGCTTTACTTTATTCTGTTCCTGTATAAATTTACTGTAACGCATTTCACTGTTGTGTAGGTGGTGATTAAAACGCTCGTCAATTTGGCTGTTCTGTTGGTCAAATTTCGCGTCTATTTTCGCATCCAGCGTGCGTGAAAGTTCTGCTGACATTAATTTAAACTCGTCGCGTAACTGTGTTGCGTTTTCAGAGCATTGTTTAGCGACTGCACTAATTTCATCTCTAAGTAATTTAGTTGTGGCTGCATGTGTATTACTTAATTCTTGATCCACAGATCTAATTTCTTCACAACTGTTCCTAGCACAAGCCTTAATTTCCTCACGTAATTGTTCTTTAGTATCGTGACATAGCGTGGCAACGGCAGTAATCTGTTCACTAAGTTGTTTGAAAGTGTTGTCTTGTTTTTCATTAAGTTGTTGTCTGAGATTTTCATTATTTTCATAAATTTGTTGTTTGAGATTTTCATTAAGTTGTTTGTTCGATTCATTAAGGTTGTCGTATTTTTCATTCAACTGTTTGGAATTGTTGTCTAGTTTTTCATTATGTTGATGTTTGAGATTTTCATTATTTTCATTAATTTGTAGCAATAATGCCATAACTTGGTCGCAGCCAAAATTAGCGTTCATTGTAACGGAACGTGACACGTCATCAATTGTCGTTAAATTAACAGTGGACACAATTGAATCTGTTTGCTGATCATTAGGATTAAAATCATTACTAGTGGTCGGTACGCATTTTTCACAAATCAAAATTAAGCACAAAATGAAACAAAGACGAAGCAAAAATGGAACAAACACAATTACAACAAAGAGCAATAAATTACCGATGATCTGTGAAAGAAAGAGTGACAAATTAGTAAATGCATTGCGCCAGATGCAAACTACACTTAAGTAAATAAGAGCAGATATATGACTACTTCTCAGAGATTCACAAAGAAATACGATCCTGGCCGGTTGTCGCCAAGTGTAACCTCCCCACAATAATATAATACTAATAATATGAGTATGATTCCAATTTAGTGTAACCTCCCCACAAAAATTTATTATTCATTCGTAACCTCCGTACAAAAATTCTTTCTGATTTAATCTAAGCTCAAAATTCATTCACATTTAGCGTAACCTCACAACAGAAAAATTCCTAAACCTCTCAGCAGTAAAAATTATAATTATGTCGTTCACTTATGATTTTTCAATAATTCACTGTGAATTTAACCTGGTAAATTTTGGACGACAGCAGTGCTGCGTCATGGCCCTGAAAGATCATTCTGAATAAAAAAAGGAAAAAATTCTTACCTCAATGAAGTCGCCGGATATATCTGCTCTTACAATAAATTTTTCCGGCACAGCTCTGTGCAATGCTGGCCGACCTATCTGTCATTTACGAAAGGAAGCAACTGATTTTTCTATTGCAATAATCGTGATGATCATGGATGGGAGAAATTAGTAAATTCTTTAAATTGAAATGAATGGTTGTTAAAAGTTACTTTTTATGAGGAAGATTATTATTACGAGAGTTTTAAAACATTTACATGCGACTTGAGATAGCATTACTACATATGAGCGAGGCTGCTTTTTACCTTATACATTAATACTCAGGCTCCGGCATCGCTGCTCCGCGACCGGGCCAGCCAACACGATACACCATACCATACCAGGGCAGACTCCAGACTAGCAACAACTTACTGCTACAGCTACACAGTTCCTACTGCAGTCAACACTGCTCTCTGGTCATAGATTCTCTTATACCTTGCCTATTGCAGGCAGTGCATGAGCAATACATCGAAATTACATCTGCTCGGACCTCTTACAGGGTGTCTAGGAAACCTGTTTTCTCGGATCACTGGGCAGTATTCAAACAAATCGTATTATTGAGTTTTATTACAAATGGTAAAGATTGTAATACACTCCTGGAAATTGAAATAAGAACACCGTGAATTCATTGTCCCAGGAAGGGGAAACTTTATTGACACATCCCTGGGGTCAGATACATCACATGATCACACTGACAGAACCACAGGCACATAGACACAGGCAACAGAGTATGCACAATGTCGGCACTAGTACAGTGTATATCCACCTTTCGCAGCAATGCAGGCTGCTATTCTCCCATGGAGACGATCGTAGAGATGCTGGATGTAGTCCTGTGGAACGGCTTGCCATGCCATTTCCACCTGGTGCCTCAGTTGGACCAGCGTTCGTGCTGGACGTGCAGACCGCGTGAGACGACGCTTCATCCAGTCCCAAACATGCTCAATGGGGGACAGATCCGGAGATCTTGCTGGCCAGGTAGTTGACTTACACCTTCTAGAGCACGTTGGGTGGCACGGGATACATGCGGACGTGCATTGTCCTGTTGGAACAGCAAGTTCCCTTGCCGGTCTAGGAATGGTAGAACGATGGGTTCGATGACGGTTTGGATGTACCGTGCACTATTCAGTGTCCCCTCGACGATCACCAGTGGTGTACGGCCAGTGTAGGAGATCGCTCCCCACACCATGATGCCGGGTGTTGGCCCTGTGTGCCTCGGTCGTATGCAGTCCTGATTGTGGCGCTCACCTGCACGGCGCCAAACACGCATACGACCATCATTGGCACCAAGGCAGAAGCGACTCTCATCGCTGAAGACGACACGTCTCCATTCGTCCCTCCATTCACGCCTGTCGCGACACCACTGGAGGCGGGCTGCATGATGTTGGGGCGTGAGCGGAAGACGGCCTAACGGTGTGCGGGACCGCAGCCCAGCTTCATGGAGACGGTTGCGAATGGTCCTCGCCGATACACCAGGAGCAACAGTGTCCCTAATTTGCTGGGAAGTGGCGGTGCGGTCCCCTACGGCACTGCGTAGGATCCTACGGTCTTGGCGTGCATCCGTGCGTCGCTGCGGTCCGGTCCCAGGTCGACGGGCACGTGCACCTTCCGCCGACCACTGGCGACAACATCGATGTACGGTGGAGACCTCACGCCCCACGTGTTGAGCAATTCGGCGGTACGTCCACCCGGCCTCCCGCATGCCCACTATACGCCCTCGCTCAAAGTCGGTCAACTGCACATACGGTTCACGTCCACGCTGTCGCGGCATGCTACCAGTGTTAAAGACTGCGATGGAGCTCCGTATGCCACGGCAAACTGGCTGACACTGACGGCGGCGGTGCACAAATGCTGCGCAGCTAGCGCCATTCGACGGCCAACACCGCGGTTCCTGGTGTGTCCGCTGTGCCGTGCGTGTGATCATTGCTTGTACAGCCCTCTCGCAGTGTCCGGAGCCAGTATGGTGGGTCTGACACACCGGTGTCAATGCGTTCTTTTTTCCATTTCCAGGAGTGTAGTTAACTTTGTGGCTAAACAGATGTGCCGCAACCAAAGGGCGACTTACGAAATAAAGAAGCGGTTCACAAGTTGCAGCTATAGAAGTCACTAGTATTGATGCTACTCTTGAACCGGGGTGCAACCAGTCGGGCGCGGCGCTTATGTCCTCTTCGCCAGAGGCACCTGCTGTCGCGTTTTCGTCCTGGACAGAGGTCGGTCAGCGTGCAGCTGGCTGATGTCTTCGCACAGCGCTCTCTGCTTTATCGTTTCCGACTGGTATGACGGCGCTTGACGTAGTGTCACTCTTCTGTAGATGACAGACAATTTGGAGAACATAAAACATACATAAAATGATCTTAAAATAATGTTTGCATAACAAAGATTTCATGGAGCTGCTTCATCCAAAGGACTGTGGTCGCAAAGTTTCTCTTGTGGAGCAACCGAAACAGAGTCGCAACTATGGAAACAAAGTATTTGCTCTGGGACTGGAAAGCAGCGCTACTTGGTGAGTGTCGTCGAGCGGATGTGGCATAAGTTTCCCTCATACATATCCTCGGCATAATGACAACACGAGTCAGGAAGTCTTCTGCATGGCTGCTTGTCCCGGCAACCTCGTGCTGCTGCCTCATTTGGAGACAGTAGTTCTCCTAAAATTGTTCGTCTTAAGAAAATGTTTTGACGTTGATTAGTGAGTACTGGTTGCACTAAAAATGGAACAGGAACTTTCATTTGCAGATTATCTTTAATTTCTGCAGGCGATGCTTCTGTATAAATCTAAATGTCCTACTATAACATTACGCAGTCACCGATAACGTTCACAGTAAAATAGCACCCAAAAAAAGCAAATCATACATCAGTGTACTGTTACCAGAGGAAATTGAGCTGATGGAAAGCGATCGGGACTTCAGTCTTCACCAGTTTAAGCAGAATCGTTTCTCAGTACCAACTGTACTTCCCGCAAGCGAAAATAATATGGTTAAAATCTATCAGTGAATTGCTGTTATAGTTAAAATTGGAGTTATTCAAGTAATGAGATCTTTGCAGATTGGATCGGAAACTTCCATTTTTGAACCTCCTTGTAATAACAGTCAACAATCCAAGTCAGTCAGAACTACCTGTATGAAGAAAGCCTGTGCGTCCGTCTGTGACGTTACGCTCGTGGTCCCAGGCAGTCTGAGCTCCGAGGCCGGCTAGCCTTGTAACTTGTTGCTCAGTACGTTTGCGTGGCTTCGAAACATGTTTATTTGCTTGGAAATCTTCCGTAGTAGATATTATGTACAAATCATTGTTTTTTTCTTGTAATCCATATAAGAGTTCAGATGAATTTTATCAACATTCAAAATAATGTTAACATCATTGACATTCAAATACAGAAATTTCTGTTTTGCATAAGATAGGAAGTTGCTTCCCCAAAACTTCTCATGTGATGGGTCTACATTAAATCTACTGCGGATTATATAGAATAATTGAATGTGGCATTTTCAGTATTGAACTGCTATGTACAAACTTACAGGCATGACAAGAAATAGAAAACAATAAGTCAATAAACAACAAAATACCATGAATGTGGAACTAGACCCGTGATTAGTTTTTTTGTCATTTATAAGCTTAATTTGTTCAGATATGAATTACAACATTTCCTTTTCACACTCCTCTACTTTATGTTTCAGCACTCCTAAACTCTCTGTCACTACCTGTACTGTAGTCTCTATGCAATTTTCTGAGCGCTCAGAATCTGAAACTGAAAACTCTTGCAAAAGAGTCACAATTTCTTGCATATTGTTTACTGCTTGAGGAAAAGACCTAATACCTCAAGTTGCAAATTTTTCTTGAATAAAGAAATATTTCAATCTGTATCTACAACAACAGAATGAGTAATCAATGGTGCTGGGTTTTTGTGATCTTAAAGAAATACACAAATTCACTCTTCCTTTCAGTTACTCTCCACTCACAGGGCAATTCTACTTCCTTGTATGTAACAGTAACTCCTCATAAGAACTGAAGCTGAAAGTTCATCGCAGTCTCATTTAGTGGACAGACTACATTGCAGTTCTGCTGCTAGTTGTTCATTTTCTAGCATAAGCTTTTTCTCCTTTGGCCCATTACGTCCGCTGTCCTCTTTTGATAAGTAATGAGGACAGTGTGGAAAATCAGTGGAACTGCACCTGGCTTCAAACGTGGGTGCATAACAACTGTCCTGCGCTTTCATCCCAAATTTGTGTTTTCCACAGGAAATCATGTTTCCGAAAGTGGACATGGCATACCTGTAAATATGAATGAATAAATAATGGGAATTACACAATCAGGTATTTAAGCCAACCACTGTGACCGAGCGATTCTAGGCGCTTCAGTCCGGAACCACGCTGCTGCTACGGTCGCAGGTTCGAATCCTGCCTTGGGCATGGATATGTGTGATGTACTTAGGTTTGTTAGGTTTAAGTAGTTCTAAGTCTAGGGGACTGATAACCTCAGATGTTAAGTCCCATAGTGCTTAGAGCCATTTGAACCATTTTGAATCAGGTATTTATACTTCATAACAGATTTATCAAAACTGCTATATGTACTATATAAAGTTATTGTCCTGCTGTAAAAACACAACAATCCTCTCATCGCAAAGAAAGAGATACACTCATGAATGTGGAATACAGGGGAATATGGAACATACACCGATGCATTATGGCAATAGACTCAAGAGAGCAACTAAAAATAGCTGGAAGAGTAAAGACATTATCTTGTTTTATAGTATATTAAACGTATTTGGTATTGTAAAGCGCTCAAATTTTATAAATTAATAATGGTAATAAGACAAATGTTTATAGTTTGATAATATGAATTTCAGGAAGCTGGCGGGGGGCTATATGTTCATGAATTCACTGGAAAGAGAAAAAAGAAACAAACACACACAGACACACACACACACACACACACACACAAACACACACACACACGCACGCACACACAACTGAGAGAGAGAGAGAGAGAGAGACCGACCACTAGTCTCTATGGAATCTATCATAAAAGAAAGTAATGTAGGTACTAAAAGTTGTGGATTTAAGAAGCTATCAGAACCTTTCTGTAACCTGTGTAACTAACAAATATTTTAAGGGACAGTGCATTCGTGGAGTATCTGTGGGCCCTTCTGCAACTAGTAATTCACAGTGACTTCATACACAAATGTGACAGTGTTAAGAAAGCTAAAACACTGCCACTTATGTGCTGGTTGTTAGCAGAAACATATGCACACAATTACTTTCAAACAATTTAATTTCATACTTAATGACAGAAGTTAGGGCACTTATGTCTACGTGAAATTCAAACCCAGAAATTGAGACAATTTTCAAAAAGAACTGATACATGAGACTTGTTTTTTTTACACATGTATGTCCACAGATTTTTTGGTATTTGTGTCAGGTGAGACTGAAAATTCCTGAAGACAAAAATAGTTCCTGTTTTTGCATTTGTTATAACCTACACGTGCCTTTCTACCTTTTGTGGGACAGTACATACATTTCTAAAGAAAAGTAGTTATTTACGCATTGTAAGATCAAAAACATTTTTCTGTCAGTGTTATGCCCAAAATTACTAACAGCGAGTTCGAAAATCAGGTTGCTAGAGCTAATTTATTAAATATGTCTTAGTATGGTAGCTACATTGAACTTTGCTTTAATTTACTGGATTGACCTTTACGAACTTTTAACAGGCATCTTACTGAGAGTTTGTACAGGAGGGAACGGAACTGAATACTACTGTTTTCCCAAGTAGAAGTTACATATATATCACACTTCATCAGAAACCGATTAGCTTCACTAGCAACATTACTAAAGAACAATTGTAGTGCCATGTAGATGCAGTACAAGAAATATAATGTCCTGAAGAGGTCTCTGACGACTCAGTTACCTATTTTATACAAATTTCTGCTCCTTACGCTTACAGAAAAAAGAATTTACGCAATTTAAAGTACCGAATATCGCGAGGAGCCGTCATTTCAAGAAAATAAATCACGATAAAGGGTACTCTTCCTCATTAGAATTAAACTCTTTCAAAGACTTAATCAAAACAATTAGTCACCCTTGAACTTGCAGAAGGAGTAAAGTTATCCCTATGAATTCTTGATAACCATTTCTTCCTTGTTGTTTCATCCTCTGTAAATTTAATTACAGAAACTTCTGGGCCTCCATCGTAGTTGCCTGGACAGATTGGCACACAACAACGAAACGGCATTATATCAATAGTGAGACTTGACAGAACACACAAAAATTGTCCAGTCTAGTGTACATAAAGGAAACAACAAGAATGCACGTTTAACAAACAGTAGCTCCACTCACGAACGAGCTAAATTACGACACAACAACGTGCAGCGTGATGTTTACAAGCTTTGCCGTTGCCATGTTGCGACGTCACGCACAACGTGCGCAGGCTTCCTTTCTTTAGGAGGTGCTGAATCAGTGCGCTGTATCGGATGGATTCATTGATGGGCAGCCTAGCTAAGCTATCGATAAGCACGACTCTGCAGGGTTTCGCTGGTAGACAGCGAAACCTGGAAGCACTGGCACCCCTGTTGGGACGTGCCTCCGGGCACCCGCCAGTAACCAGGAGGCAAGCAGCAACTGCCCATATACGTGCTGCCGCTGCTAACACCAGCCAGTTATTACTGGGAGCTTGTCTGCACGTCAATCGTTGACTGCTGTCCGTGAAACACTCAATTACGCCTGCATACGGACTTAGATATGGAAAGCATTATTCTACTAGACGACGTCACGCTCCTGCTTGATGTTTTCCATGTGCATTCTGATTGTGAATGGCTTTTATTCCCAGCTGTTGATCACCCGGTTGGTTTACGATTTATGCATGAAATTCACCCTGTGAGAATCCGTGTGGACATTACTTGTTTGTGAATGTGTGTGTGTGTGTGTGTGTGTGTGTGTGTGTGCTATAGTTCAAATAAAGGGTAGTTTTCGGTAACAACAACACTACGGTAATTCATGGAATCAAACACTGGTTGCCATGAGATTATAGGCTGGATGTACGCGTAAATTTTTCCCGTGAAACAAGATGTAAGGATTTTCTTTTCACCAGGGCCTGTTCTATCTCCCCGACAACGAGGTATAATTGTGTGGAATTAAGTATTCTTCTACTGTTTTCCTCATCGAAATGGCTTCTGGAACGCTATTCAACACTGTTCAAAGCTGTATTCCAACGCTCGATTAATTCTCTCCGACTCTAGAAGCGCCCTGGAATCTATTTCAACGCATAGGGGAGGAAGAACACAAATATATGCGTGTTGCGGTTCCACTGAAACTTGTTAATCGAGGCCCAGTCATGATGTTCATTTGGATAAAAACACTCTGGTAGTGAAGAAATGAATGAGGTGATGAATTTACTGAGAAGACAGCTCGCGGTGGATGTGTTGTATTGAATAACCTCGGTGAAATTTTTGCTTTTAAGTTGTATAAAATTACAAGCTTTTGACAATATGTTCAAATGTGAACAGCTACATAAGAAAATGAGAAACGTCACGTCTTGTGGAAGGTACCCATCGCCTTATAGTTCCAGGTATACAAAATATTCAGCGTGGAGAGTGTAGATCCCCAGGACAGTTTACTCGAACTGCTCGCCAGTGCTGCGTCAGTCAACAGTGAAGTATAGCTAGAGAGTTTTTATACATTTGTAAGGTTGTCACGTCATTTTGATTTTTGTATGTCATCAATATGCATGTCAGAGAGAGGAAGTTACATTACTGTTAACAGTCTTTGGTCATGTGGTGACACAACCTTTGCCTCTGCGCAGTCTAATATATTCTTAATTGAAGTGAGGTAGATGATAGACGTATTTAGTGTGGACTTGTAATGGCGTGTTGGATGAAGAAAGGGCAGCAAGAATGAATGTGATGTAGACAATGAAACGTGAAAGGAATATAAATTCTGAATAATGTGTTTCTGAAGAGAACAAGTTTGAGATAAGACTTTAGCACTGCACACCTATTTTGTTGGAATGATTGTTGTCAGCAAGTTTATTTGCTCAGAGCTGAGTGAAAGACCACCCCACTTCCCTTAATCATAGCTTAACATATTAACTGATTAAGCTGTTTAATTTTTATAGAAATTCTCTGTTAACGTTGTATCCTTTTTAAATCATCATACACTTTGTTAAACATAGTATTGTTGTGTTTGAAGATCGCGCGAAGTTTTACTCTGTCCTTTTGAATATATACTTCATTCTCAAAACCGTTGTCTTGGAATATAATTTCATAGGAATAGTTACTCTCCCCATCCCCCAGCTTGTCATTAAGCATTATCACATGCAACAGTTCGAATATGTATTTAGAAACAGAAATATAGCTTAGCTGCTGACTGCTTGCTGTTTGCTGTTGTGCTTTCGAGAAATCTCCAACAATGTTGTCAAGTCTTGAGATAATTGGAAATTTTGATTACGGCCAGATAATTGCGCATTTAATACAAAGACAAGCTGCATTCAGATCAGTTACATTTCACTTCAAATTAGGTTCTGTGTAAACAAAGATCATACGAGCTTAAGTTGGATAACAGTTTGTGAATACATAGTTTTGGTAATACGTAGCATTTATAGAGTGGGAGGCGAAGTTGGGCTAAATTCCATACTAAAACAAAATATAGTGGGGAGGTTAAACATTGTCCGTGGAAAAACCAGTGATCTAGAAAATTATAATAAATTTATTTGAATAAAAGCAATCTTGATCACATATGAGTAATTTATTTCATTCGGTGACCGGTTTCACTATATCATAGGATCATCAGACGATTTAACTCTGTGAAAAAGAGAAATACACATGCCCAGAGGTTAAAGCAATTGACCATAAAATAATCCAAGAGTAAGGCTGATATGCCTTGATGACAGCAGGACACAATGGAGCGGAGCAGGCCAATCTGGAGAGGTGTGAACAGTGCTGAATAAGGCTCAATCGCTAGTGGCTTAATAGCGAAAGCTCCGGCCACCGACTACAGCATAACGTCACTAATAGCGAGTGGTTGTTAGACCTTACTACATTCTGCCTAAATTGTTTTCAAAAATATATAATTATGAGACGTTTGGTCATAGAAGGAAAGCTAAGGATGTTTTAAGCGTTACGTAAAAGAGCAATATGAAAAGGTAAGAAACAGAGAAGAAATGATTATCCAATGTAATTGGCTCATTCAGACGTAAGCCCCCCTCTACAGGGTCTTATGGCACCACTATGCGTAGCAGATATGGTTGGTAGGACGCCAACTGGTTAGCAAGGAAACGAAATATAACTCGATATGTTCTGCCGTCAGTCTGAGATGTTTCGGAAGGGACTTGGAAGGAAGGACGTCAACCAGTGACCAAGGAAATGATATGAGAAACGGTAAGTACTGCCATCAGTCATAGGAGTTGCGTAGTACCTGACATTCCTCAATTATGCGTAAGTACACGTACAATAAGATACGTGTTAAGGATGAGTAGCCGGCCGAAGTGGCCAAGCGGTTCTAGGCGCTACAGTCTGGAACTGCGCGACCGCTACGGTCGCAGGTTCGAATCCTGCCTCGGGCATGGATGTGTGTGATGTCCTTAGGTTAGTTAGATTTAAGTAGTTCTAAGTTCTAGGGGACTGATGACCTGAGAAGTTAAGTCCCATAGTGCTCAGAGCCAATTAAGGATGTATAAATACAATGTTAGTGTTAAAAAAACCAAGCTACTGTTTATATGTGAAAGAAGAGAATAGTACGTTACAATCTTGTGTATAGGTCACAAAACTACAGGAAACATTGTGTAAAAACAATTTACGCGCGCGCACCATACATCAAGAACGCACTTGACCTCGGATCGTACATGAATCTTAGTCAAGAAAGAGCGAGTTAAATGGCGTGATGGTGATGATCCTATAAGAGATCGATACAAGGAACCGAATTATGTGAGTAACTCACACGCTGCCAAGACAATTTTTACTGAAATATTTGTATTGCAGTTGACCAGGCATTGACTCTGCCCCAAGCTCCACATATTCCGGATGCAGTTATCAAGGAGGATGTATAATTTAGAATCTTCGTCAACAAATTTTTTAAGATATGAGGAAAAGGAGCAGAGAAAGTTACCTGCCACTAGCTGATAGATTTGTAGACGGTGCTGTCACTTTCAGTTAGAGTAAAAGAGTATATGTGTGTAAACTCTTGGTGTAACTTAGAAAGTTTGGTTTGAACTAAAAATGTCAATCTCCGGACTTACTAGTTGTAATACTAAGAAAACTACGAACATGTTAAATTGTGCTCTGCAAACATAAGTCGATGGATTCGTGGTGGGTCTTCTGTAGGCGGGCTATCATTTTATTGCCCTATGCATAGCTCTTCACATCTGTGACTACAGCGCTGATTCTCGGAGATAACAGCACATGCGCAGTTAGGATAACTTCGAATGATTAAACATGTTCAGTGGTGCAGTTCAGTTGTTACTCGACGACTATGGATATGAGTACTAATCAACGATATTTCATGATTATATAGACGTAAGCGGTCAGTTGTAAAGGTCAAAGGCTTTCGTAGCGTAGCATGTTAAAGACATGGAAATAATACCGTTATTCCTGTAGGTACATCTAGAGTGCTTCAACCAGCTGTCGTAAACATCAGGCTCCCCGCTATTAAATTGCATCCATTTACGGGAGAGGTAGAAACACGGACCAGATTCTGGTAGCAGTTTGCAGTTTCTGTAGATTAAATCCCTACAGCAACAACTATTAACAAGCACGTACTCCTCCGCTGGACCATAAAAGGAGAAATGACCAAACTGAATAGAACGTAAGAAAGAAATATGGAGGATAAAAATAGAATCACCAAATCCAGTCTCGTTTATTTACGTAAAATCCAATTAGTTCTTTCATGTAGCATACAGCGAATTCAAGAGCTTTTTGCGCTGTGTAAGGCTACTTTGACAGATATGAGAGAATGCAAGTGATGAAAACTGCTTTGTGCATTCCTGTAGGAAATTTGTAGGCGTTCGATTAGTCACGTGCGAAGGCAGAATCTGCAAGAAGGTGATCTTATATTTTTAACGTATCTTCCAAAGGAGGAGGCTGAAGGTGTCCTTGCCATAGACATGAGTCATGGATATTTCTCCTCAAAGAATTCTTGTGCCTCCGTCATGCGCTCTTCATGGAAAGAGAAAAGGTGATAAATAAACTGACGAAAGAAAGACAGCAAAAGCAAAAAATAATTTATGTAAAGTAATGAAATTTCTGATGTACATTTGCTAGGTAACATATTTAACTGATTAACACTACAAGATCAGAAGTTAAACACGAGGGAGGAAAACCATTGAAAATGTGAAATGCTGGTCCATTAACAACCAGTGCAGCCGCCAGTACGTTGAATTCAAAGATTCAAACGTGCGTACATTGTGTTATGCAGAAGCTGGACGTCTGTTTGTTGGATGGAGTTCCATGCCCGTTCAATGGTCGATCAATACAGGGACGGTTAATGCTATTTGTAGATGACGCTGGAGTTGTCTGATTATATCGCATATATGCTCGATTGGAGACAGATTCTGTGATCGTTCAGGTCAGGGCAACAAGTCTACACTCTGTTGAGCATGTTGAGTTACCTCAGCGGTATGTGGATGAACGTTATCCTGTTGGAAGACCCCCCTGGAATGCTGTTTATAAACGGCAGCACAACAATTAGGATCGCCAGACTGACATAAATTTTCGGAGTCAGGGAGCGTGGGAGAACTACGAGAGTGAAACTTCCTGGCATATTAAAACTGTGTGCCGGACCGAGACTCGAATTCGGGACCTTTGCCTTTCGCGGGCAAGTGCTCTACCAACTGAGCTACCCAAGCACGACTCATTCACCGTCCTCACAGCTTTACTTCTGCCAGTACCTCGTCTCCTACCTTCCAAACTTGCCCACGAAAGGCAAAGGTCCCAAGTTCGAGTCTCGGTCCGGCACACAGTTTTAATCTGCCAGGAAGTTTCATATCAGCGCACACTCCGCTGCAGAGTGAAAATCTCATTCTGGAAACATCCCCCAGGCTGTGGCTAAGCCATGTCTCCGCAATATCCTTTCTTTCAGGAGTGCTAGTTCTGCAAGGTTCGCAGGGGAGCTTCTGTAAAGTTTGGAAGGAAGGAGACGAGGTACTGGCAGCAGTAAAGCTGTGAGGACGGGGCATGAGTCTGCTTGGGTAGCTCAGTTTGTAGAGCACTTGCCCGCGAAAGGCAAAGGTCCCGAGTTCGAGTCTCGGTCCGGCACACAGTTTTAATCTGCCAGGAAGTTTCATATCAGTGTACACTCCGCTGCAGAGTGAAAATCTCATTCTGGAAACTACGAGAGTGTTCCTGCTGTCATACGAAATTGCACCCCAGACCATAATTCTAGGTATACGTCTAGTTTGTCTAGCACGCAGACAGGTTGGTTACAGGTTCTCAGCTGGTCTCCTTGTAACCAACACACGGCCATCACCGATACCAAGGCAGAAAAAGCTTTCACCAGAAAATACAACAGACCTCCACCCTGCCCCCAGTGGGCTCTCGCTTGACACCACTGAAACCGCAAATGGTGGTCGATTGCGGTCAGTGGCATGCAAACTACCGGGGAGTGTGGCTCGAAGCTGTCCTTGAAGTAACTTATTTGAAACAGTTCATTCTACAATGTGGTGCCAACTGCTGCTAAAATTGCTGCTGCAGATGCAGTCCGATGCGCCGGAACCATACACCGAAAACGATGGTCTGCCGTCTCGGTAGTGCCACGTGATCGTCCAGAGCTCCGTCTTACTGCGACCGCACAGTACCGTGTCCACCACGTCCAACAACATGTACAGTGGCTAAATTTCTGCCAAATCTCTCTACAGTATCGCAGAATGAACATCCAGATTCTCGTAGGCCTATTACATGACGTCGTTCAATTAAGTGAGGTATTAATAGTGGTGCCTGCGCCACCTTAAAGGCATTCATGACTAATGTCAACTAACCACGTTCAATCTCAAAGGTAACTAACGGTCGTTACAGCGAGTGTTTAAAGCAAACTGCGTTTGCTTCCTCATAATGGCGCTACTAGCGACATAAAAACACGTCTACCAATTCCCATCTTCTTGGGGTTGCGATTTCTTTTTCCATCAGTGCATTTAACTTTTTTGCGTGCACTGTGCGCATAAAGGGGACACGGGACGAGACTGTCGGCAAATAATGTACTTACAAATGTGTATTGCGCAAAATGTATAACAGAATGTCATGTATGCATTTACAACAGCTACTTCACAATAGTTAACAAAGTTGGAACAGACACTTCTGGTTACATATTAACAAACAACTGAGTAAGAGTCTCAGGACCGGCCGACAGAAGTAAACTGACACCTGCTCTTTTGGATGCAGAAAGCCGTCAACATCTTTCTCTCACTCTTCTGTACGAGCCCTAGAAACCGACGTCACAGGAATGAGAATTATGGAAGTAGCCACCTTCGACTCACCTTCAATTCATCATTCATGGGAAGATGTTTTTGGCTTGTCAGGATGCTAGATGACGCTCAAGAGACGATTGTGGCCTTTGAAAGTCAAAATTAATTTTCTCATCTGGCTGCAGTGCCACAAGATGTGAAAACTGAGACCAAGGTGGAAGAAAAAATGCCATCGGGTACAGGAGAGGAATCGGGAGATCTTACTAGAATTCTTATTGAAGCTCGTGACTGACAGAAGATCTTGCTATTGGGCAACCTTTAATGAACTCGTAGATTTTGCGCGCATCATTTATTCACACAGAACAACAACTGTTCACACATAAAAACGTATTCAAAGTCGTCGGAGCAGACTCACCGGCACAGGCTAGCACAAAACGTGATCCGCAAGTTTCCACTCAAGTTCATATTCACAAATCAAGTTCGTCCACACCACAGCACAGGTAGACAGCCCGATCAAGAGACCAATACTCATGCACCGTCACGACACTCCTGGGCCCTAATAGCGCCCTAGTCGAAGTTAAGCTTTGGCCCATCCGCGAAATGCCGGGTCCATGCGGCAGTTCTGCTTCTATTGGTCTGTGCCACCGGGGCAGCCCACGTGATTAAAGGTCTCTATACCCTGATCTTTACGCGTGATGCTGTGGTGTGCCGTCTGGTGGTTGCCATCACGGATGTGTTTCCCCGTAATACCGATAAATCTTCGGCTGCATTGGTTACATCTGGCTGGAAGTGAATTTCCGTCGTTTATTCTCGGCGTTTGAGCAGCTACTGTCTTCACGGGATACAAGAACCTTCATTCATTCTTTTTTCAGAATTTTTGGACCAGGTAATGACTGATAAAAGCAATAGCGCCACCGTCCAATGCGCAGCGATCCATTTCATTGACGGCGGCTTTAACAATATACCTAATAGCGTGGATTGCAGTTTTCAGGATTCCGAAACAAATAGCTTAAAAGAAGCTCAGGAGCGATTATTGTTTCTTAAGGACACCGTAAATTTCGAGAAACGAATTGCATGGGGGATGGAAAAAGGAAGAACCATTATCTTTCCTAGTATTTTGACTACTGACTAAGGGCTCGTATTTCCTTGCAAAACAAGCAGCAAAAGAGTGAACGATTGTAAACTAATTAGCATGTGATCATGGTAGACTACAGGATGCCAGATACAAGCTGCTCCTAGTGATAACATCAGACAGAGCGTACATCTACCAACTAAATTCTTAAGAACTATAAGGAAAACCTCTGTCCGTACAGGTCTCGGAAGGCCCAACAGTACCACCCGACAGCCGTGTTATCGTCAGCCGATGGGCGTCATTGGATGCGGATATGGGGCGGAGTGTGGTCAATACACCGCTCTCCTGGACGTTGTCAACTTTCATGAGCGGCGCTGCTTCTCCTCAGCCAAGTAGCTCCGCTATTGGCCTCACAGGGCCTGGCTGAGTGCACCCAGCTTGCCAACAACTCCCGGCGGGCCCAGACGGTCACCCATCCAAGTATAAGCCAGGCACTACAGCTCTTATCTTCGGTGATCTGACGGGAACCGGCGTTACCATTGCTACAAGCCTGTTGGCACTGAAGAAATATAACATAGAGGGAATAGAGAAATGAATTATTTTCAACTCCTCTTATCTCGAAACAAATTCCTCGTTGTTAAGCGATACTAAACATAGTTAAAAGCAGCGACCACAAGCCACAATTCTCACTCTGATGAAGGCCGCCTGCAACAGCAGCGGACACGTTGGTAGTTTTGTCACATGTGATACACGTAGACACCGAGAAGCTATTCATTGACATGGACTCCGCCCGCAAAAGCCAACTCGCTTTTCCTGAAAACCATTTCGGTAGGAGCAGAAGCTACCAAAAGTCAAGAGCTCCAAACGATGAAAGTGATATGGTATTACATTCCTACACAGTGGTAAACTGACACCACTCCCTCTAAACCAGAATCATTAAGAAACAAGTGGAAAGAGTACGTTGAAGGACTATATGCGGGGGAAGCTTTGTCTGACGTGATAGAAGAAGAAACAAAGTTTAGAAGAGATAGGGGATCCAGTATAGAATCGGAATTTAATAGATTTTTGCAAGACTTAAGAGCAAATAAGGCATAAGCGGTCGATAACATTACATCAGAATTTCTAAAATCATCAGGGGCAGTGGCCACAAAACGACTATTCACGTTGGTGTGTAGATTGTATAAGTCTGGCAATATACTGTCTGACCTTCGGAAAAATACCATCCACACAATTCCGGGGACTGCAAGAGCTGACAAGAGCGAGAATTATCGCACAATCAGCTTAACAGCTCACGCATACAAGTACTGACAAGAATGATGTACAGAAGAATCGATAAGAAAATTGGGAATGTGTTAGACGACGATCAGTTTGGTTTTAGGAAAGGTAAGGGCTCCAGAAAGGCAATTCTGACGATGTGGTTGATAACGCAAGCAAGACTAAAGAAAAATCAAGACATCTTCATTGGATCTGTCAATCTAGAAAAAGCGTTCGAAATTCTGAGAATGGAGCAAGGAGCAAGCAGACCAGCACTGGCAACAAGGGCATTCCTGGCCAAGAGAAGTCTACTAGTATCAAACAAAGCCCTTAATTTGAGGAAGAAATTTCTGAGAATATATGTTTGGAGCACAGAATTTTATGGTAGTGAAACATGGATTGTGGGAAAACTGGAACAGAAGATAATCTAAGCATTTGAGATGTGTTGCTACAGAAGAATGTTGAAAATTACGTGAACTGATAAGGTAAGGAATGACGAGGTTCTGCGCAGAATCGGAGAGGGAAGGAACACGAACACTTACAAGGAGAAGAGACAGGATCATAGGACATCTGTCAAGACATCAGGGAATGACTTCCATGGTACTACAGGGAGCTGTAGAGGACAAAAACTGTAGAGGAAGACAGAGACTGGAATACATGCAGCAGATAATTGAGGACGTTGGTTACAAGTGCTACACAGCGCGGATTTCTGGTGTAGATGGAAGACTGAACACCTGCTACTACTAACCGATACAGTCATATACTTCAGAACGATGACCTCGAGTTGAAGAGGCGTGCTGCGCTTACTGTAGCTCGGGGATTCAAGTTTGCGACAGGATTGCGGACATGTAGCTGCAGACTATCAAAAAATTAATTAAGTAACATATTTTAAAGACGGAAGTTAGAACTTCACCAATAATGGAAAAGGTATGACGCAGAAAAGAAGACAAGATTATAAAAGATGCGCTCCGGTAACCCAGCTGGATAAGGATTCGTCAACGGATAGAGCTGGCCATCTCTCATCAGATAGATCAGCGGGCGGAAGATGTTGAGAGACAAGAAAACGGACACACATCTACAGTTAGCTGGCCGACTTATCGGCGACATTTGCAGTGTCAAAGTGAAGAAGGTATATGTATTAAAATCTTTGTGTGATTCAATAAAGTTTGTTTGGACCTAAAAGTTTTAAATAAGTCCCTTAAAACTGCTAATACTCGTTATAATACCAGCAAATAGTATCTCCTTTAAATCATAGAATGGATGACGAAATGGCTGATAATGAAGTAAGTGACCTGGGACAGAAAAGCAATTGAAATCACTTAACAAGGGATAAAAGCTTAGGTCATTTCCGTTTTCAGGGTCGAACAGACACACTAAACTATAGACTGGAGGCCGAAAATCTCCTCTGTAGGAGGGGTCGTAAAATAGCGATCGTGTGAAACAAAGCTCGTTCTGTTCGTACACAAGACTCAGAGAGCGCCGCCCAAGTCGATGCCGTGGTCCGTGAGGTGAACACTGCCGCCGGTTGAACGAAATAAGAGCGTTCGTAATATCAGACCATCTGACTGATTAGATTGAAGAGTTTCTAGGAAACAGAACGCAGCTTGTCATTCTCAATGGAGGGAATTCAGACTTAAAAGTAACTTCAGGCGTACGCGAAAGGAGTACTTTTCACAGTTGGTGTAAATCAACTAGTAGATAACATCAGAAGTTCCATAAGAATGTTCACGGATGATGCTGTTGCATGCAGAGAAGTGCGCTATAAAAGTGTAGTGAGCTGCAGAGGAACGACAATTAATGCAGGAAGTGGCAAATGAAACGCCATAAGCAAATGTAACGTATTGAGTATACATACACAAAAAGACTTGTTATTGTACGGTCACATGACTGCAGAAAAATCACTGGAAGTAGGTGCTTCTACAAAACATTTGGGAGTATGCGTACGGAGCGATTGAAAGTGGAGCGACCACATAAAAATAATCGCGGGAAAGGCAGATGCCAGACAGAGATTCATTCGAAGAACCCTCAGGAAAAGTAGACCATCCGTACAGGAGGTAGCTTCCAAAATCCTCGTTCGACCAGTGGCTGTATACTGCTCGTCAGTATGGGATCCGCAGCAAACAGGGTGGCTAGAGAAAATAGAAGATCTAAAGTAAGCCCGTAAGTGTCACGGGGATGATTAACCAACTCCAGCCGCAAAAGCTGCAAGAGAGCCGTTCTGCACCACAGTGTGGTTTACTGTTACAGCTCCGAGAGCGTTAAATTCCTGTACATTCCTAAAAGTGTCAATAAATATGTCGCTTCCTGCTACGATATCTCGAGAAAGGACCGTGAAGATAAAATTGGGAAGATTAGAGCCCACAAGGAGGCGTACCGACAAGCGTTCTTCCCGCGAACCACTTGCGACTGGAACAGGAAATGGGGACAGTGACAGTTGGACACAAAGTGATCTCTGCCATATACCGCAAAGTGGCTTGCAAAGTATAGATGCAGACAGATGTAGATGTAGAACAGAGGCTTTCCAACACTGTGGTCTAATGTATCGAGCCGCAACCGCTGTCTTCATTTGTGGAAGGTAAAACAAATTCGCTGCGCAGTTGCTATGTGTATTTATTTTGGAAACCCCTTTCAAACGGCTCTAAGCACTATTGGACTTAACATCTGTGGTCATCAGTCCCCTAGAACTTAGAACTACTTAAACCTAACTAACCTAAGGAGATCACACACATCCATGCCCGAGGCAGGATTCGAACCTGCGACCGTACCGGTCGCGCGGTTCCAGACTGAAGCGCCTAGAACCACTCGGCCACAATGTGGAAACCTCTTTCAATTGCACAAGGAGGGGGGAATGGGGGACATGCTGCGGTATGGTGGGAAATAAGACCAGTAGTTTGGAGCATAGAATATTCTATCGCATCAGATGGTACTGTACATCGTTAAATTACGGTGCGTATTTAACAGTGTGGGAGAACGAACATTTATAAACGTTTCTCTGAGAGATCAGGCGGACTTGTATTCAACTGAGACGTTCTAGAAACTCGAATTGGAGAATGATTCATGTTGTACGATTTTAGAGCCACAGGGAATAAAAATTAATAGAAAAATATGTAAACGTTTGTAAATGAAAGAAATTTTGTACATATCGTTTGCTTCTTAGAATTTTATTTATTTCAGCCACTGCTAATCGTAAACACTAATACTTAAAATTGAGCAACACTATATTACTCGCTTATGCATAACAAAAAGGACGTGTAAAAATTTTTCGTAGCAGAATACACGTCTTTGCACTGAAGTTTGTTAAGAAATTGGCGCTAGCGTAGTGAGCTCCATGCGTAAAGTGACCTGCGAGAAAATTGGAAATTTGTGGTAAGAACTATGGGACCAAACTGCTGAGGTCATCGGTCCCTCGTGTGGCGTTTGCTGTGTTATTCAGTGGTTTGGTATTTAACTAATTTGTAAATGAAAATGATAATCTTACTTTATTACATTGAGTAATTACTAAATAATTTTTCTCCCGGTTAAAGAAAGTTGCTAAAGAACTCCCAGTTAACGTCGTTTTAAAGTGTTGTCTGTAAGTTGTGTAAGTATCACTAAATCACAGTTCATACAACAGATTCTATACAACTATGGATTATGATGGAAACAGTTATCTTTAGCAAAATGATCATTAAAACCACCGAATATCAGCCGCGCATAACACTGACGTATGTTACCTGAAACAATATTCTTCGCAACTCGTGCGTAGTTAATTTCGGCTCCATACATCAGCTAGAAAAGTTTGTTATAACGATCGTGCTATGAGTACTGTTTTTAAAGAACCAATCTGATTCGAATTATTTTCATTAAAATGAGTTCGGAACCACCGGTGCACATTTATTTTTACACATTTGTGTTACCTTCGGCATTTATGTCTGCAGGCTTGCGTAATTTGAATTTGCCGCTGAGATAATTATTAAGATGGCGGCAGACAATTGATAGAGACTTTCTATTGTTAGAGCAAATAAGTAAATATTTAAAATGCTTATTAAATTCTATAAAATCTACTTTCGTATTGTGCACTATTTAGACTTCATCAAGCAAACATTTGATTTGTTTCTAAGGAAAACACAGACAAAAACGCGATACAAATCGCTAACATCAATGGCTGCGATCCTTGCAGCGGAAAGAAATAATTAACACAGATAATGCTTACTAAGAGAGGAATTAAAGTTACAAATAATTATTCACTCATATTTATAATAATAATGAACTCTATTTTCCAGTAATAATTAACAAATAATTACAATTTCTTAACAGACTTCAGTTCGATATGCGTCCGCAACCTACAAAAGCCAACCAACAAAAGGTAAAAACAAAGGAAGACAAACGCAGATCATAAAAGGAATTTACAATTACCATTGTCTTTGTATGATACACATCGATATGTCCAATTACATCATAGAATATTATATAAATAATTAATATTTATCATCGTTTTCACTGTTTTTTCATACGTCGAATAGATAATGTTTATAACTGTTAGAGGCATAATTTTCTCGCGTCGGACTGTAGCTAAAATTTATCTCGTGGATGCTACACTCGACTTATACACTACTTAATGTAACTTAAACTAACTTTCTCAGGGCAACGCACATACATCCATGCCCGAGGGAGGACTCGAACCTCCGATAGGGGAGCCGTGCGGCTACCCCGCGCGGCGACCTGCGGGAGTGTTACAGGTAAAGAAAATATGTGCGATAACAAAAGATGGTGACGACTGACATTTGATGGGTATGAAGGCAATATTTTCGAAAAGGGAGAATTTATTAACTATTTCCGTGCGTTAGTAGTGTAAGGTTCTATAACCGTGACGAGGTAAACTTCATGACGGCCAGTCACCATGTTTCAGCAGAGGATTTCACCATACACATAACCAAGAAATGAACAATATCCACCTGAAAAGTTCAGTGACCTCTGCTGACCGGTGAGGTTCTCTTCCTCTGGGAAGATGATAAAAGAAGTGTAGGTACAACTTTCTACAATAAAGTATGAACAATGTGAGTGACACTCTATTAATTCACTAAAAGAATACATGCAGAACTCAATGGAAGATACACATTAAACAAAGGCTTGGGAAGCGCTGGAGGGGGGGGGGGGGGGAGAAAAAGCACATAAAGAAGTAGTCACCATGTTTCAGCAGAGGATTTCACCATACACATAAACAAGAAATGAACAATATCCACCTGAAAAGTGGAAAAGCTCATAAAAGAAATGATATTCCACATTTCGCTTTTGGTGTGTATCTCCGAATAATTGCGTCACCACAAAACCATTTCTCCTTTGCCAGTAACTAAACTTCATAGTTGCTCAGTGGCGATGGTTAACTTCTCCAATAAATTTCGTTTTGTGCTAATTGTGTGGGAGGGGTGTCGTTGTATGCGATGAGAATCGTTGGAGAACAAAGTCCTCTAACTATTGTTGGAAGAAGACAAGGCTGTCGGGACAGCTTTATTATCTGGAATATGCTTTCTTTATGCTTTCTAGAACCATTAATTCACGTCAAAGCACTTTTGATTTAATTATGAATCATTCCGCTCCACATGTTACGTTATTTCACGAACGAGTTTACCATAACTTTTGTAGTCCCCTTTCGATGGTACGGAGAGACATTTACGTACTTTTGTTTTGTATGGTTCTTCAATGAAAAATGTATTTGCTTCTCCCTGGTTAGATCATCTGCGCTTCCGCTCAGAACCTCCAAAGAGATTATTCTACCAGTTAATAACTTTGGTAAAAATAAGAAGCATCGAACTTTTAAATGATTCCACTGACTGGAGCTATCTATGCAAAAGGAAAGATTTGTTTGTGGTAGAAATACTTAGTGCTTCACAGGTCTTTGTAATTGAGTGGTATCCGCCTATAGATGCGTTACCTAATGATTGCCTTTTGCCATACAGAAAGTTTTTACATTAACTGCTACGAAAGTGTATCTCTTCCTTTGGGCCAGAGGAAGTCTGGCATTAATCACCGACGTTAATTAATTTTGCGCGGAATACATTTCCTACGGCAGTAACAACGGAAGTGTGTAATGCGATGTAAATAAAAAGCGAGAATTCCCGTGGAGTTACATTTTGTGGCATCGACTACAGGATAAATTCACATTAGACATAAAATATTAGAAACACCTTTCTAAATACGAACAATTAATTCTAATGTGCCATAAATCAGTTCTAATATTGTTCAGTGTGGTGACGTTCGTGCATATCGGTTAGTAATTAAAATAGAAGTATAATGCGAGCAGCTGCACTTCTGCGTTTCATTTCTTTAAGATTGTCTTGCGATCAAAGATCTTTAAGATTGTCTTCGGATAATTGCACGTCGATGATGATGAGATGAAATGGTGAGGATAACGCGAACATCCAGTCCCCGAGTTTTGAAAATTCCCTACCTTGCCGGGAATCGAATCCGGGATCTCACGATCTAGAGATAGCGACAGAAATCACTGGACACCAACTGCGGATGATATGGGGAGATATATCTTTGGATGTCGTATCTGAGTGGTTCTCGAGTCAGTTGGCAGTTGATTGTTGAAGTGCTGACACATTATCTGCGTATCCAGTAATGCTGGCAACAGATGTGGTATGCATGGGGATCATATCAACATGTATCGCATCAAAAACAGCCTGAAGATGAGGCACTGAAGCGTTGAAACTGGTAGCGACAAAATAAAATAAAATCATAAGGACAGCTGTAGGTGTTTTTATTTACTTTTCACGTTGTCACTAATTTGTTGTGAAGGCGCGGCGCGGTCCGATGCGACGGCCTTGGCGTGCACCTGTGCATCGTCACAGGCCACATACAGAATGACGGGAATATGCATTTTCTGCTGATCACCGGCGAACACATCTATGCCTCGTGGAGACCTCTCTCCCCATGTGCAGCGTAATTCTGTAGTATGACTACCTAGCATCCCGCGGACCCACTATATGTACTCGAGTAAACTCAGATGCACAAACGGTTCAAGACCGCGCCGTCGCGAGATGCTAACAATCTTACAGTCACAGACGGAGCTCCGTATGCCACGGAAAACTGGCTGTTACTGGCTGTGAAGATGAACATCTGATAACGCGGCTCCTGGTTTGTCAGCAGCGCTGTGTATTTGATCATTGCATTAACTGCCCTGTCGCAGTGTTCTGTGCACGTCACTTGAGCAAAGGTGTTGTTTTATCACCTTCCACTAGCGTATGTTACGTGTTTGCTGTTTCTTGGCGCTAGATGGCATTGGTTGAACTATTTCCATTTTTCAATAGAAGTGCACTACCCAATACCAAGAGCATTTAAGTCAAACTAAAATACGAGATACCGAGCATATTTAAGTCACAAATGAAATACACCGTACCGGAAGGATCTACGGTACAAATGCTGGAAACACTGTTACCTCAATATCACCCTAGACATTAAATCAAGACATAAAGCTGTAACCCTGAAGGCAGCTATTACAGTTAATTAAGCCACGGGCTATGTGGATTCGGGTACCTACTAGTAGGAGGATCGATTAGGTGCCAGAAAATAAACGTAGGCAGATCTCATCGTCACTCCTCGAGAATGTGAACTTGGCTTTGGAATTTTAAGTACATTGCTGCACAGTCAATTGACCAGAAAATATTCTTCATCTCATCTCCTTCTCTTAACGGACAAGTATTGCCGATGAAAAAATCCTTTACCACCATATTCCAATGGAGATCTTAGCACGAGCGCACGTTAGCAGCCTTAGCTGCGGTGTTAGATCAGCCTGTAACACCGGCACGTAACCAATGCAGCATCGAGGAAATATAAGTTGATTTATTTCGGTAGACATTGAGGTTTCGTAATCGTAAGAATGGATGACGTGCAGTATGGAAAAAGTGAAAGTTTGTGTAGTACATTTAATTTTCTAGTCCCAACGAGACACTGACAACTTCATAGGGAATCGATGATGTTGAATGTAAAGCGGAGGCATGGATAATTAAATGAACAGAGAACTGTGTATGAAAATTCATGGGAGCTATTTACATATGTAAATTTTGTGAAGTGATGTACAGAAAAAGTTTGTATACAAATTTCAATTATTTTGCGTTTATACATGCACGCATACGTTTCTGACGCATTGATGGCGGACTGAGAGGAATACTGGCACATGCAGTGCGTGGGGTCGAGGAGCGTGAGCGCAGGCAAAATGTAGCTTGGTAAGCTTACACAGCTGCTATCAGCGTCTCTTACTGTGCTCACCACTTATCGTAAATTTTTTTCTCGTTCGTTCCTCAAAAAGAGAGAAGTAGCACATTTTTATTCAAAAATACTGTATCACATTCAAGAGAAGCACGTTGGCGCCTAAAAGAGTCTTATATTTTTTCCTGAACAATTCGGTGAATGACAAGCAAATTTCCTTTTCATTTCTTAATCAGTTCTTGTACTGATAACGTATCATAACTGACAATCGTGTGGCACTCGTGGGTGGTAAATTTCAGCTAGTTCTTCATCAGAGGTAAATAGCGAGTTCCTCGCGCTGTATGGTTCTAGACGCGCACCACACATTACCGACTGCAAGCGACCTGCTAGAAAGTTTCGGAATCACGCTATCTAAAATGAATGATACCGAACTTATTTGATTTACATCATTAAATGTAAGATATTATAAGCATTACGAAAAAGGGTTCCATTCTGCTTAATCGATTAATTTCGCTAAAATTAGGAAATTTACGATTTCAGGAATGCTAAGTTCAGCGGTTGCAGACGTGAAATTGCGCAATTAGTTTCCTGTACAATTAGTTGTTGGTGCGTTATAGAACTATTTCAAAACACATTTGACTACCATTTGCATTTCAGTAATTACTAAAGTTCAAGTTCATTTACATAAATGTTGCTGAAGTTCTAAAAATATTTAACGTACGGTCACGGCAAGATAGAAAAAAAAAATAACCTTATTGTTCTGTGTCAAGTGGAAACGTGATACAGTGAATACGTTCGGGGCATAAAAGTTTGTAGAGGTTTCAAAAGCACGCGCAGTGTGAAAGGACGAATTTTAAAATTATTACATATGTAATTTTGGTTTTATAACGATACTGATTCTTTACCTGCACTGTAAAAAATACAGGAAAAACTACTGCGTATCAGCTGATATAATCTGGTCATTATGTTACCAAGAGATGCTTATTGCTCACTCCAATCACTTGATCACATAGACTCATATTTATCTTAGTGTCGGGTGGAACTGAGTCGACTTATAAAGAACGGAATACGGTAGAGCCCACACTCAATGAAGCTCGGAAATCTTATAGGCCCTATCTTGCTCTGTCTGAAGGCTGCATTAGTGTCACCCCAGCTCCCGCCTACGTGAACGCTGTAATAATGTGAAAACTAGATAACTTTTTACGATATCTGTGGAGAATTTCATGAAGCTGGATCCTAACTTATCTATTTTCAAAGGGACAACTAAACTTTAAAGTTTTACAAGAGACATGATATTGAGATGTCTTATCTGTCTGTGACGCTGAATTTGAGCCCTCAGGAATAAAACAGTTTTTTCCATCTACGACTACATGGTAATTTGAA
The DNA here is from genome assembly GCF_021461395.2 of Schistocerca americana. Taxonomy (NCBI): domain Eukaryota; kingdom Metazoa; phylum Arthropoda; class Insecta; order Orthoptera; family Acrididae; genus Schistocerca; species Schistocerca americana. Next base: position 583,250,687 of record NC_060122.1, on the reverse strand, counting down.
CTAGTGAATGACGGATGAATAATTCCGGTCGAAGTTTTCATTTCGAAAACTAAGAAAGAACAAAGAAATTTTATTCTTTGTATGGTAATCATAAATTTACTGTGGTATTAAAGAAATTAACTCATAGACGGTACTGGCAATTTTGATATTACGAGTATATCCTAATTTACACGTTTTGTCGGAATGTGTATATGGTATTAGATCCATTTTCCTTAACGAATAGATTCCCATGAAATCATCGTACCTTCGAAAGAGCTGCGTCCTCCAGCTGCACTGTAATCCACATTCAGAATTTCTAGTAAATATTATGTATATCATGTTGATCAGAAAAGTCCCGTGAACTGTGCGGCTGGTCCCGGCGGAGGTTCGAGTCCTCCCTCGGACATGGGTGTGTGTGTTTGTCCTTAGGATGATTTAGGTTAAGTAGTGTGTAAGCTTAGGGACTGATGACCTTAGCAGTTAAGTCCCATGCGTTTCTTGTACTATTTTTTTTGCCTTGCTTTTGGAGAGTTGCAAGTGCCTTTTTTGTCTTAAACGTCTCAGTTTTTGCCAGTTTAACTTGTTCTTTGGCCACTGATTTGGCCATTGTTAAGAGAACAATGGACAAGGATCCTGGGGGGCAGAAGTGAGTCAAGTACGCTGGCCCTAAAAAGTGGATAACGCAATCTGAATAGATCTGACGGTGAGTAGACTTTGATTGATCAAATCTACTGACGTTTATGTAGTTGCAGCTGAGAGCAAGTGGCGATTGAGATCCGTACACCCGGACAAGGCCAGAGCAGCATTGCGTTACCTTGTTTGCTTCGTGCCGCAATGCAAATTGCAGCTGGCGAGAAGTGCGCGGCGGTGGCGAGACGTGGAGGCGGCACCTGGCAGACGGATCGCAGATTATTCTCTACCAGAGCACTGAAATCACGGTAGATTTCAGTGTGTGACGCACCTATTCGCTGGTCGTACCAAGGACCAATTAGGCTCACTGATAAGACAGAGCGCACAAGGATACCAAATGTCAAGACTGGTAAACCAAAAACGAATGAGTGTGCCCTCGGGAAATGCGTAGTCCGAGACGTTTGAAGTCACACTGTCAGTACGGTAAGAACTTCACCACAGGCTCCCCAGTCTAAACTACTCCCAAGTGAAGTCAGTCTCAGGACAGGTCCCAAGTACCAACCACACATGCCAGAGCATCCACCAGAAGATGCTTCCAGATCGAAGTCTAGAACCCGAGAGCCTCGCACCACTCCAGATAAAAAATTCCATTTTTGCGCAAAGTGCACGAACGATATTGCCTTCACTCCATCTTGAGCCAATCATAGGACTTTAGAGGCGGTAAATCTCCCCTCCTACATGACAGCACAAACTCATGTCGAACAGCGCAAGTGATGAGAAACCTGCGTCTGTGGAGAAAAAGAAGCCGCCAATTACTGGCTTTTTTTAAACTTTCATAGAGAGAGAAGATGTTTTTCTCCGAAGTCGCGTCACTTCCCACGGCAACAGCGAACCGTTACAATCTTAAAGATCTTTGATCTAAATCATCTGTGCCTTGGAACACGTTAGTCCGACCTATGAGGTGTAAAAAAGATTATGTCTCTAAACGTTTCTCAGACGGCGGATATTTTTATTCAACCTATGTGGCCAATGGAAGTGAGTCACAAGCCTATTTGCAGTGTTGGCAAACACGAAAACTTGTGAATTTTTACAACACTTGGCTCTGAACACAATACCTGATTTATGACTCTACTGTGTAGATGCGGCCCTACAGTCCATCACCCCCACCCCAGCCTTAAGCTGGCTCCAATGCAGTTACAGCGGCATTGTTCTGCTGGAGACCTGTCTTGACTAGGGGCTACTCTGTCTGCCTTGTACAACTGTGGGCCTGTCCGGCAAGATTTACTGAGGTATGGGCTCACCGCCAATTGTTTTCGACTTCTAACATGCTGTTTCTCTGAACCATAAAAATACCTCATGCTTTTAGTGCCCTACCAGGCTCCATCAACTCAGGTTCTTAACTTTCTAGAGTCTCATTCAAGTGCATAAGGTTGTAACAAAATCTTTAATAATTTTCCATATATGAAAAATAGGTGAGAGACTAACTTGTCCTTTCTCAAAGTTGCACACCAAAAAAGGTGGTAGGATTCTGGAGGACAGAATTGTGTGCCCCTATTGCATCGTAGGAAATCTTAATGGTAGGAAATACACCACATTCCTGCAAGAAATATTAGGTCTGTTATTGGAAGAAATACCTTCAGCAACAAGGAACAGTATACGGTATCAACAAGATGGGTGTAAGGCACAATTTTCGCTGATTGCTAGAAATTTGTAGCAGAGGCAATTTCCAAATCGTTGGACTGAATGCGGAGGAGATGTGTCGTGGCCAGCTCGTTCGCCAGACGTGACACCTCTGGAATTTTTCTTGTGGGGATTTGTGAAAGACATTGTTTATAAAGACATTCCAACTACACCTGAAGATATGCGAGAGAGAATTGTCAGAGGATGTGCTTCAACCAGTGTCGATATGATAAGGAATACCACTCAAACCATGATAAGAAGATTTCAGCACTGCATTGATACCAATGGTCATCACCTCAAACACCCTCCGTAAATGGACGTTAATGCCACCTTTGCGACCTTCGTTGACCTTCAAAGACGTCAGTGTTACACATCATTGTATTCGTCTTGATAGCCGCTATCAGAAAATAAGTACCTAGCTGTAACGTCCCATTTAAAAAAGCAAAGTTGACCTTCATATCACTGAAGCGTCCCCATCTAGCAACAAAAAACCAGCCTCATATTATGGTCACGTTGTCCCATGCAACTTTTGTCCCACAGAATTTCCAGCTCCTAACATTCTTTCGGAGTTATTCTTGGTGGCAATAGTGACTCATCCTGTATAATCCTGGCGGACGTCTGTGCTACGTGGGCATTCAGGAATTTGATAATGTTCATGTGACCAGCGTTACCAGCATTGTTGCACAACATTCGCAGCACGTCCAACTTGTGTGCGCAATTCTCCGAAAGTATGAGCCCACCACTCGGAATGCCCCAATTTGATCCCTTTCAAACTCGCTCAGTTGGCTGTAGAAAGCGCGAGTGTGTCTCCGTGGCATGTTTGCCTGCTTGCTTCACGCACCTCACTGAACGTTCTAAACCCTAAAGAAGAGTAGACACAGGTGACGCTCTGGTAGCTATGTTACTACGTTGTCTGTTGGCAGATGACTCTGAAACCAGTGTCAATACTTCTACTGCCCCAAGTGACGTAAGAATACATTAGCGTCGTTTTCCACACTATTAGTTACTACTTTGTAAAGCAGGACATTGTGTAACGCTAAAGGTATCACTACAACACTAAACATTATCTTTATTAATATAGAGGGGTCCAAAAACATGTATCCACTATTTAAAAGTCCATAACTGGCAAACTAATTGACGGAGTTGTCTCATCTTTGGTAGTGTAATAGTTTGTAGTTCCGGCAATCGCCACACAAACGTCGTATTGCGTTGTTTTGTTTTGTCGGATGACAGTCGCCAGATAGTCAGTGTTTTGTTCTTAGTTGCACCTAGTTATTCGAGTAAACACGCCGGCGCAAGGCTTACATTCGACGAAAGGAAGTCAGTTTTGAAGTGGTATTTAAAGTACGAAAACATTAATGAGGTTCAACGGCAATGGCGAAATGAGTATCAAACGATTGCTACACGCAATGAACGACCCAGATCGTAGAATGGAGTACTGCGAGTGGTTTACTAACATAGTGCGCAACGATGAAGAGTTTGCAGAGATGATTGTGTGGTCTGATGAGGCACAGTTCAAACTCAGTGGTACAGTAAATCGCCACAAATGTATCTACTGGGTCGCCGAAAATCCGAACGTCCATGTAGACAAAGCCGTGAATTTGCCAGGAGTAAATGTGTGGTGTGGGTTGTCATACCGGGGCTTGATTGGGCCATTTTTCTTTGACGGCACAGTTGCCGGTGAGTTGTACCTTCAGAAGCTTCAGACATCCATTTTACCTGCCGTCCGAGACTTGTATGGAGACGGAAGAGTTTACTTTCAACAAGATGGTGCCCCAGCACACTACCAAAATCATGATAGAGCCTATCTCGACGAAAATCTACCAGAAAGATGGATAGACCATAGAGGTGCTGTGGAGTATCCACCACGTTCCCCAGACCTAACTCCTCTGGACTTTAACCTGTGGGGAACACTAAAGGACGTCGTTTATCGACAAAATCCGCGCACATTGGATGAACTTTGAGAATCCATCGTACATTCATGTGCATATATCTAACTGAACACGTTGCAGTCAGTAGTTCGTGCTGCAGTTCGGCGGCATAGTTTGTGTGTGGATATTAATGGTGACCTTTCCAACACCTTTATCTTTAAGTTGGACTTTAAGCTACACTTTCACTGGAAATGAGACAACTTCGTCAATTAGTTTGCAAGTTATGGCCTTTTAAACAATGGATACATTTTTTTGAACCCCTCTGTAGAATCACTAATTTTCGATCAGGTAAAGTTTTCGTTTCTATGCGTCTATACATCGTAACATAATACATGTGCAACTAAGACTACTACACACTAAAATATCATCGCCAACCACATAGCACACTAGTTACTGCTAAATGGGAAGCCGCGCCATAAATCCAAAAAACCAAAACTGCGAAGACCTGAGCAAGAGGAGAAAATAGCAACTTGTCACTCCCATTCACGATCGATGAATTACAGAAGGCTATTAAACAGAGTAAAACTGGTAAGTCATCTGGCTTGGACTATGTACGAACTGAGCAAATTAAGCACTTTGGACTAGCACAAGGAGCCGTGGTGCGCTTTTCTGGCACACCAGCTCTTTAGCAGTACTATCGATTACCCGGCTGTACTAAGATGCTTACCCCTGTTGTGATCTGGCGGCGGGTATTTGCGGTAGGGGAGTTGGTCGTCGGACTCGCTACGAGGCGCTAGGACGTGCTTGAGGGGACAACGGAGGAAACACGCGGGCTCGGCCAGCGGTGGCGCGGCTGGTCTACCTTGCAAGACGGACTCGAGTTTGTGGTGGACCTGTCTGATGTCAACTTTGGGCGCTGCTCGTCGCATTGCTTTGGGGCCTGTTCTCTCGGAGAGACCCACCCCTTGAGACCATCTCGAACATCGCTCTCCATCGTACGTGTAAGTGGGTTTGGTGCCTTCGTTTCGTCAAATGATTTGTGTTGCAGCGATTGTACTTGCTGGTCGGTTGGTTCTAATGTATGTGTTGTCGAAGTAAGCGCAGCCGGCCGAGTCTAGGTGACTGTATGCAGACCAGCACTTACTATTTGCTTTAAAATCCGCTGGTTGGATGACTGTCAAAAGGCAGGTTAGCACGAAGGCGTCGGTGTGATTTTGGGTTATTGGCATCAAGCGACGTCCTGGAATATTGATGAAAAAAAAAATTCACCCACTACCAGTTATTCTGTTATTAGTAAAACTTGTATTTGGTTAAGCTAGTCATTTGTATGTACTTCTTGGTAAACGTGATCTTATTACGGAGACCAGCAGTTACTACCACCTTAAAATCCGCTGGTTGGATTACTGTTAGGAAGCAGATTAGCACGAAGGCGTGCGTGCGATTTTGGGTTATTGCCATCAAGCGACGTACCTGGAATATTGCTGTAAAGGAAAAAAAAATTTTCACCAACTACCCATTATTCTGTTATTAGTAAAACTTGTATTTTGTAAAGCTAGTCATTTATATGTACTTCCTTATATACGTGCACTTATTGAATACACTCACTCAACGGTAATTGGTTTGTGTATTGATTGATGTTTGGTTGGTGTTTGCCGTGTCTTCTGCAGTCTGTTTGTGTTCCAATTTCTGCGAGTTGGAGTGTGTGGGTGCGGCGCCACGTCCCGCTTCGGTGCGCAGAAGCTGTGACGTGCCGTCTAATGGGATGTGACTCCCAGTTGGGCCCCAGCGTTTAGGTGTTGTTTGGACGGCTGGTCTGCTGCCCCCGGCATTTAAGTTAAGTCACCTTTGCCCAGGGCAGCAAGGGGTCACTGCCCGTTTGATAAACGTATCTATTTCATGTATGGTTTTTTTAAAGGTTTTAAATTTGTGGAGTATGAATTGTAATTATAGTCACGTGTTGTGCTGGTTGGGTTTTTTGGGGTTCTAAACGAACTGATGCTTTTCGTAAATCACCTTCATACTGTAAATTTTTTTTTTAAATTTTTGCCATTTCTTTAAATCAGCTTCAGACTGTAATTTATTTGAAATCTCTGTGGGTCATCTCTTGAAGTCTGTTGTTAACTGTTATCTGCTGTCTTACTTGAGAAGCAAGATATCTGTAATGTTTTATAAAAGATGCCCACGTTGATTGTCTCTTACCTGTTTTGAATAAAAAATGAATCTGGTAGTTGTTGTTTAAGGAGTGACATTATAGGGGCCTTGACCTTCCATCCTAAGTGTACCCCTCATCCCCACTAAGTTACAATGGGTTATTCAACTCTTCAATAAATCTATTGATAGACGTCAAATTACAAACATGTGGCCTAAGAGTCGAATAATTGCTGTACTGTAGCCTGGAAAAGACGGAAGCAGTCCAAAGAATTTTAGACCAATTGCACTACTATGTCATCTTTACAAACTGCTAGAGAGAATGATTGTAAACCGTCTCTCACATGTGAAGGACTTATTTAATAGTGGTACAAGTCCATTTTTGTTTATTCTGAGATACAGAGCCCTAAAGTTAAATGAGCGCTGAAAAATCTGCAGTTGAGATACCAGAAATGTTCAAGTATATATACGTGAATATTTCTGGTATCTCAACTGCAGATTAGAGTAAGGTATAGGTAGTAATTGAGACCTATTATGTAATTTCTGATAGTATATCACTAAGTGACTTGACTTAAACTTTTTAATAAAGAGTCTGATATATTTTTATAATATTAACGTTAAATATTTTATCACCTCAGTAGATAAGTATCTTCAATGCTTATCAGATTACTCATTAAAACTTTATTATATTAATTTTGATGAAAAGTACTGCGTTATTTAAATAATTACGTATGTGCAAATACAGGCACATTAATGTTAGGCATTCCTGCGAATTACGTGCTCCCTGTTGAACTAATATCCTGTACGATCGCCACCTCAAATGTAGTTAATATTAAAATTACAAATCTTCCTCTAACATCATTTGCTCTTAACATCTGTATGGCGGACTTGTGTCGAGGTCCGGTGAGCCGGCCAGTCTGTGGATGGTTTTTAGGTGGTTTTCCATCTGCCTCAGGGAATGCGGGCTGGTTCCCTTTATTCCGCCTCAGCTACACTATGTCGGCGATTCCTGCGCAAACAAGTTCTCCACGTACGCGTGCACCACCATTACGCTACCACGCAAACATAGGGGTTACACTCGTCTGGTGTGAGACGTTCCCTGGGGGGTCCACTGGGGGCCGAAACGCACAATAACCCAGGGTTCGGTGGGGGGCGGCGGAGGGGTGAAGCGGACTGCGGTAGTCGTCGTGGGGTGGTGGAACACTGCGGCTGCGGCGGGGACGGAGCCTCTCCGTCGTTTCTAGGTCCCCAGGTAACATACAATACAATACAACATCTGTATACTATTATTCAAACTAATTGTGTGGCAGATTTCAAACTCTCACAGACAAAAGAGAACGAGCAGTCATCACACAGCAGACCATCTACTGCAGAGGTGTATTTTTGCGAGTCCGATTGCCACACACGGTTAATAAAGCAATTATTAGATAGAATTAGGAAAAAAATAAACTGAACCGAATGGGGACATCGCATTTGGAAGGTGGATTCAGACGGGAGAACTTTAGCGCGTATTGTTACCACGTGATCCTCATTCTGTTCAGACCACTCACCATTACAAGGTGTCCGTGTTGGGGCCCAGAGAAAAGCTGAAGGGGCAGTCATTGTGTACAATGTGGCACCAGAGTCAAACTAGACCAGACGTCTTCTGGCACTGCTTATGCTCCAAAATAAAGTATTGAGCTACTGAGCAATATCCCAGCAGATGTGGGCGTGCCTAATATCAGGAACTGCAGCAGAGTGTTCCACAGTAAGAGTATAATTCCCTTTCCCTGCTACCCAGTTTAGCTATTTGTTAGGAACTTTTGTTGCTGTTATGTAACCTCCTCCTTTCACTCACTAAATGAAAGTCACACTTGTCAAAACTGTTTGTTCTGAAAGCATTCTGTAGTACCGCTTAGCTTTGCGATATCTCTCTCAGAGTGTGCAATCTGTGTGTCCTGTTGTGTCGTAAATCTTCCTGTCTTCAGGTTCGTCCATTGTGCATTATCGCTTTGACCTTTCAGTGAAGGTCCCTTGCATGCGTACAATGGCTGTGGGAGGCGCCTGGCTGGGAGGCATTGTCTGGGGAGTCCCGTGCTCTCTCTGTATCTCCGAGGGGCTTGTGGTTCCACTAAATCATAACAACACAGCCAGGCCACATGTACCATAACAGTCACAATATGTTTTCATATGATGTGAGTTACGGTTTTAGTTTTACCTCTGGATCAACTGGTGCCCAAAACTGTTAGTAACCCTCATCCAGTATTGATATGAGAACATCAGCATAACATGCAACTGTTGAACCCTAAGTTTAATACTTCACTGCACTCTGAGCGTATGGCGATGGAAGTTAATACGACATACTGCTCGGGCTTCTAAGAATGCCATCTAGCACTGTACCATGATTGAAAGAAGATTATAGGTTACCAGGATCACTATAAATTCGTGAAACAATTTGTACAATTTCCACATCCATCATACTGCATCTTCATAGCTGTTCCTACGACAATAAAGCAGCAAAGAGTTTGCCAGTCTCATCACACTGTCAGTCTGCAGCTCGTGGTCTCGTAGTCGCGTTCTCGCTTCCCGAGCACGGGGTCCCAGGTTCGATTCCCGGCGGGGTCAGGGATTTTCACCTGCCTCGAGATGACTGGGTGTTTGTGTTGTCCTCATCATTTCAGCATCATTCATGAAAGTGGCGAGATTGGACTGAACAAAGGTTGGGAATTTGTACAGGCCCTGATAACCGCGCAGTTGAGCTCCACACAAACCAAACATCATCATCACACTATCAGCAATAAGAGTATTTAAAACCATCTGTCGGCTAAACATATTATGGCTCCTTGTATCCGCCTCTGAATAACATCTCATATTTGCACCAAAGATGTTGAAAACTGTTAAAAATTGAGCTTTTCAGTTTTCAGTACTGTAAATTCTTTTCATAGTATTATGTTTATAGTTCGATATCCTGTTACTGTGAGCTACACATTTTTTTTTATTGTTGAAGGAAAGAAAAATTTGAAAAGTTAACGAAATTACGCAAATGGTGCAATGCGTGTGATGGCACTACAGTGTTGAAAAATGTAGTGTAGGAAATACTAATGAAAAATCTTAATTCTGTGGTTGAAACTGATGAGAAATACTATTGTTTCACACAGAATTAGTCCTGAAGCTCTAGACACTTTAGAATTTACGGTTTAAAGACGCAAATGTGTTTAGTCTGTTAGGAACAAAATTAAATTTGATATCAAGTTCTGAAATTTTTGTTGATTTAACAATAATTTCACAGCACACTAACACCGCATACTGAACGAACATTATATTTTCATCACAGGTCACATACTTGTAGTCCTTTACCGTTAATTGTGTGGTATTAACAAGGAATTTAAAGATCAAGCAAGTCCTCTTTCACAAATCAGTAATCTGAATCAGAGCAAAAAGCTTCTTATTTGCTTATCGATGAGTCCTGTAATTTGTTATCCATGACAACCATGAAATTTCTCCTAGAAAGAAACCTTTGTTAGCCATAAACTATTTCCAGGGACAAACGAGGAGAAAATTAATGGACACATTTATTCATCAAATATTAAAAGATGTAATTAATAAAATATTCTTAGTCAGTAATTTTAGTGATCTGTCCAAAGCATTTTTCCATTAGAAAAAATTAATTTTTTTTGGATTTGATGGTGTTACAATATTTGGTTTGAATCATATTTAATAAAACAGTGCAAAAAGTGGGACATAATAAAAGGAAATCAGGGGAACAAAAATTTTGACGACTGGAGAGTAAGTGAACTCATTGATTTACATCCTTGGTGAACACTTCTTACTTATAAATGTAAGTGACCTTCCACGTCACATGAAATGGTATTCGTACTTACGCAGTTGATAGGGAATTATAATAAATACCATGGAAAGAACCTTACTCCTTCTTGGGAACGACAAGATAGAAATCCAAAGTTAACTAGGTCTGGGCTGCAAGGTGGATAAAATAATGATGTCCAACAGAATAAAGCAATGTGGTCCCGGGTTGGTGACAGAAAAGTCTCTACATTGGCCTCAGATTGCTCCAACAGCTAAGCTTGCTGACGCTAAGTTCCGTGACAGTTCCTGACGCTTTAACTCCCTTTACCCATTGCGTAACAATATTCCCAACAACCACATCATTACCGTTCACTGCAAACAAACGTTAATGGATGCTCACCACGGTTTCTTTTTCCACAACCAAAAATTCAGTTACTAATACAAATATCTTGCGAGGAGTGCCTTAGGTAGACATAATTTTAATTGTTCACTACAAGTCTACTGTCTGTCCAAACTGTTCGAAACATCATACAAGTGCAAAGGGAACATTACATTTGAAGCACCTAAAAGAACATTTCCCTACACATATTTAGGGCTGTATAAATAAATAAATAAAATTGGGGTTGTTGTTGTTGTGGTCTTCAGTCCTGAGACTGGTTTGATGCAGCTCTCCATGCTACTCTATCATGTGCAAGCTTCTTCATCTCCCAGTACCTACTGTAACGTACATCCTTCTGTATCTGCTTAGTGTATTCATCTCTTGGTCTCCCTCTACGATTTCTACCCTCCACGCTGCCCTCCAATACTAAATTGGTGATCCCTTGATGCCTCAGAACATGTCCTACCAACCGATCCCTTCTTCTGGTCAAGTTGTGCCGCAAACTTCTCTTCTCCCCAATCCTATTCAATACTTCCTCATTAGTTATGTGATCTACCCATCTAATCTTCAGGATTCTTCTGTAGCACCACATTTCGAAAGCTTCTATTCTCTTCTTGTCCAAACTATTTAGGGTCCATGTTTCACTTCCATACATGGCTACACTCCATACAAATACTTTCAGAAATGACTTCCTGACACTTAAATCTATACTCGATGTTAACAAATTCCTCTTCTTCAGAAACGCTTTCCTCGCCATTGCCAGTCTACATTTGATATCCTCTCTACTTCGACCATCATCAGTTATTTTGCTCCCCAAATAGCAAAATTCCTTTACTACTTTAAGTGTCTCATTTCCTAATCTAATTCCCTCAGCATCACCCGACTTAATTCGACTACATTCCATTATCCTCGTTTTGCTTTTGTTGATGTTCATCTTATATCCTCCTTTCCAGACACTGTCCATTCCATTCAACTGCTCTTCCAAGTGCTTTGCTGTCTCTGACAGAATTACAATGTCATCGGCAAACCTCAAAGTTTTTATTTCTTCTCCGTGGATTTTAATACCTACTCCTAATTTTTCTTTTGTTTCCTTTACTGCTTCCTCAATATACAGATTGAATAACATCTGGGAGAGGCTACAACCCTGTCTTACTCCCTTCCCAACCACTGCTTCCCTTTCATGTCCCTCGACTCTTATAACTGCCATCTGGTTTCTGTACAAATTGTAAATATCCTTTCGCTCCCTGTATTTTACCCCTGCCACCTTTAGAATTTGAAAGAGAGTATTCCAGTCAACATTGTCAAAAGCTTTCTCTAAGTCTACAAATGCTAGAAACGTAGGTTTGCCTTTCCTTAATCTTTCCTCTAAGATAAGTCATAAGGTCAGTATTGCCTCACGTGTTCCAGTGTTTCTACGGAATCCAAACTGATCTTCCCCGAGGTCGGCTTTTACTAGTTTTTCCATTTGTTTGTAAAGAATTCGTGTTAGTATTTTGCAGCTGTGGCTTATTAAACTGATAGTTCGGTAATTTTCACATCTGTCAAGGTCTGCTTTCTTTGGGATTGGAATTATTATATTCTTCCTGAAGTCTGAGGGTATTTCGCCTGTTTAATACATCTTGCTCACCAGATGGTAGAGTTTTGACAGGACTGGCTCTCCCAAGGCCGTCAGTAGTTCCAATGGAATGTTGTCTTGTCTACTCCGGGGGCCTTGTTCCGACTCAAGCCTTTCAGTGCTCTGTCAAACTCTTCACGCAGTATCATATCTCCCATTTCATCTTCATCTACATCCTCTCCCATTTCCATAATATCGTCCTCAAGTACATCGTCCTTGTATAGACCATCTATATACTCCTTCCACCTTTCTGCTTTCCCTTCTTTGCTTAGAACTAGGTTTCCATCTGAGCTCTTGATGTTCATGCAAGTGGTTCTCTTATCTCCAAAGGTCTCTTTAATTTTCCTGTAGGCAGCATCTATCTTATCCCTAGTGAGATAAGCCTCTACATCCTTACATTTGTCCTCTAACCATCCCTGCTTAGCCATTCTGCACTTCCTGTCGATCTCATTTTTGAGACGTTTGTATTCCTTTTTGCCTGCTTCACTTACTGCATTTTTATATTTTCTCCTTTCATCAATTACATTCAATATTTCTTCTGTTACCCAAGGATTTCTACTAGCCCTCGTCTTTTAACCTACTTGATCCTCTGCTGCCTTCACTACTTCATCCCTCAAAGCTACCCATTCTTCTTCTACTGTATTTCTTTCCCCCATTCCTGTCAATTGTTCCCTTATGCTCTCCCTGAAACTCTGTAAAACCTCTGGTTCTTTCAGTTTATCCAGGTCCCATCCCCTTAAATTCCCACCTTTTTGCAGTTTCTTCAGTTTTAATCTACAGGTCATAACCAATAGATTGTGGTCAGAGTCCACATTTGCCCCTGGAAATGTCTTACAATTTAAAACCTGGTTCCTAAATCTCTGTCTTACTATTATATAATCTATCTGATACCTTTTAGTATCTCCAGGGTGCTTCCATGTATACAACCTTCTTTCATGATTCTTAAACCAAGTGTTAGCTATGATTATGTTGCGCTCTGTGCAATATTCTACCAGGCGGCTTCCTCTTTCATTTCTTAGCCCCAATCCATATTCACCTACTACGTTTCCTTCTCTCCCTTTTCCTACACTCGAATTCCAGTCACCCATGACTATTAAATTTTCGTGTCCCTTCACTATCTAAATAATTTCTTTTATTTCATCATACATTTCTTCAATTTCTTCGTCATCTGCAGAGCTAGTTGTCATATAAATTTGTACTACTGTCATAGGTGTGGGCTTCGTATCTATCTTGGCCACAACAATGCATTTGCTGTGCTGTTTGTAGTAGCTTACCCGCATTCCTATTTTCCTATTCATTATTAAACCTACTCCTGCATTACCCCTATTTGATTTTGTGTTTATAACCCTGTAGTCACCTGAGCAGAAGTCTTGTTCCTCCTGCCACCGAACTTCACTAATTCCCACTATATCTAACTTCAACCTATCCATTTCCCTTTTTAAATTTTCTAACCTACCTGCCCAATTAAGGGATCTGACATTCCACGCTCCGATCCGTAGAACGCCAGTTTTGTTTCTCCTGATAACGACATCCTCTTGAGTAGTCCCCACCCGGAGATCCGAATGGGGGACTATTTTACCTCCAGAATATTTTACCCAAGAGGACGCCATCATCATGTAATCATACAGTAAAGCTGCATGCCCTCGGGAAAAATGGCGGCTGTAGTTTCCCCTTACTTTCAGCCATTCGCAGTACCAGCACAGCAAGGCCGTTTTGGTTATTGTTACAAGGCCAGATCAGTCAATCATCCCGACTGTTGCCCCGGCAACTACAGAAGAGGCTGCTGCCCCTCTTCAGGAACCACGTGTTTGTCTGGCCTCTCAACAGATACCCCTCCGTTGTGGTTGCACCTCCGGTACGGCTATCCGTATCGCTGAGGCACGCAAGCCTCCCCACCAACGGCAAGGTCCATGGTTCATGGGGGGAGGGAATTGGGGTGTGATTTAGAATATGGCACTCGTACATAATAGATCAAAAACACAAAACAGTGAACATACACTTATTAATCACTTTCATGAATTAACACAGGCACAGTGAGTTTTTTGAAGTTTTCCTGCGGAACAGGAATGTCACATCATCTTCTTGATGTGCAACATGAACAACAGTATTTCTGGTTCTGATATTTTGACTGTTAAATGCACAGTCATCTTCGAGATGAATCGGTGAGCATTTGGTACAGTGAGGTACTATGGAGCAAATGCTTGTATGTCAAACATAAGAGAGTCTCCACAAGAGCGTCAGTATAGGTTAATCTTTATGGGTCTAAGAATAAAACACAGCAAATGCCAAGTAAGCAAATTCACAGTGCTCAAAAATTACTTCGTTTATCATTATAATCGTTGGACTGCCAGGAGTGATGTGAAAACTCAGAACAATAATACCTTTGAGAGTGCAACGGGAAATGAGTGATTTCCATAATTTGTCTAGCTGGAAGCTCTTGTCTCGGTTAAACAGGCTGTCTACTAATTTTATCTCCACAGCACTCATGGACATTGAATCCCTATAGTATGAGGCTGCAGTTGGTGCCTTGGCTGTTTCATGAACTATGCAATGTCCAGGGAAAACATAGAGTAATTGTAGAATCCATGAAACGATTAAAAATCGGTATAGGTTGAGAGACTGCAGGGCACTCTCACTTCTGATTCGGTGTAGGGAATACGATCTACTGCGATTTGACTTCAAACGTTATAATGAAGTGGTGGGCAGTAGTTTGTGGTCTTGTTTGCGTACTCTATGGAAGGAAATATGGTAAGCTTTACCTGCGTTCAAAGGAACAGGGTGCCAGCTTAAATGACTGCAGTAAAAGCATGGTGTTGGTGGGCCGACAAAGCGCGTTTTTCTGGGGAACGATGAGGAGACATTTCCAGACGGCCGCGTGCAGTGGTTGCATTGTGCGAAACACATTAGCTTAGCGCCAGACAGGGGGCAGCCGTTCAGGTATACGGCCTAGCGCCGAAAAGTCGCCGATAGCGCATTGTAGGCCATGAATAAAGCAGAGGATGAACCCTTGTTAGAGAGCAAGCCGCCAAAAGAAATGTAAACATTCTGCAAATGTCGATTTGACAGGAAAACTGGCGTCCAGGCGTCCAGACTCTGTTTCAAAAGATGTTTGTCAGAGCATGAAGTTTACGAGTTTATGGCCATTCTGTACAAACTTTGAAATTGACGCAACAGGGGAGATAACAAGCTGTTCATGGAGGGCTGTGCTTCCACCCTGTATTGTGTTAGCAAAAGATGTGGCAAACGTGTGGGAAAGAGGCAACGAAACTGAATTTTTTTCCGTTTAAAGTCTCTGATTGGTCAATAGGTTTGCAGTGCAAAGACCATTCTCCGAGCTTAGAATGCCGGGCGCCAGCTCGTGATTGGCTTGTGTGAAAGTGGGGTAAGTCAAAAAAGAGAAACGTGCTTTTGGAACCGAGCTGAGGAGGAAGTGGTGAGAAAGGAAGGAAGGCACTCTTGTACAAGTCTCTTGTACTGGCGCTTCGCTAGTAAAGAATTGCAGGTCTCTACCTAAACGGTGAGATTTGTGTCCTTTGCTAGTGTGCGATTTAGAGCCTGTGCCAGTCCCCTTCTGAACCGTCGGAGGTACTGCTTATATCATCACGGTGACAACGAGTGACGCATGCGTGTACTTATTTGTCTTGAGTCGGCCGTCTAAACACTTGACGTATTCCGACAAGCACAGCCATGGCACGGAGTCAAACTGGTTTGGCAGACCAGCAAACGGGTCCACCTGCACACTGGAATCCATCGGGGTTTCAGAGGCTCTTAGGGAAGGACGTGCGTTCTGAATTAACCGAAAGCAAGACTGCGTACTTGCATTTTTCGGAAATGTGCATTTAATAACAGATTGCCATCGTCCATGATTTCAGTCGCCGAACGCATCGTGGTGTGCCGCCTTGACCAGTAGGATGGTAAAGTATTCGCTGCTGTGACATAGGGCTATAATATCTATTTCTCAGCACCCTGTTCTTTCGAACCATGTTTTTCCTTTTTTTCTGTATGGTAGAATATAGATGCTTGGTGGTGGCGTAGTTTGATTCCATAACCTGGATTCACGTGTATGAAGTGAGATAGAGCGAGTACTGTTCTGGTTAGTGTCGTGTGTCGATCCCCAGCAGATCACTTTGTCCACCATAGATCCCATTTTTTAAGGCTTTTGTTAAATAACTATTTTTTGTATGAGGTTTCTTTAATAATTTTGTTGTCTTGTCATGTTTAAGATCAATAAATCGATTGTGAATTAGTCTACAACTTCTCCCAGAGTTCTGATTAACAGTTCCTTCGCATTTTTATGGCAGTCTAGATCAGAAACATAAGGAGTAGCTCTTTCACTTGGTGTCCACTGCGTGGATCTTTACTTCATTAACAATAATCATCTTTCAAGGTAAAGGGCTAAACATAACAAATGTTGCAGTACTTGAAAGACAAACTTTTACACTTTCCTTTTTTTTTACCACCATTCGTAGCTGTTGAAAATTGCAGCGAACCAAGCAGAGAAAATTTTTTATGCGCAAGTATTTCTAGTCGGTAGTAAGTGTGCAAAGACACTTCTGTGACAAGTTTCACAAGACACCGCCGGTTTACAACAGCCTAGTGGAGCGGTACAAGAAATTTGAGGAGGATGGTTGCTGCGTTCGGCCTACTGGCGCTACTCGAGTGACACTACCGTCATTGCACTTGGCACCTCGCTATTTTTGCTTCTGGGGTTGCTTCACGAATAGCGTTGTCGTAATCCGACGTGGGCTACAGCATATGTTGGATCTCTCAATCAGGCCGGGGGGGGGGGGGGGGGGGGGGACTTTAGTTCATTTGTTTTAGGCGCCCGAGAAGCAATGTGCGGTAGCTAGATGGCGACGAGAGTCAAGCTGATGTTTTTTCAGATCTCTGTGGTTGGTGACAGTACAAAATGACTCGTATATCAGGCAGATATAGTGGCAATAAGGAAATGAAACTCTCAGTTGGTTTTTAGTCTGATTTTAATGCTTCATGTGTTTCCATGAACATGCCGAAGAGCCCAGAAGTTGTTTTATCACTTGAGTCCTAAGACGCACTTAATGTAAGTGTAAAATACAGATGGGACTTGTAACCTCAAGCTATGACTCGACGCTCCAGGCAATTACCAGACCAAATGGCCTCACAGCCGTGTACCTCTGTTAGGAATAGGGTAAACATAGTAACGGCTAAAAATGGTATTCGAAGCATTAATCATGAATGGAGCCAGATACTGTTGCTGTAATCCAAACATTAATTTCGAAGATACTTCACAGTGGAAGTAACAAATTGATATAGATAAACATAGGCAAATGGGCAGAGGAAATCCCTGACCACAGTCCAGAGGTACGTCCAGGCTAGTTTTACAAGCCTTCTTCAGTGTACAAGCGTAATCGAGTATGTCTTCTCACTTATATAGTTCCTGCTGTCGGCTGGTATTCATCCGAATCACTGGTTTCGAAGTACGCCGGTGTTGAACTTTGTTGCTGGCTGGAGCTCTACCTGCTCACTGATAAGTGACCTCCATATACTGCGCTTGGGCCTGTTGGCTTACACATGGTGTATGACTGCGTCGCCTTTTGCATCGAATTCGCAATCGGCGAGCACCATATTAGCAGTTTCTAAATGCGTGTGACCACATACCGATCTGACGAAAGCGACCGGCGCTTTCTGTCTCAATCCACGTTGCAAGGCTCACTGCTAATGTCGGTACATAGATGACTATTTTACTGGCAAACCCCCATGATTCAGTCATAGCGGCGTTTATGGTCCATCTGTACCACAGAACCGTGAGGACTTGTGATACCGCATTGCACCGTCACTTCTGATGTGCTGGTTGGATACTAGCAGAACTGGACAACCGATTAGGTGTGTACCATGTGACGAAGAATGGACACAAACAAATTTTCTGAACGTTGCGAGAGACAGAGAGAGAGAGAGAGAGAGAGAGAGAGAGAGAGAGAGAGAGAGAGAGAGAGAGAACTCTGAGGCTTGTCTTTCACGTACCGTATCAGCTGATACATCAGTATTGGTCATTTATCTATACCAACTTTTTGAAGATGTTTGTTTTATGAACTGTATAACTACCCAGTACAATGTCAGATACCGTAGACATGTTGAGCCGTAGAAGGCGGATGTTCCTCTTGTGCTCTATGCGCCATTCTTGTAAGTTGTGGTAAAAGTTAGTAGGACAAACAATGTGCACTGTCAGTTCTCTTCATCTAAATCTGTTTTTAGTACTTGTATTATCATCTCGGAGTCCAGCTTATTTTCTTCGACACGATATATCACTATCACCCGCTTAATATTGAAATATTGTCTGAAAATATTCCTTCATTTACTGAAAATCGTCTTTTTGTAACTTGAAAATTCCTGGCAGATTACAACTGTGTGCCGGTCAGAGTCTCGAACTTGGAACCTTTGCCTTTCGCAGGTAAGTTAAATTTTGTTAGATATTGTTCGGTTCGTTTGGTCTGGGTGGCAATTTGCCCTCTAACCGAACACGCTGAGCTACCGTGCCGGATACAATCTGAGCTACCCAAGCACGACTCACGACCAGTCCTCACAGCTTTAGTTCCGCCAGTACCTCGTCTCCTACCTTCCTGCTTTCACAGAAGCTCTCAGCGACACTTACTGAACTAGCACTCCTGGAAGAAAGAATACTGCGGAGACATGGCTTTGACACAGCGTCTGGAATGTTTCCAGAATGAAAACATGCTTATAACTTGCTGATTTTTCAAATCAATGAAAATAGTTGCAAATATACTTTATTAGCGAACCCGGCAATGGTTCAGAATTACTAAATATATGTAAGGGAATTGGATCCTGATCTCCTTCTTCCCGTTTCACTATATCCGTCTGCTCCTCCCCACTCATAAGCTACAAATAAAACTTCCTGTTTCCTGCTATAACCAACTGCGAGGAAGAAATCAAAGCAGCACATAGTTGCGTATCCAATATTTGCTTTCATTAAATATAAGAAAACGGAATATATATACATATATATATATATATATATATATATATATATATATATATATATATATATATATATATACAGGGTGTCCCAGCTATCTTGTCCACCCAAAATATCTCTGGAGCAATAACAGCTATTGGAAAACGACTTTCACCGGTATCGACGTAGGGCTGGGGCCCATGAATGTACATATTTGGAAACATTCTAAAACGAAAGCATATGTGTTTTTTAACACAAACTTATGTTTTTTAAATGGACCTCATATAATTTTTCGTCAGCAATCCATAGCATGACAAAGCACATACACAATGGCGTTGATTGCATCGCAATATTCCCATTACATCCCGAGATATTAAGACGCGAAGTTGACGCTTGAAACACCCGCCATGCGCTGCTAGCGCACGTCCTGAGGCTCAGGCGTGAACCCCATGCTGCCCGTAATCGCGATGTGATTGACATGCGTAATCACACTTCCATACTTATCAAGAGGTCCGAAACGAATAATACGGTCTGCTGCCATCCTGCATTAACGTCGTACATTCCAGCAGGTATTTATCACGTAGGCTAGGGGTGATGCGGTTGTGTAACATATCTGTGTACCGCAACGTTAGTCACAAAGTTAACTTCGCTTATCGTTAATCCGTTACTAAAAAGGTTATGCCGTTCAACGTTAAAACTTTACTTTACTGTAGATCTAGCGCAAGTGACAGTTAATCATTCACTCGTAATAGTAAAATTCGTGTTGATGGTTTTAGTGAAACGAGCAAGTGGACTAAAAGTTTTACCGTTGTTTAGGTAAAAATGTTTTGATTTGGGAAGTTCAGGTAGGACATAGAAGATGAATGTAAACATGTTTAACCAATTAGTTTTATTATCGCATAATTATCAATTTTATGTTTATCTAATGCGTTAAATGACAAATTGTTGCAAACAAATGTTTCTTGACATCACTGGGTAAAACGGCCCTTTGCGGAAACTTACATTGTGATACCAGCACTACATACTAAACATAGCGTTCACATCTCATGCTCAAAGTGATGCCCATTGGCTTGCATACATAGGGTCACTCTGCGGATGAAGGAAGCCCTACTTCGTGCTACTGTTTCCTCTTTGATGGCTGTACAAGCATCAATAATGCGTTCCTTTATGTCCTCTGGTGTTGTTGGTTCATGTTGGTAAACAGCATCCTTCACTGCTCCCCAAAGAAAATAATCCAGCGGTGTAAGGACCGGAGATCGGCAGGCCACCTAACTGGGCCCCCTCGTCCAATCCACCTACCAGGGAACTTATGGTTCAGAAGTCGTCGTGCTCGTAAGGTGTTATGTGCAGGGCATCCGTCATGCTGATACCACATGACCATTCTCCGGTTCAGAGGTACGGTGTCCAAGAGAACAGGTGGATTGTGTCGTATAAATCTGGAGTATTGTCTGCCATTTTGGATGCCATTTATAAAGAAAGGTCCGATAATGGTATCTCCAATAACCCCACACCAAACATTAACTTTCCACGGACGTTGATGCTTTACCTGACGGAGCCATTTTGGATTGTCTGCGGACCAATAATGCATATTCCTCATATTGACAATTCCTTTGTTGGAGGATGATGCCTCGTCGGTAAAGAGAACATCTGCAAAAAAATTTGGATTAGTCAGAAGTTTTTGCTGAGCCCACCGACAAAATGTTACCCTATTGCGGAAGTCATTTCCATGAAGATCCTGGTGTAAATGAACATAGCTATGGTAGCGAGCACAGCAACTTCAGCACGTTCATCTGTGCGTGTTTTAGGACGATGTCGAGGTCTTAGATTTAAGCTTCCCGTTTCACGTAGACGAGATGTGAGACGACCAAACATCCGGCGCGAAGGCGATGGCTTGTCAGGGAATCGTCTCCTGGACAGCATTTCGTCCACCTACAACAGGGTACAATACAGGTATGTAGAGTAGGGTAGAAAACAGACATATTAACTTAATAATCATAATGTTCGCTAACAGTACTATCAACAAACAAGCAATCTCATAACGTATTTCCCGTCAACGTACATTCTCCATAGATCAGCAGCATTTCTACCATATCTTCATGTGTGTACATTATACTGTACAGTATAAGTTCCACAATACAACGTTTATTCACAATGTGTACTACCTCCGTGCCATCACTAGATTACTCTGATGCACGACTACACTGGCAAGCGGTGTACTGAACGCCGAAGCAACAACAAATGGGATGCTCGGAGGGTGGTGGAGTACAGGAGTTTGCATGGGTCGCAAATCATAAACAAGGCGAAGTGGTAACTGTGGCAGTAGTGGGAACTACGTTGGACACTTGACTAGGTAGAGCCAGGCCCTGCGCGACAGGCACAATGGGTCATATAACGCATTAGATAAACCTTATTTTGGGTGTACAGGATAAATAAGACAACCTGACGGGTGTACACCGATCGGTACTGCTTCATATTGTGTACGTACATACGTAAAACGTGCAAGAGGGAAACCATTATGTGCTTATGAGAGTTGATGGTAGCAGACCGTATTATTCGTTTCGGACCTCTTGATAAGTATGGAGGTGTGATTACACATGTCAATCACATCGCGATTACGGGCAGCATGGGGTTCACGCCTGAGCCTCAGGACGTGCGCTAGCAGCGCATGTCGGGTGTTTCAAGCGTCAACTTCGCGTCTCAATATCTCTGGATGTAATGGGAATATTGCGATGCAATCAACGCCATTGTGTATGTGCTTTGTCATGCTATGGATTGCTGACGAAAAAATATAGGAGGTCCATTTAAAGAAACATAAGTTTGTGTTAAAAAACACATATGCTTTCGTTTTAGAATGTTTCCAAATATGTACATTCATAGGCCCCAGCCCTACATTGATACCAGTGAAAGTCGTTTTTCAATAGTTGTTATTGTTCCAGAGATATTTTGGGTGGACAAGATAGCTGGGACGCCCTGTATATGATTATTAATTTGTCTGAAGGATTAAATGTCCCTCTATCGCAGTTAAAAGTGTGAGAAAGAAAACGAAGCCGAACATTTTTTACAGCACAGCAGTGCACATCAGTTTATTCCTCGCGGTCAGTTTTAAAGAAAACTGTACATTGTTGTTTAAAAAAATATATAGCCTACGTCTGTATGCATAGTAATTTGACTATCGTGTAAAAATTTGAAGTAAGTTGGCCATTTACTTTCCGAGATTTTTGATAATGACTTTTCACTATTATATATTTTATACATATATTTATACACTATATACACTTAAGTATATGGCCTATGTCTGTCCAAATGTTTATTATAATATCATAAAAAAACTGAAATAAAATGGTCAAGAACTTTACGAGACTTTTGCTAACAATTCTTCCTCTTTATACTCTATATATATTAGTATACTACATATCTTTAAAAAAACTTAGCCCAAGTCTGTCCAATCGTTTATTAGATTATCCTTTATAAATTTGAAGTTAATCGTTCAAGAAATTTGCTAACAACTTTTCGGAACGTTTATTAGAGCATCCTGTACAAATCGATCAAGAATGTTTCGAGAATTTTGGTAACAGCTTTAAACATCGACTCGTCTTTGTATAATAGTACAGGTTACTGATGACTACTGTCACTGAAAGGAAAGCAAAAGAAATACAAAGAAGTGCAAAAAATAGCCTATAGTTTTTTGGGTAAACTAAGTAGAGTTTATAGACCGAAGCATCCAGTGATATAATTCAGAATTGGAGGGTCTGTTAGCGAGTAGTGGAGAGGTAAATGTTACAAATGAATAGAACGAGAAAACAAACCGAGCGAGGTGGTGCAGTGGTTAGACACTGGACTCGCATTCGGGAGGACGACGGTTCAATCCCGCGTCCGGCCATCCAGATTTAGGTTTTCCGTGATTTCCCTAAATCACTCCAGGCAAATGCCGGGATGGTTCCTCTGAAAGGGCACGGCCGACTTCCTTCCCCATCCTTCCCGAATCCGATGAGACCGATGACCACGCTGTCTGGTCTCCTTCCCCAAACCAACCAACCAACGAGAAAACAAATAAGCGAAAAAATAACTATACCTCCAACTGAAGTAAAATGGGGATGGTTGGGACGTGTAGTTTTGTGAGTGGATGGCAGATGAACAAAGGGTGCTCTCTGCTAGAGCCACAGAAAACAGAAAAGATCGTGATGATGTCCTTGTGGAAATGAAGCAGGTAACAGTGCGGTAATGAAATTAACGATGTAAGGAACGTTATAAGATTCTGAGATCTCCACAACACTGTGGAATTAATGAAGATTCATTGCACTCCAGTGTGCGTCGATGTGGCTATATTGGGGGCGTAATGGTTTGTCACGTTAAGGGAGTTTTGAAATGAACTAATTCGTCATTGCTGCGAACTCACCAGAATGAACGAAACAATTATAGTTCATGCTTTCTTCTTACACTGAAGTTCAGCAAGAACACAAAGGAGACTACAAATTTCTACTACTGCTCGAGGTTGGATAAGCTATGATTACGTGTCCAGGCACGCAGAGGTTATAATAATGTCCTTATAAACGTTTGCAACGATCAAAAAGATGTTCCCTGATTAAGACCGTTGAACGTTGTTGCCGCAGCTAAGGTACGTCGTTATGCCGGTGCGACGGTATCGTCCCCTCTGTACGCCGCCGGGGTAATTCTCAGTTATCAAGTTGCAGCGCTCGTGATCATAAATTCAGGTCTTTGAACTCGGGACGGCTTAGCTCCATAACCGAGGAACGGGTGAACCTTAATCTCGGCTGTAAGACGCGGAAGCTAATTAGGGGCGACATCCGCTAAGCCATTATTAGCGCGATAACTGTAACACGCGTGCGCTGGCTGCAGCTCGCTTATCCGGCGCCGCTGGGCCGGCAGGCACGCGTGCAGAGAGCGCGCCCCGCAGGTTGGCTCCCTGCAACTGAAGAAAGCGACAATCTCGCTCCGAAACGGTTTCATTACGGGATTGTAAATTCAGAAAGTCGACAAAGTGAAAGGCGCATGAGAACGTGATACCTATTTCTATTTCCTTGAATGTCGGGCCAACACTTACTCTCAAAATTGCATCAGAAATCGGTATATATATATATATATATATATATATATATATATATATATATATATATATAAGTAACGTCTAAGTATGATCAGAGCAAGTATTTCACTGTGCTGTTTGCAGCTTCCCGACTTAATTGCTCGCTCGGAGACGTCATAACAGTAGTGGGAAAAATTTCCTAACCGACAGGGACCGGGAAATAGGGTAGCGCCTTGTCAGTGACAATTGGTTTCAGACCCGAGAGAAGTCGAAGACCTTCCTCAACGAAGGTTGTGTATCATAATTTCATGATTTACCAGGAAGTAAAAATAATTGTTGTTTTCCTTTGGTGCTATTCACACTGTCGTAAAAAAATATCGCAACACCAAGAAGACGTTGTGCGACATAAAAAAAAGTTGGTAGGCGTGTTCCTACATCTGAAAGATGATATCAATTCAAATTTCCCCCCAGTCACGTATGAGTGGCGGTAATAGCGCCACTATGGCGTCGCAAAGCGGGTTTCAAAAATGGTTCAAATGGCTCTGAGCACTATGGGACTTAACTGCTGAGCTCATCAGTCCCCTAGAACTTAGAACTACTTAAACCTAACTAACCTAAGGACATCACACACATCCATGCCCGAGGCAGGATTCGAACCTGCGACCGTAGCGGTGGCGCGGTTCCAGTCTGTAGGGCCTAGAACCGCTCGGCCACTCCGGCCAGCAAAGTGGGTTTGCTTTAAATGTACGCTGTACTGATCACCTTTGAGACTGGCGTGTTGATGTTAGTCAAGAATGCCTGGATGACGACGAAGACGATGTTATCAAAATCTCACTAAGTCTGAATGAATCGGGTAAACCTTTAAAAACTAGTTCTATCCAGGACAAGAAACAATAACAAAGAGAACATTAAACACAGCAAAAATAAATTGAACTGTTCACTGACAAAGTAAGTTCACATAAAATTTCCTGTACTGAACCACAATCCAGTGAGTCCCTACTTTCTCTGCCGGTAGAGGAAGAAGCTCCTTGCACAACAGAGGGATTCAGGATTGACGGAGAAAATTGAAAATAATTCAAAGAACGGCAACTCTTTCTGTATTATCGCGAAATAGAGGAGTGGGTCTCATGGATACGACACGCGAGGTGGGGTGGCAGTCATTAAAACAATGGCGCCTTACATTGCGGCGAGTTCTTTGCACGAAATTTCAATCTACAACGTTTTCCTTCAAGTGCGAAATTACTTTGTTGGCACCCTTCTACGTAGGGTGAGGCGATCATTGTAATAAAAATGAGAGAAATCAGAGCTTGTGCGGAAAGATTTAAGTGATCGTTTTTCCCGCGCGTTGGTAGAGAACGGAACGGTAGAGAAACAGTGTGAAATTGGTTCGATGATCTCTCTGCCAGGCACTTAAGTGTGAATTACAGAGCAGTAATGTAGATGTAGGTAACCTCGTAACAGGTTTAAGGATTTGAACGTCAGGTTGATTTTATTTGTTTCTAGCAGAGAATGACGTACCCTAGGGTGAATGAGATAATGACTAAGACGCAGGTATACGGCATTTAGATTATTTGCATGTATCTAATAATTTTCGAGTTTGGGCAACATTTCATAAGTCCTTCTAGACAAAAGTCATTTTGACTCATTTGCTTTATAATGAAAGATATACAAGTTTCCGATAATATGTACTTCCATTCAGACGTAGTCTTGATACTCATTACTCTCCGATTAATGCAGAACTCCTAGGGCAGAAAGCTATGGCCAATAACAATAAACTACTGCTCCTTTGCTCCAAAGTATGCTGTCAAAACAAGGTAGTCCTGCAATAGCGTCATTGTCCTGTTGTTCTGCCCAAACCAAAGGCAGGCGAAACAAATTATTCTAATGTACAATTTTTACGTTATAACGATACACATCGTTCTTGCAGGTACCATATATGAAGTACTTTTTTGAGACACGTCTTCACTAGCTGCTGAACTACATGATTTTCCACTGTTGCTAATTCTTTTCTTGACATTCCACTTTCAGTTTGATTGATGGTTCAAATGGCTCTGAGCACTATGGGACTCAACTGCTGAGGTCATTAGTCCCCTAGAACTAACCTAAGGACATCACACACATCCATGCCCGAGGCAGGATTCGAACCTGCGACCGTAGCGGTCTCGCGGTTTCAGACTGCAGCGCCAGAACCGCGCGGCCACTTCGGCCGGCTCAGTTTGATTGATCTATTTTCCTTTCTGTTCAGTGAGCAGTATCTTTTGGGGCTAAACATACATCAGCCACATTCGCGTTTTTCACTGATATACACCATTAGTCCAGAGTGGTTGACTTCACAACTACATATAGCTTAACTTGTAAACAGGAAAAAGATATCCGTTGCTATGGTAGCGGTTTTCATGTGACATACCAATTTATTCCAGTGAAAAATCGATATTGCCACAAATGTGATACAACCTTCTTTGACGGAGGTCTTCAGTCGCTGTTGCCAGTGAATGCGGAGGAACTGTGCGCATATGGAAATTTGAAGTTGGATAGCTCGCGGAAGGCCATTCATTGTTCATAGTGGCAGATAAAGCTACACCTTGTGAATAGGACAAAAACACAGAAATTGGACAGCAGCCGACTGGAGGCGTTTTGTGTGGACTGGCAGGTCACGCTTTTGCCTCTTTTGAAATGGTGCACCGGTGGCCGAATGAAGCGGTTAGCTCGCAGAGTGTGGTATGTGCTTCTGCGATGATTCGGAGATGTTTCTCGTTCCATGACTTGGATCCATTCATTTAAATTACTCTTACCATCAGCAGAATTTTTATTTCAGTGTTCCTGGTTACCACTACATCCTCACAATGATTATACTTAGGCACTCTTCCGAGTTGTAACAGCAACGTACATGGGAATCCATGCTTACGTTTCTGGTCTGGGTTTCTGGATTCTGGATTGCGTTCCTGGGTTTTGATGATTCATCTATTGTTTCGGTTGGTACAACTGTGCAGTCATTTTCTTCTTACTTTCATTCAGTGTTGGCTGACTCCAACTAAATGAGACATTCAACATTACCTTCTTACAGGATGAATGCTCACTGATATGAGTCTGACTCTTTGTTTATGTGCTGTAATGATGAACTCACTATTCGTCCAACAAAAATGCTTCTGAAAACTCTTCGTTTATCTGGTTCATTTGCAGCACAGCTACACTGCCCCGAACTTCTATGTTACATAGTATCTTGTGCGCTCACCCTGGGGAAACGTAAAAATCTTATGCTACGGTTCAGATGGTTGCTATACGCCTGTCACCGGACTAACAGATTCCCTTGTCTGCAATATTATAATATGTTTTCCTGTGGCTATTTTCTGCCTTTCAGTTCTGAGTGGCCACAGTGAAACAGCAGTTTCCATATTTTTTCCCTGTAGAATATGTTACTTTAATATACAATCGGAGTTTCTACAAGAATTTACTTCGCTCGTTTCATATGACAACACACATGCAAATCGTGGCACGACTTTCCACATTACTGAAGACAAGAACTATGACATTTGTGTGGGTCATCGTAATGTGTTTATGTGACTAAAATGGGAAATACACAGAAGAAAAGAAATGGAGAATCTCGTTGTGAGAGGAGGAGGCAGGAAGAATAACGCTTCTAAATGCCTGGGTAGATAAACAAGCATATGTAGTGTATATAACACCAACACTCAAAATTAATGGAGTAAGATATCTCTCAAAAATTATGACGGAGAGAAGACAGTGAATCAAACTGAAGTGCTCGTTTTTCCCGCGTGCCGTTCGAGAGTGGAACGGTAGAGAGACAGCTTGAAGGTGGTTCATTGAACCCTCTGCCAGTCACTTTATTGTGAATAGCAGAGTATTCACGTAGATGTAGATGATTACTTTTCCAGTGAAGGGCTACAATTAGGTAGAATTTGATAAAAACCTGATCCTTGGGAATTCCATCGGAATAGAACAGTGTCATAAAAGGCTCACGAATAAAGCCATCCACCTTATTAGGCGATAAGTGACCTATTTCAGACTTTCAAGAACGGAGATCCGTTCATCTTAGAACGATGAAATCGTGCAGTACGTTGGACTGACAATAACGAAAACATCATATCAACCATAATGCTTTTTTTTTCTTAAAGGTTGTTTTGGAGTGTTGAAGAAAGATCTTCCAAAACCAACCTACGGAACACAGTGACCAATAACGAAAGCTAGGTTCAAGTATCTACAAAAATTGTAGAAATCCTGTACAGGGATTTAAGACTCCACCACATAGACTTGCAACGAATGATGGGGATTACAAGCATTCACAAACTAAAATCCATAGCAGCAAAGCCATATGAATAGTAAAATTATTTTTTTGGTTACTAAACGCTTCTTGTGCACATACGTTCAACGAAAGGAAGAATTAGGTTTAACTTCCACTTGGGTAACAATCTCGTGTGTGACGGAGTGGAAGTTGTGATTGGGAAAGGACGAGGAAGGAAATTCGTAGTCTCCTTTTCTAAGGCACCGTGTCGGTATTCACCTTAGGCGACTTAGAGCAATCATGGAAAATATAAATCCATATGATCTGTAATGTCTCCCCTCATTTTTATAAAGATATTCTTGGCTGATAATAGTAGCAGCTGAAGAGAAATAAATAAAAAAAACTGTCATTAAGCGGCTCCCTAAATGTCACACTTTTAGTAAATTTGGATCTGTGCCCGGAATTCACTTAAAATGCAAGAAAACGTTATTGTTGGCTGAATTTAACGCCACTTTAGGAACAAAAGTACAAGTTCTAGTGACTGCCCGTATGTAGCGCAATATCTGTTGAAAGTGTGCTGTTTGGCAGCATTACTAAGGTGCACACTGCCCAGTTAAGGCTCAAATAGAAACTGTATGTTAACGGTAAACTTTGTTGACAGGAGAAACAGGATGCACCGTTTAGATCAATAAGTACTGTAATATGATGAGCAAATGTGTATCCCTGTTTTATGCTGGCTTCTATCATAAGTAATTCACCCTTCTGCCGGTTAGCAAACTTCCAACACAATCACTAAACCTGACAACATAAATACGACTTTAACCCTTCTCCACAATCTGTTAATTTACATACTAAGTTGCTCACATTTTATACTTAATGTAGAAAGACAACTGAGTAACAATCTGTACAATAAGCGTTAGTGGTAGGACTGTTACTGGAAGTCGACTGGAGACTTCACACATGTCCATTAGGTACTTCTAAGTTCTGCAGAACACAACTACTTAGCACTACTAATGAATGAGTCTCAATATCCAGCGAAACACGCTCCACTATCTCTGTTTTTCTCCCTTTCGTTATCTCACCACGGCTTTCCTTGCTTGATTATATTTAAATTAGAACCAATTAACGTTGTGGTAAATTCAAAAGAACATCAGTTACTGTTTGCCAGATAAACTAACAAACTCTGATCCTCAGTATAAGTATTTATTACTTTTGCATTTAAACAACACTAACAAAGAAACTAGCCTGCTTTGCAACCCCTTCATCGTTTCATGAATTGATATGCCGCATGTACCGCTGTATCTCCTGAATTGTAAGCAATCTTTAATCAGTTCTTCCATGGACTATGTTTGCATTGATAACTTGTTTGACCGCATTATTATTTTACCAAATTATGCCCATTTGTTTTTGACCAAAACAATTACTTGAAATTCCGATTTAGCTACTTACTGAACACTCTAGGTAATTGGTAAATCTATTTTACATGCAGTTTTACTGAGCGACTTTCGTCTTTCTGAGCGCTCACCCTCTATGGTACTACAACATTCTTTTCTAACTATCAGTGATACCAACTTTCACTACCAGAATTGTGCACTGGTCGCTTTTCCCTAGCCAGATACGTAAACGAAATCTGCTTTAAGCAGCTTTCTCTCTATCAGTCCAAAAACAGTTTACAAAACAGAAATGCAACGTTAACATTGACAAAGCAATATTTACAATTTGCTTTCTGAAAACATAAAACAATTATTTTTGCACGTCGTTATACATCATTCATCTAAATGAGTGACATATGGATTTCTTTTAGTTTATCTCAGTTAAGCTGTAAAATGTTGAGGCAAAATAGTACAGTATAATTTCTTGTTTAAGCCTACGTTCTCATTTTAGATCATAAAACGTAAGCATGCCGAATTAAAATCTCTGAAGCCGGCTTTCGGGAAAAATGGATACCCCATAAACTAAATAAATAGAGTTCCATGACCAAATCACAGTAGACCTAAGGATAAGGATAAGACACTACGCTGGAATAATACAGTTTCTCTCCCTTTCATTAAAAAAGTAACTGGGCAGATTACGAAGATTTTATAGAGGCGAACATCAGATCGATTTTTAGGCCAACAAGGAAAATATGTTAAGCCCTCCGCCATGTAAAGGATACCGTGTGCATGCGGTATGGTGTATATTGGAACTATATTATCACATTAGGACATGGTGTAGAACAGATCTGAAGATGGCCATTATTGACTGAAACCGGTCATCCTGAAAGGAATTGATATTGTGATCAAAGACTGGAATAAAAAAGCATTTGACAAAGAGAAGCGTGAATATACGTCTAAAGAAACATAAAAATAGTTGCCCATTAGGGAAAGTAGAAAAACGAGCTGTTCCAGAGCACGCTATTCCGTCAGGAAATCATGAAATTTTACGAATACAAAATTTTGTCTACAATAACTAACTGTTTTTGTCCATTGTTTATAGAGAAGCTATTGCACGGTATAAATTGGATAGTTTAAACAGAAAATAAGAAAGCATGTAACTTAATGACACAGTGACAGTAGCTATGTAGAATCAATAGATACATTTTATTTTTGACTGACCACTGTTCGGTAGTTGAGATCTGTTTCTTACAAGGATTACCTCTGGCCGGCAGGGATGGCCGAGTGGTTCTAGGCGCTACAGTCTGGAACCGCGCGACCACTACGGTCGCAGGTTCGAATCCTGCCTCGGGCATGGAAGTGTGTGATGTCCTTAGGTTAGTTAGGTTTAAGTAGTTCTAAGTTCTAGGGGACTGATGACCTTAGAAGTTAAGTCCCATAGAGCTGTGAGCCATTTGAATTTTTAGTGGACTGATGATCTCAGAAGTTAAGTCCCATAGTGCTCAGAGCCATTTGAACCATTTTGATTACCTCTGTCGATCATGTGTAATCATTAACTACGCCCCTTTTTCGCAGTACTTATGTCGCTCTCGAATGACCGACACGTCAGTGGGTGTCTCTGTGGAAACAAGAGCACCTCTGATGATATCATGCTCGGTTTCGTGAATCACTACCATACAGCCTGGAAGATTCACCACCAACTAAGACAACTGGTCTTTAAAACCTTAATTTTATAAGCCCTGGATTCTTAGCTACAAAATTTAAATGAAGGTTTTAGAGGAACTGCCAACTGATTTGTTACGAACAGTAGCAGCTATCCCATTCACTAACTCACTTTATCTTATAGATGTATTATATGTCCTGTTTGAATTTGGGACGCTTCATGTTATGCAGTGTTGCTTACACTATGGCGGGTCAGAATAAACAGTGATTTTGAAAAGCAGCGGAATCCTTCATACCTGTTGGGAGATGGTGGGGATGCAGTCGGCCATTTTCTTGACACACTAGCATTCAGTAGCAATGGAGAGGCGAATACCTCAGCATTACGCGTATGACGTCAGAGCGTTTTACCAAGACGGTAGTTCTTACAGGCAGGCACATCGTGCTTTTCGCACCAGTTTCCAGATTGACCGTGATCGACCAGTGCTTTCTGCATGCGCGATTAAAAAGTGTCTAAGAACTCTAAGACTTCGTCAACGACGATAAAGACGCATGGTAAACCAAAGACAGTGAGTACTCCTGAACAAGGAGCATGTAAGAGTTACAATCGAAAAGCCGTTTCGTTCAGCTCGCCTGCATGGCACTGCACATGAGATTTCCAGCAGAACATATTTTAGACAACGGTCTGCCTTACCATCCTTACAAAATCAAAATTGTTAAGGTTGTTAAAGAAACAGATTACGTGAGTCACATACGACTCCGTGAAAAGTGTTGAAAGTAATAAAGACGAAGAGCCCACTTCCGTTTGTGCGATTCCATCAATAAGCAGAACTTTACGGTTTGGAGTGTCGTGAATCTTAGACAACAGCATCAACAACCTCTCCTGCGCGGTGCATTATGTGTCCATCAGGGATCATAGGGTCCTACTTTCTCGAAGACGATACAGGCAGTGCTGCGATAGTGACTTCTCAGAGATACGCAGATTTATTGGAAAAAAATTTACCCCAGTATTGTCCGCCCGTGGTACCTGAGTGATGAGCGCGACGGAATGTCATACTTAACGGCCCGGGTTCGATTCCCGGCTGGGTCAGAGATTTTTATCCACTCAGGGACTGGGTGTTGTGTTGTCCTCATCATCATCATTTCATCCCCATAGATAATCAAGTTGCCGAATTGGCGTCAACTCCAAAGACTTGCACCAGATGAACGGTCTATCCGACGGGAGGCCCTAACCACAGGGCACTTCCATATCCCAGAATTTCCTCAGTACAAAATGAACAAGGTGACATTTTTTCGACAACGCAGAACTACCTCAGATCCGCACGAGCAACCATGATTGTTATTGATGCGTCATTTCCAAATGATGTGGCTTCGCGAATGAGGATATTTCACGGTCTCCCCATTCACCTGAGTTAATAAATACTGACTTTCTACTGCGGGTTTCCCTGAAGACTAAAGTACATCAGGATAACCCACCACGAGCAGTTGAAGCACGGAAAGAACGGATACGGCAGAATGTGGTTCAAATCACACTCGTTTTGCGTGACGAAAAACTCCAGTACTCGACTGGAAGAATGACTACGTTTTAAAGGACGTCGTGTTATTAGAGTTATATCGACAACTTAGTTACGTTTACTTAATTGTCTTAGAAGGCTTTTTGTGTAATTTAAAGTAACAATAATGAAATTGGAGGAGTTTATTGAATTTTTTACAACATTTTTAAAATCGCTTTTTACTCCGCACCACCCTGTAATTTACTACATTAATTGACTTCTAGAACTCGATCTTGGCGTGATATCAACAAAATTGCTTTTTCTGAACATGTTCACAAACTACCAAAGTCCAATATCTCCTTTCACCCCTGTAAATAACCACACGATGTCACTTGAGTTGGAAGTGTTACCATTGTGCGACAGTGTCGTAAATATGTGCAAAATAACGATTCATAAATTTCGTCTGGCCGAATGTAACCTTCCAAAACAGACAGTTTGTTCACCTACAAAGTGCAGGTGAACTGCTGGACTGCACCTGTGTATACATGAATCGACGGTACAATGGGCAATTATAATTTCATACATAGTTTCATATTACAAGAAGCCGGCTCATGGAACGAGAGGCAGTCGTGAGGGCTTTGACAGTTCGCAGCAGGTAACTGAGCACGCGCGGAGTGCAAGTAGGCTCAGAGCGGGGATGAGGGATTTTTGCAGTGGCCAGAGGGTGTGCTTTACTGAAGGATCGAGACGATTCAGTGTCAGCTAATGTGAATGAAACGAAAGATGAATATTATATTTTCAACGAAACTACATTAAAGACCCTACAAACATTATACAGAAAAACGAAGTGCACGGGAAAAAATCGTGACTATGGGGCGAGGTCATTGCGACTTCATGCACGACTCTAGGATAAATATTAAGAAAATTGAATTTTGTTTTAATTATAATAGATTATAAAATTAACAACAACAGTACCATTGGAGAGTCTGCTTGTATGAAGAGTAAAATGAAAGCTGACGATGTCAGTAAACGCCACAACATTCTACTTTTCATTACATGGATGTGTATAAGGAATTAAAGTCAAGTTTATATGCCAAGACTATAAGTCCTGTACTGTTACACGTAGTATGAAGACAGCATTCGTTTCCCAGATCTTCACTTGATTTTCCTAGTGTGTGTGCACCCGCAGTTTATTGTTCGACATGCTCTGATTAATTAGTTTCATAAACAACATAGAAAACCGCCTTGAAAACGCGAATTGTAATGAATAAAAGGGAAAAAGAAATCTGGTTCTTAAAACCGACAATGAATATTTATAATTTTATTTAATTTCTAGTCATCTTGTAAGGCTTAGTTAATTTTTTGATAGGTCATTTTATATTTGATTGTTTGCGATAAGAGATCACAAAATGACTGCTACAATTTTCTCTATGTGCTGTTATTTTATGCGTATGTGGAATTAGCATTAAATGTGAACGGTGTTTATTGTTTAATTATATAACAAGGAGTCAGTAGTTCGTGATAGCACGGAAAATATTTTAGGACGAGCTGTAGGGCACACGTGGTCTTTCATCTTTCGTCTCTTGTTGCTCGGTGGTCATCGTGCTTTGGTTGAGTGGTTTGTGTGACTGAGCAGTCGCGTGTGTAACTTTTCGTTGGAATTGGTATAATTTTGAGAGTATGAGTTACATGCTGCAATTTTTCACTGAATGGAATAATTTTCTGTGAGAGTGTTAAGCATGTTAACTTTTAACTGGACGTGGGTTTGAAATTTAAAATTTTCCCACTGAATTAAATATTCGAAGAGATTTATGGATTGCAGCCGGTCTTCGTAAACTTCTCGCCACGATATTTTGACTGGGCACCTGCCAGTCATCTTCAGGTGAGCCATCGATGATTGACGAAGACGTTCTTCTCTCCGCCTTATATAGCGCGCTGAGGTTATTGCCATGTATGCATCAGAGTCTCTGTGACAGAAGGACCACACCGCCCGGCTACAGCGCCCTCGTTGGTGGAACTGCAAAGATCATCTGCCTTCGGGGTTGCCGCTCGCCGTAGTCATCGGATTATTCCGGCGTCTTTGTCTGGAACAAATCTCGAATGTGACGGGATTCCATGCATTATCCAGCTGGTAGCCCTGTCACGGTCCATTAGATTTTCCGCGATGCATATTTCAATGGATTCTTTTATAACGGAGTCCCAAAAAGAAATTGCTGAAGCCAAAAATAATGTTTTGTCATACTTAATTGACTTTCCGTTGGAGATGCAATGTTCCGCAATTGCAGATTTGCTGGGTTGCGGAAGGCGAGTGCAACGTTTATGTTCCGTGAAACGTTCTTCCACTGTGCGTGTTGTTAGACCTACATAGGCCGTACCACACTGGCAAGGTATTTGGTAAATTCGCGCCTTCCGCAGTAACAAATTGTCGTTCACTGATCCTAGCAGGTCCGAAATCTTAGATGGTGGGCGGACACTCACTTTCACCTGAAAATTTCTAAGGATGCTTGCTGTTTTGAAGGAAATATTTTCAACGAGTGGAAGAAAAGCTAGGGACTTCGCTGGCGCGTTCTCCTCTTTGTCCATTTCCGGTTCTAGGTTTTAGCTGAGAATGCACTGTTAATTTGCCAGGTAGTGTATCCACTGTCTCTGAACACTGTCTTTAAATGTGCAAGCTCTTTAGGCAAAATATCTGCGTCCGACACTGTATGGGCTCTGTGTACAAAGATTTTAAGTACACTTGTAGTTCGAGAGAGGTGATGGCAACTTGAAGAGTGCAAGTAAGAATCAGTGAGCTTGCGATAAACAGAATGTCCCAGAGAGCCGTCACTCTTTCGTCCAGGAGTGCGAGACAACCACTTATCTCTAATTCCATAGTAAATCGATGTTCTCATGAATGGAGTTAAGATGATGTAAAAACTCCGTTAACTTGTTTTCTCCTTGGGTCCACACTATGAAAGTATT
The DNA here is from genome assembly GCF_021461395.2 of Schistocerca americana. Taxonomy (NCBI): domain Eukaryota; kingdom Metazoa; phylum Arthropoda; class Insecta; order Orthoptera; family Acrididae; genus Schistocerca; species Schistocerca americana. The sequence goes on along the minus strand of NC_060122.1, from coordinate 583,214,883 downwards.
ACGACGTACCTCCAAAAAACGGTTTCAAGTATCCTTTTCCCAAAATCTCTATAAGAAGGTTAGCCACCAAGGGTGACAAGGGGCTACCCAAAGCGACACCGTCAGTCTGTTCAAAATATTCTTCGGTAAATACAAAATAAGTTGGGGAAAGAGCGTGCCCAAAAAAAGCTGTGAAGGCCGCCTGGATCTGTTTGTCAATTGTGCCAAGGAATTAGCAAGAGATACTTTTGTAAAAAGAGATACTACATAAAAAATCACTAAAAGATCCGAACTACTTAGGTGGTGAGCCCACAATCTGTTGATAAAATCGGTTGAGTCCCGTATATGACGTGGACATTTGCTATCCAATGGTCTCAGCAAGAAAGCAAGACGTTTGGCTAAATCATATGGAGGGCGTCGGTATTACTCATTATAGCCCGTACAGGAAAGACCATCTTTGTGCAGCTTAGGGAGACCATACGGTCTTACTGGAACGTTGCCTTGTGGTTTTAACCGCTTGCTGGAGGTAACGAGGAAGAGTTCAGGAGTGTTCTCGTTTTCCGTTGCATGCATACTGGAGGGTCGTAAACAGTCTTCCTGTACACAGTATCACTAAGTAGACCATACATCTTCTCCAAATGCAAACTACAAGGTGACAAAACAGTTGAGTTACCTTTATCAGCATTCAGCACCACTATGTCCGGATCCTCTCGGAGATTTGGTAGTGCAGCCCTTTCTTCAGAGTTTGTGTTACTGCGTGGACGAGGAGCTTCCAAAAGAGGACGGTAAGTTTCCCTTCTTATTTCTTCGACAGCACTCGTAGGAAGGCGTCGAACAGCTCTTTCAACACCACGCACAAAAATTATTGCAGGTAGTGCACTATGTGTAGGTGCAAAACTGAGTCGTAAACCCAATACGGACAACGTCGCATCGTCCAAATTTTTCTCCGTGAAACTGACAACGGAACGTTGTGCAGTTATTTCCTGTGGTGACGGCTGTTGTGCTCCGAATGACCAAATTTTGACATCTGTCGAGAACTTCCATCCTTACATATCCAGTCAAAAACTTGGTTGGAGTCACTCCATCTACCCAATCCCATGATACATGAAAGAGACGACCAGCAGTCATCAGATGTAGGCGGAACAGTTCTTCTGAAATGGGTTCCAACCTTCGTCTGGAATAATAAATTCTCTCCTTAACAATAGCACGACTGGCCTTCTTCTTGATCTTCCGGGCAGTGGTAGTCTCAACAATACGTGTCACTCTGGCAAATTTTGTTGTTATGCCATGGTCCAGACGACGGAGAGGACTTGTCTGAAGAAGAAGCAGGACAGAGAAGAGACAGTGGACCCACTATTAGGATTTAAAAGAGCTTTGAACGACTCTGGCAAATTTTGTTGTTATGCCATGGTCCAGACGACGGAGATGACTTGTCTGAAGGAGAAACAGGACAGAGAAGAGACAGTGGACCCACTATTAGTATTTAAAAGAGCTCTGAACGACTCTGGCAAATTTTGTTGTTATGCCATGGTCCAGACGACGGAGAGGACTTGTCCGAAGAAGAAACAGGACAGAGAAGAGACAGTGGACCCACTATTAGGATTTAAAAGAGCTTTGAACGACTCTGGCAAATTTTGTTGTTATGCCATGGTCCAGACGACGGAGATGACTTGTCTGAAGGAGAAACAGGACAGAGAAGAGACAGTGGACCCACTATTAGTATTTAAAAGAGCTTTGAACGACTTAGGATGAAATAAGGCAGAAGGCATAGATAACATTGAAATTGCATAGATAACATTGAAATTTCTAAAATCTTGGGAATGTAGGAACAGAACGAATGGTCACATTGGTGTATAGAATGTATGAGACTGATGATATCCCCTCAGACTTTCGGAAACATCATCCACACAACTACGAAGGTAGCAAGAGCCGCCAAGTGCGAGTTAATCGCACGATCAACTTAACAGCTCATACATACAAGTTGCTGACAAGAATAATATGCAGAAGAAAGGAAAAGAAAATTGAGGATCTGGCAAAACGAGCATTGCTGATCTATTAGTACATTTGGAACACAGTATTGTATGGTAGTGAAACATGGAGCGTGGGAAAACCGGAACAGAAGAGACCTATTGGATTTCAGACACGATGCTATAGAAGAATGTGGAAAATTAGCTGGACTGATAATGTAAGGAATGAGAAGGTTCTCTGGAGAGTTGTTGAGTAATGGAATATACGAAAACATTGACCAGAAAAGGAGCCAGGATGATAGGACATCTGTTAAAACATCAAGGAATATCTTCCATGATACTAGATGTAGCTGTAGAGGGTAAAAACTGTAGAGGGAGATAGACACTGGTATACATCCAGCAAATAATTGAGGACGTAAAGTGTTAGTGCTACTCTGAGATATAAAGGTTGGCTCAGGAGAGGAATTGGTGGCGAGCCGCATCAAAACAGCCAGAAGACTGATAACTAAAAGGAAAAACTTGTCTATGTATTTAAAAGTGTTAATTACCAATTCTGTAATAAACGTTCGGGTTTTGAAGTGACAGTGTGTGACAGATCCCTAAAAATCATAACGAGTCAAGTAAAGAAACTAGCGTATGCATTCCCCACAGTGATAGCGACGAATAAAACCGCCGGTGCCCTTGTGAATCATACATTGTTTTAAATAGAAAAGGTTACAGTTCTTTACAAACAAAAATTGAAATATAAAAGCTTACAATTCTTTACAAATAAAAATTGAAATATAATGTTCTCGATAATTTTAATGTTCGTGTTTACCAGCTGCTTGTTACTGATACTGGTACAAATTCTACGTAAAGACTTTGTGTCTCTGTAACTACGCTCAAAATTTTCTTGTGTTTGTAGATCTTCTATTTTTATGATTTTTTTTTGTCTGCTGGTCGTTATCTGTTTGAAAAGTGAGCCATAGAATATGATTGTTTATGTCCCTTGTTCAACGCCACTTATTGTAGGAAAATTTAGAACTCTCTCCAGCTTCATAATATATTTAAAATATTTTCTTCTGTTGATTAGACTGCTGTCGCAGCTATTTGGGGAGACGATTTCTGATTAATTAAAGACATACTGTTCGAAGAGCGATTCAGAACACAAATCATCAGGCCCTTGATGTCACTCTCGTTTTCTCATATTTTTAAGCTTTTCTATTGTTATCATTTGACCATTTTTATCTGTTGTTTTTCATCTGTTAGAAACGTAAGCCACAGAAAACGATGGTTTATATCCCTTGTTCAACACTTTCTTTAACAAGTGCGTTAATATGTTACCACATATGACTCCACATGAATCTTTCAAGGTGTTCGAAAGGACAGTATTTTAGCTGCGGACGAAATAGGCATCACGTAGATTTTGGATTTCATGTGGTTCCTGAACTGTCTACTGTGCTGTTGAGATGCAGACTTTCAGGAATTCTAGAATGGTGTAATTGTTAATTTCATTAGAGAGCGAGTTACAAGCTGTTAAAGAAAAGATAACTAAAAACAAGATTAATTGCAAATAGTCTCCTTTGTACGATACACGTGATTGAATATGACGTTGCGTGGTATTTAACACAAATTGTATCACTATTGAGAACTGAAAACATAGTTCTATATCTGGTGTCAAGTTTTATCTACGTCCTCATCAAATTTGCATCCTTATACATTTTGCAGACTACTATGAGCCACATGACAGAGAACAATTATCATTGTGCTACGTGTTAGCGCTACCCGTTGCATTTCGACATGGAGTGCGTATAGAATGAGTGCTTAAATGTCTCTGTGTGCGCTGTAGGCAGTCTAGCCTTGTGTATCCGGTCCCTGCGTGAAATTTACGTTTGTCATATGTTCTTAGATTACTCACCTAAACTGGTTACATAAACTTCATAATTATGTTTTCGTGGCCTAGTTGGTGTGTGTTCAACAGTCGGGCAATTTAGAATTTATTACCGTTACGTTCTCTCGTGAATCTTTCCTGTTCGAACTTTTTTCTCCAAGATAATATGTTATGCCTTACCCAGTCCAGTAATCAAACATAGCCTAATTTAACGTGAAATTAAAAGGTTCTCCTTATGATATTCCGGTTTTATTGCTTTATTGTTGCCACCAGTACATAATTTTATGTGCTGTTTATCTGTTCGAGATTACTTTATCATAGCACCCCGTTTTCGTTGGAACCAACAATTTAATCTATATTTGCTTCTTAGGCTTATCGTAGATAAGGTCTTCAGCTATAATGAGGACCAGGCCTGTTGTTGGTATGTTTGGTGGGGATGGGTAGCCCGTCAGTTGTCAGATGTTTAAATTTATTTCTGGATATGGCTATCAATTATTTTCGAACCTGTTCGAACGTGGATGTGCTCCGTTTTTAGTTAGTTAGCAATTTTTTGCTGTTCCCAAGTTTCTCTCTATTTTATGAAAAGAGCTTTCGACTCGCTTCTGTTTAAGAATTGGTTCTTCATTTTACAATCAAGTGAGCTCCTTACTATTAGAGTTCATGTGGTAGTTACTTTTATGGCTTTTACATATAAGCTTCTTGTATTATGCTATACTTTCGGTTTGTTTGTTTCGATATAACATGACATTTTAAGAGCTTCATTAGTACTACCCACCTCTCTCCTCCCCCTCCCCCCCATAATTTAATTACATCTTCGTGACTGCGGTTTCTGGATGAGGTGACAACTGTCATGATGGTTCATTGCCATTACGAATATAAAAGTATATTAATACATGTTACCGAGAATTGGTAGTAGGTCTTCTTTCCTGTTCGAATTTTTCTTCAAGACAGCAAGTTCATTTGCTCCTTAACCAGTCCAGTAATTATGAACACTATAATTTAACGTGGGTTTCAATGTTTCTTTTTATTGTATTCTGGTGCTGTTATTTTAATGATGCCGTCGTTGCGGAGTTCTATGTGCTACTTATCTGCTTTGAGTTGCTTGTTTTAAATTATGCTTTAAACTATGTACATTAATTTTCTTATGTTAATATTTTATAAATACTTTTAAACACGCTTTACATCCGAGTTGTTTTTCGTCTCTTTGGTTAAAAAAAAAATGGCTCTGAGCACTATGGGACTCAACTGCTGTGGTCATAAGTCCCCTAGAACTTAGAACTACTTAAACCTAACTAACCTAAGGACATCACGCACATCCATGCCCGAGGCAGGATTCGAACCTGCGACCGTAGCGGTTGTGCGGTTCCAGACTGTAGCGCCTTTAACCGCTCGGCCACTCTGGCCGGCCGTCTCTTTGGCATTACGTTTTTATAGCATGTACGTGGGCTTGTTTTGGCATTTATGGTTTCTCTGTTCGATGTATCCACAATTGATTTTGACACACGCACTAACATGCATAATATATTCTTAGCGCCTAATGGGTTTTAATGACAAATTTCTCTTGTCTTAGTGTTACTGGTCTAAATCGACGTTCCTTTCAAATTACATTAAACGTAATTGTTTGGTGAGTTATCTACCACCTTTCCTTCCGTTTACTTTACTATCCTGCTAACTAGTTACCTCAGCATATTCATGCTTTGTAACTCTGGAATACCTTCGAATATGATGTGACACGTAGTAAAGGTTTCGAGTATCAGTTGATATTCGCTCCCTGACATTACGAGTCTCGCTGTTCAATAGTTTTTGACCTTGTTCAAAGACTGCTTCAGTCGGTTTTTATTTGATATTTTATTCTTTCTTTCCGGAGGAACGTTACTCCATGTTCATCAGTGTCTTTAGCTCATTGTGGGGCTCATGTGCTACCAACTCGGGTACATTTGACTTTGCGAGCACAGGTTTCAATTTTGGGCCTACCATTCTTCGTATAATATATGTCATGGATTGTGACATTGGACCACATTACGCATTCCATGATTTGCATACGTTCAATATGCAATATGCAGCATTGGTTAGTTAAATTCTGTGGTTGATTTTTTGTGTTTTAGAGGTTTCTAGTTACGCATTAGCTCCTCCATTCTTCCGGAACAGGCTCATTTGGTTCCTAAGTTGGGGCACTGGAATCCTCATCTGTTTACTTGCGACTACGCCTATGCCCCCCCCCCCCACCCCTCCGCCCCGATGAACCATAGACCCTGCCGTTGGTGGGGGGGGGGGGGGGGGCCTTGCGTGCCTCAGCGATACAGATAGCCATACCGTAGGTGCGACCACAAAGCAGGAGTATCTGTTGACAGGCCAGACAAACGTGTGGTTCCTGATGAGGGGCAGCAGCCTTTTCAGAAGTTGCAGGGGCAACAGTCTGGATGATTGACTGATCTGGCCTTGTAACTCTAACCAAAACGGCCTTGCTGTGCTGGTACTGCGAACGGCTGAAAGCAAGGGGAAACTACAGCCGTAATTTTTCCTGAGGGCATGCAGCTTTACTGAATGGTTAAATGATGATGGTGTCCTCTTGGGTAAAATATTCCGGCGGTAAATAGTCCCCCATTCGGATCTCCGGGCAGGGACTACTCAGGAGGACGTTGTTATGAGGAGAAAGAAAACGTGTTCTACAGATCGGAGCGTGGAATGTCAGATCCTTTAATCGGGCAGGTAGGTTATAAAATTTAAAAAGAGAAATGGAGAGGGTAAAGTTAGATATAGTGGGAATTAGCAAAGTTCGGTGGCCGGATGAACAAGACATTTCGTCAGGTGAATACAGGGTTATAAATACAAAATCAAATAGGGGTAATGCAGGAGTAGGTTTAATAATGAATAAAAAATAGGAGTTCGGGTAAGCTACTACAAACAACATAGTGAACGCATTATTGTGATCAAGATAGACATGAAGCCCATACCTACGACAGTAGTACAAATTTATATGACAACTAGCTCTGCACATGATGAAGAAATTGAAGAAATGTATGATGAGATAAAAGAAATTATTCAGATAGTGATCGGAGACGAAAATTTAATAGTCATGGGTGACTGGTATTCGACAGTAGGAAGAGTAGTAGGTGAATATGGATTGGGGGTAAGAAATGAAAGAGGAAGCCGCCTGGTAGAATTCTGCAATGAGCATAACTTAATCATAGCTAACACTTGGTTCAAGAATCATAAAAGAAGGTTGTATACATGGGAGAAACCTTGAGATACTGACAGGTTTCAGTTAGATTATATAGTGGTAAGACAGAGATTTAGGAACCAGGTTTTAAATTGTAAAACATTGCCAGGGGCAGATGTGGATTCTGACCACAATCTACAGTATTTGTTTTGAACTGTAGATTACAAAATGGTTCAAATGGCTCTGAGCACTATGGGACTCAACTGCTGAGGTCATTAGTCCCCTAGAACTTAGAACTAGTTAAACCTAACTAACCTAAGGACATCACAAACATCCATGCCCGAGGCAGGATTCGAACCTGCGACCGTAGCGGTCTTGCGGTTCCAGACTGCAGCGCCTTTAACCGCACGGCCACTTCGGCCGGCTGTAGATTACAACTGAAGAAACTGCAAAAAGGTGGGAATTTAAGGAGATGGGATCTGGATAAACAGACAGAACCAGAGGTTGTAGAGAGCTTCAGGGATAACGTTAGGGAACGACTGACAGGAATGGGAGAAAGAAGTACAGTAGAAGAAGAATGGGTAGCTTTGAGAGATCAAATAGTGAAGGTAGCAGAGGATCAAGTAGGTAAAAAGACGAGGGCTAATAGAAATAATTGGGTAACAGAAGCGATATTGAATTTAATTGATGAAAGGAGATAATATAAAAACGCAGTAAATGAATCAGCCAAAAAGGAATACAAACTTCTCATAAATGAGATCGACAGGAAGTGCAAAATGGCTAAGCAGGCATGGCCAGAGGACAAATGTAAGGATGTAGAGGCTTATCTCACTAGGGGTAAGATAGATACTGCCTACAGGAAAATTAAAGATACCTTTGGAGAAAAGAGAACCAATTGTATGAATATCAAGAGCTCAGATGGATACCCAGTTATAAGCAAAGAAGGGAAAGCAGAAAGGTGGAAGGAGTATATAGAGGGTCTGTACAAGGGTGATGTACTTGAGGGCAATATTATGGAAATGGAAGAGGATGTAGATGAAGGTGAAATGGGAGATATGATACAGCGTGATGAGTTTGACAGAGCACTGAAAGACCTAAGTCCAAACAAGGCCCCGGGGCCAGTCGTTGTTGCCGAGTGGTTCTAGGCACTTCAGTCCGGATCCGCGCTGCTGCTACCGTCGCAGGTTCGAATCCTGCCTCGGGCATTGATCTGTGTGATGTCCTTAGGTTAGTTAGGTTTAAATAGTTCTAAGTCTAGGGGACTGATAACCTCAGATGTTAAGTCCCATAGTGCTTAGAGCCATTTGAACCACTTGAACCAAGGCCCCGGGAGTAGACAACATTTCATTAGAACTACTGACAGCCTTCGAGAGCCAATCCTGACAAAACTCTACCATCTGGTGAGCAAAATGTATGAGACAGGCGAAATATCCTCAGACTTCAAGAAGAATATAATAATTCCAATCGCAAAGAAAGCAGTTGTAGACAGATGTGAAAATTACCGAACTATCAGTTTAATAAGTCACGGCTGCAAAATACTAACGCGAATTCTTTACAGACGAATGGTGAAACTGGTAGAAGCCGACCTCGGGGAAGATCGGTTTGAATTCCGTAGAAATATGGAAACACGTGAGGCAATACTGACCCTACGGCTTACCTTAGTAGCTAGATTAAGAAAAGGCAAACCTACGTTTCTAGCATTTGTAGACTTAGAGAAAGCTTTTGACAATGTTGACTGGAATACTCTCTTTCAAATTCTAAAGATGGCAGGGGTAAAATACAGGGAGCGAAAGGCTATTTACAATATGTACAGAAACCAGATGGCAGTTATAAGAGTCGAGGGGCGTGAAAAGGAAGCAGCGGTTGGGAAGGGAGCGAGACAGGGTTGTAGCCTGTCCCCGATATTATTCAATCTCTATATTGAGCAAGCAGTAAAGGAAACAAAAGAAAAATTCGGAGTAGGTATTAAAATCCAGGGAGAAGAAATAAAAGTGTTGAGGTTCGCCGATGACATTGTAATTCTGTCAGAGACAGTAAAGGACTTGGAAGAGCAGTTGAAAGGAATGGACAGTGTCTTGAAAGGAGGATATAAGATGAACATCAAGACTATAAGACTATAAGACTATAAGAAGGGATCGGTTGGTAGGACATGCTCTGAGGTATCAAGGGATCACAAATTTAGTATTGGAGGGCAGCGTAGAGGGTAAAAATCGTAGAGGGAGACCAAGAGATGAATACACTAAGAAGATTCGGAAGGTTGTAGGCTGCAGCACGTACTGGGAGATGAAGAAGCTTGCACAGGATAGAGTAGCATGGAGCGCTGCATCAAACCAGTCTCAGACTGAGGACCACAACAACAACGCTTATGCTACAAACGTTTTTTATTTTTGATTTACTTTCCTCGTAGCCTTTACTGTAACGTCGGTATACCTTTCTTACTGGTTTCATATGGTGCGAGGCCGAAATTGAGTTTCCTTTTCGTTATGATTCCCTATGTGTAACTATCCATTACCCAATCACATATGATGCAGTTGGCATCTTTTTTGCGGTTATTTTATTGTTTGCCCATTTGTCAATTATATGTGAGGTGCTCTTCTACGTGGAATTTCTTTCACATTTTGTCACGTCTTTCTTGGAGAATATTCTGTTATATGACTGATCGTTGTTGTAGCTGCCTTATATGGTAAGAGTTTAATGGGATACCGGGTAGTTGTTCAAACTTGCTCCACACTTTTGATTCTACAAGTGGGCAGCTAGATGTAATGCTACCACACCATCCTAGTACTGTTGCAGGTACATTGACCGAGACATTATTTAATCAGTTTTATGTAGGATGATTTTTATTAAATGAGGATTAAATACAAATGGATAGTTTTTCGACATTTATTTTTTAGTTTTCTTACCACTTACGAGCTTTTGTGTATTATGTGTAGATAAGACAGTGTCCATGACTCTTGAGATTCTACTATTCTCAATTATGTACGGTTCTTTTACATTAAGCATGGGCTTTAGATCAGGTTGTTACTTTTCTATCTTGGAGTTTAGTTTACAGTTAAAATGGGACCTACGTCAGCGGTTGAGTGTTGGATGATGAAAATCTCCTCCAGTTGTAAGGTTATGGTTAGGTGGTTTCTTATTCTATGACTGGACACAACTGTGTAAGTTGTAATGACATTGTTTAATATTGCAATTTTGGCACGGAAATACACGCTTTTACACCGTTAACAATGTGACAATGTTAAGGCAGTTGTCAAAATGACATATCTCGGACTCTGAAAGTGAACTAATCCTAAACACAACGATATTAAATTGTAACTCTCAGGAAGTTAAATAATCATAAACACAACAACATTAAATTTTAGCTAAAAGTTTCTTTACAAAATTATTCTTACGATTACATTATGATGTTGGCTAGTACTATGATAAATCATCCGATTCCAGTTCAAAATACGGTACTATTTTTAGGATGACAATCAAGTCTACCGAGGATGGTCAGTTTTGTGACAAGTCGAGCAAAATGTTACCCAAGGTCGCTCGAGTTTACAGTCGATGGAAGCTGGTGAACCAACAAGTTTATACCTCTGCACGTGGTATTTACCCTAGCTGCGATGAGTTGTTGTCTGCCTGGCTGCTCTCGCCAACTTAAATTCCTATAAAATCTAACTGAGCCTTTGCTGAATTTTACAGCAGAAACTCTCCCTATGTCTTTCGATATGTGAGAAAACATGAACTCATCCCTAGTCTCAGACTATGGCAATATACACCCACACAGCTGGAGAAGTGTGCATATTATAATGCCCTCTCAGTTCTTGCAAGAACAATTAACTAATTAGCTGGTTACTTCCTCCACAGTTGGAGCTCAACATTGCTACAGCTAATTTCTAGGTGGAGGTCAGTCGCTGTGAATATGGTGTTCACACAAATTTCTCCTCTGCATCGTACAGAGTGTTATGCACCCCATTCTGCACTTCACGCCAGTTCAGAGAAGAGTCCCCCAAAATATCCATCTTGTCTTTCGCATAGCCAAACTGTTTCCCCACCTGAGTTCTTTCGTTTTCCACATCACGGCTTTTTTCGACCAATAGGATCATTTCTCTTATTTTGTGGAAACTCTCTCTACAAATCGCAAGGGTCCTACCATTAAACTGTGTCGAAATCTCGGCACCTTACACCTTCCCAGTGCGTTTCCGCCATTCGGACGTTTTGTGCCTGCTCCAGATGCCTAAAAAGTTACATGTGTCTGTCAGTGTGTACCACTTGCAGTTCACATGATCAAATGTGTCACTGGTTTTGTTCGTATCCCTTTGGCATTCCGAAATGCACTTTTCTAAAGCTTCTTTCTGTCCTACTTCTGTCGGTCCGTCATTCACCCTGCAGTATGCGTCACCTGTCTTGTCGTTGACCCACTGCGAGACGCACCCCCTTAAGAACTTTCTGTAGTGCCTCCTGGGGTGCGGCCTGTGCGACTGCCCTCACTGGCTTCCACACAAAAGTTTCCTCTCGCTACTTGTTTCACCTTCTGCTCATTAGCATGCATTATATAGGAGTGGCATGTTAATACCGTCAATTGAGTGTCATCCCTTTTACATTACATACTTATAGGCAAATCTGCTCATTACCGCCAAAGTAATTTAGGTGACACATTCACCTTCCTGTTACAATGTATAAAACACTTATGTAAGGTGCGAAATTGACCTTCGTTTATTCTGCCATCTTACACAGTGATGACAGTGTTATTGGAAAACATACATACCATTGAGCTGAGATTATTTTCTGAATGTTCATTTACAGCCTGGGACGAGTTAGGTGGTCAATGAAGGACCCAGTTCTACGTTTATGCTAGGCCTTGAAACTGATCGCTGCAAATTCGATTACTGTCTCAATATATTTAAGTTTCAGATCTGCTGTGACAAATATGCCACCCACATTTCTTATTAGCCTATCCGTTCAATGTACACTTAGATTTACCCCAAATATCCCACTGCTGTCGAGATCAGGTCATTTCCAGTTTTGTGTACTTAGTAATGTGTGTGCTACAGGATTTGTCTGAAGTACTTAAAACTCTGGCGCTTTGTTAGTATGAGTGAGGGTGAGTTATATAATCACCATCATAAATGAACCTCCAGAAGAAAAAGTCACATGAGAATTAACGAGGACACCATCCCTTTGTAAAGGCCTCATTATCAAAACACTAATCCAAGAAAGTCATGCTGTTGTTGGTTGTATGAGCTGTAAACTGTACTAAAGAAGCTATAAGGTGCGGCAAATAAAAGTGGTCTGGACGAATGGATACTATTGGACGTGAATGTATGCATGTAACTACGCCCTACGATTTGCACACCACGTGGGCACCAGCCACATGATCCACATCGACTCACAGCATATTGCGGGTTGTGTCAGTGTGAATGTAGCAAAGCGAACGATGGAACTCATAGTAGAGCAACGGGTTTTCGTTGTGGAAACTTACGTGACGACAAAGTCGTGGAAATGGTGTGGTCAGTTGTTTTCTGAGAAGTTTAATGGTGTCTAACTGTCAGAAAAGAGAGCTATGCAGCGCTTAATCTGGTGTCAGACAGGATCCGTTTTGAACAAGTCAAAAAACATTTCCAAAGGTGCCAGAACAGCAGAAAATGTGGTTGCAGTTCAGTAGAATATGTTGCAGAGTCGTACCAAATCAACCTGACGCCTGTCGCAAGAGGCCAGCATATCACGTCGATCATGTGGGAGAATACACCAACTGGGCCTGCACATGCATCCCTACCGAGTGTCTGTTGTTCATGCACTAAAACCAGCAGATACTACTCGGATCCTCGAGTTGTGTGAATGGATGTTCACTGAGGCAAAAATCAGTCTGTTCTTTACGTCTGATGAAGCCTGGTCGTAGACTGTGTTCCAAAAATGAACAGCATAGAGACAGAAGTGATGTCACTTTCTGCAGGACCTGACCATCATTTTACAGGACAATGCTCAGGCACGTTCAGTGCGAGCTGTTACTGATTTGTATGACTGATGGGGCTGGTAAGTGCTATACCACCTACTGCACTCCCCTGACTTAAGCCCTCACGAGTTCAACTCGATTTCTAAACTGAAGGAAACACTTCACGGCATTCGCTTCAGAACTGCTACAAATTCGTCGGGCAATAGACCGCGCCGTTCGAACTGTCAACACAAATGGCAGAGCTAAGAGTATTTTACGACTTCCACATCGCTGGCAACGGGTTATACACAATGTTGGTGACTACTTTGAATCTCAGTAAAATTTGAAATACATATATATTTTTTACGAGCTGTAAATAAATAGTTGCCACTATTAAAGTTACAACCCTCGAAATTCCAGTCTGCAATATTTTCGGGTAAAGAAATCCTTCGGCTTCCGGTAAATATACCGTTAGAGTATGAACTCAACTGGACATATTTATATTCTTTTTGTCTCCTTTTTAATAATATTCAGTGTTTCAATAAGTACATTAATTTGAGAACTGTAAAGGTGTGTCGCTCATTTATATCTTATTATCGTTAACTTTTGGTTGTTTTATCATACTGTCGTATCGAGCCGATCAAAGGATCTTTAGTGGCGCCCACAAGACAGGCAATCACCCGCTGAAAATTTTTCGGTAAGCGGAGACCTTGACATCACAGAGAAAAATATTGGTACTTTGGCGCCACTATGATCAAGTCAAAGCAGCACCTTTGAGAGTACGAGGGTTGATTATACTTTGACCTCCGTGTCTTATGTTTAATTACTTTCCGCCCTGCAGGACGAACAAGTTTCAATCAAGTCGAATTTTTTTCCAGCGTGAAAGGGGGTTACCGTTTTTCAAAAGGAGAATTACGCGCATTAATTTAATCCGCAAGGGTTAAGGTGGCTGCAGCTCAGAGATAAGAGTTTAATTAAAACAGCTTACGCTGACAGCATCGTTCCACCACCCCTTCCATCCTCCTCAATCTAGAAACTGCACTTCTGCAGTAATTTGATTTCCTCAGGCGTTCTTCATGATAGTCCCTATGTCAGAATGTGCCGAAATCGTAAAGTCAATTCAGTGAGTGATCATCATTACCAGGAAAATTTTCTTTGTTAATACTTTCCCCGTATGCAATGATTGCTCTGAGAACCTACAGAGATCCGTAGTCTGTCATAGGGGATATAATCTAGTCATTACAGATATCGAATCTTCTTATTTGTGACGCATTTTAACGAGGTAGTACTCATGAAAGAGTATTGAGCTAAGTATGAAGCTTACATATTTTTGATATACTTTTTAAGTCTTTTGCAGAATACTGCTAATATAATACCTTTTCTTGTTGCGTTCATGAACAAGGGCAGGCTTCACGTTTATCTGTGTGGGCTCATACTCTCCCTCATACCTTCAGTTTTGTCCTAGGGCTCTCTATCGGAAATATATAACGGAGACGGTACGATTTCTGTAGAGTGAGCATCAGATAAATACGCTATTTTAATAGCCCTTTACAATTAAATGGTGTTCAATATTAATTTTTAACTTTTTTAATCGAAAAATCCTTGAGGTGAATTTTTGATAGGTATGCAGAATAAAAATGTAATATACTTCATTTAGCAGCTGTCGACGTAAATTATGTGAAGTTCAAGGTAGTACATGCATTCAGCTGTTCTTATACTTCTGCGTCGAAAGTTATCTAGTATCTGAGATAGGTAGAGGTGAGCGAGGGGATGGTGCCAACGAAGCACAATTTCTTACGAAAATGAAACTAAAAATTAGTGTGCAGCTATGTTTGTTAATTAGTACACATACTAATGCTATCAGTTTGCTATAGGTACCTACTAACTAGAGGATGATCTCAGCAAAATTGCGCAGGTTGTTCAGGTATATTTTATGAGTATTGCCTTGGGGTCAGTCAGAGGATGGCGTCCATCACGAAATCGCTTCCAGTCGGCCAGCAGAAGCAGATTTCCACAGGAACGTAAAAAGCGGTAGCAGGTAGTATGAGACATTTTTGTGTACTTTCCTATTCGCCGATTATGGCCCATGAGACCTTTTCCCGTATCCAGGAATGAAGAGAGGTCTAAAGGGGAAGCGTTTTCAGGACACCAACAAGTCCAACGACGGTTACTTGAGGTATTACACCGACGTGTTCAGATAGTCTTAAAGACTGTTTCCATTAAGGGGTGAAAGAGTGATAAACGTTATTTTGAAGGTAAATCTGTGTCTCCAGTGACGAGTGAAAGTTATATACGATAAAATGTTGGTAAGTGAATAACTCTATTTACTTCTGTATTCACTCTAGTTTGTTGTACGTTCCAGTTTTAGGCCGACCGGACTTGTCGATAGTATTCCACATTAGTTCTCTTTACTAACCAGGTATGTCATTGCTGTGGTCTCTTTGCTGTCTTAAAATATGCGGTGATTATTACATCTGAACCAGCAAGAATGCGTATCAAATTAGTGACAAAGCAAGACTCCGTACAGTCCTGGTCACTATTATAGGATGAACTGCTTCTTTAACATAATTTCCGTGAACATGGGTGTAAATTTTAAGTTGACAAACCAGATTAACTCGAAAAATAAGCTTCACACGAAAAAATATATAGAATCTAAAAGTAGATTATTTTCAAGGGGGACATCTGCTGGTGCTAAAATTAGCCTGCCGCCCCAGCCCCCTGGGGGTGGGGCTGGAGGCAACTTTAAAACTTCAAATGGGAACCCCCATTTTTTGTCGCAGATTTAGATTCTACATAAAAAACTACGTACATTTTGTCTTAAACATTTGTTTTGACTTTTGGTAGTTGGCGCTGTAATTCAAGAAAATCATTTTTGCGTGGAAAATGGTTACTGATAAATAAAAAATACTTATTTACCTTGTAAATTTTGATTTGCTAAAACTAAAACTCTCCCCCTCTCCCCATTGGGTGGGGTTTGAGAAAGAGAAATAACAGTTTTACAAATCATGGCCACAAAACAAACAAAACCTATCCGAATCTGCGGGAAAAATTAATATTTGGGTCAACATTTGTAAAATTCAAATTCCTCTCTCCCAAACCACACCCTACGGACAGAGAGGGAGAGATTCAGTTTTAGCGAATCAAAATTTTCTAAGTAAATAAGTATTTTTTATTTATCCGTAACCAGTTTCCATACAAAAATGAGAACATGGATTTTCTTGAATTACAGCGCCAACTAACAAGAACCAAAACAAATGTTTAAGACAAAATGTACGTAGTTTCTTATGTAGAATCTGAATCTGCAATAAAAAATGGGGGTTCCCATTTGAAATTTTAAAGTTGCCTCCAGCCCCACCCCTAGGGGGCTGGGGTGGCGGGCTAATTTTAGCACCAGCAGATGTCCCACTCGACAATAATCAACTTTGGATTCTACATATTTTTTCGTGTGAAGCTTATTTTTCGAGTTATTCTGGTTTGTCAACTTAAAATTTACACCCTGTATATCATAGTTCAGATTATTGACTAAATACAATACGCGACTACGTGCGAAGATGCAATAACGGTGCTTTCTCATTCCACAGTAAAACGATTTATGGGGAGAATTAATACAATTGCGAGCAACGATGAGTAATTAGTTTTGTGGTTTTACTGCACAGGATTTTACTGTAACTGGAATCTTGTTTGCTGAATATTATTTAGTTCTTTGTGGCAAGCAAAATAATACTTCTACCGAAGGCAGTGTGTGTACTACACGTACTATATGTGTAAGGGCGCGTCCTGCAAAGATGTATTGACTTTTATGCGATTGGAAATGATTAAGCTAGTCCCCAAGGTGTCATTAAAGAATTAGTGTACCTGGAAGCTTTTGTAACATATTAACGCTACAGCATCCAAAGAGGCCATGGAGGATTACGCAAGAGACCAACGACGTTCCCTACCTGTCAGTAGCTGTTCAAACAAAGAGAATGCTAACGAGATCGGCTGCCACCGAAGAATGTGATCTCCAAGAGTGTCCATTGAGATAGGGTGAAATATTCTAGAGATTCACTTTGATGATTTTGCAACCAATAGTAGTAAACTTAATGACGGAGGTAGTGAAAATAGTAGCAGTAATTGCGGGAGCATTACTTGTAGTGATGATCGGAGCTGGAGCTTGCCTTGTACAAAGGAGCAACTGCTATTGTTGCTTTAGTAAGTTGGAAATATCGCAATGATCAAATACGCAGATACAAATTTCTGAGGCTTCATCATTAAAAAGGTTTAATTATTAAAAGAAAATTTCGAAGTTAAGAGAATTAGAATACACTATTCAAACTGGCGTAATGTTTTTGCTCACGATGTATCTTAGCGCGCGTGTTCAATTTTGATTGAATGCCTCGTCGATAAACAAACAATGCCAGGTGTAATGACAGAGAGAAGGGTAACTGTACATGTCGTTACTCGAAGGAAAAAAAATTCGGTATGACCTTATGATGACGAAAGAATTATCCAAAGATATAAGAAAATACTAGCTAATATCATCGTAGAACACTGCTCAAGCGTGTGATACCCATTCAGATAGGACTAAAAGTGATTATGAAAGACGTGCATCACGAATATCGACAGGTGTTTTTGATTCCTCGGGAGAGCGCCAAGGAGTGCTCAAAAACCTGAACTGGAGGACGCTCGAAGAAAGACGTCATCTGGGATCCTAATGTGTTTGCAGAAGATATTGACTAAATAAACAAATCTCACCCTCTGCAGCTGAATACATAAGACAGAGCTATTAAGGCACAAGTTGTGGAAAAGTCTTCTTCCACCGCACTTCAACAGGCCATATGAAACGCTGACTCTTCAAATTCATGCCAGAACCGATTTATCGTTTCGTAACCAGTACCAAACTAACGATGCGTGCTTGGTGTATACAGATAGGTCCAAATGTAGAAACGGCGCTGATAGTGACTATTGGGTACCCCAAAGCAAACTACAAGGTCTGTACAAGCCTGATCTCCA